>NC_081412.1:141938246-143138246 GCF_030272615.1 Cryptomeria japonica | reverse complement strand
TTTTATTATTTGTATTGACACAATAATAAGTAATATTAGTCCTCCAAGCCATGCCATTAATAATTATATAATCCATTTAAAATATTTGAGGTGCAGTTATATCAATCCATGAAAATGATCGATCTAGCATCATTAAGAAGATCCTCTTCACCCTTCTAGGTAATCATGTTGTCATGAGTGACCACCACATTAGCTGCCCAATTAGCGGGGCCATTTTCTTCCTAATAAATGTGAGAGATAAAACATTTATCAAAGGTTTTAATAAGATCCCTAACAACCTTAATAATATTGTTAATAGTCCATGAGGGCTTGGTAATTCCTTTAAGGCAGTTAATGATATTATTAGAGTCCCCCTCGATCCAGAGATAAGTACAGTTCCACCTTTTATCCAGAAGGATGCCTTGGAGAGAAGCCATAGCTTCCGCCATATGGTTAGTTTGGCAACCTATGGGAACAACAACAATTTCCTTACAAATGGCATTTTCATCTCTAAGAATTGCACCACATCCCGCTGGTCTAGGATTACCTTTAGCAGCACCCTCAAACTTGATTTTGAACCATCCAAGAGGGGGAGGGTACCACTTAGCTTCTAGTCTCTTACAGTATTTAGTATCAATCCTAACAACACTCTTCAGGTTCTAGGAGTTGAGGATGTGATCTTCCAGGCAATTGACATGAGTGCAAGGTTCTCCAATGGTCTTGAGGTTCTCCACTATAGCCCTTTGAATTTTCTGAAAAACAACAGCCTGGGGGAGAGAATTATCCCTGAAGATGTGGTTGTTCCTTTCTTTCCAAATCCCCCACAAGATGTGAGGAAGAGAGAGTTGCCACAAAGTTCTCAAAGAGGGATTAGACCAGTGGTAGCTCCAAGAATGGAACAAGTCTTGAATAGAGTTAGGGAACACCCATACCATACAAAAATTCTTAAGAAAGCTTTCCCAGATAGAGACAGTGAAAGAACAGTGAATAGCCAAGTAGTCCACAGACTCTTCCTCCTCATTACACAAAACACACCTATTGGGAAGATTAAAACCTCTAATCTTTAGGTTGTCTAGAGTCAAAATTTTGTTTTGGAGGATAGTCTAGTAGAAGATATTGATCTTTGGAATAAGACACTTGATCCAAGCTTTAGACCAGAAGGGGTTCTCTGAGGGGGCTGGAGTCAGCACTCCATACATGGAAGAAATAGTAAGGTTGCCTTTGGGCTCAAGTTTCCAAATAAGAACATCTTCTTCATTATTCAGCCAAGTAGAAAACAAGTGTTTCTTGAGATTGATGAGTCCAGGGTGTATACCTTCAATATTTTTCCATTTTTCACCTATCCAGTACCCCTCAACCAAGGAACCAAAAACTCTTTTACAAGGGGTATCAAAAGGGGCCCAATCAAGGATTTTCAGAAAAGGCTATAAAGCAACCAGGGATCATTCCAAAATCTGACTTTCCTACCATTACCAACTCTCCATTTAACCCCTTTAGCTATGCTATCTTTACACTTTGAAGCATGGTTCCAAATGTGAGAGCCATTGAAGCTGAAATCAGAGTTGATGAAAGAGAAAAGAGATGAAGATAAGAGAGGATACTTCTCCAAATTTCACACCACTCACTGTCATAGTGGAACAGTCTCCACATCTATTTGGACAAAAGAGCTTCATTGAGAGTCTTGATTCTCCTCAAACCTAGACCACCCTTTCTTTTCGATCTACAAACCTTGTTCCAAGCCACTAAAGCCATTCTCTTCTTTTCCTCAACCCCAGACCAAATAATTTTTTTTTGGATTTTTTCAATAGCATTAGCAAACTTAACAGGGATTTTAAAGAGACTAAGAGAATAAATAGGAATGCTTTGAAGGGATGCTTTAAGAAGTTGTAACTTGCTAGCCTTACTTAAGAGAGCACCTTTCCAACTAGCAAGCATTCTCTAAAATTTATCCACCAAAGAACTCCAATAGGAATCAGGGGGAGAGATGCCCAGGGGGAAGCCAAGGTAGGTAGTAGGAAGAACAACAACTCGACATTTCAGAATTCTACTAATTCTATGCTGTCTTTTCTCAGGAGTGTTGATGAAAAACACTTTACTTTTAACCTAGTTGATAAGCTGGCTAGAAGCAGACACATACTTGCACAGGGTGTCCTTCAGGATTCTGGCTTCCAAAATACTGGAATCCCCCATAATGATGGTATCATCCACAAATTGCTGGTGGGTGCAAGTGTGATCAAAAGAAGAGGGTTGGAGATCTTTAAAGATACCTCTAGTCACCATACTTTCCATACACTTGCCAAAGCATTCAGCCATAATGATGAAGAGAATAGGGGAGATGGGATCCCCTTGCCTCAAACCTTTGGAGGCTTTAAAAAAAGGGGAGGGGGAGCTATTAACAAGAACAACAAAGGAGGCAGAGGAGAGAAGCTACTTGGTGAGGTCCACACATCTGTTTGAGAAGCCAAAAGCCAAGAGAACCTTCATGAGGAAGGACCAATCCACCCAGTCATAAGCCTTGGAGAGATCAAGATTGAGAATAAAACCCCACTTCTTGGCCATAACAAGGGAATGGATATTCTCATGGACAATAATGATGGAATCAAGAATTTTCCTTCCTAGCACAAAACCATTTTGTTGAAGACTGATTAGGGAGGGAAGGACATTCAAGAGTTTGGAGGTGAGGACCTTGGAAATAATCTTATAGAAAGAGTTGCATAAATTGATAGGCCTGAACTTATCCATGGAGTCAGCTCCTTGAATTTTGGGGATCAAAGCAATAAAGGTGCCATTAATTTCTTTTAGTAATCTTCTTGCCCCAAAAAATTCTTTAACCCCATTGGAGACATATTTCCCAACAATATCCCAAAACTCTTGGAAGAACAACATAGGGAAACCATTAGGACTAGGAGCTTTATTGCCCTCAAAAGAAAAGATAGCATTTCTAATCTCCAAGTCCGAAGGGATGGAAGTCAAAAAATCATTCTTATGCTCATCAATAAGGAAAGGAATGTTATGGAGGAAGGAATTTTGAGCATAATAATCCAAGCTCTTGATGTAGAGTATGGAGGATTTAGTTGCAATCTTGTAAACTAGAATGGAATATGGACCCAAACCCCAACACTCCTATGGTGTTTCAAATGCTCAAAGTGCCTCAATAGGCTCAAAACTTGTCTTCACCTTAATCAGGTGTTTCCTCCACCTCCACATACATCAAATAACTTCAACTAACATGTCTCTAAGGTTTTGAAACCCTCAACTCATCAACTGATACAAAAACCCAGTTTTAGCCCTTCACTAGGCCTAGTTTCCTAGTAGCCTGCAGGACTGTTTTTGGCTCTTTTCACAGACCTTTCCCAAAACATGGACCAATTTTATGACTTATTTAGATACCCAATATCAACCTCTATCAACACCCAAAATATTTCCTATGGTTGTTTTGGAACAAATCATTCAAAAAACTATTGTCCCTAGTCATTGTGAGGGCTAATTAGGTCACTTTTGTGAAGGAAGTACCCTCCAAAATCACTTCCAATCTTAACCCTTCTGTACATTCTCTTTTTATGGTCTCAATCCAAGGATTTTTTAGGTTTTAAGTTCTGGTTGCACTCCTAGATACCCAAACTCCAAAAACCTCACTAAATCCACCTTACAACTAGGGCTTTCTCAAAATCCCACCTCCAGTCACTTTTGAGGCTCAACTAAAGTTCAAAAAATTTAAAAATGGTGTGTATAGACACTTAAATGCATAAAATACCCCCCTTATTCAATTATATTCTCTGCTGCTACACTCTAGCCTTCATTTTCACACATTTTCAGTCATTTTTCTTCAACTTTCATGCAACTTTCATGGTGTACACCTGCACTCTTCATTCCTTCCTATCAATAAAAGGTTAGGAAACTATTTTACATGTTATTAGGCATCCACCCTATGAGAATCAGACCTTTATATTCATAGGATGGATCCACACATGCTTGGAAACTCACAAAATTAGTGAGAAATCACTGGTTTTCCTGGGACAGTCAGCAATAAAACAAAAATGATATCTTTTCAGAACCTCAAAATGTGTTAGTCATGTAAAGAATAGTCTATGGAGTCCCTAAAACATAATAATATCAGCCCCTTCACTTAGCAATGCAAGAAAAACATGAAAACACAAGATTTTGACAGCAAATAAAGAGGTTTTTTATTGATTTTCTGGAACAGTCCGTACAAATCCATACCAGCATCATCCAACCACACTAAAATGACTTTAAGGACTTTATAAGACCTTCCCCAACCAACTCCAACCGATCTCCAATTGATTAGAGTGATTAAAATGTTTAAACAACTCCAAAACTTAATTCCCACCAAAACTGGAACTAGCCGTTGGAAGTCCAATTTTTGAATTTAAACTTCATTTTTAATGCATTCAATCAACTAAACCTATCAAATCAATGGGTTTTAATCATAATATGATCATTTAAAGCATACTAGACCCTTATTCAACCTATCTAGACTCCTAGGCATCATTAACCCAACTACATAGCATTTTGGTCCTAGGGCCTTTATCAGGACCTTTAGGACTTTTACACATTACATATGAATTATTGCTTTCAAAAGCCATGATTGGCTCCAAAAATCTCCAATCAACTTGATTTGCTTCATAAAATCTTCCTGGTATCTTCATTTTTTTCTTAGTTTTGTAGGTTTGCCAGGGTGCTCCTGCACCAGCTCTGATCCCTACAAAGAAGATCAGAGAAGAAACTTTTTGCCTCATTTCTAATCTCCTCGACTAGCTCCACATTGTCCACCATCAATTTTTTGATCCTATTAGTATCTTTGTGTTTGATAGTCGACATATGGAAGAATATGGTGTTCTTATCCCCTTCCTTCAGCCAAATACATCTAGATCTTTGCTTCCAAAAAAATTCTTCTTTTGCAATGATATTGTGGTATCTTTTGAGGATCTCATTTTCTTCTGCAATTGTAACAGTGGAGAATCCATCCTTCTAAATTTGGACCTGAATTTTGTTGAGGTCTTCCTAAATTTTTCCTTCGGCCTCAAAAATATTCCCAAAGCTAGATTTATTCTAGGTCCTTATGTTATCTTTTATGCTTTTAATTTTCTTCACAACTCTATACATGGTAGTACCCTCAACTTGAATGTTCCACCTTTCCTGAATTTTATGAGTCAGATCCGGATGTAATGTCCATATTTTTTCAAACCTAAAGGGAAAATGCCTTCTCCTGTTGATAGGGTTAGCAATAAGAGTTATAGGGTAGTGGTCAGACCCAACACGAATGTGAGCAGACAAAGAGAAGAAATAATGTCTGAACCAATCATCAGATATAAGAGCCCTATCAAGGCGTACTTGAATAAGGTCATTTCCAACCCTCCTATTAGACCAAGTGTAGTTGAAACCCTGCATCTCCACATCATTAAGGGCCTGAGTGTTTATAAAATCCATGAGGGCCAGTTGACTATCCAGCTGAAATAGGCAACCACCAAATTTTTCCTCCTCTTTCAACGGGGTGTTAAAGTCTCCCATGACTAGCCAACTAAGGTTCTTGAAGTTGTCGCTTATTTCCATTAGTTTTTTCCAAAACTTGATTCTGGCTTTCAAGGTATTGGGAGCATAGATGTCAGTGAGGACCCAAGAGGTGTCATCCTTTAAATGCTCAAACTTAATGCAAGAAAAATTTCTCTCTTGAATAAGAACTTGACCTCTAACACTATTGAGATTCTAGATTGTTGCAATGCCTCCAGAGGCACCTTCAGAGCTACCACCATAGATGCTACTAGATTTAAAGAAATTCAAAGCTTCAACCTTTTCTCTACTCATCTTAGTTTCTTGAATAAGAAAAATTTTAGGTTTACTATCCCTAATCATATTCCTAATAATATCATGCTTGTGGGGATTATTAAGTCCCCTTATGTTCCAAGAAACAATCTTCATAATCACTTACCAATTCCTAACTCCTTCAGAGTCCTCTGAGTCCCATCCGCTATGTTCTTTCTAGCCTCCTAATTTATGAATTTTTGGTTTGAAGGTTATCCTGGGGATGAGGAGACATACCCTACATCAACTCGAGTAATTCTCCTAGACTTCCTTATTTGGGCAGCAGAGGGAGTGGAGCCTTTCTTGTTCCTGTGTTTTGGAATTTTCCACTTGGCTTCTTTCTCAAAACCCACTTCAAGATCACTAAGGAGTCTAGAAATCTCGTCTTCATTACCTCAGATAGGTGATCTGGAGTCATGTGAAGAGATATTAGCTATTTTAGAGGCATGATCTGAATCAGAAAGATTCAATCCCAAGATAACACAGTTATGGGCTTCTTGAAAATCAGAACTATTTGTGAGAGGGAAAGAGTCAGCTTTCTCTTCATGTGATCCAATGATCTCCCCTTCCTTAGATTGCTCCACTTCCTTAATATCCTTCTCATTTAGATTCTCTTCGTTGGAAGCTTCCTTACTAGCCAAGGTGTCAAAAATCACCATCTGGGTAGTTTCTTTAGAAGATTCATGATGTTCTTTTATTTCCTCTCTTGGGATCTACCCTCCTAGGATATTATCTACTCCCATACATTCCTTCCTCAAAGATTCTTGGGGGGAATGATGTTTAGAAATAGAGGCTGAGGAGACCATATCCTTGTTCTCCCCCAGGGGTCCAAAACCGTTGATCTCAGCTGGGTCAACTTCCTTGTTTTCTGTATTTTTGACTTGCCAGACCATTTTCTCTAGAGCCTTTCTACTCTCAAATGCAGTTTTGGATTGCTTGTTATCCCCTTTGGGCTTTAGAGGCAAATGTTTATCCCATTGACCTTCTTTTTTATAGTTGAAACAAGCAAAGGGGATGGATTCATATTCAATCTATTATTTCTAAGTACCCAATTTAGACACAATATCTATCTACTCAGGCATATCTGCATTGTGGGAAACCCCTACACAGAATCTAGCATGAGTGAACCTTCTTCTTGAGGTTGTGACCGGATCTATTGAGAGGAGCTCAACAAAAGAGCTTGCAATACCTAAGAAAATACTTTCTACCTAGTATTCAAGAGGTTGACTTGGGAGCTTAACCTAGACTGGGACTTGCACCAGAAGAGATTCACTCATATTTAGATTTGGGTGCCATTTTGGAGGACCAGAGCTGTCTTTCCGACCAACCAAGGGCTACCACAAAGAATCCTTATTTTGTCTTCTTCACAAGAAAAGGCAAAGGAGAGAAGGCCTTTGGGCAGAGCCAAAATTTAAACATTTCCTTTCAAAGCCCATTTTCATTTAACATAAGCCCTAACAACCTCAATGTTTGGGCATGGTCCCATGAATTTATCCACCAGAGAGTTTGACATACTACTTATGTTATGATCCAAAACTAAGTCAGGAATAGAGATGGCAAACTTACCACTAGTCGGGTCTGATATGTTCTGAATAGGAGGTAGGGAATATTTCCTAGATGGTCTAGTTCCAAAGAGGGATGACCACCTTCTAATTTCTTTTCCATTCTCCAATACAACTTCACATGGGTTGGACCCCCCAACCGGGTCTCCAGGACCCGCATTCTTTTTCGACAGAGTACCATCAGCCTACAAAATATCTGGAGGCTTATTCTTCTCCCCCGTCTAGCCAGCTCCATCGATTTGGCCGCTACCTCCATTGGAACCAGAGTACCCTCTTTGTAGAGAATTCAAAATTTAAATTCTTCCATTGCCACCTACTCCTCCACGTGAGCTCTCCATTTTCTCGAAAAAATGCTCAAGATGTTATAGTTTTTGATTAGGGGAAAAACAGGTTTTGAGGGGACCCAAAACCCCATACAACAGGTTTTGGAGGGATGCGAAACCCAATAGATTTTACCGGGATCTAGAACCCAACAAAGCAGGATGCTAAAAGAAATAAACAATGAAAAACCGCAGCCAAAATCTAGCAAAGATGACTAAAACCAAGAACAAATAGCATAATCACGCCACACCCAACAAAGCTATAGTTCCAAACTATAGCACGAAAGAGTAATAATCGAGGGTATAAAAAACACCCTCTGCCAACTTTTAGGGTTTTGAAAGGTACCCCTAACCTTCAATAACAACACCAAATTACAACAAATATTCATACAATTTGAATCTGGCCAGTAGGGGTTTTGAAAGGCTCCCTCAACCTTCAAACTGGGTTTTAAAATGGAACCCAAAACCAGCAACTAGGGGTTTTACCAAGCACCCCCAACCTTAAATAATGAGCTCAGAACTCCAAACACAAGATTTTCCCCAAACCAAAGACAATAGAAAGACAAACTAGGCCCTTTAAAACTATTAGCAGTCGACCTACCTATAGGATAAACTAGGAACCCATAACTAGAAAAAGGGGGAACAAAGACCCCAAAAACCAGAAGGAAGGAGGCCAAACCAAGAAACAACAAAAAGGAACCAGTCTAGGAGACAAGCTGGGAGTCTGGAAAAAAGAACTTCCAGCCCACCCAAGGAGACACCCATGAGAGAAGAAACATGCATCCATAGCCAGTAGCAAGAGGAGCACCAAAAGTTAAAAATCCCCAACATTCCATCTCTCCACCTCAATAGGAAAGAGCTCCACCTCTACAGGACAAAGAATGAAGCAGAAAGACAACAACCAGCACTCTCCAACAGCAAGTAGAAACCAACCCTTTCCCCTCCACCAAATGGCCACCTCCATAGGAAATATGGTCACCTCTAATAGACAAGGAGGGGAAAAGAACAAGAGCCAAGAAACCCCTCTCAAAGGTTCACACCAAAGACAATTCTCCACCTCAATAGGAGAGTAGCCCAAGAAAGAAGAACCAAAAAAAGAAGCTCCTTCGAAGAACCAGAGCACCAAAGGCTAGAACAACAACAAATCCTCAGCACAGAGGAAAGAAGAGAAGACAAAGAGTCTCTCCACAAAAGATTTGCCAGGGTCCCAAATCTAGCCAGACACCATCCTAGACACATGCAGGATAACACCACCCACCAAAGAAAGAGCAAAAAAAAGGCCATTGACAGGAACCACCGCACACCCCTGAAGACCAAAAATAGAGGCCACAAAAAACCCATGCCAAAACGCCTCCATCACTGCCGCAACCTCCACTCCTTCCTCTGCACCAAACTCCTCCACCCACCAATCTAGCAAAGAAGAGCCACGAAGAGCCCCATCAGATAGTCACGGCATGGAAGGTGAAAGGAGGAGAGGGAGGAAATCATCCTCATCTGTAGCACCATCTTCCCCATCTTCTGCAACTCCTTCGTAGGAAACCCCTCCCGCTCCCGCTCCTGCTCTCCATGGGTTCAAAATGTTATCTCAAGATGTTATAGTTGATTATTGTTATAATTTTTCTTATTATAATAATAAATTTATTTTAAGGAAAAATATTGAAAATTTTTAAATTAAATTGATGAATTAATTTATAAATTTATTTATGAATTAATTATCCTTGATGTTTTTACAAGTAGATCATATTAAAAAAGAGATTGGGTGAGTTTAAAAAAGGAAAGTCTTTTATTATTAAATTTTAAGTTATTTTTTAACGTGAATAAATCATGAAGTTTTATTATGATTTAAGCCAATAATAATGATTGTTAAAAATTAAATGAGTTGAGTTATTTTATTTTAAATTGTGAATAAATTGACACTTCAAGATATAAATTTAGATTATTAATTAATTGTTATTTTAACATGCAAGTGAAAGTGGGAAATTGCCAAAAAGACTAAAGGAATAATAATATAAGGTCTAATGTGTCATCCATAAGTATGATCACACAGGATAAAATCAATAAGATAAATAGGATAAATGACATAAAAGGATACTAGTACTAGGGAAAATCCTCAATATAGAAAAATAAATATAAGATAAGTTATAAATATAGATAATAAAGTATGAAGATAAAACTTGGTATGAAGATGAAGAATAAACTATGTCTCCCAATGTAGGATCAATTTGATAAGGGTGTGGAAAAAGATGTTATAAAGATTGTGATAATTTATAAGATACAAATCATATTGTATTATGAGATCATTTTATGAGTTTTCAAGGACATAACAAGATATATCAATAATGAACCATAGTTTCTTGCAATAGCTAGATGTGACAATAACAGGACATAAATCATATAAAAACTTCTTGTTATATAAATACATAACAAATTAAGTGCAATTGTATAAGGTAAGATAATGCAAGATGATGGGATAAGAAAATAAAAATAAAAATGATTGAATGATTAAAGACAAAATGATAAGAAAAATGAGGAGTGAAATAATATGATAAAAATAAAAGATTATTCATATAAAAAGACAAGGATAAGGATCAAAGAAAATATGGGGTAAGAAAAAATTAGAGAATATGTGTTAGTTTGTCTTCAGTATCCTAGATCTAGTCTACAATTGCAAAATCACTTTATACTTATAAACTGGATCTCTATTCATCTATGCATTTTTCCTTTTCAATTCTTCAGGAATATATTTATTTACAATGATATTCTCTTCTACACCATCAAGTTTTTCTTCTATATTAGTGATGCTTAAAAATATTTTGACAAACAATATGCAACTTCAAACATGTACACATAAATTTTAAAATGATTCTAGGTAACTCAAATGTGTTAGGATGATTGTATGGAACATTAAATGCAAATAGTTAGTCTCAAATTTCCTTTTATTATGAGGTGTGTTCTCTTTTATGGTCGGCAATGTTATTCAATTTGTTGAAAATATTCAGGACTAACCAAGTTACTGAGAGGGGAGGGGTGAATCAGTAACACTTAAACTTTTTAACTCATTTCTGCACTTGTATATATTAAACCATTCATTCATTTAATCTACTGTATGCATGAAAGTATAATCATTCATAACACTTAACACAAAGATTTGGTGACCCAGAAACCTTCCAAATAGAAAGTAAAACTGGGGTGGGGATGGTACCCACAAAACTTTGGTACTGCAGTAAAAGTTGGCCGGTTAAGGCTTACAATGATCACTTCTGATGATCTGCCCTGTTAGAAGCAAATTTGGACTGCTAGGTCCACCTTGTTAGAGGATTTACAAACATACAATGAAGTATGCACTCGGTTAAGAGATTTACAAAAGACTGTTAAGTCTACCCGGTAAAAGGATTTACAAACTGATTCAACTGTTAGGATGAAACAGTAGATCTTGACTTACAACTTTATTGCTGATAAGATCCTTTGAGTATTGATCTCCTTCTGAGATAGATATGTCGATTCTGCTCCTTTACTGATTCTGCGAAAATGTTCTAGTCTGCTGCCTTAATGCAGTTTCTGCTCTGCTCTTTCTAATTTAGCATATTCATACATCTTACATACATTTTCACGTTTTTCGGATTTCAGATGGTATAATACATCACATATATATACCGTCCATAATTACATTTACATTTCATAAAGTCGGCCTCATACAAATTAATAACATAAACTCATTCTTAAGTCGGCCTTACATAGGTGAACAAAATATTACTGAGTCAGTAGATACTCGGTTCCTCAAGCTGGCTCGGTGATCTTCTGATACACGGCGTCCACTACAGTACTCGGCATCGTCATGCTCTCGGTAAGAGTAGAAGCTCGGTCCATACTAGTCCCGAAGTGTAGCTTGGAACTCGGTAGCTGCGGTGACTCGGTAGATATAGTGTCACTTGGTAACCACTGGTAACTCGGTAAGAACTGACTTCTCGGTTACTGCTGTTTGTCTCATATGCTCGGTAATAGTCTTACTGCTCGGTATGAACTGTTTAATCGGTAAGCTTTGCCGAATGCTCGGTATAGGCTGTGGACTGAATGATGAGCTCGGTAAGCATTCAAAATCGAATAAGTGTTTTCGCTAAGTGTTATTCACTAATGACAAATATATCATTATTCCAACAATCTCCCCCTTTGGCATTAGTGACAAAAACACTTATGAGACAAAAATGAATCTGTCATGCTGACTTGATTCTTCAAAATTGATACCAATTGTAGATTGCTGTATATACCTGTATATCTCACTGTACATAACTCCCCCATAGAATATACACATGATTCTATACTTATCTCTATACCAATTGTTATTTACATTCTCCCCTTGTCTCTAATAATATGTTCCATATTCTCCCCCTTTTTGACAATAATGCCAAAGAATAGATAACTCAAATAGAGATATTAAAGCGTGAGATAAACTCTAAGTGTACCTGTTTGATATGAGCCAAGGTATTATCCCAATTTCCTTGCAAAATTGTGCAAATAGACAATGCAACTTGAACTTTGGCTGATAGTTCAATTACATGCTCTGCAACTAAAAAACTGTTATCATGGATCAATGTTTTGGAATGTGTAATGTGTTTCTGCATTGTATCCATGTTAGGGAGGATCATATTCTGAATATCTAACAATGTAGACCGGATCCTTGCATCTTCCCTAAGCAATTCTGATTGCTTATCTGATAGGACTCTGATTTTTGAATGGTGAGTTGAGCTTGAGCTGGGGTCAAGCTGCAACTGTTGTGCACTTGCTTTCAGATCATCATCAACTTTCTTCAGTTGATCTCTGATTCCTTTTGTGAACTCGGTGACATCACATAAATTTGCAAAGAATGAAGTTACATTATTAAAAGAATTTTCTAACTTGGCCAAACCAGTGGTCAATTCAACTTGTTTTATTGCTATCTGCTGAGCAATGTGCTCAAGCACCTTGTTATCAAATTTCTTCTCGGTTCGTTCTATCAGTTTCTCTTCTCCTGATGAGTCCTCATTGAATCTATTCACAGCCTCTTCGAGTTGTAGCAAAATGTGTTGAGAGGGATCAACTTTTATGCCTAAGGCATCTGTAAGAATGGTCTTTGCACCATTTATGATGTTGAATTCCCTGTCTCTCTCACTTCTTAATTGTTTTTGTTTTGCTTTCTGTTCTAACATCTGGCTGATCAATCTCATTTCATCAATTGATGCAGTATTGAGGTCTATTTGTGGTATGACAATCTCTTTATCCAGATCTATATCTTCCTCTATAGCCTTGCCGGTAAGCAGAAGTTTTAAAGGTGTCTTTTGTATTACTTCTGTGCTTACTACCTTATCTTTTGATGTAGTTATAATGGTTGATAAGGTTGGACTAGCTGTTATAACTAGAATAGGAAGACTCATGGATGTACCGACTGTTTCCAAAATTGATGTACATGCAGGAGTGCTGATAGGTGCAAAAGAATGTGTCAAAACTAGAGAGGTTGCAAAACTTACTATACATGCTGCAGGAGAAGTTGTGATCTCGGTGACTGAAGAAATCACTTGTTGCTCGGTAGAAGCAACACTCTGCATCCCAATAGATAATGACATGCTCTGCAGCTCGGTGGATGAGGTAACTATTGGAGTCTGGAGCTGAGAGGTGATTGGCAAGGATTGAGCAATAGATGTAGCTACTGTGCTCACAATCCTGCTAGCTGAAGGTGATGATGCAATGCCTTTCTGCGGTGAGTGAGGAAGAGATGCAATGACTTTAGCTGCTACCTGTTCAGGATCATCTTCTTCATCACCTATTATCACCGTGTCACCTTCTTCTTCTTCACTTATGATTACCGTGTCTCCTTCTTCCTCAGCTGCTTCTTCTTCTTCCTTCTCCTCTTCATCCTCTTCATCCTCTTCTTTTTCACCCTCAGTTGTTACCGTGGGGTCAGATGGCATTGGCAGATTATATATCCTTTTCCACACAATTGTGGCATTATTTACTATTGCTTCTATTTGCTTGGAGAGAACTAAGAAGGTATGAAACCTAAGTGTCATTTGGTGTTCATTCTTCTTTAATGCCTCTTTAACTTCTTTGTATGTCAGGTTCGGTAACAACTATTTTAAGGTTTGTGCATAAATGTCTTTGACAGTTTGCACTGCTGAAGTCCATCTTGGTCTAATCCTGTCTAGAAGCTCATTTGGAATTTGAGGACTGATATCATCTGGGGTATATTTCCATTTACCCATTTTGTTCAGTAAAAGCTCCTCGATCTACATCTTTTCTGCATCTGATCTGTTTTCATACCTCAGTGCCTTGAAGTTAGACATGCCAGATCCTTGTTCCAACTGCTTCAATTTTTCTTCGAAGGAAGGAGGGGGTCTCCTGAATAGAATTTCACTTTCTTTTTGCCCTTTTCTGGTTTTCCTTGTGAACACTGCAGTTTTAGGTTTGGGCTTTGTGATTACTACTTTGCCTTTCTTCTTTGATGTTTCTTTTTCCTCCTCTGATTCCTCTTCTGTTTCTTCTGTTTTAGCTGCCTTTCTCTTGGTACTGGTGGTGGCCTTTGGAAGCTTGTTTTCAAGCTCAATTCTGGCTTTAGCCTCATCATAAGTGCCAAATGCAGGGCTGTTGGGAATGGCTGGTTCATTTATCAGGGCTTCTATTATATCCCTTGCTTCATCTATGTTAATTTCATAGGGTAATGGTTTTACCCATGCCACTCGGGGTATGGCTGCCTGGATGTAAACTTTATCACAGTCTACCATGAAGCATATATCATCCTTGTAATCTTTTACCAACTTAGGAGGAATCCTGAACCTGTTGTTCATTTTGTCCTTAAATTCTTCAAAATAATTATCCATTACTGTCTCAAAGTTCTGACCTATTTCTGCTATAAACTCATTTATCTGATACAAAATTGGAGTATCCTTCCTCCATACTACCATGCCTTTAGAAGGGAAAAAGTTTTGTACATAGAAAAATATACAAATCAACAAAGAACCAAATTTGCATGGATTATTCTTTGATGTCCTTATACTGTCCATGTTCTTGTTGAATTGTGTTAGTAAAACCTCTGCTAGGTCAAAATCCATGTTCTTCTTTACTACCTTGGAGGCAAGGTCTACCGCCTCACATGCCACACTATTTAGCCTACTGGAACTATACAGCTTATATGCAATGATAATAATACCAAATTTAAGTTCAACATCAGATACATTGTTAATTTTCATTCCTCTGCCATCCCACTCGGCTTGAGTTAACTCCTGCAGTTCGTCCCGACCTAGGGTTTTGGTGGATTTTGCTCTGTCTGACATCGGTAATCCTGTGATTCTATGAATCATCTTCTTTGTTATTAAGATAGGTTGATCTAACCAAAGTTGCCCATCATGTACACGGCTCAATACATACCTAATCCATTTTACTTGAAAGTTTCTTGGTAGGTGTGGGATATGGGTCAAGCCTTTGATTTCCAAATGTCTATGCACGGGTTTCAGGGTTTTGTCAACACATAGCTGATCTAGGGCATTGTCCATTTCCAAAGTCCCTAACTCCTGAATAGTGCATTTGAAATGAGTACGAATGTCATTGATGAGAAGTACCTTGGAAGGAATTCTGGACTGTGCTCCACTTGGGTCGAGTGATTCTGCGATCGCTGGAACGAGTTTGAAGTTCGGCGCTGTCCATTTAACTCCTTTCACTAACATATTGGAAGTCTTCTTCGCCTTGCTCCTGCTGGTTGTGCTAGTAGAAGTCATTGCTGAATAACCTGAGTTCCTTTTAGATTCTTCGTTGCAAATTCGTCTTAAATCTCCTTAAGCACTTTGAAAACCTAAGCTCTTCGAATGCTGAATAACGCGGTGAAGAATGAAGTCGATTTTGCCCTTTTTATTAAAATTCTGTCATTAATGCTTGATAAGTGGGTAGGTGAGATGACTTAATGACTTTAGCGATTGCTCGGTAAGAATGACCTAACTCGGTGTTCTTATTTCTGACCTAACTCGGTAAGGTCTGCAGTTTTACCATGCTCGGTAACATTCAACTCGGTAAGTGACTTTTTTGTATGTATCGGAAATACTGATTTCATCGATTATGCTTTTGTATTTTAGAACTGCTTATGGTAAGGTTTTGAAGATGCAGTTCCTTATCTTCTTTAATGGATCTAATTTGTAATGGTGGGGTCACCCAATTCTTGAGTGACAGGACCATTGCTTGAATTATCCTGCTCGGTAGGTTTAGGAACCCACTGTTGTCTCATCTGTTTCCGAATGTTTTCAGCTTTAGCTTTCTTTTCATCTTCAATCTTCTTTGTGTTCATGCAGTTCTTGGCTATATGTCCGAGTTCAGTGCATGTATAACATCTTATGGTTGTATCTTTCTTCCTTAGATGATGCCTTGTACAGTTCAACCCAATGTGTCCATATTCTCCACAATAATGACATCTGCACCAGGTATTGTAATCCCAACCAAATATTGCTTTGACAATTTGTTCTGCTGGAGTGAATATCTTTGTTCTACATTCTGATGCTTTGTGACCTTGTTTCTTGCATTTGTGACATTTGCCTTCAAATTTTGGTTTCTCCTTGCATTCACTAGCCTTGTGACCATGCTGATTACAGTTGTAGCATTTGCCTTTGAATCTTGTCTTTCCATTGCTCCAACATTTGTTTGATGTGTGACCTATCTTACCACAGTAATTGCATGTAGGTCTTTGATTTCTTTGGCTACCTTGCTCGGAAGATTCACCTTCTTCATTGTAACCAAGACCAGCTTTACCCTTTTGTTTGTGAAGATTTTGCTCATTTAATTGATCCAAGTCTGTTTGAGTTTTCATCATCCTTTCATTTGCTTGCTTTTGAATATCTAGCTCATTTTTCAAACTTTCATTCTGTTCTTTGAGAATTCTGATCTCTTCATTTGCATTGGAGAGTTGCTCGGTGAGATCTTCATGGTGTACAATTTCATTGCTTCTTCCTTCTATTTCATTTTGCATTTTATTCCTTTGTTCCAGGATTTCACAAAATCTTGCAGACTGAATTTCCTGTTCTCTTCTTAGCATCCTTACTTCTTTTTGCAGTAATCCATTCTTTTCTAGGAGTTCTTTGATTGCATTGTTTGCTTCATCTACTTCATTTGAACTACTTGTAGGAAAGAGATCTTCAATTTTTGTTTCAACATACTCATGATCATTTATTTCTTTTGCTAGTTCCTTCCTTCTTTTTAGGGATTGGGAAAGATGTTCTCTTGCTTCTTTGAGTTGAGCAATGGCCATTTCCAGATCTAGCTTTTCATTCTCAATAGCTTTGTCAAGTCTGAATATCTCCATTGTCTTGACCTTTTCTCAAGCTGTCAAACTTTTACTCTGAGAACCACTGAGCTCTGATACCAATTGTTGAAAATATTTAGGACTAACCAAGTTACTGAGAGGGGAGGGGTGAATCAGTAACACTTAAACTTTTTAACTCATTTCTGCACTTGTATATATTAAACCATTCATTCATTTAATCTACTGTATGCATGAAAGTATAATCATTCATAACACTTAACACAAAGATTTGGTGACCCAGAAACCTTCCAAATAGAAAGTAAAACTGGGGTGGGGATGGTACCCACAAAACTTTGGTACTGCAGTAAAAGTTGGCCGGTTAAGGCTTACAATGATCACTTCTGATGATCTGCCCTGTTAGAAGCAAATTTGGACTGCTAGGTCCACCTTGTTAGAGGATTTACAAACATACAATGAAGTATGCACTCGGTTAAGAGATTTACAAAAGACTGTTAAGTCTACCCGGTAAAAGGATTTACAAACTGATTCAACTGTTAGGATGAAACAGTAGATCTTGACTTACAACTTTATTACTGATAAGATCCTTTGAGTATTGATCTCCTTCTGAGATAGATATGTCGATTCCGCTCCTTTACTGATTCTGCGAAAATGTTCTGGTCTACTGCCTTAATGCAGTTTCTGCTCTGCTCTTTCTAATTTAGCATATTCATACATCTTACATACATTTTCACATTTTTCGGATTTCAAATGGTATAATACATCACATATATATACCGTCCATAATTACATTTACATTTCATAAAGTCGGCCTCATACAAATTAATAACATAAACTCATTCTTAAGTCGGCCTTACATAGGTGAACAAAATATTACTGAGTCGGTAGATACTCGGTTCCTCAAGCTGGCTCGGTGATCTTCTGATACACGGCGTCCACTACAGTACTCGGCATCGTCATGCTCTCGGTAAGAGTAGAAGCTCGGTCCATACTAGTCCCGAAGTGTAGCTTGGAACTCGGTAGCTGCGGTGACTCGGTAGATATAGTGTCACTCGGTAACCACTGGTAACTCGGTAAGAACTGACTTCTCGGTTACTGTTGTTTGTCTCATATGCTCGGTAATAGTCTTACTGCTCAGTATGAACTGTTTAATCGGTAAGCTTTGCCGAATGCTCGGTATAGGCTGTGGACTGAATGATGAGCTCGGTAAGCATTCAAAATCAAATAAGTGTTTTCGCTAAGTGTTATTCACTAATGACAAATATATCATTATTCCAACACAATTTTCTCCCACAATTAGATTGGATGATATGATCAAATTTTGAACATTTGTGCATAGTTAGTTAGGGACCAAAGTGTACAAGGATAATAGCTAGTTAGTTTGTTTATTTTTTTATTAAATTCATTCAAGTGTAACAAGAATGCAACTAGAAAGATGAACTTGTAGCTATAGAAACAACATGGATTAGAAAATCAAGTTGGATAAGTGGTTAGAAAAATGTTTGATAAAATTGAATTATGAATTTAGATTGGTTTAGTGTTCAATATTAAATAGATAAATTAATTAGAATATAAGTGTAAACACCTAAAAATTTCACAACTAATTAAATGGATTTTATTTATTTAATCATCATTTATTCGTCTATTAATTAGACTAAGGTTTAATTAATATCCCTATTCTTCCAATCAACGTATTGATCAAATTAAAGATTTGATTTTAAAAAAAAATTTCTTCTAGCCTAACCTATTAATTAAACCAAGGTTTGATTAAGTACCCTTTATCCATTTAATTGAATAAATCTTATTTATTTAATTAAAACCCCCTTTTTCCCTTTTAATTGAATTTACATTTGATTAAAAAATCTCTTTGCATTTAAATAAATCATTTATTTGTGAATAGTCCCCCCCACTTGCAAAATCCTACAAATGCAAGTTGCACTCCTTTTGGCTAAAATAAATCTTTTATTTTATCTAAAACTGCCTATTTCCCTCCACTTGTATTCTCCTACTTTTTCCATTGGCATGCTAATATTCTTCTAGAACCCCTCTAATCCCTCATTAATTAGCCTAATTCTTCTAATTATGTCACATCCCTAAATTTGGGGTAGTCACTTCTCCATATTTGGAAGAAAGTCTTCTAAATGCATTTAAGACTTTATTTTCCTCAACAAGTTAACTTGTTGAGTCTTCCAAAGTTTGTAAGGCTCTTACATGAGACTTAAAGGTTATCTAACTTTCAACAAGTAAAGTTCCAAAGTCTTAAAAAGGCATTTAATGCCTCTTACAAGACATCATCCTAGCCCATGATGGTTGTCCCTTTGACCATCCTTCAACTTTGCACAAGAGTTTACCTCTTGGACAATAGCATGCTCCCTTGGATAATAGCATTATCCAATGATGTCATCCCTTGAGGTTATCCCTAATGCTTACTTAGCATCTAATGCTCTCAAGCCATCTCAAGGTGACATTTGTCAACTTGGGATTGGATTGAGTTCCCCTCATGGATTGATAACTTTCTATGCTAGCCCTTGTTGAGATTTCTCAATATCAACCATCCATTTCTCTAGTTTTCCTATAAATAGAGCCCATTCCTTCACTCTTTGAGATCCATCATCTTGTGCATCAAACTTATAGTCATTTTCCAGGTTATAAAGGAGCTCAATTTGTCATCTTCAAGCACTTAGATCATCTTAGTTGCATGCTAGTTTAGCTTTCATCATGTTGATAGTATCATACTAATCCCATTTTCATGCTAGCTTAATTCATAGCCTTTGTATATCAATTTCATAGAAATCTCCATGTTAGTTTAATTAGCACAACTAAGCTTTCAATTTGGAATCAATATTAGTCTCATATCTTGCATTCCATCTTGCATTTCATCTTTTGATATCATTTTATCATCTAGCTAGGATCTTAGTTGCATTCATTTTGATCTTTGCATATCCTTCAATCTCATTCTTTAGGTTGACATCTACAAGATCAAGTTCTCTTCCAAGTGAGAGCCACCTTGAATCTTGAGGATCCTTGGAGATATAGGAACATGAGACATGCTTAAGGTTCTTGATTTTTAAGCTAACTTAGTTTAGTTTCTATTTTGATTTCTAACTCTAACATAATGTTTCATGTGTGTATTTTATGATGGTTGGTTCTCTTTTGCAGATTCCATACTTTTTAGCATACAAAAGTATATATACATAACATTTAAAGATAAGAAATGAGAATAAGATTAACTACAACCATGCTTATTATGTAGACCCGATTACACAAAAATCCACTATTTAAATGCATATCATTCTACAAACAAGTAAGAACTATAATATTATTCTCTCTTATGTGTTGGTTTCACTTTACTATCCTAGATCTAGTCAACAATTGAAAACTCAATTTATGCTTAAATGAATTTTAAATGTCTATTCATCTATATATTTTGTATTTTAAATTCTTAGGAAATTAATTTCTAGATAATGATATTCTCTTCAACAACACCAAGTATGTTGGTGATATCTAAAAGTACCTTAACAGCCAATATACTTCAAACACACACATCAATACTATAATTTTTAAGGTGATTCAAACGTGCTAAGATGAGTGTATGAAAAATCAAATATAAATGATTGTTCTTGAATGCCCATGTATTTTGATATGTGCGCTTATTGAGGATAATCAATGATATTCAATTTTATCCCATGATTAGAATGAATGATAAGATCAATTTTTTGACATTTGTGCATAGTCAACTTATGTTAGGATTAAGTGTTGAACAACATGCATAACATTATTTTTAATTTAATTATACAATAAAATAGATAGTTGTTTGTGTTGCATCCTAGGTGATTTATTTATCCACATTAAATATTTATTCGGGGCCACTTGTAAAGCTATATGTAACATTGGGTTAGATACTTTATGTCAATTGCACATGAGAAAAGTATTTACTATTTATATCAAAAAATATATGTATGTTTATCAAAGCATCCAGCTCAAGCCCTACATTACCATGTCAGGCTTGATATTCCAACCCCATGACCTTGTTGGTTCCAATCTATGTTATGATCATACCTTAGGTGAGATGCTCAACCCCCCCCTCTCACTTCGGCAAGAGAAGGAGTTTCAGTCTAAGACCACCAACCTGATGGATTTGAAGAGCACTGAGAGGGGGGGCTGAGTCAGTGACACCAAAAACCAAACTACTTTAAACACTAATCAGTAGATGAACTTAACAAAGCTTTTAAACACAATGCATGTAATCCAAAATGATATAACAACATCCATAAAAGGTAAAGCATCCACCATAACACAAGTGTACATACGTGGAAAACCCAAATAGTTAAAAACCACAATGAGATGGAACTCACAAGTTAACTATCTGCAGTAATAGATAATTGACTGGTTAAGGTCTACAAAATGCACTGCTAGGAGCAAATCTTGTTAGAGATCCCAAAGCTTGATTAGAAGCTTATAACTTGTTAGGAGTAGTACCCTATTAGGAGTAACCTCGGTGGAGGATTTCAGAATCCAAACTAATGGATCACATTGTTAGAGGATTTATACATTGAATCTTGTTAGAGCTTACTTGGTTAAGGGATTTGATTCTGTTGTAATGGTTAGAAAACAACAAGAATGATTTTATCTTTTCTGAGTAGCACAATACTTGCTTGATCAGATCCTTCTAAACACAATCAACACTGCTCTTCAACTTGACACTTATCACTCTTCAACAAAAAACTTTTACACTTCATGCATACCATTGTCTTGAAAAGATTTACTAAGATGTCAATATATAGACATTTAGATTTCATGTCGGCCTAAGGAAATCATGACACAATTTCCTAGGTGCAGTGTATCTGGACAAGTGATCATAACTCATCACAAAAATGACCACCAAGTAGTTGGTGCTGGTAACTCATCATAGACATAACCAAATACTGGTTGGAATAATCAATACCGGTTTGAATAAAACATATGAACCGTTGTCCTTGAATCTCCACTTAATATCCATCTTTATCTTCATCTTGATTCTGACTTAGTATAACCATAGGTTGTCTCTTATGCACATAATGGTTGACACAAAGTACCAATTAGGGATAACCACAAGGTATACCAGTTGACAGTGTAAACAATTTAACTTACACCGGTAGTCAATATAATCATATGTGTGTTTGAGAGTGTTTCATCAATGACAACAAGTGATAAATACATTACAATCGTCATCAAGCCAACACAACCCCCCTCTCTAGTTTCTCCACTAACCCACTATCATCCACCCCCCACCCTAGGCCCTCTCACTATATCTGAATCTGATACATCATCTCTAGATGTAGGATGTAAGAATTTAATGAATGAGTCCTTTCTCGCCCTGCAGTGTATTTAGCAATTTCACATAATTGGGTAGATTGGTTTCTCCACTCAAAGACTACAACAATCAAGATGTATGGGACATTGGTGCAACCTCATGTGTTTCCCAAATGGATTCCACTAAGAATTTCATATTTGGAAGTTCAATGCAAGCTTATTTAGATGGATCATCTAGCTTCCAGGAAGCCACATAACCCCTTATTGATACCAACTTAGTGAGAATTTGTAGATTTAATAGCAAGGAACAAGGATGCTCTGAAGAAATTGTATTTTCCATCAAAGCCCTCTAGAATGAGATATGAGAAGAAAAGGTATTATTATCTAGAAGGATTCATTGAAACATTGGGATTTGGATATAAACATGAGGACATGGAAGATGAAGTTGTCATTAAAAAATACACAGCAATTGAGGAAGTATATTCAAGAAGGAAGAAATGGAACTCAATGTAGAGAGAAGAAGCCATAAGAAGGGAAAGAGAACCTTAATTCCCTAGATTCTTTCATGATGAGAAATATTTTCATATAAGGATTAAGAAGAATATTCTCAGTGCTAAAGTGTTATTAAGAAGGGAAAGCAACTTATCATCTTAGAGGATCCACCTGGAAAGAAAGTAAATGTTGAGGAGTGGCCTCCAATTGAGAAAGGTATAACGATTGTTGAGGCAGAAGAATTTGAAGGTTCTCTTACAGCAGTGAAAGAAGAGGAGGACATGCCACTCATTGACTATCCTCTCTCTCCTCCATCACCTCCATCTCAAACAGTGAGGGGGATTTTTCCAGTAATGCCTCTGAGTAGAGCTATAGAAAATCTCAAAATTGAGGATGATCCCACTGAAGATATAAGGGCCCTAGCTTGAAATCAATTCATCAATGATGATAAATTTGTTAAAACACAAGAGTTCAAATATTTTGTTGTCACAAGAAGAAAAGATTAATATTAGAGAAGATGTGGAGAGGAGAGAAAAAGTAAGTCACCTTTAGAATTGGGCCAAATTAGTGAGCGGGTTCTAAAAAAGTTTGACTTTAATACTAAAAATATCAATCCTCAATAGGGAAAGAAAATGGTAAGAGATGTTAGAATTTTGTTGGTGGCCAAATGGGACATTGTCATTTCTCTGGCACTCCATACTAGAAAGGAGAAAAGGAGAATTTATCAATTAGAGGAAGAGGTATAACAAGACGTGTTTGGTTGTATTTTCAATCCTAACTATGGATTTTGGTGAATCTAAGCTCTATCACCTAGCATTGACAACCCTGATCATTTTTAAAATTATGATCAATTTTGAGGAACTACATTGATCAAAAGAATATCAAATACCACACCTCGTGAGGCTATAGACTTGAAGGTGAACATTTCTCTATTCACCAAGGTAGTCACATATAAGTTATATACTAATTATGAGAAGTTGAATTAGACACATATGCAAAAGATAATAGAGAACCAGCAAATTCAAGTACTTGCCATTCAATTACTTGACTTATTAGATAAATAATATCTAATGATAGAGGTTAAAGAGCTAAAAGAGGATTTATAAAAAAAAATACATCCAAGAAGTGATTCATGATGGAAATTGTGACTAGATCTAATTAGTCATTGATTGTCAAAGATTAATCACAAGATAGATGATGTGAACCAAAAGTATTGGAACATTGTAAGTGTGAAATTGAAGTTTGATTAGGATATGCAAAGTTTTGATCCCACCAGAGGATTGTGGCTAAATAGGACCCAACTCTTGATGGACATGGTAATTAGGTCTAAGAATGACAAAGATAAACCATCATAGTTGAGACAAACTTTTGACAATGTCAAAATCCTTGAGGAAGTAGTGGCATCTTCTATGAAGTTGAAAGCACAACTAGAGAAAAAATTTAAGATGATAGAGGAAATGGAGTGTAAAGTGTTGTCTAATATAAAGGATGCCCAAGGAATTTGAAAGTCATTGGACCAATGGAATTCAAAGGTAAGTTCATTATTGTCAAAGGTAGTGTCATTGGCATATCATGATAATGAATTCAATGTTGAAAAATTGAGTCAACTACTAATATTCCTAGAGGATTCGATTAATACTGAGAGGGGGGTGAATCGGTTTTAACAAAATCTAAAAATTTCAACACCAAAACAGGCTTATCTCAAATTTGAAAATATTCAACACTTAATCCAAATCTTTATAACAGATTTCCTTATCAGATCCAGATAACCATTTCCTCTTATGTAAACTTATTGATTAGATCATTCATCAATTCAATATTAGATCAACAAACACAGTTACCAACTTATTAACTGATTAGAATGCTTCATCAATCATATAATCATCAATACTAGTTATCAAAAATAAAACATGAACATCACATGAAAAACACACCACACATGAATACCATGCTTTTCACGTGGAAACCCAAATAGGGAAAAACCATGGTGGGAATTGGTACCACAAATATTTTGTACTCTTTCGGAATGCACCCTGTTAGGAGTCAAGTCCGATTAGAAGCTTACAATGATGCCCTATTAGGAGAAAACCCTATTAGGAGTCACCTAGTTAAGGGATTTACCTCAACCCTATTAGAAGCTTTGATCTGTTAGGATCAACCTCGCAAGAGGATTTGGAACTCAAATATTGAGTCACCCTGTTAGGGGATTTTACAATGTGAGGCTTGTTAGGACCTACTCGGCTAAGGAATTTTAGCTGTTGTAATTGTTAGAGAACAATAGTGAATGATTTGTGTGTAGCACTCTACTACTTTCTTGATCAGATCCAATTAATTTCTAAGTTTGTATCTCTCTGGAAGATCTTCTCACACACTGATTTGACTTCACACATTTCTTAAAATCACCGACACTTCAAAACATCAACCTTGCCGACATAAATACTTTTACAGATAAGTCGACATCAAAATCCTAAGACTTAATAATTAGATCATCATAGATATTTACAACTCCTTACAAATTAGGGAATAGGGATCATTACAATCAATTATAAATTAATATCAATCGTTGAATGATCATAAATCATCACAACAAGTTGATCTGGTACAAAGTCAAACCCTTAGCACATTCTTCTAAGCACTTTTCACTTTCCCAAGAAATCCATTCTCCAAACGTGCCAAAACATATTTAAAACTCATCACATGGTTTGTGTTGCATTATCATCAACACGTGAACATGATGTAGATCACCGCCAAACCAAAAATCATTACTGGTTAAGAGAATTCTTTAGCGGTCCTTAAACCCTTTCTTAAACCCAGGCGGAACTTCATCAGAAATTCAAAACATGCCTTCCGATAATCAACATAGGATGTGGTTCTAGTTAGATAGTCAAATCCATCATAAAAGTTTATGTATCAAACCACAAGTCACCAAACATCGCCAATCACCCGATTCCATCAAAACTTATCTGCTTTACCAGTTAAGGTCCTAATTCATAGTCTTCCTGATAAACTCTATCAAATTGTCAAACTCTTACTCCTGTAGATCAAATTACTTAGCCAACAAATCAATCACCAAAAAACCAACTATAAACATCAATAAACATCAGTTGAACCTAGTTGACATCAATGACAATATAAATAACTGATCATGTCATCTTCCTCTACTGGTACAATCATCCACCATCATCTCATCTTCATTAGTTATGCCAAACATGCCAACATCTCCCCCTTTGGCATTGATGAAAACGCTAAATATCTACATACTCAACTCATACTGTTCTGCTCTATTCTGGAACTTCTCTGCAACTCTTCTCTTCTCTATTGCAGCTCATCTTCCGATTACACTATATCTACTGCAACTAATCATATGTCTTCTCTTAATCATATTTATTCTCCCCATCATATTTCTTCTCCCAATAATATTTCTTCTCCCCCTTTGACAACAAGGCCAAAGGTACATAAGCATCACAAATCATCAAGTTTGTTGTGGCAGCTATCTTCAACATATCTACAAACACATCTAAGTTGCTCCCCCTGTGGAGTAGCCTGCATCTCATCAATCCAAAGTGAAAAATAGTCATGAGGCCCACTGGATTGATGCATTTGGCATTCTAGTTTTGTTTGAGTAGGGGTCTAACCTCTAATTTACCTCTGAGATACTCAAAGGAGGTCTTCAATAATGATTTTGTGAAAATATCTGCTAGCTGCTCTTTGCTTGTCACATACTCCATGCGGACTTCTTTTTCCTTTACTCTTTCCCTTAGAAAATGATATTTCAATTCTATGTTCTTTGTTCTTGCATGTAACACATGATTTTTTGAAATATTGATTGCACTAGTATTATCATAGTAAATAGTTACCAGTTCAGACATCAAATCTGAAACCTTCAAGCAGATGTCTCATCCAGATTGTCTACATGCAATTCATTGATGTTGCAACATACTCTACTTTTGTTGTTGACTGAGAAACACAAGTTTGCTTCTTACTTGTCCAAGCAACCAATTTTCCTCCAAGAAGAAAATCTCCATCGATAGTGCTTTTCTGGTCATCTACATTGCTTGCCCAATCTACATCAGTAAACACATGCAAAGAGAAATTTCCTTTATAAGGATACCACAAACCATAATCTTGTTGACATTATACACTCTTATGAGAATAGTTGATGTTGTCATTGATGGCAACCAACTGGCAATCATCTGGAAACTCACTGGCAGTTACCGACACTGGCAATAGACTTCTACATACACCGGCAGGCACTTCACCGGCAGCGGCAACAATGCATACAGACACTCAAGCCGACATGGAATAAACTTTTGTTTGTTTTTTTATAATGTAATTATCTCTTGTAAAAGCCAACATGGCATATTGTAAAAGACTCATATATGTATGTGATCTTATAGGTCATTTTGATATGTGAGGTAGAAGATAGATGAGAAGCATAAGGCAATTTTGTATAAGGTGATATAGTTGACAATGAAGGTTTTGGTTATAGACTGAGCTTAAATCGGTACTGAACTTGGCATAGTTGATGGTGATTTGAAGCAGTACATTGTATTGGATTTTGATAATCCATTTTGTAAGTCAGTGAGACTTCTATTTTGTAGTTGAGCAGTGAGCTCTAGGCTGCTAGCCTTCCTGCATGTGCAGGCCCCTTATTGTAAGTAATATTTATTCATTAGCTAGTGAGTGAATATTGTGGGTCACAAATCCCACCGAGGTTTTTCCCACACTGGGTTTCCTTGTTAAATATATTGTGTTATGGTGTGTTCTCTATGTTGTCTCTATTATTCTTATTTGCTGCATTAATTCTTATTTACTAGTACACTGTTTTGGGATGCAAAGTTATTAGTAAGTATAAATATTTTGCTAACTGGTTAGACACTGATTCACCCCCCCTCTCTCAGTGTGTTTGGGACTATCATTGATTCTAACAATTGGTATCAGAGCCTAGTCCTCTATTTTCAAAATCCTAACAACTTGAGGAACATTCTGACACCGGTACAAATGGAGAACTTAATAAAACAATTGGAAGGAGCTCTTGTAGATTATGATGTAGAGAAATTGAAGAATATCAAACTTGAAGATGATCTAAGGACTACATAGGAATTCATTAAAGGACTTCAGGAGAACTTTGCTATAGCACAAAATAAAAGAAAAGAACTTCATGAGAAGATGCATAAAGATGATGATGAAAAAGAAACTCTTAGAGAACTTGCAAACAAATTGAGACAAGAAAACAATAATATGAAGAATGAAATGCAAGATATGACTATGAGGTTATGTAAAGATATTGAAGATAGAAAGAAGAATGAAGAAGACTTGACTAGGAGACTCAATGATGCTGGAAATGAAAATCTAACTTAGTCATGAAAATGATATGCTAAAGACATATCTGATTCACATGCAACATGATAAAATTGAGCTTATGAGACAAATGAGAATTCTAGAAAATGAGTTGGCTACTGCAAATAAACACAAATACAAATTCAAGAAAAGTTTAGAGGAGCTTGATGACATGCTGAAAAGTCAGAAACCTAATGGAGATACTAATGGACTTGGATTTGAAGTTGGAGAAAGTTCTAGTACTGCAAACAATCTAGATCAAAACAAACCGGTAAGACAACCTAATGCTTATAAGTTTAATGGAAAATGTTTCAATTGCAACAAATATGGTCATAGATCAAATCAATGTACATTTAGAAATAATCAGAATATTAATGCACCCACCGGTCAATGTTCCAAATGCAACAAAGTTGGTCATAATTCAAAAAATTGTAGAATGAATGTGAAATGTTATGTTTGTGGAAGGTATGGACATTTATCTAATCAATGCAAAACACAAACCAGCATAGGATATGGAAAGGATATTTAGAGGAATAATGTGACTTGTTATGCTTGTAACAAAATTGGACGTATTGCTAAATTTTGTAGAAGCAAGACTTCACCAGCAAACAATAAAGGATCCAATTTCAAAGGCAAAGAAAAGGTAGATGAAGTAAAGCAAGAATTTCAAAACAATCGATTAAGAAAAGAGATCAGAAAGTTGATGAAACTGTCTCTATATCGGTAGAACAAAGTAATCCTCCACTAAAAGGAGATTATTCATCCAACTAAGAAGTAAACCTTTGGGGGTATTGCAACAAGTTGAAAATCATGAAGATTACCCTCGGTTGAGTGTGAGAAGATATATTTCTTCTTTACCGGCAGATCTGTTAAGTTTTCACTTAACCGACGAGCATTTAATGCGGTTGGTGGAAGAAATGTCATTATAAATTAGCTGATTTCCCTCATTTTTGACTCACCGAACATTCAAATTATCAGAGAGCATGAAAATTGAGCGAAGGCATTCAAGGAAAAGGTGTGAAGTGATTTCTTCAGACATTAAGAATATTTTCAGGTAGTAAAAGGTATTTTTCAATGGCCTCTTCCTTTGCTCCCAAATTTATTCCGAACCCTGCCATTGTGGAAAATGCGAAATGCCCTAGGCCCGTGCTTAAGATAATTCCTAAAATTGCGAAGCAAGATGACTCTGTAGGGGCATTCTTGAAAATTCCTAAAGGTGTAGCATTTGCAGAAGACCCTAGGATTTATATACATTGCAATATAGAAGAACTAGGTTCTGAGGAATTAATGAAAATGTTTAAAAAGATGATTTGTGATGAACATGGTACTATTAAACCCAAACACAAGATTGTGGAAACTCTAGGTTTTGTGGAGATACCGAATATCCTTCAATTTCCAGAAGAAGTGGCAAGGATTTTATTGAGTAGAGCACATGGAGAATTCTTATGGTTGGACTCTGTTTGAAAAATAACTTGACAAGCAATCAGGGTAGTTACTGGTTTACCCTCAACCAGAAACATACCTGATAAGACCAAGAAGATTCCCAACAACAAAGTGATGAGATTAACCGGAGCAACATTTGAAAATAGATCACTCAGAGTAAATGATATTAAGGACATCAATGTGAGATTTGTAAGTATGGTGCTATGTTATAAGGCCACACATGCTAATAGATTCAACTCTGTTTCTAGTCTCTATATACATAGTGCTTATGAGATGGTAAACAACAATGCAATGATAGATGTGCGTGAATGGTTAAAAGATGAGCTTATTGAAAATTTGAAAAAGATTAAGGGAGACAAAAAAGGCACATTCCATTTTGGAAATCTATTGGTATGCTTGATGTTGTACTTTTCTAAAGAGATCCTCGATACTGGACCCAAAGACTTTGGGTATGATATACCGGTAGGAAAACAACTACAAGAAGCTTTTACCAGCATGGGAACTGCTAGAGACAACAACATAACAAATTACTTCAAAACTTTCCAAGCTAAGATGAGAGCTAGAGAAAGGTTACCACAGAGTATAGTAGATAAATATGACAAAGAAATTTGTTTTGTTATCAAAAGAGATGAGACATGGATGGAGGCAGTACTCCCTAAGACTATTTGGGTCACCGAGATGGGATATGAAGTAGATCTTACTATTCTGGAAACATATACTAAAGCTTTACTGGAAGCACCGAGAGAACCATTAGAAAAGGTGTTTGGTAGTGCTGAGACTATTGAGAGTGATCTAAATCTGTTGAAGAAAAGGAAGAAAAGAGAAAAATACATTAGAGATGCTTCTAAGAAAGTAAAGGAAATCAAAGAAAATGTCATGAACATTAGTGGCACGTCGGCTAGTGATCTTGAAGGACTTCAACCAGAGGCACATATTTCACTGGTTGACACATCTTCTAGAATGAACAGTGAGAAGAAAGTAAAATTTAAAAGAGTTGAAAGGAGGAAGAGAAAACCTTCACCAATACCCTCTCCTTTACCTAAGAGAACAAGGACTTTGAGAAAGAAACAATAGGTAGTAAGGGGACCACCCAAGAAACTAACACCAAAGAAGAAACAACAATCGATTACCCCTTCTTTCAATGATTTGCTAAATGAAATAACTGATGATGACAATTTGGCTAATGTAAACAAACTGTATAATACATTTAATGATTCTAACAAAGAGTATATTGAGAATAGCATTATTTTACACTTGGACATATATAAGAAGGTTCTAATTGAAGTTGTGGATGACTTAAACCTAATGAACTTTATAGAAGATTGGAAGCAAAAAGGATAGTAGTGATGGAATTAGACAAGAAACTGAAAATTGAAAAACCTTCTAGCTGTACATCCTTTTAATTCAAAAGAAGAAATTGATGGATTGATTTCTGAGGCTAACCGATCTGTTTTTAGCTAGTGGGCACCGACAAGTAAGCTTGATGGTGGGAAGAGTGAAAGAGATTGCAAATGAGACTATAGATAATTGGGATATATTTTTTGTGGAAAAGGAAAAACAAGAGGAAATGAACCGACCTAAAAAGACATTCAAAGTGTATTACAAGGACAAGGACAAGGGAAAAGGAAAAATTGGTGGGTTCCAAACATCATGATTACTGACAATCTACCACCACCACCTTTCGATAATGCACCGGTACACTCAGAAGATCCATCGGTTATTGACACTGAAGGTATTACACATGATGATACACATGCTGAATCTAAGATACTCTTTACCATGAATGTGGATACTCAAGAAGTAAATATGGGTGTGGATAAGGATAATTCAGAGGTTAAGGCAGACAATATTGATAGTGGCAACATGGCAGAGAAATCGGTAGAAATTGAAAAACCTACTAAAGGTAAAGATGCTGGCACAGGGCCACTGGAGACAAAGATACCAATAGTTGAACTTTCAAAAAAACAAACTGAGGCAGAGGTACACACTGAAACAGAGAAACTGGAAATCACTAAGACATTAAAATAGTCCGAGAAACCTTTGCAGGTTGAGATGCAAACCTAGAGTGATCCACTGGAGGAAAATGCAAGCAAAGTGGTTATACCTGATGGAGGCACAAAGGTAATAAAGATAACTGGTCAGACATTCGACACATCTACAGGTGAATTCAGACCTACCAATGTTACAAAGGTACTTTTGTATTCAATCAAGAAGATAACGGATTGCAATGCATTGGCCTACAAGGAAATTGATAACACTTTACCAGTTCTTAAATTGATTGCACCAAATTGTAACATAGATCATATTAAGGATTCTTTAGGTAAATTGGACACATTGTCCAAATTTATTGCTGACAATGTAATAACTATTGATAAATTGAATGAGGACACAATCAAGGAGAGAGTTGAAAAAGAGAAAAACAAATTCTTTGGAGATGCCATGAAGAAGTGTACAGACAACTTGAATACATTATTACCGGTACTTAACGCTACAATTTTGGAGTACAAAGAGCTATATAAGGAAACATGCAAACCTCACCTTTTGACAACAAACATAGATAAGGAGATCAGTAAAACATAGAAAGAAATAGATGACATAGCTAATAATATAATTGGTTCATCTAGACATATATCAGTTTTTGAGGAGAAATTAGAGAAACTTGAAAAAGAGAAGGCAAGGATAAGGTCAAATGCCCGAGAAATTAAAAATAAACTTGGTCCCAAGTTGGACAATCTTATCTCTCAGAGAATTGAAATATCTAAGGCATTACTTCAAGGAGAGCGATCACCAGAAGAACAAATACACTATCTCACCGACATGATCCAAAAGACTGAGGCAACCTTGAATGATAGAAAAAGGTGTATGTAGAGTCTAAATCTAGTTTAGGCAGATATTTTTCAGATTGTAACCAACCGGTTATAGACTTTGAGGTGAAAATTTTGCACTCATTTGACTGTTTTTGACAACCTTTGTCATTGATGTCAAAGGGGGAGTAGTGGAGAGAAAAATGCTTATTTAGAGGAGATCATTTTCTTAGGGGGAGCACATCTTTTTGGAAACCTTTTTGGACTTCAGTTTTTGGAATAGTCTTTGGATTTTTCTCATGAGTGTTGCCATCAATGCCAAAGGGGGAGATTGTTGGCATTCTACACTCTTATGAGAATAGTTGATGTTGTCATTGATGGAAACCAATTGGCAATCATCTGGTAACCCACCGACAGTTACCGACACTGGCTATAGACTTGTACATACACTAGCAAACACTTCACCGGCAGTGACAACAATGCATACCGACACTCAAGCCGACATGGAATAAACTTTTGTTTATTGTTTTATAATGTAATTATCTCTTGTAAAATCCAACATGGCATATTGTAAAAGACTCATATATGTATGAGATCTTATAGGTCATTTTGATATGTGAGGTAGAAGATAGATGAGAAGCATAAGGCAATTTTGTATAAGGTGATATAGTTGACAATGAAGGTTTTGGTTATAGACTGAGCTTAAACTGGTATTGAACCTGGCATAGTTGATGCTGATTTGAAGAAGTACATTGTATTAGATTTTGATAATCCATTTTGTAAGTCAGTGAGACTTCTATTTTGTATTTGAGTAGTGAGCTCTAGGCTGCTAGCCTTCCTGCATGTGCAGGCCCCTCATTGTAAGTAATATTTATTCATTGGTCAGTGAGTGAATATTGTGGGTCACAAATCACACTGAGGTTTTTCCCACACTGGGTTTCCTCATTAAATATCTTGTGTTATGGTGTGTTCTCTATGTTGTCTCTGTTATTCTTATTTGCTGCATTAATTCTTATTTACCGATACACTGTTTTGGGATGCAAAGTTCTTAATAAGTATAAATATTATGCTAACTAGTTAGACACTGATTCACCCCCCCCTCTCAGTGTCTTTGAGACTGTCATTGATTCTAACAAATCTACTGTGCCTTTTAGGTACGAGAATATCCTTTTCACCACTACCAAGTGAGTCTCCTTGGGATCCTTTTGAAATCTAGCAACCAATCCAACAACATGTGCAAAATCCAGTCTTCTATGAACAACATAATGTAATTTACCAATCATAGACATGTATTCTTTCTCATCCATAGATGGTGAATCATCTTGCTTAGACAACTTGTAGCCTGTCACCATCGGAGTACCAATATGTTTAAAATCTTCCATGCCAAATGTTTTTAACACCTCTTTGACATACTTACTCTGACAGATAAAAATTCCATCATCCAACTGTTGGACCTGCAACCCAATAAAAAAATTAATCTCTCCAATAAGAGACATCTCAAATTCCTTTTTCATCTCTTCAGAAAAATCCATGCATAATTCATCATTACCACCAAAGATAATGTTATCAACAAATACTTTGGCTATCAATACTTTCTCTCCATTAGTCTTTAGATATATGTTATTGTCCTCACTACTACACTTGAATCCTATCTTGATCAGGTGTGCATGAAACCTTTCAAACCATGCTCTTAATGCTTTCTTCAATCCATACAATTCCTTAGGTAGTTTGCAAACCATATCTTTGTCTTCAGACAAAGCAAATCCATCTGGTTGTTCTATGTTTACTTCTTCTTCAAGGATGCCATTGAGAGAAGCTGATTTAACATCCATCTGATAGACTTTAAATCCTATAAATGTAGCATAAGAAAGTAGCATTCATACTCCTTCCAATCTCACCACAGGTGCAAATGTTTCACCATAATCTTCTCCTTCTTCTTGTGCATAGGCTTTGCAAACCAATCTTGCTTTATTTCTCACAACCTCTCCTTCTTCATTTAACTTATTTCTAAAAACCCATTTGGTTCCAATAACATTCTTGTCTTCCATTTTGGGAACAAGTGACCATATCTTGTTCTTCTCTATCTAATATAACTCTTCATTCATTGCACTAATCTAGTCATCATCCTTTGATGCCTCTCTTACCATTCTTGACTCAATAGTAGAAATCAGACAATAATTTTCTCTGATTTTCCTCCTTGTTTGTACTCTAGCATGTTTATCTCCAATTATTTGTTCTTCTGAGTAATTTAACCTGACATACCTTGGAATAACCAGTTCTAGTGATCTGCTTCCTGCTTCATGTTCTTCATCTTCTTCATCACTCTCTACATTTACCGATTGAGGACCTATTTCTGCAACATTTTGCTCATCAATCTTCTGCACTTCTGGTTCTATGAACACAAGTCTTTCTTCATCTTTCTCAAGCTCAAATCTGTTGGACTCACAAAATCTCTCAAGGAGTTAATCTATCTTCACATTAGCACTCTCAATGATCTTCTTAGTTCTCTTATTATAACATTTAAATGCCTTACTCTTTGTAGAGTAACCAAGAAAAATGCCTTCATCACACTTAGCATCAAATTTTTCTATGTAATCATCTCTCTTAATATAACATTTACTCCCAATTGTTTTGAAATAGCTTACACTAGGAGTCTTTCCATGCCATTATTCATAAGGTGTTTTGTTATTACCTTTTTTGACAAGTACCCGGTTGAAAGTATACACACCAGTGCTGACTGCTTCTCTCCAAAACATCTTCAGTACTTCACCTTGAATCAACATGGTTCTAGCAGCTTCAATAATTGTTCTATTCATTCTCTCTACTATCCCATTTTGTTGTGGAGTTATAGGGGCTGACATCTGCCTCTTAATTCCCTATTCATCAGAAGTAAATTTACCTCCCCATTCATATCTCAAACATTTTAGATTCTTCTTGGTATGTTTCTCAACAAGAGCTCTGAATGCTTTAAACTTACTAAAAGCCTCATAGTTTTCTCTTAGAAAAGTTACCCACATCATTTTGGAATAATCATCAGTAAAGATCATAAAATACTTATCACCAAAATAGCTCTTAGTCCTCATAGGACCACAAAGATCAGTATGAACCAAATCAAGAATATTCTTTGAAGAAAAAGACTTACTCTTAAAGGATATAGAGGTCATATTACCCATCTGACAATCCTTGCATAACACATTGTCCAGTTTCACAAGATGTGGAAAACCTCTAACAATACTTGACTTACTAACTTTAATCAAATTGTAAAAATTGACATGACAAAATATATTGTGCCACAATCAACTGTCTTCAATATTTTCCACCAAACAATCATTTACATTAGTATTCAGATGAAATAAATTACCTCTAGTCTGCTTCCCAGTAGCAATCAATTCTATATTATTTCCAAGAATTTTGCACACTCCACTTTTGAATTCAAGTAGATATCCCTTATCATTAAGTTGTCCAACACTCAAGAGGCTATGTTTTAGTCCTTCAACCCAAAAGACATCATCTGCATTACTCTTTCCATTTAATGAAATTGATCGTTTACCTTTAACCATGCAGGGAGAGTTATTACCAAATCTTACAACACCTCCATCAAACTCTTCAAGGGACAGAAACTTACTTTTGTCACCGGTCATATAGTGTGAGAAACCACTATCTATTATCCATTCATCATTGTTATCCATATGAGTCACCAAAGCCTTCTCATCAGCCAGATCCTCCTTCACAACAACAAATACCATCTCCTCATTGTCATCTTCTTTTGATTCATCATCAGTCACACCTTCATCCACTGCAACATAACAATGTTTCTTTCTTTTCCCTTTGAATCTCCTAAACTTATCTTTATTATCAACATTAGGGCAGTTACCAGCTATGTGCCCAATCTTACTACAAGAGAAACACTTCAAGGGTAATTTACCTTTATATTTACTTGTTCCTCTTGGGAATCTTCTAGCCAGTAATGCCTCAAGTTCCATCAGATTATCATCATCACCATCACCTCTACTACTGCCATGACTAGACCTGCAGTCATGATCATGACAAACATCTTTTCCTTTCCTTACTGATGTACTAGTTATTGAAGCCTTAAAAGAAGATTTATAAGGTTTGGAAACACTATTATCAAAACTATTAAGTTCAAATGCAGTTGACTTTCCAATTAAAGAATCAACAATAACTTAATCTTTTGAAATGGATCTTAGTTCTTCAATAGCAGACACTCTGATAGAATACTATAGTAAAAGAGTTCTAAGCATTTTGCTAACAATAGTATCATCTTCAAGAGCTTGAATGTTTCCCTTCTATTCTTTGAGCTCATCCGGTGTTAAGGGACTAGTAGTAGGAGGAACATACCTAGTTATCACATGATTCCAGTATTGTGAACCCATTCCTTTAATTTATATCTTTATCTGATTACTCCATATCCGATAGTTGTCCTTAGTAAACTTGAGACTCTCCTTATTCATCATCTTTCACATAATCTTTCGCTCAAGTTGTTAGGATTTCTGCACATAGAGAACCAACGCTCTGATACTAATTGATAAACCTAGAGGATCCGGTTAATACTGAGAGGGGGGTAAATCAATATTAACAAAATATGAAACTTTCAACACCAAAATAGACTTATCTCAGATCTAAAAACATTCAACACTTAATCTAAATCTTCATAACAAATTTCCTTATCAGATATAGATAACCATTTCCTCTTATGTAAACTTATTGATTAGATCAATCATCAATTCAATATTAGATCAACAAAAATAGTTACCAACTTATTAATTGATCAGAATGCTTCATCAATCATATAATCATCAATACCGGTAATCACTTAAAGTTCTCTGATAATCAAACATAAACTATCTTTACCGGTTATCAAAAATAAAACATGAACATCACAAGAAAAGCACACCACACATGAACACCATGTTTTTCATGTGGAAACCTAGATAGGGAAAAACCATGGTGGGAATTGGTACCACAAATATTTTGTACTCTTTTGGAATGTGCTGTTAGGAGTCAAGTCCGATTAGAAGCTTACAATGATGCCCTATTAGGAGCAAACCCTGTTAGGAGTCACCCGGTTAAGGGATTTACCTCAACTCTAGTACAAGCTTTGATCTGTTAGGATCAACCTCACAAGAGGATTTGGAACTCAAATATTGAGTCACCCTATTAGGGGATTTTACAATGTGAGGCCTGTTAGGACCTAATTGGTTAAGGGATTTCAACTATTTTAATTGTTAGAGAACAACAGTGAATGATATATGTATAGCACTCTACTACTTGCTTGATTATATAAAATTAATTTCTAAGTCTGCATCTCTTTGGAAGATCTTCTCACATACTGGTTTGGCTTCACACACTTCTCAAAATCACCGACACTTCAAAACATCAACCTTGCCGACATAAATACTTTTACAAATAGGTCGACATCAAAACCCGAAGACTTACTACATAGAACATCACAAATCTTTACAACTCATTATAGATCATCATAGGGATGATTACAATCAATTAGATTAATATCGATCATTGATCATAAATCATCACAGGAAGTCGATCTGGTACAAAGTCAAATGCTTAGCAGATTCTTCTAAGAACTTTGCACTTTCCTAAGAAATTCGTTCTCCAAATGCGCCAAAATATCTTTCAAACTCATCACATAGTTTGTGTTGTGTTATCATCAACACATGAACATGATGTAGATCACCACCAAACCAAAAATCATTACTGGTTAAGAGAATTCTTTACCGATCCTTAAACCCCTTCTTAAACCCAGGCATAACTTCATCAGAAATTCAAAACATGCCTTCTGGTAATCAACATAGGATGCAGTTCTGGTCACATAGTCAAATCCACCATAAAATCTTATGTATCAAACCACAAGTCACCAAACATCACCAATTGCCTGATTCCATCAAAACTTATCTGCTTTACAGGTTAAGGTCCTAATTCGCAGTCTTGAGGGTAAACTCTGTTAAATTGTCAAACTCTTACTTGGGTAGACCAAATCACTTAGCCAACAAATCAATAACCAAAAAACCAACAGTAAACATCAATAAACATCAGTTGAACCTGGTTAACATCAATGACAATATAAATAACTGATCATGTCATCTTCCTCTATCTGTGCTAAGAGGGGAGGGGTGAATCAACACTTTACCGGTTTTACTCAATTAAAACTTTTAACTCAAGTTTTTACTAACCTAACATTCATCAATATAAATAACCACTGCACTAGGATAAGGATGCATGAAAATATACACAATGACACCAAGATTTATCTCATGGAAACCCAAATGGGAGAAAACCATGGTGTGAGTAGGAACTCACAAAATTTGTACTCTTCTAGAGTACACCTGGTGAGGAGCCATCCCTCTTAGGAGATTACAAGGACACTATTAGGTGTCACCTCGTTAAGGGATTTTTTCTAAGGCCTGTTAGTGCCTTTACCCTGTTAAAGGTAGCCTTGTCAAACGTCTTAAGATCATCAATTAACATGACACCCTGTTAAGGAATTTTTACAATGGGACCCATTAGAGTCCACCCTAATAAGGGATTTTGGTTGCAAGGATTAGAAAGAAATAGAAGGATGATCTGCTGGAGTAGCTATCGATACCTTGATCAGATCACACTGTAAAAAACAAACTCTATCTGCACCGGTTGTATCTTCTCTGCACACCACTAGTTTCCTGCTTATACATTCAACTTTCCACTCTACCAGTTCTCTATCCTTCAACTTTGTACTTATGTCTATCCTCTGGCCTTTGGCTCTGTACTAGGCTTTGCTCCCCTTGTATTCACACTTTCTCACCACACTCTCTGTATGAGCAACAAACTCATCAAAATAAATTAAGTAAATTTAATACCCTTTGGATCTGTCACCAACTTTTCCCTCCAGAACATTCTATTCAAAATTATGTTACCATGCCATAAATCACTCTCCAGAAATCATTCCAGGAATCTCTTCCAAAATAGTCGTTCATGCTAATAAGTCTGTTGGTTGACTGGAGAAGACTGTCGATTTATCTGGATGTTAACTGAACATTACCAGTCTATCGGTGACAGACTCTACCAGTGTACTGATCAAAATCTACTTACCGATTACCTTCTGTATACTGATGTGTTGGTCTACTCTTTGCTTGCCAGTTGACCTCTTCTATGTCGGTCTACTCACTGCTTGTCGATTATCCTCTTGTGTGTCGGTCTACTCACTACTTAGCCTGTCTATGCACTGCTTAGCTAGTTAACCACTATATACCAGTCAACTTACTACCAATAGATTGTGAGGACTTGGGAAATGATGTTGCCAATAATGAAAGACATATCATTCACCGGTCATACAAAATGCACCAAAATGCCAACAAACTCCCCCTTTGGCATTGGTGGCAAATACTACAAAACACTACAAAACTGTACCGGTTCTGGCCCCTATTTCTGACCCCTGTAACTCACACTGTACAAGACTCCAAAATTCCACCTTTTACCATCAATGGCAAAGACTATACAAAAGAACTTCTTTTGTTTAAAGTTAAGAAATAAGAAATTTTGAAATTTTCTTTAGCTACTTTCAAGGAGGATTCCCATGAATATTTTACCCTTTTCATGGTGGTGAAGTGGGCATGCATCACTGCAATAGAAACCTCCATATCATCAACTGTTTTGCAGTCAAGTTCATTTATGAGGTGGTCAACTTCTTAGATGTTCATTTGCATGAAGTCAATAATTGGTGCTAGGTAGCACTGTAACTCTAACAAACTAAGACCTTGTTTGTCCTTTTATTCTTTCAACCTTTTGATTTCCTGATTGAGTTGTTTGACCTTGCCAGTGAAAGTTGATGTTGAACTGGTGAGAGGATCAAAATAACTTATCAGATCTTGAATTTATTTTTGAGTCTGATTTCTTTTGTCTTCAAGATCTTTGATGAAATCGGTAAAACTTGAAGATTTGACCAATAATTGACCAACTTCTTGAAGTGTATTTTTGACTTCTTCTATTAGGGTAGAGAGGGCAACTTTTCCAACTAATATTTGTTCCATTAAATTATCCCCTCTCTTTGATTCATATTGCCTTACTGCAATCTTCTCTAGATCGGTTGCCTCTTAACCGATTGTTGTAATAAGAGTTTAATTGATCAATGATGGGGGCAGTATTATCAACAACAATGTTAGGAATTAGATCAGAAAGAATTGTTTTGGTAGAATTGAGAATTCTTGCCTTCTTTTTTCTTTCTCTTAACTTAGCCTTTTCAACTTGCATTTTTTAGTTTTTTTGAAACCTTCATCAGCTGCTTGGGAGTCATTTTCTTTATATCAATGACCGATTCTCCCTCTTCTTCCTTGTCTGTTTCACCTTCCTTTTCTATAGTCTCAACTTTTGAACTAGTTGCTGTGATGATTCTTATCTTCTTCTTCTCACTTTCATTTTCTAAATCTAACTTCCTATTTGTCAGAGGAGTATCCATCATTGCTTTCTTATCCTGTGCTTTCTTCTCTTCCTCTTTTCCCTCCTCTGTTTTCTTCACATCCTCTTTTCCTTCTTTAGAGAGAATAGGATTTGGTGTCAATAATGTTCTGTGAGGTGTATCCTCACAAGGAGTGTCTTTAGCTATCACTTCATCTTGACCAGGAAGCTTAGTTTGATTAGCTTCCTTCACCAGTGAAGTGTGAACCAGATGTTCGACATCCTTTGTCAGATTGGGAATGTCTAACACAACATTTACTATTATTTACTCAACTATGAAAATATTAAATTCTTCAGTGGAGTATTTTTCCTTACCTTTCCCTTTGTCAAGGGCAGCTACGTTTTGTTCCCTTTTCCATTTCTTCTTCAACTTCCTTTTCCTGATCCATAATTTTCTTCCACAAGAAAACACCTTCAGCGTGCACTACTCCAACTTCACCTACTACCACTCTCCCAATTCTATTCCTTATTTTGAAATTTTGAATGCATGCTTCAGCCACTAGTGAAGCTTGATCAAGGTCTAATTCATGTTGCACTTGCATGAGTGCTTTTATTCTGAGTTCCTTTTTAGTAGCTAGAGCTATTTTCCATCTCCCTTCAATTTAATATTACAAATCTAATGGGATAATGCCATATAATTCACTAGGAGTCCTACAAAACTTGTGCATGTTCCAGATCAGGGCTTCTTCAATTTTCCTTTTGTCTTCTTCATTACTGAGGGAATATGTTCTCCCAACACCAGACAAACCTCCAAACTCTTTGAACCCATGGACCAATTCATCAATTGTTGGAGCTTTGTTTCTTCCACTCCTTCCAACCTCTTTAATTTCCACATTTGATTGGGTGTCAGTGATATCACCCTCTTTCTCATCCTTTTTGAGCTTTGAATCAACCTTTCCTTCACTCTTATTCTTTCTAGAATATGTCACTCCTACCGGTCTATCTTTACTTGGGGATGATATAGGAGTACATGAATCCTTATCTTTTGTATATGTTGCAAGCTTGGTTGTTGTAGTCCCCTTTGGTTTTGTCTTTGACACTTTCTTCTTCTCTCCTGTTAATTCATCTTTATTTGGTTTGACCCCTATTTACTCACTAGCACCGATGGAGGTAGTGACACCAGATGCTTCACCTCTATATTTCTTGTCAAGAGTATCAATCATTCTTCTCACTTTTATTTTCATAATTGGCACCTAAAGTTCCTATTTTATTTTGGAGCTTTCCTCCTCACAGATTCCAAATCTCTTTGCTTTCGAGTCTACCGGTTTGGACAGTAGCATATTGACATGAATTTTAACAATATCTGCTGCAACCTCATAGCCCATAGGTGGAACCCAAAAGGTTCTAGGTTGAACTGCTTGAATGATACAACAATCTGTGTCTATGAGAAAACAAATGTTGTCTTTATATTTATGTACTATTCCGTTTGGAATTCCTTAAAGTATCCCCACATTGTTTCACCAAACTTATCTCCTAGATCCCTAGACATTTCACCTATCTGAACCATGATAGGTTTCTCTTTAGACCATACTACCTTACCCTCACTGGGGAAAAAGTTTTGCACATAGAAAAATATACATACCAGAAGTGAACCATATTTGAAGGATTATTTCTTGTCCTTCTTAATTCTTTCCATGTTCACCATAAATTGACTTTTAATCATCTCACAAATCTCATAGGTTGCATCCTCCTTGATAATTAGATAGCCAACATGTATGGCACCGCTCGATACACTATTCATCCAGCTTGATTCATAAACCCTGTAACCCAGCACTATAGAGGAAAATCTTACTTCATCATCCTCAATATATGTAATTGTCATTTCTCTAATATCACATCGGGATTTGGTTAACCAAATGACTTCAAATGATGAAATTGTTCTTAGGGTTAATGCTTCACCAGTTGCACTAACGTTGTCACTCTTCGAATCACCTCCGTTGTAATCTTGATCAGTGCTTGAGCTTCCAGCCATAAAAATTGATCATGAGCCCTACTCAGTACATACCTAACCCAGTCATCATGAAACTGATAAGGAAAATCAACAACATTAGCCAAACCCTCGGTCTTCAGAGAATTTTTTTCCTTCAATTGATCATTAACGCAAGACCCTTTAAACTCATTTCGAATGAACTTCTCTCCAAGTTCTTTGAGCTTGCAGTGAATGTAGGAGCGAATGTCTTCTACCAATAATACACTAGAGGGCACAGATGATAAAGCACCAGTCATGTCAATCTCACTAGCTTTCATCAGATGCAGATTGAACTCGGGTTGGGGTTCTTTGATAGCTTCAACTGACATAGGAGTCGATATCAGCGCTCCCATGATGTCCTTCCAACAATATTTTCTCAGACGAAGTTGAATACCTTCTCCTTAGAAATAACAAACACAACTATCACTCTACTTGAACTTTCCACACAAATATTACTTAGCAAGATTCCAATCGCCTTTGATCGCACAGGAGCTCAAGAGATTTCACAAGAAAACATGATAAATGAAAATGTGTTGACATTTCCTTATTTATCCATTGAGATTTATCGATGTTATAATACAACGGTTAGTTTTTAAACTTACAACTTAAAATACACCGATTTGACTTTACCGGTTGTTTATTACTGATACTGATACACAAACATCTAACTCACAAGACATTCTTCAACCAAGAACTTTTAGACTATCTTTTATGCATCACAACTATGCCGATAGACATATCCTTATATTTGTTAAGGGGTTTCAAAAGTAATCTTACCATATGTTCTCCTCTTGGGCATTAGTATGCCTAGTTAGAAGAGGAACTGTCATCACCGATGGATGATGACTTGGTTTCAGAATGACCTTCTCCTTCTTTTCCTTCTTCCTTCTTGATCCATTTTTTTTTCATTTCATTTATTACTTCTTCAATTGCCTTCTTTCCTTTTAGGTCATTTTTCTCTTTCTTCTTGCTAAACCATTTCTTGTCTTCAAACTGGTTGTAGGATCGGTTCCTACACTCATTGGCTAAGTGATCGATCTTATGATAGTTCAAACATGCCATACCAGCTATCCTCCATGGTCCTCAATTATTTCTCTGACCCATTCTCATTCTGCAATTTTCTGCAACATGACCAAAATTGCCACATGTGGAACATGTGGCATTAAATTGATTACTCCTTTTGTTAGGACTGACTGGTTTGAACGATGATCTTGATACATTTGACTTGAACCTACATTCTAAATATTTGTGTCCAAACTTATTGCAAGCGAAGCAGTGTATATTAAATCTTTTTCTATTTGTCATACTACTAGATTGAGATCTACACTCATAAGCAGTGTGGCCATACTTATGACAATTATGGCAGTAACCATAAAAGGTGAAAATCTTCTTTTGACTAACCAATTTATTTCTACAGTCATTAGTCTTATGACTCGATTTACCACAATGATTACAAGAGGATTTGGAAAACTTCATACCTTTCACTTCTGAATGGTTCCTTCTATCATCCTTCATCTTTTTAGATTTAGATGATTCTCCAGTTTCCATAGGAACTAAACCGGGGTAACCAAGACCGGTTGTTTCCTTTGTTCTTCTTTGAGCCTTGAAATGTTTATCTACCTTCTTAGAGATTTCATTGAATTTCCTCAACTTTTCATTTCTCTCATTTTTTAGTTTTCAACTCACTCTTGAGTTGTTAAATCTCTTTCATCATCTTCTCCTTTTCTTTTGTATTGTCATGTAGATGCTTATGTATATATTCATTCTCTTGAGTGAGAATTTGAATTTATTCATCATTATCAATCATGATTGCATCATTTTCTCTTAGGGCATCTTCAACAAGCCTCCTGGCTCTTTCAGCTTTTGACAAATCTTCTTCTACCTCCCTCTTTCTTTCATCAACACTTATGTTGGCTCCAGTAGCTCAGTCATTCTCAGGGTCTGACCTTCATGTTCTCTTTTGAGATGTGTGACTTCTTTGGTCAACTTATTGTTCTTTTCCATGAGTTCTAAGACTGCTTCTTTAGCTTCTTTAGATCCACTCTATTAAGAGAGTTGATCTATGATGTCCTGACTCTCATTTAGCTGTTGAGATAATTCCTTTCTTTTTGCAAGAGATTTTCTCAATCTCTCTTTCAGTTGAGCAATAATTTTGTTTTCTTCATCAATTTGCTTCTGATACCATTATTCTTCCATGATCTTTATCCTCAAGCTGTCAAGCTTCAATCCAGAGGAATATGGCTTTGATACAAATTGTTAGTCCCAACCGATGTTGAGAGGAGAGGGGTGAATCAACACTTTACCGATTTTACTCAATTAAAACTTTTAACTCAAGTTTTTACTAACTGAACATTCATCAATATAAATAATGACTGCAGTAGAATAAGCATGCATGAAAATATGCACAGTGACACCAAGATTTATCTTGTTGAAACCCAAATGGGAGAAAACCATGGTGTGAGTAGGAACTCACAAAATTAGTACTCTTCTAGAGTACGCCCAGTGAGGAGCCATCCTTGTTAGGAGATTACAAGGACACTGTTAGGTGTCACCCAGTTAAGGGATTTTGTCTAAGGCCTGTAAGTGCCTTTATCCTGTTAAAGGTAGCCTTGTCAAAGGTCTTAAGATCATCAATTAAGATGACACCCTGTTAAGGGATTTTTACAATGGGACCTGTTAGAGTCCACCCTAATAAGGGATTTTGGTTGCAATGATTAGAATGCAAAAAAAGGATGATCTGCTGGAGTAGCTACCGATAGCTTGATTAGATCACACTATAAAAAACAAACTCTTTTTGCACCGATTGTATCTTCTCTACACACCACTGGTTTCCTCCTTATACATTCAACTTTCCACTCTGCCCGTTCTATATCCTTCGGCTCTCTACTATACTTTTCTCCCCATGTATTCACACTTTCTCACCACACTCTCCACAAGAGAAACAAACTCATCAAAATGAATTAAGTGAATTTAATACCCTTTGAATCTATCACCAACTTTTCCTTCCAAAACATTATATTCAAAATTTTGTTACCGCGCCATAAATCACTCTCCAAAAATTATTCTAGGAATCTCTACCAAAATAGTTGTTCATGCTGATAAGTCTGTCAGTTGACTGAAGAAGACTGCTGATTTATCTGGATGTTAATTGAATGTTACTAGTCTGTCGGTTATAGACTCTACCATTGTACCGATCAAAATCTACTTACGGATTACCTTCTGTATATTGATGTGTAGGTCTACTCTCTATTTAACAGTTGACCTCTTATGTGTCAGTCTACTCGTTTATTGTTAGTTGTCCACTTGTGTGTCGATCTATTCATTGCTTAGCCTGTCTACACACTGCTTAGTCAGTTAACCACTGTATACCGGTCAATTTATTGCCGATAGACTATGAGGACTTGGGAAATGATATTGCCAACAATTACAACCATATCATTCACTGGTCATACAAAATGCATCAGAATGCCAACACATCTACCATCATCTCATCTTCATTAGTTATGCCAAACACACCAACAAACTACTATATGAACTATTTGCCTTCAAGGTAATATGTGATGACTACCAAAAATATTTAAGAGTAGTCCTTGATTTGAAGGATCATATCTATTTTGATAAGTTGAAGCTAATATTGAAGTACTCCTAACTAGATGATGAAAAAATTACCTTATGGTATGAGAATCATGGATCAGACTGATTTCAAGTTCAAAGTCAACATCCTATTTGAGTGGCAACTAGTATTCTCTTTTAAGGGGGGGAATTTATTATCAATTTTGTAACTAAATTTTTATAATTCTTTAATTCTGACTTCCTTTTCTATTTTAACATTCCACTACTATCTGACATTCTATTTCTTAGGATGATGGTTGTTGAATAATTTTCAAATGAATGAGTGACATAGATGCAATAGGCTTGAAGCTTGTTCACTGCCTTATTTATATAAAATGGAAACTAGAGCTATTGTACTTCTTCTTTTAGAATTTTGATCTGTAGGAGAGCTCAGAGTAGTGTTGTATAAGGAGCTAGAAGTAGAGACAAACAAATCATTCTACTATAGTAAAGCATATTTCATATCTCATAATGAAAATGGAGGTGAAGACTATTTTGTGCAATTGTCTCCTCATGCGATGTGTAATCTCTTCTAGAATCATTGAGTAAGGCTTGATTATTCCATCCCTGTAATGCAAAGAGTGTTTTGTGTTTTATTCTATTTCAAGGAAATAAACAAAAATAATTTGATCAAGGAATAAAGAGGTTAAATATTGTGTTAGGATACTTAAATAGTATTGGGTGGTTTGGTGTAAAGCATTGGACAAGTTAGCGCTAGATTGAAATTTTTTGTGTAAAGGTTGCAGATGATATTGTTTCATCTTGACTCTATTGCCCTATAAGGCACCGGTCTCAATAATCTTAGGGGTTAGATTTTTTAGGCGTCTTAAATTTATAAAATTCAAAAACATTTTTTTTTCTTTAAATTTGTTTTGTTTGAGTTTGTTAGAGTAGGGTTTCGTACTTTGCTCCTTAATGTTAATAAAATCCAATGCAATCTAGCCTTGACGAATACACATAAAACTTGTATTTACATATGAGAGTATATCTTCTTTGAATGCATTTGTCTAAAGTTGAGTCAAAGTGATATTGTAATAGAATTAACCTCCTTGGTTCACAAAGGCATAATTTTTGAAGGTTTAAGTCTTAGGGTTTAAGTACAGTTTTGCCTTGTGCATTGGCTACTAGCCTAGAATCCCTTGATCATAAGAGGAGTATAGTCTTTAGAGGGTTCTATGAAACTTAGTTGGAAAAACACAAACATATTGACTACTCTATTGGGGAAAAGGTTGCATGTTGCATATTCAAAACCCATTTACCTTGGCATGGTGTTGCAAAGATTGATATTCCAAGAATAATTGATCTATTTTGTTGAAAAAATGATCTCAATTCTCTCATTTGTAGGTGGTGACTCTAAAGAAGAGAAGGCCAATATAAAACTACAAAAATTTAGCCATGGATGGAAGAATATCTTTGTACCAAATGAATCCATAGAATACTTTGATGGGTGAAATCTAAAATCAAAGATGGAAAGAAAAGGAAAACAATAAGTCTAACTCCAATTTTGAGAATTTTACGTTTGCTAAAGATGATAGTACTAGTTTTTAAATGGCTAATCCTCTTTTGAATAAAGGAAATGGTTTGAGTGAGAATGCATGAGACCCAAATAGATATGGTCATTCTTATAGTGATCCTCATGCTCACCTTGAACCCCCAGTAACTATTTATTCAAATGGTGATGAAGTTTTCTATTTAGAACCACTATCAAGACCATTTGATCCAGTATTTTTTGAGATACCCAAGTGAGGTCTCCAAATGTTAGACTTGATTCTCTTACGCATGCACAACCAAAGTTCAGTAATGCAAATTAATGTTTAGTGTTGAAAAATGCAGCAACATAAACCACGTGACCTAAATCAGATGAAGAATGGGAAAGAAAAGTAGATATGTTGGAAGTACATGTGACAAGATTGCAAAAATTGAAAAGGAGAGGAGAGCTTTTGAATCAATTACAAGACATGAATCTTATGCCACCTACAAGTGCTTTGGAAGTTCTCATGTCACTATGCAAGGATCTGCAACAATTAGTTTCCCGCAAGTTTCTTATGTTACAAATCCTATTTCACAACAACTTGTGGTTACAAGTTCAACACCTCAATTCCATTTCAAAAGTTGGTTTCAAGTGCTTCTACTTCAAGAGAAATTACCACAAGTGCATATGTGTCTTCAATGCCTTTTCCATGATATTAATATGTTTCTTAGCCTCAAAATATAGTTGTCTCTAGCATTGGATAAAATTTTGGTTTCAACCCCTTTGTAGGGAAAAGTATGCTACAAAATTATAATTTAAATTATAATTTGAACAACCACAATGTAAATCTTAGTAATCAAAATGCACAAGGGTAGAAAAATCAAGGACCTCCTCAAATTCCACCAAGAGGTCAAGTTTGTGGACATGTAATGGTCAGAGGCTAGAAGAATGCAGATAGGTATAGGCAGTTAGATTTCAATGGCATACAAGGGTATCCTAACCTAATAGATAATGAAGTAAGGAAACACTTACAAAATTTCATAGGCAACAATGTATTATCTCGAGAAGATCATTTCAAAGATTTCATCAATTTTATGGACGACTTTGACATTGACTAAGAAGATGTAAAGATGAAGTTTTTTATGTAGCCCCTTATTAAAGATGCTAGAGAATGATATAGGGGTTTTCCTAATTTAAGTATATCAACAATGGTTAAATTCAAGAGAGTCTTCATGGAGAGTTATGGTGATAATTTTGATCCTAGATTCATTGTTAATGACTTTACTAGAATTCAGAAGGGATACAATGATTTTGTCACTAAATTCAATAATAACTTTATAAAGTTGATGAATAAGTTATGTCATCATATGAGGCCAATTGAATCATTGTGTCTAGTTTTATATTAAAATTCTTTTGATTAAAAAATGGGTTATTAGATAAGAGATAAAGAACCACAAACACTTAGAGATCCTTTTAGGGTTACATTGCATATTGAGAAAAATAGAAAAGCATCTGAAAGGCTAGGAAAAAGAGATGATATAAAGACGATATAGACTTCTAAAGGACATCAACAAAAGTAGCCTTTCAATGAAGATAATGTTAGCATTATGTGAACCAGTATGAGGACATAATGACATTGTGTGTTGTCATTGATGTCAATATGATGAAGAGAAGAAGAACCAGTATAACGCTGTGAACCGGCATTTGTGCCAAAGTGAAGCGGTGTGTTTGTTTAAGATGAACTGGCATATGGTTATGGGAACCGACACATGGAAATGGTGTATGACTACCGGTTGGTGGTCTCAACTTCAGGGTTTCCGGTTGGAGTGCTTCAAGCATGTGTGGCTCAACTGGTGACTTTGTGTGATGAGTTAGCATGGTAACAAAGAACAGATCATATTTCCATGTAAGTCTTGTGTGCGTGAAGGATCTTGCATGAAGGAGATTGTTCCTATCTACCTTAGGATTGTGAAAAGTCTATAAATGGTGATAACGTGTGATGGGTTATCAGCCGCCATGAAATCGGTGGAAAATGAATGATGGAGAATGTCTCGAGATTGGATCAAGACTATTGCATTTAATGCAATGTGCTCAATGGTCAAGATTGAACCGTTTGAATTCCTTAACCTAACAGGTTTAGGGTTTAGGGTTTATGCTACCGACCTATCTGTTTTCCTATAAGGTCGATGTTGTGATTCTTTCAGAGGTTGTTGGCAAAAATTTTGTGTGTGTATCCTAGAGAAGAGATACGTGATTCTTGCCAGACCAGAGGAGAGAAGTGATACCTACAGGGTGTAAGTGCAGAAGGTAAAGAGGAGCTTAAGCAGATCTGCATTGGCATTGAGTGCTATTATCAGGTCATTGTTATACCTGTTGATCTTTAACCACTTCAACAGTTGTGAAATCCCCTAATAGGGTAGCCTTAACCGGCTTGCTATAAATCCTTTAATAGGGTAACTCGAAGCTATTGAGTTATTGAAATCCTCTAGCTATTGAGTTCTTGAAATCCTCTAACAAGGTAACCTTTTATAGCATTTAACCCTTAACCGGGTATTGTAGCCATCCCTTAACCAGGTGATCCCTAACAAGATCAGTTCCTAACAGAACCCATTGTATCTGTCTTTAACCGGACAAGGCTCCTAACAGAGCAAACTTCTAAAGAGTTCAAAAACAAGCTTGTGGGTATTCATCCCCACCATGGTTTTTCCTAGTTGGGTTTCCACATGAAAAATGTGTGTGTCAAGTGTGATGTCTTTTTCATGTGATGCTATGCTTGTTTTCTGTTAAGCGGTGATTCATGTTGATCTAGTAGTAATATGTACATCTGTGATGGTAGATTACTTGTTCATGCATTAGGGTGAAATGGAAATGAAGTGTTAGATTATATGAGAAGATAAGTGTCAACCGGTCTATGCTTGTCTCAATTATTCTAGGTTTTGTCGGTTGAACTCTGTTGAAGGACCGGTGTTACTATTTGTCTATCAATGCACAGTGTCTCCTGACAAACCGGTTTAAGGTTGTGTTTTTATCTATACTGATTCACCCCCCCACCCTCTCAGTACCGGTTTGGTACTATTATTTCATCATTGAGTTATCAATTGGTATTAGAGCATCCTCTAGGTCCTCTGTGTTATAAGGTTAACCGCTTGAGGTAAAGATCATAGTCTAATGATGAAGAGGGAAGGTCCAAAGTTTAACAGAGAAAAATTTAGTATATGGAAAGGCATAATGAAGATATACATTAGAAGCATGGGTGCTCAATACTGGAGCTATGTTGAGAATGCCTATGTTGCCCCTACCGGTACTCTCACCGATGACCAAAAGAGAGAAATGAAGGATAATGGGTAAGTCATGGAAGCCCTAATTAGTAGTTTATCTGACATTGAGTTTATTGATGTCCAAGATAAGGTAAATCCCAAACAGGTATGGGATACTCTTGAAAATATCTATGGCGGTGATGAGCATGTAAAACAAGCTAAAGAAGAAAGCCTTAGAGGGAAGTTTGAAGACATGCAGATGGTTGAAGGTGAGACCATTCAACAGTATGGAATAAGAATCAAAACCGTTGTTGGAGATATCAAGAGTGCAGGTGGTAAAATGGAAGATTCCACTATGGTAAGCAAAGTCTTGAGATCCCTATTGCCGGTCTATGAAATAAGGGTCGCTGCTATTCAGGAGCTGAGATCAATAGACAAGACTAAGGTATCCCTAGACTCCATCATTGCAAAGGTGACAACCTATGAGCTAAATAGTTTTGATGGCAATGTTCAAAAGATTGAATCAGCATTAAAAGCTTCTGCTATACCATCCAGAAAAGGAAAAGAAGCTAGCACCAATGGTGAACCAAGACAGAGCAGAGAAATGGATGATGAGGAGATTTTGATGGCATTTGAAGCTCTTCTTGCTAGGAAACTTCCTAAAGGAACTGGCAAATATAGAGGTAAACTCCCTTTGAAATGCTTTTCTTGTAACCAGATAGGACATATTGTTGTTAACTGCCCTAATGGAGACAACAAGGACAAACCAAAAAGATTCAAGAAATTCAAAGGAGAAAACCAGAGAAACTATTTTGTGGTAGTTGATGAAGGTGTCACAGATGAGGAATCAGAGGATGAAGAAAATAAAGATATTGTGTTTGTTGCTGTCAAGGAAGATGTGTCAGAAAAGAAAGCTCTTGTCTCTCAGTTTGATAATTCCAATGAGTGGATCATTGACAGTGGGTGTTCTCACCATATGATTGGTGACCGGAGCAAGTTTCTATCCTTGGATGAGTATGATGGTAGTGTGGTTCACTTTGGAAATGATGCACCATGCATGGTCAAAGGCAGAGGGTCCATCTCTTTGAATGGAAAGAGTAGTGCTGAGAATGTATATTGGGTTGATGGTCTCAGACACAATCTTCTGAGTATTGCCTAGCTGAATGATAGTGGTCTCACTCTAGAATTCAAGAATGGAGTGTGCAGAATCAAAGGAAAGAATGGTGAACTGGTGGCCACTGACATGCAGACCAAAGATAACCTATTTCAGCTAAATGCAAATATAAGTACATGTCTTATGGCTAAATTTGATGATAGCTGGATATGGCATAGGAGACTTTGCCATGTAAACTTTGATAACATTGTTAAGGCTAGTAAAATCAAAGCAGACAGAGGGTTGCTAGTGCTAAGTAAACCAGATAATACCTTATGCAAAGAGTGTCAATTGGGGAAAATGTCTTCCTCAACCTTTAAAGGTAAACCTTTCACTACTGACAATTTGCTTGATCTTGTGCATACTGACTTGTGTGGTCCTATGAAAACTAGAAGTGTGCAGGGTGATAGGTACTTCATGATTCTAACTGATGACTTCTCAAGAATGATGTGGGTCACATTCTTGAAAGATAAGACTGAAGCTTTTGTAAAGTTCAAAGCTTTCAGAGCATTAGTGGAGAAGGAAAGCGGCAAAAGGATCAAGTGCTTGAGAACTGATCAAGGAGGGGAATTCACTTCCAGTGAATTCAACAAGTACTGTGAAGAACATGGCATCAAGAGGCAACTGTCTTCCCCTCGGACTCCATAGCAGAATGACCTAGCAGAAAGGAATAACTAGACTATGGTTGAAGCAACTAGAACCATGCTAATTCAAGGAAAGGTAGCTCACACCTTTTGAAGAGAAGCGGTGAGCACTGCAGTCTACACAATGAACCAGGTACTCATCAAGAAAGGTAAGGATAAAACTCCTTATGATTACTGGACCAGTAAGACACCTATGGTTAGCTACTTTAGAGTGTTTGGTAGCAAATGTTACATCAAGAGGAGTGAACACCAGAGCAAATTTGATGCGAAATGTGATGAGGGAATATTCCTAGGGTATTCCACTAAGAGCAAAGCTCTCAAGTGTTTCAATAATATGACTCAGAGAATTATGGAAAGTATCAATGTAAGAGTTGATGAAACCTCTGAGAAAAATGAGGAAACCGACAGTGAGCAAGCAGTAAATGAACCGGTTGTAACCTTCTGGGAACCGATTTTCAGTTAACCAAGTACCAGTAATAGTGTTCCTACACCGCTAGATGTAGATGCTGATATTGATGGAGATGAGGATGAAGAAGAAAAGAAAGAGGAATCTATCAAGACCATTCCTCGGTATGTCAAGCTGAATCATGATCCTAAGCAGATCATAGGAGATAAGGATGCTGGAATCCTTACAAGAAGAAAGGTTAGAGAAAGTTCATGTTTGATCTCTGAATTTGAGCCTAAGTCATTCAAAGAGGCACATAAAGATGAAGACTGGATCAAGGCAATGGAAGAGGAACTTGACCAGATAGAGAAAAATGGTACATGGTCTTTGGTACCCAGACCGGAGCATAAAAATATCATCGGTACCAAATGGGTTTTCAGAAATAAGCTGAATGAGGATGGCACGGTGATCATAAACAAAGTTAGACTGGTGTGTAAAGGATATGCCCAAGAAGAAGGAGAAGACTATGGAGAAACTTTTGCACCTGTAGCCAGATTGGAAGGAGTTCGTATGCTTCTTGCATATGCAACCTTTAAAGGATTTAAAGTATATCAAATGGATGTAAACTCTATATTCCTAAATGGTGTACTTGAAGAGGAGGTGTATATAGAGCAACTAGATGGGTTTTCCCTTTCTGAAGACAGTGACATGGTGTGTAGACTACATAAAGCCTTATATGGTCTAAAGCAGGCACTTAGAGCATGGTATGAACATCTGCACTCCCATCTTGTGAAAATTGGATTTGAGAGAACAAGTGAAGATAGCAATATCTACTTGAAAACTAAAGGAGATCAGATTCTGATCTATGAGGTATTTGGTGATGACATTATCTTTGGTGGAGATGACAAGATGAGTCATGAGTTTGCAGATGAGATGAAGGAGTTTGAGATGTAACTCATAGGGGAGATTAAGTTCTTCATTGGACTGCAGATTCAACAGATGAAAGATGGAATCTTTATCACTTAGTCCAAGTATGTCAAAGAGGTGTTGAAGACCTTTGGCATGGAAGATAGCAAACCGGTTGGTACACCGATGGTGATCGGCTATAAACTATCCAAAGAGGATGACTCAGTATTGGTTGATGAGAAGGAATACCGATCAATGATTGGTAAGTTGCATTATGTAGTGCATAGAAAATCGGATATTGCACATGCAGTTGGCATTACTGCAAGGTTCCAGAAAAGTCCAAGAGAATCCCACTTGGTTGCAGTCAAGTGGATTCTTAGGTATCTAAAGGGAACAGTTGACTATGGATTGTGGTACCCATAGCGCAATGCTTTCAACTTGAAAGTATTCACAGATGCTGATTGGGCAAGTAATGTGGATGACCGAAAGAGCACAACTGGTGGTGCATTCTTTCTCGGTGGTAGACTGGTCTCATGGATGAGTAAGAAGCAAAGTTGTAGCTCTCAGTCTACAGTGGAAGCGGAGTATGTTGCAGCTTTCATGAACTGCACTCAGACAATCTGGATGAAGCATGTATTAAATGGCTTCAAAGTTCCTGTATCTGAACTGGTAAGCATATTCTGTGATAACATAAGTGCTATCAATATTTCAAAGAATCCGATTTTACATTCTAAAACCAAGCACTTTGAGCTTAAGTATCATTTCTTGAGGGAAAAGGTTCAGAACAAAGAGATTGCACTGGAACATGTTTCCAGTAAGGAGCAGTTAGCAGACATATTCACCAAGCCTCTCCCAAAGACTACATTTATGTACTTAAGAGGTGTATTAGGGGTACTGCCCCTTCAGGAGGTGAACTAAAGGTATTTGCTCCACATCAGTCAGGTACTACATAGTCATTTCTTTTTGGACTGATGTGTTGAAGGATGCTATTCCTCAGGGGGAGCAGCATAGTGGAATAGAGAAGCTTGTGCCTCCACTTTGACATTGTTGTCAAAGGGGGAGAAGATGTGAAGCGGAGAGATATCTTTGTATATTGCCATCAATGCCAAAGGGGGAGATTGTTGGCATTATGTGAACCGGTATGAGGACATAATGACATTATGTGTTGTCATTGATGTCAATATGATGAAGAGAAGAAGAACCGGTATAACACTGTGAACCGACATTTGTGCCAAAGTGAAGTGATGTGTTTGTTTAAGATGAACTAACATATGGTTATGGGAACCGGCACATGGAAGCGGTGTATGACTACCGGTTGGTGGTCTCAACTTCAGGGTTTCTGGTTGGAGTGCTTCAAGCCTGTGTGGCTCAACCGGTGACTTTGTGTGATGAGTTAGCATGGTAATGAAGAACATATCGTATTGCCACGTAAGCCTTGTGCATGTGAAGGATCTTGCATGAAGGAGATTATTCCTATCTATCTCGTGAATATGCAAAGTCTGTAAATGGTGATAACGTGTGATGGGTTATCAGCCGCCATGAAATCGGTGGAAACTGAACGATGGAGAATGTCTTGAGATTGGATCAAGACTGTTGCATTTAATGTAGTGTGCTCAATGGTCAGGATTGAACCATTTGAATTCCTTAACCTAACAAGTTTAGGGTTTATGCTACCGACCTATCTGTTTTCCTATAAGGTCGATGTTGTTGGCAAAAGTTGTGTGTGTGTATCCTAGAGAAGAGATACGTGATTCTTGCTAGACTAGAGGAGAGAAGTGATACCTGCAGAGTGTAAGTGCTAAAGGCAAAGAGGAGCTTAAGTGGATCTGCATTGGCATTGAGTGCTATTATCAGGTCATTGTTATACCTGTTGATCTTTAACCACTTCAACAGTTGTGAATCTCCCTAACAGGGTAGCCTTAACCGGCTTGCTGTAAATCCTTTAATAGGGTAACTCGAAGCGATTGAGTTATTGAAATCCTCTAGCTATTGAGTTCTTGAAATCCTCTAACAAGGTAACCTTTTACAGGGTTTAACCCTTAACCGGGTATTGTAGCCATCCCTTAACCAGGTGATCCCTAACAGGATCGGTTCCTAACAGAACCCATTGTATCTGTCTTTAACCAGACAAGGCTCCCAATAGAGTGGACTTCTAAAGAGTTCAAAAACAAGCTTGTGGGTATTCATCCCCACCGTGGTTTTTCCTAGTTGGGTTTCCACGTGAAAAATATGTGTGTCAAGTGTGATGTCTTCTTCATGTGATGCTATGATTGTTTTCTGTTAAGTGGTGATTCATGTTGATCTAACAGTAATATGTACATTTGTGATGGTAGATTACCTGTTCATGCATTAGGGTGAAATGGAAATGAAGTGTTAGATTATATGAGAAGATAAGTGTCAATCGGTCTATGCTTGTCTCAGTTATTCTGGGTTTTGCCGATTGAACTCTGTTGAAGGACCAGTGTTACTATTTGTCTGTCAATGCACAGTGTCTGCTGACAAACCAGTTTAAGGTTGTGTTTTTGTCTGTATTGATTCACCCCCCCCCTCTCAGTATCGGTTTGGTACTATTCTTTCATCATTGAGTTATCAGATAAGTTAGATAAGGTGATGAATGCATTGAAGGATCTAAACTACAATTTTTTTAAGAATGAGAAAGAATTGACAAGTGATAGGCCAAACTTTCATAGAGAAGACATGCCAATGAGATTGCATGACATGGTTTATAAACATAAATTGGCATAATGGGAAGCCAATACATAGTAATTAGAAGGGGACTGCAAATAAAGAAACACAAGACCCTTTGTAGAGATAGGAGATAACATGGTGGAGGACACACCAAGGTGAGTTTCTTGTAATTTTTACCACTCCCCACAACAATGTTGTGTTGCCCAAGATTTAGAGTATTCAAGTGTGCCTTCTGATGATTGTAAAGCTATATGTAACATTCAGTTAGATACTTTATGTCAGTTGCACATGAGAAAAGTATTTAGTATTTTGTATCAAAAAATAATTGTGAGGTAAATGGTTTTACCTTACTTCTTGGTTGTCTTTGTGTAATCTTATGTCTAGAAAAGAAAGCACATGTTTAGTGGTTTAAGGTTGGCTTGTTGGGGTTTTGGCTAGGTTGTCATTGTATTGAGTTTTCTTCTGAGGAGTGCATACGTGAAGAATAGTGTGGGATGTGTGGATATATGCTTGGACACATGGGGGATGCATTGGAGAGGCTTGATGTTTTACTTTATGTTTTAGAGGTGTACATAGAGGCTCTATAAATGTCTTGTAATATTTCATTGCTAAATAATACATTGAACATGGATTCTTTTGGGCATTGAGTATTTTCCTCTATGAATGTTTGTCTAGGATATGTCAAGTTTATCTTGTGACATGTATTTGATCATTGCATTTGTTTATTTGTATACTTGTATGCATGCTTTTCTCTCAAGGGATTATGTAGGAAATGGATTTGATTATTATGATTGATTTTCCTAACATTGGGAACTAAAGTGTACAAGGGAGCTAGTTGGTTAATTTTTTCAATTTTGAGTAAATGAATTCAAATGGAACAAGACTAGAACTACACATATGACCTTGTAGACACAATATGAATTAGACAATCAAATTAAATAAGTAGTTAGATAAATGTTTAATAAAACTGAATTATGAATTTTTATCGATTTGATGCTCAAAATCAAATAAATAAATAAATAATCTTAAAAGTACATATACATGATATATAGAGATAAACAATAAGCATAGGATAAGTATAGACCCAACTGCACAAAAATCTCCTATTCAAAACAATATAAATATATCGAAACTATGTCCCAAACTAAACACAAAAACTAAATACAAAAATCTATTCAAAACAATATAAATATATCGAAACTATGTCCCAAACTAAACACAAAAACTAAATTAAAAAATGAATCTTTCACCATTACAATTATAAATAATTTGCATTCCTAACCTTATCATATAATTTGAAGGGAAAAGACGGTACAGCTTATAATACCATAGTTCATTCCAACTTTTCTAAACAATTCTAATATACAGATTTATTTAATATTGCATTGGCTTTTCGTCACAAACCCTAATATTTTACCCACTTGTTCTTTCTGCAGAAGTCACTAACAAGATACAAAAAGACAGACATATGGACGGCAGAAACAACGTTATTTGCTTTGACATGAAGGAATCGAATCCAGCTTGCTTTTAACCATGCAATATTAAGTTTCAAATTCCCTTGGCAGTCAATTTTCCTGTTATGAAACCATCAAATCTTCGATAGAACAAAGCATCTGTAAAATCATTTCATTATTGGAAAGAAACAGTGCAAACCTTTGAATTTTTCCAGTGAGGATGATTGCAACTTCTTTTTATTCTTGACATCTTGTACTGTAATATCTTATTCCTGCTTCTTCTGCCATAATTGAGATGTTTCCAAGATGGAGATGAACAAAGCAGGAAAACGAAGTGAGATAAGATTTGTGAAGTATATAATATTCGAGCACAATGCTTTGATTGCAATGTTTGTGTTGTATTTGGCAAGTGCCTTTTGTTTTCACCTTTTGGGGAATCGAATGGTTCTTGTTGCACTTTGTACTGATTATCAACCTTTCCTTACCATTAATATAATGTTAAACCTTTTGTTCATCACTGGTTTCAAAACTAAATATAGTCTATGATTAGCATAGATGCTTGGTATATTGTACACCTCGAATGTAAAGAATCAGCATATTGATTATCATGTGTTGTTGATTTAAGATTTAATTTTAAAATGGTATATAGAATAGTAAAGAAATCGAATAAAAAATGATGAATAATAAGATTAATTTTACGAGAAGTTATATGAGTAGGAAATTGAGTTTTTAGTGAGAGAAGTGGGAATCTATATAGCAAGCTTCAAAGGAGGAGTATGCAGATGGAGATGGTTAAATTCATGAGGATGATTGAATTGAATGCAGATGGAGATGGAGATGGTTAAATTCATGAGGATGATTGGAATTGCAATTGAGATTCAAGGAGGAGGGTGTGTGTATAGGATATCTAAGTGAAGGCCTAGAGGTTTATGGAGGATCATCAAGCTTTATTGTTTCCTCACGAGGACAAGCATGATACTTTCTTAGAGCTTGTTTAACAAAAGGTGTGTGCATCCCTTGGTTTAAGAGGTGATTCTATCTTCATCTATGGATGTAATTTCAACTATAGAGGTGGCTTTCAAGAATTGACTAGCCTTGATATGTGCCTTGTTAACTAGGGTGCAAATGTGGCTAGTGATATTTGAATGTAAAAAGGGTGGGTCATGCTTTATTGTAGTTGTAGTTCCTCTAGTACTAATACTTGAGCTAGCCCTCTAGAGCCTACTAAGTTTGCATGTTGAAATTTTTTATCTTGGCACCTTTACCACGCCTTTTGAACCCCCTTATTTTTCTTCTTCTCTATACATTAAGGGGTTCATTTCTCTCCCACTATTGGACATTCCTTCTCACTTAAGTGTGGGTTTTGTGATGAATTATATGGACGCACTATCTCTCATATTCCTAACAACATTGTTGATAGGTCATCTACCAAATTGTACATTACTAATTTATTATATATGTGACTTCTTAGGCCCACATTAGATGAAGACCCTTTTCCTGACTCCTTGGTCAATTTTTTTTATAGTTCCAAAACTCATATTGTTTACTTTTTGAGCTTGGGCCCAAGAATATGGAGGGTTTTAGGCTAGATATCTATAATGATGAAAAATGTATACCCTAATAGTTTTGCATTATATTTTTCACTCACTTTGTTTTCAGCTTGTGTAGTATATTTATGGGTCATTTCAAACTCTGCCTATCCTTTTTTCCCCTTGGTGTCAAGTTCTAGTTTCTTGTTGTTTATTTTTCCTATCATTGATATATTAGTAATCATATTATGTGTTACTCCCTAATGTTTGGACAATTGTTGCAACATAATTATTTGGAAATAAGTGTGATGTGTAGAAATTAATGTGACATGCTAGAGTCCCATAATTGTTGGAAACTGTGGTGTTGTCATTGATGTCAACTCTTAGTGTTGTGGATATTGATAGAGATTGTTGTCATTGATGTCTCTTGTGTAGTTATGGTGTTGTCCATTGATGTCAATATTTAGTGGTGTGTCTAGTCATTCGAGTAAAGTGCAGATAAGTGCTAAGAAATGAACACAGATGGTTGATTCTATCAAATCAAAGATGATGAAGTTCGTGATTGCGTACCATACCTTTTTTTTTTTCAACAAAGATTTTATCATGATGATATCATATTAAGATGAGCATTAGAAGCATTAAGTTGAGAATTAGAAGTATTGAGACAAGGATTAGAAGCATGGTAATGAAGTGGATACGATGTTGATATCTTGTACATTCCATAAGCTATTTCTTTATCTCTATTATTTCTCTTGAGTGAGTAGATGGTGTTACAAAGGTGATTTGGTCTTTGGAGTTTGATAAATTATGAAAATGTTGAAAGATAGTTGAAGAATGTTTGGGAAAATACTCTTCATTCCTCCATGATTGATGCTACAATTTTCTATTCTGGAGCTAGCATGTATGTCTTGTGCACATTGCACTCCTACCCATTCAAGTCCCCATTACTTTTTGTAGTGTCAAAAATTGCATACCCATTTGTAATTTGACCTACATCTTTTGTAACCACTTTGGTGTCAATTCCCCTAGCACCTGAGTAGGCTCACTTTAGCCCTTGTGATGCAGGAGCATCCCCGGTTCACAACAATCTTGCATCAACCAAAAACATTTTCCTTTCTGTTTGTTTTCTATTTGCAGTTACAGTTTTCCTTTCTGTGTGTCCCAGTTTTGGCTCACCGGATCCTGTAGAGTTGGATTCTACTTGAAGACTTGATCATCTTTCTTTCTTCCAAACCACATTGCATTTGGATAAATTTTTGGTAAGATATTGTTACCGGTTTCCATGAGAATTTCTTGTGTTATCGGTTTCCTGGACATATTCTGGTGATCTATCGAAACCCATTCTGAAGCTTGTGGAGCCTTGGGCATTGATTTTGATGTTCCTTGGTCTGTGGTCGACCTTTTCCTGTGATCTATGTTTTATCCTTTGGATTTTCTGGAGGAAACTCTTGGTGGAGGTCGACCTTGTTTACTTTGCATGTTAGGTCTTGTTCTTCGGGTTTTGATCCCTTTTAAGCCGACTAGATCCTTTGGATCGATATATGTATTTGTAATTATGTATTAGAATGTAATAAATCAATCAAGGAGGGAATTAGGTAACTAGACTATGCATAGAAGATAGATTATAAGATTCAAGGTCCCAGTTGTGACCTATTCTACCAGGCTTGTGAGTCGGTATGTTGTAAACCGGTTGTTACCGATTGGATGTAATCAAATTTCATGCAATAAAACAATCTGTTCTGCATTGCCTCCATCATATCTTTGTGTTTCCATTGTGTTTACTCTTTCTAACTGGTCTGGATTGATCTCTTTGAGGTCCCTCCTCACCAGTGACTACTTCACCTTGCATCAACCTTTTCCCTCTCAAGATGCTCAATAACCCCTTTTCAAAAGTTCCCTCGTGGTGTCAGTCTTGTTAGCTGTGTGTCTCCCTTGTCTCCTATCATTTTCAGGAATGATTCATTTGGACACTAGCGCACCGTACGGATGTACGTGCACCACACATTCATTCTGTGACATCTTAATATTTGAATGTCGGTTCTGAGCGCGCCTTTCCACTTACCACCTGCGTATGTCGGTGGAAATGACCCTGAACCCTTCAAACGGCTCGCCAACCCTCTTTTCCCTCCTCTTCTCTCATTTTAAATCTATCTTTTCTCTTCATTCAATCTCTCTTGGTTATTCAACCTCTCTAGCTTCTCCAAGCGCTCTCTCTCGACTCTCACTCACTTGCTACAATAGTATCTAGTTTTCTACAACACTCTGACAAGCTCCATCAAGCTCTCTCAAGCTCTCATAATATCTCTTGCAAATCTCTTGGCTTTCTAAAGCCTCTTTGGTAATATTTATCTTTGGGCATCTTGGGATTTATCACATCCCCTATCTATTTTATCATTTTATCATTCTTTCATTTATCTTTTATTCTATCAATCTATCTGGGTTGTCCGTGGAGGTGGAAACACCAAAACGGGGGTCTGACTGAGGTAGACTCCAAAACACAACCCCCAACATTTTTCTTATTTCTTGTGTGCAGGTTTATAATCATAGGAAGAAGATCATATAGCCAAAGGATTCATATCATGGACCAGTTGTGAGATTTCTTCTTTTCTCTCTTCTTAAGTTATTGTAATATTTCTCATTCTGTGTTATTAGTTTATCTTGTTATTTTCCCATATTCATTTAATATTATAACTATATCTGCTAACCCCCGTATAGTTTCTGTGTTCTATCTGTACTGGACGACAACGCATCACATTGGTGTCCCATCTCCATGTAGTGGTCCTGAGGATATAGACTCAACTCGTCTACAGTTTATTAGCTTAGCTTTTCACTTTTATCCCCTGGCTCACCTTAGCGCTAGTTTGAGTGAGGTAGTGGCAGATCAGTTTGTCTTCTGAGATTCATCATCTTGGAGGTGACAAATTCCCTCCTCTACATTTTGGTGAACCTAACGTGAACACTTTTTCTGTATTATTTTTTAAAGAAATCTTTATCATTTCTTCAATGTTATCTTCTTTTATTAACTTATTTTATAGCTTTATTGAAAGTGCTAATGATGTTTATTTTCATGCTTGTGATGAAGACTTAGCTCTACATATGTCACTCTATGCCTTTGATCCCTCTCATAATATATCTTTTATTTTAGAGGATATTTTGTTACAAGAGGATGACATCATTGACACCTCTCTTAATGTTACTCTACCATCTCTTCATTCTAGTGAACTCTCTTCTAGAGATGATGCATTAGTGAATGATGAGTCTTGACTCATATCTGATCTTCCAAAGGTTGATGTTGAGGACATTCCTTCATCTAAATCTTCTGCATATCATAATAAGTCTGTGAATTCCATTTATGTCTTTGCTACTCCTAAAAGGCCTAAGAGACCAATCATTCATGTGACTACAACTAGCCCTTCTCCAAAGAAGGTAAAATCTATTCATGGTGTTCCTTTTGAAAATGACTCACCAGATCATTTTATGAGATATACACAATCTAAGGATCCTTCTTATAGAATGGTAGCTCATACTTATAATACTCGAAGAAATAAGAAACACCTTGATCATCCACAACCTTCTTTACCACCTTCTCAACCAGATCTTCCTCAAGCACCTAAGCCTCCAGTTAAGCAATCTAGTGAATATGATCTTATTGAGCAACTTCGTGTTACTCCCACTAAGATCTCACTTTGGGATTTGCTTTCGACTGCTCTGATTTATCAAAGTATGCTATAGGAAGCTATACAAAATACCTTATTGCCTTCTTTTGCTAGGCAAACAGATTTAAATGTGTTGATGGATCATATTCGTGCAGACTCGCCGAATATTATGTTCTATCCCCATGAACTTCTACCTCTGAAAGTGAGGAACTTGGCTAATTTATCAGCACAAGTGAATTTAAGTAATTCTAACTAAAAATTAAATTTAGTCAAACATATTATCTATATAGATTCATTATAGCCAAGTTATATATGCACCACAACTTTTCCAATTGGAAGTGTCTACTAAATGTATATTTTATACCACTTTGGGTCTAATTGCCAAAAAAAAAAGATATATATAAAAACTTGATGTTTCAACAACTCCTACTCTTATAAATAATGTAGCATGCTCAAATACACCATTGCTAAATAGGAAATAAGGATGATCACAAATCAATAACTATCTAAGCAATTCAAACATAAAACTAATGAAATAGATACAAAATGGAATTAAATTAATCAATATGAAACTCCCTATTATGCATCATAGCTTCCATTGTTCTTCTTCTCTCTGTGGTATGATGGCTCTTAGATATTGCACTGGCAACCTGCAATTGACACAAAGATTCGAAGTTCGTGATCTAGAGAAATTGTGAGGATTGAATGCTCAATTTGTAGATTTTTGGATGAGATTGATTGAAAGGTGGAACAGATTGATCAAGAGGTGGAACTCAAGTGAGCTCACATGCTGATTGATAGTTGAACTGCTGACTTGGAGGTGAAACATAATAGATTGAATAGATTAATTGAGTCAACTGATTGAGAAAAAGCTAACTGAAAGAAGAAAAAGAATGATTGGAGGAAATAAAGAAGATGACAAAGAGGACTAGAAGATGGAAATAGAGACTGGAGAGATAAATGATTTAATTAATTAATTGATTAAATTAATTAATTGATTAAATTAATTAATTTAGTATGTGCTTGCACTTTGACTTAGATTGTCAATTTAATCTTTGCATGATATTTATTCAAATAATTGAATTCATTTAATTCAATTTAGTATTTGAATATATTTAGAACTTGACTTTGATTTTCAATTTGATTTTTGAAATCATGCACATGTGACTAGAAGAATTAATTAGTTAATTAAATAATTTAAAGAAACTATTTAATTATGCTAAAAATGGACTTTAATTAAATAATAAAGATTATTTAATTTAAAGGATTAAATTACAATTAATTAAATAATAAATATTTAATTAATATTTAGAAAAGGGTTAAATAATGAGTTGATTAGAGAGATAGAAATTGAATAATTACTAATTTATTTAAATAATAAAGATTATTTAAATTGGGGAATTAATCAGAATTAATTAAATAATAAATATTTAATTAATATTTAGAAAATGATTAAACTGATTAAATAATGATAGAATAGGAAATAGAATAATTAGTAATATGATGAGGAAATATGAAATTAGAAGAATAAGATTAATTAACTTAATTAAATAATTAAAGAATTATTTAATCAATTAGAGGAATAATTAGTACATGATCAATGAGACATTTCTAGGTGTCTACATTTGCCCCTCTTTGAGACAATGTTAGAACGATATTGTTTCAAAGAAAACAAAAAATTCTGCCCCAGTATGCCCTAGTACCACTATACAGTGTAAATATGCCCCCTCGAAAAAGATGGTCGAAAAATTCAAAAATTGAGACCATGTTTTTGATATCAATGTAATAAGCAATCTTGTGAGGTTTCATGCAATTCCAAGATCATTTGAGCAGGCTACAAGTTGTTTGAAGCTGGCGGGGACCACGGGCGTCGAGGTGTAGAAAAATCCTAATTTTGAGATATAAATAGAGATTTTAGGTTTTCATTTGCTCATTTGGTATTTGGTAAGTTCTTTGTTTTCTCTGCAAATCTTGTGCTTTCTTTCGAGTATTTGATCATCATGGCTAGTTATAGAGCTCGATTGCACCTGTCTGACCGAGTATGTTCTTATCAGAGACCTCCTGGGACTGGCGGCATGGTATTTTTCCAAATTTTTCTTGATTTTTTGCCTGTTTTTCGCTATTGTAAAAAAAATTCTAGTGATCAATTTTTCCTTTGCATCACACAATAGCATATTGATTTTCACACATTCACCTTAACTGTACCACAAACGCCTTAAATGTTACACAATCGCTCTTATTATTACGCATTAGTGTACAATGTACCACATTCGTTCATGTCATCACGCATAAGTGTTTAGTGTTACGCATGTGCTCATATCATTACGCATTAGCTCTAAATGTCACGCAAAAGCTATAAGTGTACCACATTAGTAGTAACTATCACACATTTGTTGTATGTGTAAATTTTTGTCATGCGCCTGAATTTTTTTTAATTTTTTCATGATTTGATATCTGATATTTTCAATATTTTCTCTTTGTAGGAGAACATTGGAGTGCTATACTACCAAAAGAGCAGACCCAATGGACTTGATCTTCATGCTGACTTACTCGATGAGGAGATTGAGTATATTCGACAGCTCAGTTTATATCATGTATTACACTTACTAGAGGTTACGACCAATAGGGCCATGATTACAACTTTGATAGAGTGATGGCATTCTGAGACTTGTTCATTCCATCTTCCTAATAGTTCTGATACTTAATGTTAAGTACAGATGCCAAGCTAATAATATGAGAGGGGGGGGTGAATCATACAAACTTAATCTTCAATAAAACAACAGATTCAACCTTGGTAACATATACTTCAGCAATATAACCAGAATTGCTAAACATGCAAACTCATAAGCATATAAACATCATAACACTCATAACACTAGATTTAACATGGAAACCCAAATAGGGAAAAACCACTGTGGGATTTCAGACCCACTAAGAAATATACTCTTCTAGAGTATGCTCGGTTAAAAGAAAATCATGTTAAAGATTACAAACACATTTCTAGATGTGACCCAGTTAAGGGATTTCCCTCAGATCTATTAGGATCTTCACCTTGTTAGAAGTGACCTTGTTAAAGGATTTCAAACACTCAATCAGAATGTCACCTTGCTAGAGGGTTTTACAAATAAGACTGTTAAATCCACTAGGTTAAGAGATTTTCTGTCACTTTACAAAATAACAATAATAAAAATCTATCTGCAACTTCACATCTAAAAATGCTAAAGTAGATTCTTATTTGCTCAATACAATAGGACTTATCTTGTTCATCTGCTGGGCTCTATACTCTCTTATTCAAATAGGTCTTCAAGCTTCTGTGCTCGGTAATCACTATGTAGCATCCCTGTGCATACACTTGCCCGCATACATTGTTTATCAACAGTTCCTTATTTATAAACAACTTGTCAACAGCTTAATCTCCTTGATCACATTTCCCATGATCAATCACAGCCATCAAATCTTCAAACTTGACTAGGTTCAATGTATCCTTCGATTTGAAAATGTTTTACCCCACCTTGGAACTTACATACATTTCTTGGAACTTGTGCTAGGATATTGCGGTTCAATCTGAGCTGTAGATCTTCCTACCAATTTTTGTTTGCCATAGATTCTTAACAAACTTCATTTACGACATACCAAACATTTAATCATAGCCAGCTCATCAGCTTCCTTCATTAAATAATGCTTTTATTCATTCAATGAATTCTGTTATTACTCGGTTGTAACTCAGTAAATACTAAACTTCACTCGGTAGACATTCTGCCTTCATTAACTGATAGCAATAACCTTAGGGTTTACTGACTAGGGTCTTTAGGGTTTACCGACTAGGTTCTTTACTTGGTAACATAGTATAGTATTAACCTTACAATCAATAACATATGTAGGATATCAAAACAATTTAAACATCATGATCTCATCATTGTCTAGCTCGGTAATAGTTGTCCATTGAATAACTTATTCAACACATTCTTTCTGTGTCTTTAACTGACATCTTTATACTCATCAAATCATACTTCTTAAGATATAGCAACATCATGCTGAATTAGAAAATCAATTTCTTAACATCAATGACAAAATAATAATATTAAGACAGTAAACATCCTTTAGTAGTTATATCCATAATCATCAATAACCTTCTCAATATCCTTTTTGAAATGCCAACAATCTTCCTTGTTTGTTATAATGCCAACAATCTCCCCCTTTGGTATTGATGGAAAAACCAATTGATATGACCTAATTGATTCAGATTGCTATGAGATTCTGAAATACTGAAATGCTCTCCCCCTATCATCAGTCTTCTCCCCCATACATTAGTCTTCTCCCCCTTTGACAACAATGCCAAAAAGTAAAGAACTAAAACATGATTTCTTCCTGTATGAAGTGATTTCCTACTATTATGTGTCAACTTAGTCTCAGTCAAAGCATTTTGTCTTCAATGCCTGTTCCCTGTATTTGTTTCTTGCACACCTTTAGAAAACATCCTAAAGTGTGTAAATTAGCATCAACTCTTAAAAGATATTCTATAGAGTCATCGAATTGATGCTTTCACTGAACTCGGTTAGTGAATGGAAGATAGGGGTAGTACCCCTAACTTACTTCTGAGATACTCAAAAGTGTCCCTTGGTAGTGGCTTGGTAAAGATATCTTCTATTTGCTCCTTTGTGCTAACATACTCCAACACCACTTTCTTCTCTTGAGATTCTTCTCTAAGATAATGATATTTGATAGAGATGTGCTTTGTCTTAGAGTGCATAACAGGATTCTTTGAAATGTTAATGGCACTAGTATTGTCACAGAATATAGTTACTGGCTTGGTAACTTGCTCATTTATACCTTCCAATAGTTGTTTGATCCATGCTATGTTGGTACAATTCAATGCTACAACAATGTATTCAGCTTCTACTATTGACTATGAAACACATCCTTATTTCTTGCTAAGCCAACTCACTAGTCTTTCTCCTAAAAAGAAAGCTCCTCCACTTGTGCTTTTTCTGTCATCAATTTTGCCTGCCCAATCAGCATCAGTATAAACTTTTAAATCAAAGTCATTTCTTTTCTGATATACTAAGCCATAATCCTTAGTACCTTTCATGTATCTGAAAATTCTCTTGATTGTTGTCATGTGTGTTTCCTTAGGATCTGCAAAGAATCTTGCAACTATACCTACTGCATGTGCTATATCTAGCCTACTGTGAACAACATATTGTAGCTTTCCAATCATGGATCGGTAAAGTGTCTCATCAACAGATGCAGATTCATCATTCTTTGATAGTTTACAGTTGGTAGTCATAGAAGTACTTACTAGTTTTGAATCCTCCATTCCAAATTTCTTCAAGATTTCCTTTATGTACTTGGATTGAGTAATGAAAATCTCATCTTTCATTTGCAGTATCTATAAACCTATAAAATACTTTATCTCACCGATTAATGACATCTCAAATTCTTTGCTCATTTCATTTCCAAAATTCTTGCATAGAGAGTCATTTCCACAAATGGTAATATCATCAACAAATATGGCTGAGATCAGTATTCCATTTTCATCATTCTTCATGTACATATTACTATTTTCACTTGTTCTTATAAAACCAATCTTGATTAAATAAGAGTGCAATCTTTCATACCATGCTCTGGGTGCTTGTTTCAGACCATATAAAGCTTTGTTCAATTTACATACCTGATCTTTATTCTTGTCTTCAACAAATCCTTCAGGTTGTTCAATAAAAACTTCTTCTTCTAATATACCATTCAAAAATGCAGATTTGACATCCATTTGATATACCTTGAAATTTTTGTAAGCAGCATATGCCAACAATGTTCTTACTCCTTCAAGTCTTGCCATAGGTGCAAAAGTCTCACCATAATCAATTCCTTCTTCTCGAGCATAACCTTTGCAAACTAATCTTGCTTTATTTCGAATGACCTCACCTTTTTCATTCAGCTTGCTTCTGAAAATCCACTTTATACCGATTACATTTTTGTCCTTCGATCTTGGGACTAGTGTCCATGTGTCATTCTTCTTGATTTGATCAATCTCTTATGTCATAGCATTTATCCAATGTTCACTGTTAAATGCCTCTTTCACTATCCTTAGTTCAAATTCAGATATCAGACATGTGTTCTATCTTAGTTTGTTCCTTGTCATCACTGGATCGTCCTTATCTCCTATAATCTGACTTGATGCATGATGTCTTCTGACATACTTGGCTAATACAAGCTCGGTGGGCTCTATATGATATTCTTCATCACTCGATAATTGGATATTTTATGGGAATAGATATGGGATAGACTAGTCTAGTCTATGCTGCTTGATCCTTTCCTTGGATCACCAGGTGTTCCAAACACACCTTCAATCTGATGGGAATAGATATGGGATAGACTAGTCTAGTCTATGCTCCTTGATCCTTTCCTTGGATCACCATGTGTTCCAAACACACCCTAGGGCCTCTAGGACTTCCCTTGCTTGTGGAATCCTCTAACCTTTCCCAATCCACCCACCAACAACCTGTGATACTTCTCCCAAGGTCACACCTACTCACAAGCTTCAAAAACCCTCACATCGACTAATAAGGGTTTATCCCCTCCTACACCTTCTTAGGTCCTAACAAGGATAAGACAGGTCTTTGACATTATTTTCCATCCATTCATGTGCCCCCAAGAGGTTTTGACCTTCCTATTTGTTACCGATCTCACTATTTTGCTTCTTTCCTACAAAATAGGGCTACAAGGAATGTGCCCAATTAGGCCTTCATTCCGGACTTTTAGGGCTCCCTCTTGCAAATGATGCTCAAACTTGTGAAACTTCCCAAAGGGACGGCTATTCATTTGGTAAAGGCTCAAAGATTTTCCTAGTTTTGGGCCTCCAAATGTCCGTACACTTCCCTAGGTGAATTTAGGGGGTTTTGAGGGTTTTTTATGAGGGTTTTTAGGCCTGCCAAGGTCATAGTGATGGTTTGTTGTCTTTACCACCTTATCTAGATTGGTGGCAGCTCCTCCTTCTCACCAATGGTTCTCCACACACCCCTCTACAACTCCTCCAAAGGGTGCCTCCTTCCTTGTCCTACCTTGCTCTCATGGACCTCTGCAACCTCAACCCTTCCTAGCTGAGCACAGTCTAGTCTCGCCTAGGAGTGGGTCTTTGAAAGGCTTTCCTACATCTTCAGGGGCCCTGCTTGCTCTAAGATATTGTACAAGGTCTTCACTCCTATTCCCCATGGTTTCATGGTGTTTCCACAATGGGGATAGGAGTTGTCAATCCATTTACACAAAACAGTCCAAAACTGGACAGTGAAGGAGTAATTCACAAAATATTTACAAAACACACAAAACCTGCACATTAAACCTGGTATAAATGTTCAAAATAAAATTATAGATACTATACAAGACTCTCAACATAGTTTAGTTTGCAGAACAATCTCTTAACAATCCTTCATTGCTCCATTTGTGCCGACTGGCAACATAAAAACAGTCACAGTCAAGATCTTTTCCCTTTTTCTATACAATCTGACATCCAACCCATCATTTTAGGGTTTGCAAAAATTTATAATGTCTTTTCCTCAGTTTGTGTGCCATGATTAGGGTTCCCAATGACAAGCTAAGGTTATGACCTATTTGGTGGAAAAGTTGCATGACAACTTTGAAAAGTTGTCAAGCAACTTTTTGCAACTTTTGAGCAACTTTTACAATGTTGCTTTTCTTGACTTTTGGGCCTACATTGGGCCATCCTATGGACACAACCATGCTAAAAGGACCCCAAACTCATAAATGGCACACATACCCTCTACTCCACAAGAAAATTCAACCTAGACTTGTGAACCTAGGACCTAAACTAGGACCTAAACAAAACCAATGAGCTCTTGGCTCTTATTACATTTACATGGCTTCATAAAGAAGCAAAATCTCAACAAAACCAAATAGAGGAAGACCTTAGAAGGGTGCTCCTGCACCAATATTCTCTTCATTTTCTTCAACAGTTCTCTCGGTAAGACTTGTCGGTTGAACATAGACAAATTCATCATAATCTTCTGGTTCTTTGGAGTTTCCTTCATCATTTCTTTCTGCAAATTCATCAATTTTCACATTTGCACTTTCTACTATTTTGTTAGATGAAGGAAGACCTTAAATGCTTTACTTCTAGAAGAATAACCAAGAAATGTTCCTTCTTCACTTTTCTGATCAAATTTTCCATTTCTATCATCTTTGTGAACATAGCATCTACTTCCAAAGACTTTAAAATAACTTACATTAGGTTTCTTGTCATACCAGATCTCATATGGTGTCTTCAAAGTTCCTTTCTTCAGTTGTACTCGGTTCAGGGTGTAAACTACTATGCTTATTGCTTCTCTCCAAAATGTTTGTGGCACTTTATTTTCAATCATTAGGGTTCTGGCACAATCCACAATAGATCTGTTTCTTCTCTCAACTATCCCATTTTGTTGTTGAGTTCTCGGTGCAGAGACTTGTCTTTTTATACCATGATCATTGCAAAGTAAGTTGAACTCATCAGATGTGAACTCTCCTCCTCTATCTGATCTAAGACATTTCAGTTGTCTTCCTATTTCATTTTCAACTCTTGCCTTGTACCATTTAAACACTTGAAAAGCTTCTGATTTTTCCTTTAAAAACATAACTGACATCATCCTTGAATAATCATCCACAAATAATATGAAATATTTATCACCATAATAACTTTGAACTTTCATAGGACCACAAATATCAGTGGCACAAGATCTAAAATTCCCTTAGAAGTGTAAGACTTTCTTGTAAAGCTTGATCTTGTCATCTTACCCATTTGGCATCCTCGACACATAGCATTCTCAGGTTTTTCAAGACACGGTAGACCTCTTACTCGGTGCTTCTTGCTTATTTTGATCAGATTATCAAAATTTACATGACAAAACCTTTTATGCCATAACCAAGTATCATCTATCTTTGCATACAGACACTTGTTCTGAGCTGAGTCAAGGTGAAATGTGTTACCTTTTGTGTGTGTCCCAGTAGCAGCTAACATTCCATGCTTGTCATGAACTTTGACAATTCCTTTCTAAAATTCTATTCGATATCTTGTATTGTTTAGTTGTGCTACACTCAACAAATTGTATTTCAAACCTTCAACCCAATAAACATCATTGCATCTTGCATTGTCAAGAAGTGTTATAGATCCTTTACCTTTTACCAGACATGGTGCATCATTACCAAATCTTACATAGCCTCCATCATAATCTTCTAATGTAAAAAATTTGTGTTTATCACCTGTCATGTGATGTGAGCATCCACTATATATGATCCAAGAATCATTAGTATTTATGTGAGATATTAGGGATTTTACTTCGTACCTTTCTTCATCTGATCCATCTTTGATAGCCACATAAACTACTTCCTCTATATCAATTTCATCTGATTTATCATCATTGGATTCCTCATTAGCTATTAGGCATGACTTTCTATCTCTTCTTCTGAAGTCTCAGTGTCCTCTGTAATGATTATCTTTCTGTTTGTCATCTCGGTAATCTCTCTTTTCTGTAGAATCTTTGTCAGGATAGTTAGAAGCCATATGTCCTATCTTATCACAATTGAAACATTTCAAAGGTAATTTTCTTTTATACTTATCTTTGCCTCTCAGTAACCTTCTGGCTAATAGTGCTTCAAACTCTTCTTGCTTTCTGATTTCCTCATATAGTTTGTGTACTTCTTCCATGTTCTTGCAAAATCTTTCACTTGCTCCACTGTGATCCCCTTTAGTGTACTTACTCATTCTATCATTGTAATCATCAGATTCACCAATATGAAAAGAACTAAATGCAGATTCAACTTTATTTACCAAAGACCCACTGTTATCAAAGTTACTTAACTCAAATGCATGTAGCTTACCAATAGTAGCATCTAAAGAAACTGGCATATGGGTACAGACCTCAATTCATTGATTGTAGAGACTCGGATTGCATAAGCTGGTAGAAGGGTTCTTAACAACTTACTTGTTATATCCTTTTCTTCAATAGTTCCACCCGCTCCTTTGATTTGATTGACAATCTTATTTAGTCTTGTACTGTACTGGGTTATGTTCTCACCTTCATTCATCCTCATAGATTCAAGTTGTCCTCTTAGACTATCCACTTTTTCTCTTTGAACTTGTTCATCTCCACCATACACAGATATGAGCTTGTCCCACATTGCCTTTGCATCATTGCAACCTTCTAGATCATTAAACTCTAAGTCAGTCAATGCAGATGTTATTTCAATCATTGCTTGAGTATGTTCTTGCTTTGCCTTTATCTCTTCCATTGTCAATGGATAGGTGCTCGGTGCAATGAAATCATTCTCCAAATAATACACAACTTCATCCTTTTCTGCCATGTAGAGAAACTTGACTTGTTCAACTTCGGTGCATCTCTCTTATACATCTTTGGATCTTTGCCTCAAGTACCTTTAAACTTTTCTTTCCAGAGTCCAAATCTCTAATACCATTTGATAGTTCTGATACTTAATGTTAAGTACAGATGCCAAGCTAATAAGATGAGAGGGGGGGTGAATCATACAAACTTAATCTTCAATAAAACAACAGATTCAACCTTGGTAACATATACTTCAGCAATATAACCAAAACTGCTAAACATGCAAACTCATAAGCATATAAACATCATAACACTCATAACACCAGATTTAACGTGGAAACCCAAATAGGGAAAAACCACTGTGGGATTTCGAACCCACTAAGAAATATACTCTTCTAGAGTATGCTTGGTTAAAAGCAGATCTTGTTAAAGATTACAAACACATTGCTAGATGTGACCTGGTTAAGGGATTTCCCTCAGATCTGTTAGGATCTTCACCTTGTTAGAAGTGACCTTGTTAAAAGATTTGAAACTCTCAATCAGAATGTCACCTTGCTAGAGGGTTTTACAAATAAGACTGTTAAGTCCACTCGGTTAAGAGATTTTTTGTCACTTTACAAAATAACAGTAATAAAAATCTATCTACAACTTCACATCTAAAAATGCTAAAGTAGATTCTTATTTGCTCAATACAATAGGACTTATCTTGTCCATCTGCTACATTTTATACTCTGTTATTCAAATAGGTCTTCAAGCTTTTATGCTCGGTAATCACTATGTAGCATCCATGTGCATACACTTGCCAGCATACATTGTTTATCAGTAGTTCCTTATTTATAAACAACTTGCCAACTGCTTAATCTCCTTGATCACATTTTCCATGATCAATCATAGCCATCAGATCTTCAAACTTGACTAGGTTCAATGTATCCTTCAATCTGAAAACATTTTACCCCGCCTTGGAACTTGCATACATTTCTTAGAACTTGTGCTAGGGTATTGCGGTTGAATCTGAGTTGTAGATCTTCCTGCCGATTTTCCTTTGCCATAGATTCTTAACAAACTTCATTCACGACATACCAAACATTTAATCATAGCTAGCTCATCAGCTTCCTTCATTAAATAATGCTTTTATTCATTCAATGCATTCTGTTATTACTCAGTTGCAACTCGGTAAATACTAAACTTCACTCGGTAGACATTCTGCCTTCATTAACCGATAGCGATAACCTTAGGGTTTACCGATGAGGTTATTTAGGGTTTACCGACTAGGTTCTTTAGGGTTTACCAGCTAGGTTCTTTGCTCGGTAACTTAGTATAGTATTAACCTTACAATCAATAACATATGTAGGATATCAAAACAATCTAAACATCATGATCTCATCATTGTCTAACTCGGTGATAGTTGCCCATTGAATAACTTATTCCTCCCCTTACTCATCACATTTTTTCTATGTCTTTTGCCGAAATCTTTATACTCATCAAATCATACTTCTTAAGATATGGCACCATCATACTAAATTAGAAAATCAATTTCTTGACATCAATGACAAAATAATAATATTAAGACAGTAAACATCCTTTAGCAATTATATCCATAATCATCAACAACCTTCTCAATATCCTTATTGAAATGCCAACAATCTTCCTTGTCTATTATAATGCCAACACTTCCAACTAGGGAAGCATCCATTACCTTAGAGGATGTATGGCGTATACTACATATTCTGATTCATGGTGAGAGAATTGTGTACAACCATGACGATGGCATTGCTAGATTGTGTGCACTTTTTGAGTGTGAGGGACAGGACTTGCAGTTCAGTGGCCGATATAACATCCCTTGGGCTCGGTTAGATTATGATGACATGACTATTATACTATGCAGTGTTGTTGGTTGTTTGTTGATACCTGACATATGAGGTCACGAATTTCTAGTGGGATGGGGAAAAGTGCTCCATGATATGATTGTTCATTGACAAGGATATGCATGGGTTCCATGTCTATTGGCCATGTTGTATTATCAGATGCATGAGATTGTATATCTTGGATATCGGTCTATCAGTTGTGGTGTGACACTGCTCCAAACTTGGGCATGTTAGCATATTTCTATTTGTAGACCTGTCATTCATGTTGATTTGCAGCCTAGTGAGTCATATTCTTTTAGGTACACAACAGGTATCAGACACAGGGGTTTAGATAACACCTTGTATTGGAGAGATCAGTTTGACATACTACAACATTTTATTTGGAGACCATACTTAGATTGCCTCGGTTGGGCAGATGACATAGTACACTTGCCTTTCTGTCAATAACAGAGGTATCTGATCAGTAGAACTTTTGAGACATAGTGGATTATAGAGATGTATGTCTTAGGTCAGGTATTGAGACAGTTTGGAGAGGTATAGGTGACACCAGTTGTTACTACTTACTTTGCTCTTGTCTCTCAGAGGGTATCTAATTGTGGGGTGTGCATATAGCCACATGTTGCTTCTTCTAAGTTTGATGCTCTTCAACTATTACTCTGGGGTTGGGGTAGAGGTGCAGCGGATTGAGGGACTATGCTGGAGTATGATGCATGGTTTGCCAAACACAAGTCGATTCCCCTTACTGATCCTGTTGTTCCAATTACAAAACAACAGATTTGCCATCCTAGGCCGAGATTGAGGCTAGAGTTGGGGGAGAGAGTCGGAGGAGGAGAGGAAGGTGGAGCCAAGGGAGGAGCTGAGGGAGATGAGGGAGCAGAGGGAGAGGATGAGATAGGAAATGAGGGAGGTGGAGATGAGGACGTAGACATTGGTGGAGACACTGAGTCTATCAGCAGTGGGGATAGCGATGATTCTTCATAGTCATTAAGAAGCAAGGATGGAGATGATGATAATGATATGTTGGTGCTAGAGGATGTGCTTTCTGCAAAGGGTGGGAGAGGATAGGTGGGCGATGAGGATGATTCCCAGATTCTTAGAGTGCAGATTCCAAGTTTGGAGGAGGAGGTTGCTAGATGAGATGTCAAGCGAGAGGTCTACTGTGTAGACTATGGTGCTTTAGAGGCTGAGAGGGATCATCTCCATAGGAAGAGAGATGATGTAGTTAGGAGAGCTCAGATCACCATGGATGCATATGATCAGCTATTCGGACTAGCGACAGAGGCACGCGACCAGGCAGATAGATATTTTGTTGCTACATAGGAGGCTATTTATTATTGACAGGCTTATGAGAGAGCTATCCCTGAGGGTCAGAGAGAGCCTAGTTATAGTGCCTTCATGGGGAGGAGATCGAGTCGATCTACTTCTCGACAGACTAGGAGTGGTGGTGTTATGGGACCACCTCGACATTCTGGGATAGGACCTAGTGGACAGGATCCACCTGTTGACAAAGGCAGTGTTGGTTGAGACATTTTTGATCATGTTATCTGAGCCTTCGGGCTTGTTTATTGTATTTGTAGACATTATCATTTTTTAGTTATATATATATATATATATATATATGATATGTAGTTTTTGGCAGCGATCTATTTATGTTTTGCTTTATATGTATGCTTATATGGTGCTATGAGTTATATGATGTATATCTATTTGATTCTATATGATTCACGAATGCAATGGTTTTTTATATGTATGTATCAATAATGCTAATGAATGCATATTAATTGATATTTATGAATGCTATGGTATCTATATGAATGCAATGGAATCTATTTGAATGCAATGGAATCTATTTGAATGCAATGAAATCTTTTTTTGTTTTTGTAGGATAATGCCACAACAAATTTTTAACTCAGATGCACTGTGAAGAAATGTTAGTAAGATGATAGAGAGAAGAGACTGATGATAGAAATAATGTTAGAAAGAAAGCAATTTAGAGAGAAGATGAGAAATCAACAAACTATCCAAAAACACATGAGATGAGAATGAAGTTGAAAGAATCATGAACTTGTGTCACATATTTTATTGTGCAATGTATATTCATCATTGAGCCTTATTATTGAACAATGAAGCATAGAAAATCAGGGTATAAGAAACCAAGATGCAAGATATCTCATTGTAGAAACAAACACGTAGCAGACAAGGAGTGAACCCTCCATTCTAGGAATTACACTAGGGGTTGAGGTATGTGTGGCATCCAATAGCTGAATGCTCCTATCATAGACACCCACTAGAGCAATTTCCCTAGAATTTCATCAGTTCACACCACAAACATCAAACAAAGAAAAAGATAATGCCCATCATGGCTCCTCTAGTCACTTGTGGACATCCCTGAGTAGCATAGGAACATAATTTGTCGCCAAATGATAAAAGATAAAGACTGACCTGGACAAAATTCAGCAGCTATAATGAGCTTGTGCCTTCGGTCTTAGTTACCTGATGTGATGGTTGATAATGTTTGATCTCAAAAAGTTGCGGACCCTGTTTAAGACTGACCTGTCTAATTTTGAGTGTATCCTCATTTGTTTAAGACAAGATAATGATCACTTTGATATGGATATGATACGATTGATAAGACTATTTGATTAGTTGATTGCAGATGTTTGACTGGATAGTCATATCCTTTGTTGATCTCGTGCGAAGCATTTGCTAGATATCTGCTAGGGTATTTATTTCTCACAAGATATTTTATTGCAAGTTTTTTGATTGATTTTCGATTTTTAGTTCTTTTCCAAGAGCTTTTTCACTGTTTTGGGATTTTTGTGGATTGATATTTGAATGTTTTTGGTATTTTGAATTTTTTTCACTATTTTGGGTATTTTAAGTTTTTTACTGTTTTTGGATTTTTTTAGGACTTTATATGCTTTTTTTTTAGGATTTTTTTAGGACTTTTTACGATTTTTAGATTTTTTTTAGTTATGCCCCTAGTGTGCAAACCTATATGACATGATGATCTACAAAATGCATGTGGAGACAATGAATTTTTGACATAACCTATGTTAATGCAATATGCATGATGCAGATGCATTTCCTTTTCGAACAAGGTTGATTGTGTTTGTTTTAGAATTTGTAATACACCAATTGAAATGGAGGTGCAAAACATTTCATAGATAAGCAGTCAATCAATTCTTAAGGTCCTTTGGAACATTCAACTGAACACACTTAGTGACTAGGATTTACAAATGGAGATGCAGAAAACTTCCCCATTGGTTCTTGAAACTTTGATCTTCTTTTGCCCATGTGTGTGTAGATGAGTTAATTATCGCTCTTGTGCTCACTAAAGATCCTTAGCATCCTATATGACTAGCTATGTGGATTATCCTAACTTCAAAAGCATCCCGAATAGAGCCTCACTGCCAACAAGCTTTTAGAGCTCCGATGAGGTTATAGACTATAATTTCTCAAATATTGCTCCATTGCCAATAGGCGTTCATAACCTTGATGGAGTGACTCGCATGTTCCCATATTCAATCTTTTTTTCACACTTGCATGTGTGATATTTCAGTTATATATCATTTCTCTTTTTGCCTTGAGATGGATATTTGGCATAGCTCTTTTTCTTCTTTTTTTCTTGCCTTGACTTGTAAGTAATGAAACCTACTTGGGTGTGACAATTACAGTGGCGCTAAAGTAGAATTTTAGATTTTTCACTAGTCATATGATCAACTAGGTGTCTAGAATGAATTAGAGATCTTCTTAATATGCTTGAGATATAGAAATCGATAGATTAGGTTAACAAGTCTCAAATAGTGAAATCACTACCCAATCATAAGTAAAGCGTCATCATAGGGTAATGTTGAAAATAAATGAACTTAGGACCTCAAAGACTTCATGTCCAAATATCTAAGAAAGGAGATGACCCTTGTTTCTCTTGAATGCAAAAGAATGATAAACTTGAACAGTTGCCTTGTTTCATTGGTGCTGCTATATGAAAATGCAGAAACTTTGCGAATGCGATGCATTTTAAAAAAGAAACTATATGTAATGTAGTGCTTTGAATAATATGATATGCAATGTGGAAAATAAAACCTAAACTAACCTATCCCTTAGGTATAATATCATTTAAGTTGCATGTTGTTCATAGGGCCAGAGAGTGGATCTCCCTCCCTGACTCTGAGGAATTATGCAAGTGCTTCATCATTTTCAAACCAATCCAACGTTGGTTTTCCTTCTTGCCCCCAATCAATCAAGTGTGAATGTACAAGGGGTAGATCATTACTCCCTTCCATAGTAGACTCTGATAACATGAAGACTTGATTGTTTGAATGACTTTGGGTATTTTCATCTTGTATAGGCTTTATTTGAAACCTTAGTATGACACTTGCTGGTGGGTTAGAATCATAGAGTGATAAGAACTTGTAGTTGTGAGAATCTGTCTCACTTTTAATGTATGTTTCATCATCTGAGCTATCATCACTTATTTCTTCTTGTTCCTGCTGCTGATTTTGTTGTAGATTGACTAGTCTTCTTTGGACAGTAGTTACCCTTCTTAAGCCTGGTATAAGCCTTTGCAATCTTTCTTCATCTGATTCGTTAGGTTGATCCTGAGTTGTTAAGCCTGCATCTATTACAACATTAGCTTGTGTTATTGTGTCGACAACTGTATCATTTTGTGACTCAGTGCTAGGTTCTTGCAGGCATTGTCTCATGTCTTCTCCATCTGATTCCACGCTAGGCAATGTGGGTACTTGATTACTTGTTTGAGACATTAGCTTGTGTTGTTGTGTCGACAACTATATCATTTTGTGACTCAGTGCTAGGTTCTTGCAGGCATTGTCTCATGTCTTCTCCATCTAATTCCATGCTAGGCAATGTGGGTACTTGATTACTTGCATGGACAAATCCCTTTGTGGTATGTAGTTTGAGGGTTTCATTAGTCAATTTAGTATATCAAGGGTATGTTGTCTTGCTTCTCTGATATGTGGTACATGGTTATACCCCAATCCTTGATTCCCTGGATTATCATTAGGAACAATAGGCTCTAGTCTTCCTTGTTTCTATAGCCCCAAGCCTGTGGTACCATCATATCCATGTCTCTAGAGCATTTTGAATCCATTACCATACTGATCTATGGGTATTCTGGGTAGTGTCATATGATCCTCTTCTCTATATATCCAATGGTTAACATCTTTGTTCAGGGATTCTTCTTTTAAGTCACCCCATCTAATGAAAGAGCATGAGTCTGTGTATGTGACAATTTCTTTTCCTTTGTCTTGTTTTTGTACTGTATTGTGAGGTTTCCCAAAAGACTTAGGAGATAGAGACAATTATTTCCCACTTAAAGTATTTGCAATAGAATACTCTCCACAACCCATATCTTGTATTTGTAAGGAGGATGTTGTAGGCATATCCTTTTTTGTTTATGTGATTATTAATGCCTCTAGTTGTGTATTGAGAGGTGGTGCTTGATTAATAGGTACCTGATTATCCACACTTTCTTTCAAATAATTGCAATGTTGGAAGGGATTTGGATCACCCTTTATGGTGATTTAAATACCATTATATGGGAATTTGACACACTAAAGAAATATGGATGGTACTGACTGCATGGTGTGGATCCATGGGTGGCCCAATAACATGTTATATCCCATTTCTCTGTCCAAGACTTGAAAAGAGACCTCTGTTGTTATAGGTCCCACTTGTATGGGTAATGTTATAATGCCTTTTAATGGAAGTTCTTCATCATCATATGCCTTGATATTTATCCTCTTAGATGAATCAATGCGAATTTCAGAATATCCTAGCGCCTTAACCAGTTTTAAAGTACAAATGTTGAGACTGGCTCTACCATCTATGAGTACTCTTTTGATTCTTCTCTTATGTGTGTAAGCTTCCAAATGTAGTGGGTCATTATGAAGCAATATATCACTAGAAATATTTTGTTATGTGCCTTGTGTCAAATTTCCTACCATAGGTTGAAAGGCATTTTCATCTATATATCTGTCCACTATCGAATCTTGAAGTGCTTTGTCTAGTATAGCTCTATGAGTGGGTGAAATATGCAAAAGTTCAAATAATGATATCTGTGCCAGAGTTTTCTTAAGTTTCTCAACAACATTATAGTTCCCTACTGTTGGTGGATGATTTTGTGGTATTCCTTGTAAAGTTACCTTTGATCTGTGAGTAACTACTACATAGTCTCTGTCTCTGGGAGTTATGGTGATCATAGCCACTGTATCATATGACTTACAAGTATTGTCAGTATCATATGCTGTGTTATCAATAATTATGTTAAATCCCTCTTCATAGTCTTTATGTGTATGTTTGACATCCATGATGTGTTCTACGAGTTCATCTTCAAACCAACCTGAATGAGATGGTTGATCATGCCCCCAGTCTCCGAGACAAAGATTTCTATCATCATCATATTTTGGTGCCTCTGATATCATGCAAATTTGGTTATCATCTATGTGAGTGTCTAGATAATTCTCATCTTGATCAAGTGTTTCTTGTGAATCATTGTTTACTATATCTTTTGAGCTAATGGCATGAATAGTGTAGTCATATGAGACCTTTGTGTAGTTAGTTGTATTGTCTTGAGTACCTGATGTGGTATCTTTCCCTTTGTCATGCTCAAAAAATGGATCCTTAAAGATTGTATGATTCGTTTTTGCTGAGGTTTTATCAATATCGATTGTGATGTCACCTTGGTCTATCATATCTTGGACCAAGTTTTTCAATTTGTAGCAACTTGCTATTTTATGACCTTTAGTCCGATGATAATCATAGAAATCATTATCATTCCACCATGTGGGTTTGAAAGGACCTAGTTAATATACTCTTATTTCCAGTAAAGTGATCATGTTTGTCTGTATTAACTTTTTGAGCACTGACTCAATAGGTTCTCTTAGAGGTATGTAATTCCTTCTTGGAGCATTTACTCTAGGGTACCTTGTGTTCATGTTTTGTGTAGCATTTACATTTGTTGAAGGTTATTCTCTGTATGTGGATTTGATAATTGACTCGTTCCCAAAGATAAAACCGGTTGAGTTCTGTTTACTGTTCTGGCGTCTACAATACCATTGGTCACATTTTTGTTTTTTGACCAAAACTTGGATTTGTCATTGTTGTTGGTGTTGCCATATTTAATAAGACCTTGTTCCACTAGTCCCTTCTCACATTTTAGAGATTTTTCTATGATTTTTTTGAATTTGGTTAAACATTGCATTTGTATCAGATATTTAATTTTGGGAGTCAAGTTTTCTGTGAACATATACACTTGCTCTATTTCTAGGATAACTGTCTTGCACCTCCTATAGAGAGCCCTCCATCATTGTATGAAGGATGCAAATGTTTCATTCTCATATTGTTTAGCGGCACACAAGTCCATCAAAGTAACCTGGGTTTCAATGTTATGTGAGAAGTTTTCAATAAAATGTTCAGCTAATTCTCCCCATGATGTGATGGTTGGTGGTAAATGTGAGAACCACTCTAAAGTTGCCCCCCCCAAACTTTTAGGAAATAGTCTCATTAAGTAAGTATCTTCTATTGCAACCTCTATACATGTCATAAAAAACTCTCTGATGTGGTCTCTAGGATGACCCTTCCCTCGATATTTGTCAAATTTAGGCGTTTCAAAATGTGGTGGGAAAGGCAACATGTATAATGTGTGATCGAAAGGATAAGGACGTGAGTCTTGCATTGTGTAGCTCTTTTTATCATTACTGGTCTTCATGGTCATCATTTGTTGTTGCAAATTCTATAATTGTTGTGTAAGAATATTTATTTGGGTCAAAGGTACACCTTGTGCTTGTGTATGTCCCACAAAAGGATTCATGGTTGCATAACTAGGAGGTTGTTGGACAGTACCATGATTATAATTTTGTGTATTGTAAGTTCCACTAGGTATTGTGAAATAAGTGATATGTGAACCCATGTTTGGTTGAGTTGTACTTGTTGTATTGGTAAGACCCAGATTTGCATTTTGGTGACTATATGTCGATCCTATAGAATAGGAAACCGGAGTTTGGGTTGCACTTGTTGCTTGTGTTTGAATAGGTGCTAAGACACTTGATATTATCAGTATGCTCTGTGTTGGTATACTAACATTTATCGCCGAAGATGATGCACTTGTTTGAAAGTTTGCATGTGTATTGACATTTGTTTGGATAGGTACGTTTTGAGGAAAACTGGAGGTCATTGCTTGCATTTGTGTTATGGGCAGTGTTTGACTATTATCTTGACCTAATGTTTCTCCTAGTGGTAAGATCTTCGTGACATCAAAATCTTCAGGTAGTTTCACCCCATTTTGTAATAACAGCGAGAGATATTTGTCCCTATCACTATGTATAATTGCATCTAAGATCATAAGGACCTAGATCTTGTTGAGCTGACTCAATTTCTTCTTTTGTTAAATGTTGTTGTAATTCATTTAGGGTAGACATTTCCTGAGAACCTGAATGTTGACTAGTTGATATGTCCATATTTCAAGTTGGGTTTACAGACTGGTTGTTGTTTGGGTCCATTATACCTTTTGCCTTTTGTGACCTTGTGATGGGCATTTAAGACTACTATATGAGGGTGGTTTTATGCAAGATGATGACTAATGCTAGACTATAGACATAGGTATGAGGTATGTAAAACTAGACTAGACTCTCTATTGGGGATTTTGACACGAGACTTGTTGAGTATTTATGGATTTCTGTAATGCAAGTTTTTCCATGTCTTCTCTTAGACGTTCTGCAAGAATTTCTCTATCAATCCTACAGGCAATTTTATACTCGATATTTATATCATACTTGACTCCTATATACTGAGGTGTGTTTCTCCTTGAGTCCCAAGCTAAGTTAGCTAGACCTTCAATTATTTCTCACTGATCACCATTTGGCACTAGATTAGGTTGCTCGAAGGGGAGAAAACCATCACCTAGGAGACCCATTAAGACACATGATATGACTTTGTAGGATGATTATGTCAATGATGACGAACTAAGATAGACGCATATGAAATCTAGATGAAGACGTATATGAGGATGATAATGGGGATGTTAATGAGGACTATGAAAGGACTAAGGACAATAGTAATGACCTAAATGAATACCTATGCAAGGACTTAGGACGATAGTAAGGATGTAAGTGAGGACTATTCAAGGACTTATGATTATAGTAAGGACGTAAGTGAGGAATATGCAAAGACTTATAATGATAGTAAGGACGTAAATGAGGACTATGCAAGGACTTCCTAGGGTCACAAGTGCATAAACCTTTGAGTTTTGACATTTTAAAAATGGACATCATTTTCAGTAATTCTGTGTATAGGACAAGTTTTGTGGTTTCTTCAAGTATGAGAACAATCGTTTGGAGGTAAATATAGTTGATTGAACTAATTTTTCAAACAATCTCAAAAAATTCAAAGATACGTAGGATAGGGCCTGAAATAGCCCAAAGGAATAACTCAATACTGGTCTGACACAATAATACATAAAAAAGAACATAATACAATCTTAGGCTAGAAAGTGGACACCATTCAATGAGGCCCTTACGAAATACTAAGACAAAACGAACAGATAGAGAGTCTGGCAGCATTGGCTCCACTCCATGACACACACTTCTCAGGCATGCCAGTCTCTCTTACCCCGAAGATCCAAAGATCTTATAGATGAGGGATTCATGTATCATAGTGTAAGGTACATGAAGCGTATCTATGGGGTATGATCCGCACTCCTAGAATCACTGAATGTAGGGTTTTGGGCTACTAAGTTGGTTCTTATTGTAGGGTTTCGAGGGGTCCTAATCCAATGATGGATTCTCAGAGCAAGCCACTTAAGAATTTATTTGACCTTATCAGTGCAGGGAAGGCCCCCACATACATCGAATTCACTCAACACTCTAGCCACCTGACCAGTATATTTATATAGGGGCTCGAAAAACCCGCTCAAGAGTATGCTGGGAGAGATGATATCCCCAACACATCCCAATTCGAAGTACCTATGTTGGGTGATGAAAGCCCTAGTCAAAGATACCCCTCACTACATGGAATAAAATAAAATTGGATGTCATTGTCACCTCCTTCCTTTCTCCCAAGACCCCGAAGGCAGGTGGAAAGTTAGTTAATGCAACAATAAGTCCATCCCAAACACGATAAAAATTCTTTACCTTCAGAAAACTAAACGTGATTTAATCTATTGCATCCTGATTCACATTCATTTTATAGCCTAAATTGAGGTGTTGAATACACATGTGCATGTCCATTTTAAACACCAAATTGAAATATGAAGGCATGCATGTCAATTTTAACCATTGTTGATTTTAAGCCCAAATCGAAGTGTTATACATGCATGTCAATTTTAACCAATGTTAATTTTAAGCACCAATAGATGAAGTGTGAGATTCTACATGCATGTCCATTTTAACCAATGTTAATTGTAAGTGCCAAAAGATGAAGTGTGAAATTATGAGTGCAATTGATCTAATACTAATCCAATCCTTTTTGTAAATTCGCCACAGGCTACAAACAGATGAGTAGTAGTAAAATCAAATCAATAGAAAATAGAGAATCAAAAATTGACAGAAATGAATGTGTGACAATACCTGCGTGATTGCGTTACTCGGACAGAGCCAATGCTTGAACATAACATAGAGAATGTGTGATCTTGACAGATCGAATGCATGACACCAATAGATCGAATGCGTAATCTAAACAGGATGATTGCGTGACAAGCAGACAGATAACACAAAAAAATAAAAAATAAAACTAAACCCAATCAGAAACCTGCAAAACCAATTGTGAGGCCCTAGCTAAATCTCTCATCATCCAATCAATATTAATTAGATCATATTTAACTTGATATGAGAGAACTAAGCTGTTATATTTATCAAAGGCTGGCTGATCTTCTCAATCTTGTATCTTCTTTTCTACTTGGAGAACCCTTTGATAGCATTTGGCCTGTCTTCTTTGTTCCTTTGTCCTTCTAGCACCTAAAATCTTGAATTGTACCTTTCATGCCATAAATTGTTATAATCAAATCATGCAATATAAATAATCCGTTTCCAAATTTACTCATTTTTAGACAAAATTAAACAAACCAGAGAACAGAAAGGATATGAGAACAGAAACGATCAAACAACAATTTTCCCCGCGAATGCATGATAATTACAGAGTGATTGCGTAACAAAGAAATATCGATTGCATGACGATTGTGTGATGGGTTCCGCACGAATGCGTTACCCTGTCTGGTTGATTGCATTGCCCTGTCTATGCAATTGCATGATGATGTAAGGTCGATTATGTGACGAAGAGGTATGTCTTGAAATTTGTACAAAACCTGCAAAAAAAGGAAAAAATTCGTACGATCTGCAAAAACAACACAGAAAACAAAGAAGGTTAATTAGTTGTTATTTCACATCGGGTTCACCAAAATGTAGCATGCGCAAATACACCATTGCTAAATAGGAAATAAGGACGATCACGAATCCTTAACTATCTGAGCAATTCAAACATAAAACCAATGAAATAGATGCAAAAAGGAATTAAATTAAGCAATATGAAACTCCCTATTATGCATCATGGCTTCCATTATTCTTCTTCTCTCTATGGTATGATGGCTCTCAGATATAGCATTGGCAACCTACAATTGACACAAAGATTCGAAGTTCGTGATCTAGAGGCATTGTGAGGATTGAATGCTCAATTTATAGATTTTTGGATGAGATTGATTGAAAAGTGGAACATATTGATCAAGAGGTGGAACTCAGGTGAGGTCACATGCTAATTGATAGTTGAACTGCTGACTTGGAGGTGAAACATAATAGATTGAATAGATTAATTGAGTCAATTGATTGAGAAAAAGCTAACTGAAAGAAGAAAAAGAATGATTGGAGGAAATAAAGAAGATGACAAAGAGAACTAGAAGATGGAAATAGAGACTAGAGAGATAAATGATTTAATTAATTAATTTAGCATGTGCTTGCACTTTGACTTAGATTTTCAATGTAATCTTTGCATGATATTTATTCAAATAATTGAATTCATTTAATTCAATTTAGTATTTGAATATATTTAGAACTTGGCTTTGATTTTCAATTTGATTTTTTAAATCATGCACATGTGACTAGAAGAATTAATTAGTTAATTAAATAATTTAAAGAAACTATGTAATTATGCTAGAAATGGACTTTAATTAAATAATAAAAATTATTTAATTTAAAGGATTAAATTACAATTAATTAAATAATTAATATTTAGAAAAGGGTTAAAAAATTAGTTGATTAGAGAGATAGAAATTGAATAATTACTAATTTATTTAAATAATAAAGATTATTTAAATTGGGAAATTAAATATTTAATTAATATTTAGAAAATGATTAAAATGATTAAATAATGATAGAATGGGAAATATAATAATTAGTAAGATGACGAGGAAATATGAAATTAGAAGAATAAAATTAATTAACTTAATTAAATAATTAAAGAATTATTTAATCAATTAGAGGAATAATTAGTACATGATCAATGAGATATTTCTAGGTGTCTACAAATAATATATTTTTTGAAATGTAAAAATACCCTTTTATAGATCTATAAGTGAACTTTCCAAAATATATATCTTTTAATATTTTGATTAGTTTTTATATTTTATATTTTATTTTTATTGAAAGTAGGTCATCAACGCTTAAAATATGGTTGATTATCTTGTGAAGGAAAAATACTAAAATTCATTTAAAAATTTTGAAAAAAATATGATGTAGTAGAGAAAGGAATCTATGTCAAGATGATATAATTATTTTCTAATTTGGATAAATAATTAAGAAAAAAACTGGTGGGAAATGGAAAGAGTTATATTTCAGCACATGCATCTTTTCAAATTTATTGAAAAATATATATTTATAAAGAATAGTAAAACGTATATCCATGCAATAAAGTTTCAAGTTATCAATAAACACAAAAAAATTGATGAAAAAAAAGTAAAATTTACTAATTAAAGTGTGGTGGCTTGTGTAACTTCAATTTCAATATTTTATCAACAACTAAATTATAGTGTTTACTTTTTAAAAAAATACATTCAAATAATTTCTTAAAATTTTGTTAAAATTACAAACATAAAATAGACAAAAGAATATAAATTTTATTACTTTACATCATTTCAAAATTCAAAACATATATTTTAGTTTCGATTGATTTACTTTAAAAATTTGAATCAACATTGACCATCTCCTTTATAAAAGTGTGACACAGCTTTGTACTTTTAGCCATTAATGATAATCGTTCATGTTAATGGTATTAGAATTAGATGAACTCTTGTTGATATAGGTTCCACACTTAATGTCTACAGCATGGATTTATTACCAAAGATTAAGGTTGATTCGAACTCCCTAGTAGCATCTTCTTTTCTTCTTCATGGTTTCAATAACAGTGGAAAAAGTGCTTTGGGAATGGTTATCTTGCCTTTGAAGGTTGGGCCTATCACTATTCCAACTTTGGTATATGTAATGCTAGGTCCTCTATCTTATAATCTCCTCTTGGGTAGACCATGGCTTCATGCTTTAGGAACTGTTTCTTCTACACTTCATGGTTTAGTGAAGTTTGTGGCAAATAATCAAGTGGTTACAATCAAGGCTGACCCTGATGTTGTGCACCTATGTCAAGTAGTGACACTGGGTCAGATTTTAGTTACACCTTCATTTCAAAATTATGTTCCAACATTGTCCTCCACATTGATGACTTCTGCCTCTATCATGTCCCCTAAAAAGGAAAGTCAGAAGGGTGAAGAATTCTTGAAGATGGAATCACTTGAGAAACAAGATTTTCCCAAAGTGGATCCTTCTAAGGAAGATATACTGAAAGAACAAAGCTCTAAGTCTACTCCTGATAAGACATCTTATATCAAACTATCTTCATCTAAAGTGAATGCATATTTAGGTTATGATTGGGGTTCCATGGATTTCACTTCTTCTCATGTTGATACAAGGTCGACCCTATCCACCTTAAACTTCCAAAAGCATCTTTCACACCTACTACCAAAGATTATTATTCTTCTATATTGCAGGATCATGTGAACACCATTGGCTACACCATTAAAGGTGATCCTCCCCCTTTGGAGGAGTTGCAATCACGTTATGGTCCAAGATTTAATATCACTTCCCAATATGGATATAAAGGAAATGGTCTCGGGTGCCTAGATCAAGGTGTCAAGGTGCCTTTGGAGCCAAAATCATGTTCGTTTATAATGGATTTAGGTTACAAGACTAATCCATCTTCATCTTGTCCTCCATCATCTATCATCTTTCTATCTCCTTCTTGTGAGTGGTCAAGATCTTCTCCACAAGAGAAAGGGTTACTTCGTGACCCTCATCCTTTATTTGTTCAAGAGCTTATCTTATAGCAACTTCTTAAAACTCACTTGATTACTCTTCCTCCTCCTACACATAATAAGTTTCCTAAGAATGATTCTTTCTGTGCATACCATCAAGTGCTCGGTCATTCCACTAGTGAATGTAAGGCCTTGAAAGACAAGATCCAACAACTTCATCAATCGGGTGTCACTAATTCTCTATCTATTGATGCACCTTCTTCTTCTTTGCACAACAAATGATATTGAGGCTTACCTCTATCATGTTCTTTTACACATTCTCTTCTTATCCTATCTTTATTTTCATGTGCTCTTCTTCAGATCTAAGAAATTTGGTGCTATGATGATACACCCATCTTGAAGTGATATTGTATATCCTTTTGACACTGATATGGGTTCTGATGCCAAATTATTGCATCCCCCTGCCCTCTTGCATTGCATCTTTTGATGTTGCGGATATCACTCTGCCACTTGCTCTTGGTGGCATTCCACGGAAACATTTCACTATGTTGACGTGCCACAATTTCTCTTCTCCTTAGAATAACATTCCTATAATACCCTAAAAATGGTCATCTAAACCATGGGCCCCTAATCTCGACAACATCACCAAGGTCCTAACCAAAGGCAATTAAATAAATCTTAAGCACACAATTAATTCTTTAATCATCAAATGTCACATGGCAAAATTAATCAACCATATTAATTAAATATTTATTTAATTAATTGATCATTCTAAGTAAATCATTTTTAAATAATTATCTTATTTATTTTAATTAAATATGTTTTGCATATTTAATTAAATAAATCAATTTGCCATTAAATCATCAAAAAAGAGGAATTAATTTGAAAAATAAATAAAAATTGCCATAAATCTTCAAAAAAGGAAACAAATCAAGAAAGAGAAATTGGAAATTATGAGCACAAATCTTCAAAAAAGGAAATAAATCAAAAAAATAATTAATTGACAAAAAAAGAATTAAAATTTGAGAAAAGAAATCAATTGGAGATAATCTTGTAAAAACAAATTAAAAATTGATAGATAATCTCAAAGAAAGCAATTAAAACAATTAAATATTAAAATTGAATGAAATAGAAAATAAATCAGTTTTTTCTTGATTTTATCTTAATTTTAGTTCAATTTCTTTTAAAACTGTGAAAAACATCCAATCACATCAATTCACCTAGATTGTGCTTCCTCTTGGAAAATCTTGACCGCTCATCATCATTTGAACTCAGCTGTTGATTTCTTTATGAATTTTCTATAAATTTAGGCTCTCATCTCTCATTCAAAAATCCTAGAGAATATATTGTTATTATGTTGTTTTTGCTCTAGGTTCATTGAGAACTTGCATTGAGATATTGCATATTAGTTATTTCATATTTCTTAAATTATTTTGCTTAAATATTCATATATTACTTAAATCATGTTAGATTAATCTTGCATAGCTAGCTTAAATCTTGCATCCATTTAGCTCATATTCATGCTCATATAGATTTAAAAATCCATCGTTTAGGTGTTGTCTAGTCACTGGATAGCTTACAAATTTGAGAGCAATCTAAAATCGCATCTACTAGAAGGCAATGGGTCGCTTTGTAATGGTTTATTATTCATTGATTATTGATTTACTAACCATGCATCCAATGACTTAATTGAAGTGTTGTGTATTCCAGATACAGATACAGGTCCACTTTTCACACACACATTTTTGGCACCCACCGTGGGGCTCAAACCCATGACTACAATATTTCTAATATTTCTTGAACAAATTTAATGTTTGGTTCTTATAACTAATAAACATGTGTTAAATTTGCAAATAAAAATATTTCTTTTTGCTTGTTCTTCTGTGATAGTAAAAAATGGTCTGTGTTTGGAAGGCATAACTTTTATTGAACCATTGGATCTCAACTAATTTTTGATATGTAGTTGAATACCAAGTTTTCTAAAATTTCACCCAAGCAATTTTCCTAATAATTTCTATTTTGAAAGATAAGAATGACAGTGCAGTACTATGATTTTACTTATTCTTCTGTGATAGTAAAAAATGGTCTCTGTTCGGAGGGCATAACTTTTTATTGAGTTGTTGGATCTAAACAAAATTTTAATATGTTTTGTAAAACAAAGTTTTCCACATTTCCACCAAAGAGATTTTCCTAATTATCTTTGGTTGAAAAGTTATAAATGACAGAGTGCAGTACTATCAAAACTGTCATAACTAGGATAGTCATAAAAAATGGAAATTCTTGTTAGATTAGTTTAATTTACAGTTTGCATGCTAGAATTTTCTTTTGATGATTTTTTTTATGTTATTTTGGCAACTAATTTTGGGATTTTAATGTTTGCAGGCTCGCTTGACAAAGAATTTATCAATCAAACATACGCCTATCAAAGAATAAAAAACAACATGACTACTGATGCGTTGGTTTTGCAAGTTGCCTAAAGAGAGTCGACCAAACATCGTGTATTCTTTAATTAATTTTTAGGCACTTAAATTGCTATCTGGTTAAAGAAAAAAATTGTTTTTTGTGTTTTCAGAAAAATTTGAGAGGTGGGAGAGTATGCTCATCTTTTAAAGACAATCATAAATCTAGACCCTCAAAGCTTTTTTCTAAGTTTTGAGATTTGTGTACCTTTAGCAGGCCAGTCATAGTGGGAAAAAGTAATCACCTTGTGAGAATGAACCAAGTGAGTACAACTAGACCTGAGCATTCCAACTCACTATAATAAATAGGCCTCTAGTGATTAAAGTCTCAGAGGATGGGATTATTTGAGTTTTCTCTTTGAGATCTTTCATATCGAGCATTTTGTAGGGCCTCACGGTCTTAATCACATTTACATGACTACAACTTGTTTTGGTACCTTGTTAGGCTATAGGCCTCAATCATGCTTGCATGACTTCAAGGGGTAATTTCAAACAAAATTCCTGACTAAGAACTATAAGATAGAAGCTACCCTATTCACCTCTGAAAGGGGGATAATCTTTGTGCAAGAGAGATAGTAACTCTCCCAAGACACTTGTCATATTGTGCCCCCATTAGCATTTGGAGTTGGCTAATACGGCGTTGAGAGTCCATTGCATGAGACTCAATGACCGTATTTTGATTAGCTATTGGGTGTGTACCTAAGTCAGCAATCAAAGATTTTCTTCTCTAAGCCAACTTCTGTAGGGTTAGTGTGCTATGATTGAATTATTATATATCTTGCGTGTTTTCTATGTTTTCATCCCTAAAACTGAAAATGAAATACTAAAACTAGAGAAAACAAATCAAACAATATCAAACAATTCAGTGATAAACTCTATCTATGTCCAAACTGGTCTTTGTTAGTCATCAAAACATCAGTCCTTATCAAAAACTGGTAGTCGTCAGTCATTGAAACTCTGTCTATCAGAATCTTGTCTCTGTCCAATCCTCTGTCATATGAATTCTTGATCTTGTCAGTCAAAACAGTCAAAATTGCCCAAATTAGTCTACAACGAGTATAAAATTGGTTATCATCCTCCTTAGCATAAACAGTCTTGATAGTGTACCCCTAACGTTGTGTTGCACGATTTTGTTGATCATCTCTAAGCTAGTTCAAACAACATCTTATCAAACCTAAGTTAACTTAGATAACATCATACATAGGATAAATCATTCCTTAAAACAGACCAAATCTTAGTTACTTCACTCAATCACTACGTTAAATGAACAACTAGCTACAATTCGATCTTGACTTCTACAACACTTCTAGCTCTCGGTCTCGTCGGTTATAAATGCATATTCAAACCAGAAGCTCTTCTAAAAATTCTGACAAAAGTAAGAAGCCCATGGCTACCTTAGCTCAACAAATTCAAGATCTCAACAGAGAAATATATGACATTCAAGCTCAACGAAAAGATTCAATGACACCTCTTGAGATAAAACTTCATGATATCAAGAACACTAGACTTCAAGAAATGCTAAAACAATTACATAAGATGGAACAACAAATAATTGACTATCAAAGACCAAATCTCAAACAAGCTCACAAGACACCTTCACCAAGAAATAAAGACATTTCCTCCAAATATCCTCTAGATAGACAATTTACACCTTTGGGGCAATCTATTGAGTCAGCTTTGGAAGAGCTTCTTAAGAAAAATCTTATCATATTACCTAAAAAGACCACATGGGGATGTGAAGTTTTGAGTAAATACCGTGCATACCATAGGCATAACAAACATAAGACTTCAATGTGTATGGAATTAAAACATAAAATTCAAGACCTCCTTGATGATGGTGTTATTGAAATCAAAGATCCTAATAATTCACCTAAAGAGAAACCATATGTCATTACCAAGCATGATCAAAATGATGAACCTATGTCTAGAAATGGCCCACATATAGCCTCCATTTCTTCCATGATGCCACCATCTCCTGAAGCTTCTCAACAATAATCCATACCATCTCCTTCAAAAAATGAACCTAATGATGAAAATTTTCATATTGACCTTCAGGGTTTATCTCCTATCGAAATTCAAGCTAATCTCAATCTTGATATAAGTTCCTCATATGATTTAAAAATCCTAGATCCTATGCCATCATGTAGTCCGATTCCAAACATTCCCACTCCAAAGAATCCCACTCAAAATGATTCCCCATCATGCCAAAATATGGAGACCTTCCAAGAATCCCCTACACCTATGCAAAATTATATCCCTTCCTTAGAAGTGGTTTCGTGCCAGAAGAATAATTTGAAGAATGAAGAAATAAGTCCTATCATAAATCAAGATCAAGACACCAAAACTCCTCAATCCCATCTAATGATTGAAAAAAATCCTATTTCCCTAGAATCCCATGATGATCCCTTTATACCTTTCCATTTCTTCCAAGATGAACTCCTTCCATCTGAAGAGAAAAAAGTCCTTCCAAATCTCATTCCTAATCCACTTCCTAAACAAGATCATGATGCCTCTTCCACTTTTTCAAATGGTCCTATTCAAAATGAAGAGTCAAACACCCTTCCTACTCTATCCAATGGTTCTCTTCCATGTCAAGATCAAAGTATCCCTTCATCTCCTTGTCATAATCTTCCATATTCACCTCAAGGATCCATCATGCCTACAAATCCCTCTCATGATCCTATCATTTTCTACATTCCACCTCCATCTCATAATGGACTCATGCCTTCTTTCCAAAGAAAAGTGTATCCTACAAGTCAAAATATTTATAAAGGCAAAGGGGTAAATCTCCACAAGCAAGAACCCCTCCATATTAAAGAAAATGTTAAAGGTTATGGTCTCAGGGAAATTTGTCAAGATGTTGGTATCTCTAATAAATCCTACATTTCTCTATTTAAATCCAAATATATGCTTTCCCCATCATCGCTCCCATCCATTCTAGGTCCCTATATCCCTCCATCACCTATGCGGGATCAACAAAGGCACACATCTTTGAGTACCTTCCATCCATCTAAAATACCTCCATATCATTCCTATCCATTCATACATTCTTTTCCTTCTCCAAGCAATTTGGATGCCAAGCATAAAAGTCATAAGTCAAGTAATCCACATGTATTCAAGGATCAACATGTCCCATCTAATCGACATGTCAAAACAAAGAAAAATATGATCCAAAAAGAAAAAGAAAAATACAAAACACCACAAAGGCCCATAAAGAAAGAAGCAAAGTCAAAAGTTATATGGATTCCTAAGGAACTTGTACAAGCAATGCGCTCTAAGGAACTACAAAAGCATGAAAAATAAAAAACCATGTGGATCCCTAAGCAGATTCTTGAAGCACAAAATTCTAAAGAAAAATCAAAATTGGCATCCAAAATTGTTGTTCCTCCATCCAAACCTTCTGAGTCTATTCCTCCATCACCTCCTTTATCCATTTTTGGTTCTTATGCTCCAAAATTTGTAACCTTTCCTCCATCCAAATCTCAAAATCTGAGATTCACTTCTCCTCCATATGTCCACCATCCCTCAAGGCATATGCCAATGTTGATCTTTCCAGCATTTCCATCTATCCATACACAATTCTTCCAATATCCCATCCATTATCCAACACCTCTTTTTCACCCTTCCATCCCTCTTATCCAATCCTTTGCATAAATCCCTGCCCTAGTTTCATTTCATTATCCTATCAACATCTTTGAGTATACCTTCATAGCCATGGTCTATTGCAACTCATATTCCAAGGGTATCATCCAAAGAAGTGAGATGATGGGGTCCTTCTTCCATCCCCTATCATGCCTCCATTATCTTCCAAAAAAAAAAATATCAGAAAAAAAAGTAAAAAGAAATAATTTTGTCCACGAGTGAAAACCACTTCTTGTGGTGCCTTGGGCAAGTACCATGATGAAAACCTAACAAATAGGCGTCATGCATAATCCATTATCCTCTTGCACTTTACACCAGGGGAAAGTTCCATCCATGTACATCCATCTATTATCCTTCTTCCTCCATTATCCTACATCCTCCATTATCCCTCATCCGCTCTATCTACGTTCATATCCCTTTTCCACCTTTGATCTTGACAAGGTTAAGGATGCTCGCAGGCTTCATGTGTCCTATCTATTATACTTGATCCAGAACCTTTAGCTCATATCCATTTCTTGCTTACATCCTTCATTACCACCTTTGATCTTGATTATCCTATTTGTCACCTATCTAGAGCTATTCCTTGATCTTGATCAACACCATGGACAAAATGCAAACATATGCTTTCCACAAACCTCTTGATATGGCCACTTCTTTGGACCATATGGCTTCATTACGCTATATCCTTGCTTTAAATTTCTAAAATCCTTGCTTTACATCTCTAAAACCCTTGCTTTGCATTGGTATATCTGGACCCTATGCTTAGATTAACGTTGTGAGATAGTCCTTGAAAGCGTCCACCATCATTCACTTATCCATTCATGTACTCAAAATTCCTTTTTCCTTTCTAGACACTAGGGGTAAACATTAAAAAATCATAAAAATCATAAAAAGTCCTGAAGAAATCCTAAAAATTAGAAAAAGTCCTGAAGAAATCCTAAAAATCAGAAAAAGTCCTTAAAAAAAAAATCTCTACCAAGTAGGTGAAAACCTGGCAAATAGGTGCCTCTTTTACTCAAGCGCTCCATCTATCAATGCAATGTTGGCATTCCCGCTTTCATGCAATTCTTTGATTTTGTCTGTACATAACTTTTAGTCACTTTTGTGACATCTTGGTTTTTTTAAAACTCTCATGGCTTGAAATCAATCACTGACCTAGTCTTAGGGTAATCAACTGATCAATTTACATGTCCTAAGAAGTATCAACCAAGTCATCTTTACATCAGTGATACTTGATCGTCCACTTCAAGTCAGTCACTTGTCTCCTAACTACTACTAGAGAGTTTTATCACTAAGTACACAAGCAAAACAAGACTACTGAAAACAATCACTAAATTGTTTGAGATATGCATGAAATTTTCTTTGTGTGTTGTCTTTGACATTGGCTTCCACTTATTATTCCCTCTGAGTAACTCGAGGAAGTCTATCTTGACTAAGAGGAGCAAGGATTGGGGGCATAATATTTTCTTTGTTTTCTGCTTGTAGGAATGATTCTGATGATCTGAAAACATCTAATCAGCTGGGTGTCTATGATAAGTGCCTTCACATTAAGATGAAATCACCACACATACCTCAACTCCGCTTATTTGAATGCTACAGGGAGGTTCACATCCTTTCTTTATCTGTTTTGAGGGAATTTCTTTATCATGCAATCCGGGTCCCTATGAAATCTGTCCAAGGATATGAAGAAAAAAGGGTCATTGCGGACAAGATGATTAATATTGCACATGAAAAGAAAGGAACTCTAATCTGCCTGTTGTGGTTGTAAAATTCTCAATGATGAAAACTAAACTTTTCAAATCTAGTGACTAGGTTTAGGTTGCATCTCATTTTGCATCTCATTCTGCATCTTGTGAATTTAGAGTGATTTCGGTATGATAACAATGATCTCCTTATCTTCTAAATGAGAGTCTGAAGCATTCGTCATTTCTTAGCTAAGTGGTCTCTTCTTCACCATTTCTCTGATTGAGTACTTGTGTATTGTGATGTCTTAGCTGCATACATAAGCATTTTATATAGATTCATACATTCACTATCATTCATTTGCATTCATCTTATTGCATTAAAAAATGAAAAATAAATATTTGCATTACTAGTTACCCATTCTCCTCATTTATTTGCATCATCATTTATTTGCATAAAAAGAAACAAAAATAAACACCCATATTCCATTTGCATTCATTCATCTATACTAAAAAGATATGCATACATATAGAATAAAACATATAGAACAACATCTCATAATCAATCAACACAAGTATGATGAAATCAAATCAAGAACTCGTAAATCGACTGTCCTGAGTCCATTTTCATGATCCAAATCAAAATCTGACGTCAATTCTCTCATTGAAATTTCACGATGTTGACCACTTAGTGCTTTCATCAACTGCTCATTCTCTTCTTCAATTTGTGCTCAATTTCTCATTAATCAATGCTATATCTCAATTTAATTCTCACATTAACTCTGATTTTAATCTTCAATATTAATCTTTGTGCTCAAATAACTTATAATCGCTCAAAAAAATTACTTAAAATCACTGCACAACCCTCACCATCTTTCTATTTCTCTCCCAAGGGGGCGTACTCATGACCTTATGACCTCACATCTTCAAATGTTGAAAAACATTTCAAATCTTCAAGCAGCTAAGCTTCATCAAATCAATCTCTAGGGGCATATCAATTTTATCGCTTCATATCAAGCTGATATTGTCTTTGCCTGAATCAGTCTCTTAACGTTAATCAGTTTCATTGCTTTTCATCAAGATGATTATTCATTTAAACTCAATCAAGGGTTTAAAGAGTATCTTCGATCACACTCAATCTAAGCAGGTGTTCAGTTTCATCGCATTGAATCAAGCTGGACAGTTTATCTTCACTCGCCATGTCTTGATCAATCAAGTTCAAGATTGATTTTATCTTCACTCACTATGTCTAGTTCAATCAAGTTCTAGATCAGTAAGATCCACTTCTTGATCAATCAAGTTCAAGTTTGGTATCTTGTCTCTTCATCGGTCCTAGTTCAATCAAGTTCGGGATCAATATTGCTTTAATCAAACGTTGTTAAGCTTCATCGCTTCAAATCAAGTTAAACACCTTGCTCTTCATTTGGTTTGTGATCAATCAAGTTCAGAACTGGTATCTCCTATACATCAACTATTCTTTGAACCAACATGCTGCTCACACATTAATTCAAAGAGGGGCAAATGTAATGCCCTAAAAATGGTCATCTAAACCATGGGCCCCTAATCTTGACAACCTCACCAAGGTCCTAACCAAAGGCAATTAAATAAATCTTGAGCACACAATTAATTCTTTAATCATCAAATGTCACATGGCAAAATTAATCAACCAATATTAATTAAATATTTATTTAATTAATTGATCATTCCAAGTAAGTCATTTTTAAATAATTATCTTATTTATTTTAATTTAATATCTTTTGCATATTTAATTAAATAAATCAATTTGCCATTAAATCATCAAAAAAGAGGAATTAATTTGAAAAATAAATAAAAATTGCCATAAATCTTCAAAAAAGGAAACAAATCAAGAAAGAGGAATTGGAAATTATGAGCACAAATCTTCAAAAAAAGAAATAAATCAAAAAAGGAATTAATTGATAAAAAAAGAATTAAAAATTGAGAAAAGAAATCAATTGGAGATAATCTTGAAAAAACAAATTAAAAATTGATAGATAATCTCAAAGAAAGCAATTAAAACGATTAAATATTAAAATTGAATGAAATAGAGAATAAATCAGTTTTTTCTTGATTTTATCTTAATTTTAATTCAATTTCCTTTAAAACTGAGAAAAGCATCCAATCACATCAATTCACCTGGATTGTGCTTCCTCTTGGAAAATCTTGACCACCCATCATCATTTGATCTCAGTCGTTGGTTTCTTTATGAATTTTCTATAAATTCAGGCTCTCATCTCTCATTCAAAAATCTTGGAGAATATATTGTTATTATGTTGTTTTTGCTCTAGGTTCATTGAGAATTTGCATTGAGATATTGCATATTAGTTATTTGATATTGCATATTAGTTATTTGATATTGCTTAAATCATTTAGCTTAAATATTCATAAATTACTTAAATCATGTTAGATTAATCTTGCATATCTAGCTTAAATCTTGCATCCATTTAGCTCATATTCATGCTCATATAGATTTAAAAATCCTTTGTTTAGGTGTTGTCTTGTCACTGGATAGCTTAGCAATTTGAGAGAAATCTAAACTCGCATCTACTAGAAGGCAATGGGTCTCTTTGTAATGGTTTATTATTCATTGATTATTGATTTACTAACCATGCATCTAATGACTTAATTGAAGTGTTGTGTATTCTAGATACAGATATAGGTCCACTTTTCACACACACAATTCCTTCCACGCTTATCATTTTAGGGGGGCATCGTAGCTGCATATTATTAATGTGAGGATTTGGTTAACACTAAGAGGGTGGGGGGTGAATCAATGATAACAATAAACTACAAAATTTCACCAATCTGAACAATACTTCACAAAATAGTTCATAACCAGTAGCGGTAGCTTATCAAATAGTTGCTTAATGCAGATTTATCAAAACATTACCGGTAGCAACTTAAGTGTTCATCATTAAGAAAATATAATAAAGACATAAAATTAACATCTTAACAATCCATCCACAACATGAACACAAGGATTTTTCATGTGGAAACCCAAATGGGAAAAACCACAGTGGGAATTGGTACCCACAAAATATGCACTCTTTCGGAATGCACCCTGTTAGGAGAATATCTTGGTTAGGAGCTTTACAAAAATGCCTGGTTAAGAGAAGACCCCTATTAGGAGTCACCTAGTCAAGGTATTTTACAACTTATCTCTTTTAGGATCTTTACCCTGTTACAAGTAACCTCACTGGAGGATTTAAACCCAAATTAATGAGCCACCTAGTGAAGGGATTTACAAGATCAGGCCTGTTAGGACTTTCTGAGTTAAGTGAATTTTAATGAGCTGCTACAACTATTAGGAAACAACAGATAAATGACCTGGACTCAACACTTCATATCTTGCTATTACAAATCCTTGTCAACTCCAATCTTCTTCTCTCATGCAGACATCTCAATCTGGTTTGACACACACACACTTCTCTGATCACCGACACACTTAACCTTCTCAAATTGGGCCTAAATAAATTTTACAATTAGGTCAGTTAAAAAACCCTAACATACAATGAATCTACATCATAGATCATATAAGATCATTACAAATCATTATAGATCATCATACAGATCATTACAACAAATTACAAGACAATTGCAGCCATTGAATGATCATAACTCATCACTGCACATCGATTTGATAAAATGTTAAACCCTTATCACATTCTGCTAAGCACTTCGCTACTTTCCAAGAAATTTGATCCTTGTACACGTCAAAACAACATCTTATCTTTTCATACAGATTTTGACATGTCATCATCAACTTATGAACATGAAAATAATCACCGCCAAACCATAAATCATCACCGATCTGTTAGAATCAATGACAGTCCCAAAGACACTGAGAGGGGGGGGGGGGGGGTGAATCAGTGTCTAACTAGTGAGCAGAATATTTAAACTTATTAAGAACTTTGTATCCCAAAACAATGTACCAGTAAATAAGAATTAATGCAACAAATAAGAATAATAGAGATAACATAGAGAACACACCATAACACAAGATATTTAACAAGGAAACCTAGTGTGGGAAAAACTTCAGTGGGATTTGTGACCCACAATATTCACTCACTGGCCAATGAATAAATATTACTTACAATGAGGGGCATGCACATACAGGAAGGCTAGCAGCCTAGAGCTCATTGCTCAACTACAAAACATAAGTCTCACTGACTTACAAAATGGATTATCAAAATCCAATACAATGTACTGCTTCAAATCAGCATCAACTATGCCAGGTTTAGTACCGGTTTAAGCTCAGTCTATTACCAAAACCTTCGATGTCAACTATATCACCTTATACAAAAATATCATCTATTCTCTCTCTCTTATCATATCATATCCTCTCATCTCTCTCAATGACTTATAAGATCTCACACATATATATAAGTCTTTTACAATATGCCATGTTGACTTTTACAAAAGATAATTACAATATAAAATAATAAACAAAGTTTATTCCAGGTTGGCTTGAGTGCTGGTATGCATAATTGCCACTGTCGGTGAAGTGTCTGCCGGTGTATGTATAAGTCTATTGTCAGTGTCGGTAACTACCAGTGGGTAGCCAAATGATTGCTAGTTATTTTCTAGCTAGTTGCCATCAATGACAACATCAACTATTCTCATAAGAGTGTAGAATGCCAACAATCTCCCCCTTTGGCATTGATGGCAACATTCATGAGAAAAATCCAAAAATTGTTCCAAAAAGTAAAGTCCAAAAAGTTTCCAAAAAGATGTGCTCCCCCTGAGCAAATGATCTTCTCTGAACAAGCATTTTTCTCTCCACTACTCCCCCTTTGACATCAATGACAAAGGTTGTCAAAAATTGTCAAATGAGTGCAAAAATTTCACCTCAAAGTCTGTAACCAGTTGGTTACAATCTAAAAGATATCTGCTAAAACCAAATTCAGATTCTACATAAACCTTTTGCTGTCATTCAAGGTTGCCTTAGTCTATTGGATCGTGTCGGTGAGATAGTGCATGTGATCTTCTAGTGATCGTTCTCCTTGAAGTAATGCCTTAGTTATTTCTATTCTCTAAGAAATAAGGTTTTCCCACTTAGGACCAAGTTTATTTTTAAGCTCTTTGGCATTAGACCTTATCCTTGTCTTTTCTTTCTCAAGTTTCTCTAATTTTACTCAAAACCTGCCATCTCTTGCTCAAAAACTAATATGTGACCAGATGAACCATCTATGTTATCAGCTATGTCATCAATTTCTTTTTGTGTTTTATTGATATCCTTGTCTATGTCTGCTGTTAGAAGGTGAGGTTTGCATGTTTCCCTGTATAGCTCTTTGTACTCCAAAATTGTAGAGTTCAGTGCCGGTAATAATATATTTAGGTGTTCAGTGCACTTCTTCATGGTGTCATCAAAGAATTTGTTCTTCTCTTTTTCAACTCTTTCCTTTATTGTATCCTCATTCACTTTATCAATGGTTATTACATTGTTAGCAATAAATTTGGACAATGTGTCCAATTTTCCTAAAGAATCCTTAATATGATCTATGTTATAATTTGGTGCAATCATTTTAAAAATTGGTATAGTGTTATCAATTTCCTTATAGGCCAATGCATTTCAATCCGTTATCTTTTTTATTGAATCCAAAAGTACCTTTGTAACTTTAGTAGGTCTAAATTCACTCGCTGATGTGTTGAATGTCTAACCAATTTCCTTTATTACCTCTGTGCTTCCATCAGTTGTAACCATTTTACTTGTGTTTACCTCTCGTGGATTAGTCTGTAATGCCCCGCCAGGAAACCCCTTAGGGTTTAAGTTAAAATCACTAAATTAGAGTGTAAATAATTTTATTTATTTTTTATAATAATTAAGAGCGTTAAAGAAAAGTTACAACATTAACATAATTAGGAGTTATCTAAAACTTAGATACCATAGCGGAAGGCTAAACGAACCTAAGGAGTTTCCCAATGCGATTACATAACCTTACTCCCAACTCAACACGCGTCAATTGATCCAGTAAGCTGGATAACTTAATTAAGAGATAATGCATAAGACTTGATTATACATATGTTCAATGATTTGATATCTTATAATTTTAGGAAGCGTTCATTTACTTTGGGTGGTTAGGAGGCCATTGTGAGGTTATTTATTCAATGCACTTTAATTCATAATTTCATTAGGAGGCTAGCCAAAAAGGTTCAAGCGTTTAATATAACGAAGTTCATTCTTTTGGGTTTTAAGATAACCACCCACATTTGGTATTTTTCCTAAGTATTAAAAGTATGGTTAATAAGATGAGATACATTCATTTAGGATTAAACTACAATTAATAGAGTGTGGTCCCTTCACTTGATTTCATGCATAGCCAACTAATGAGTTGTAGTTCTTTTATGGAGAATAAAATGTGAGTAACCATAGAGTTCATTCATTGAAGCTTTAATAGTACTAATAGATGGACTAAATTCATTAAGGTGAAAAGGTATTAGGAACACATGAGTTCATCCTTTAAAGTAAAATATAGTTAGCAAGATGATATTCATCATTATAGGATTAAAATATAAGTTCATAGTGACGTTCTTCCTTTAGGATTAGATTATAACTAACTAAATGTGTGTCACTCTTTTTAGTTAAATGAAGTTAATATGAAAATATACATTTACTAAGATTAACATGTAAACAACTATACAAACACTCCCCATTTTAGTTCATTTTTAGCAATCATAAGAGATTCTTTAATTAAGGTTACAATTATGGATAAATAGTTGAGTTAACCCAATTTCCAAGTTAATTTTGGTAAGGATTATTGTTAAGATTAGAACGTAAAATAACTAAACAATTTCATCCGATGTAGTGGAACATAATTAACATTGTGTTACTCATTTAAGAAGATAAAAGTAAATACCTATATGATGTTCATCCTTTAGATTTCAACTTAGAAATTATAACATTAATTCTAACTTTGTTTCCCATACTCATTTGCTCAATTTACATGCTTAATCACAAGTTAATCCAATGATGTAACCTAGCAAGATTCTTTTCACTATTACTACTTTTAATCCACATTATCAAAATACTTTTCCCATAATCTTAATTACAATCTTCCATGAACCTGATTTACTACATTTGTCAAGATGAATAATTTTATGCACTTATATTCAAATTCGTTACTTTCCTATCGTACACTTTACCAGATAACAACCATACATGATAACTTAAAGCATGAAGCAAAGGAAGATAAAACATCGCATAACACAGATATGATCTCGGAGTTCACCCCTAAAGGGCTACCTCTCCGGGTCTGCTCAACTGCAAGACCCCTTTGGTATTATATCGTTAGGAATACATAATTTATAAGTCTTTTACATCTTTGCCACTTAGGCAAACACAACCAATATACAATAGCCACCTCGGTCGAAAGTTACATAATGACCCCTTTTTGAAGCAGATCCCACCAAATACATCAAAGCAAGAACAAGGGATTTCTTAACTGTTGGTACCCTAAATGGAGACTTGACCGACGTGGGTCAGACAAAAGAAATCAGACGATAGAGTCCCAACATACCTATCCAGACGTGTTACTATAACAGATGCATCGATTACCAAAATAATAATAGGCCATGCTCTAGTGTTGATGGGTAATTACAACATTGTCTCAAGTTGACTTAAGCGTCTAAATAGATTAATTAATCCTTAGATAAACACTAATGACAAGTTGGTTTACAACAATAGTCTAGCCCCTTCTCTAATGACACAAAAATTACCCTTTCACTATAAGGAACAAATTACATTAAGAGTAAATGAAGAAATGGAGAAATCATTACCGAACTAAATCAAGCTTCTATTGCATACATTTAAAAATTAAAGACCATTACCTCCATTCGATTTACTCATTATCATATACTTAATTATCATTAGATTTAAAAATACTAGGAAAGTCATTGCTATATTAAAGCCCAAAAATTTGTATATATAATTAATAATATATGCTAAATAGATGTTACCTATATTAGCATATATTTTAAATATATACATTTATCCCTTTTTTTTTTTCTTAAACATTATTTACCAAAATAAAATCTCAACTCATTTTTAAAATACAAATATTACTTAAAATAAACATACATCAATAAGCATCTCCTCTTTTTTTTTATACAATGAAAACCCCCAAAAATCGAGTTTTAACCATACTTAAAATACTAAGTAAAAATAAAAAAAACATTTTACAAAAAATAGAGGGCGGCCAAACCCTAGGCGGTGAAACCCTAGGGCGGTCGTCCCCTAACCGAAGAGGTTGTGGCCTCCATGGACGACGCAAGCCCCTCGGCCTCCACTTACAGTGGAGTCGGGGGTTCTGCGCCCGCCGTGGGGGTCGTAGGCCCTTCGGCTCCCCACTATGTGTAGCACCGAACAAAAACTGTGGTGGCGCGCAGGGAGGGGTGGGTTGAGCTTCGGCTTCCCCCCCAAAACCCCAAAATCATATTTTTTTTTTCCAGTTAATTATATGATCCGATTTACAGTCCGGATTTAATCATTAAAAATATTCAAAAAAAAAAAGATATATATATATATATATATATATAAAAATAACGAAATCTCCCATCATTTTATTTCTATTTTTATTTTATTTTATTTTTTTACAGACCCATTCATTTTCCAGATTTTACCAAAATCTTCATTATGGGAAAAATATTTCCTCATGAAGTTTAAAACCACAAAATCTTCTAGGAAACAAGAATTTGATCCAAGAACTACCCATGCTTTCAAAACTGATTCCTACGTTTAAGCGACAATCATGGAGGTTTTGGAGCAAGAAATCTTCAACACAAATTTCGGAGATATACCCACAATTTTAAAAGGAACCAAAAATGGTGCATTCGAATCCTACCTCCAAACACATTCCGGGAAGAGTCTTGATGAATAGCTCCACCTGCAACTCCAAGCAAGAGAACTCCATCTTCTCCCACATTTTTCCCACCTCCATTTCCAACAAGATGCCAAAAAGAGAACCTCCCCAAAAATATTCAAAAACTAGGTTAAAATGAGAAACCCCATTTTTTGCCCTAATTTTCCATTTCAAATCTAGGAATTTTTATTTTTAAAATAAAAGAGAATGAGAATGGGAAATCATTCCTCTCCACTATTCAATACATCTTATTTGCTTTTCTAATTAAAATTAAAATGTTTCTATTTCTTATTTAATTCTAATTTTAATTTCTCAATACTAATTTAGGCCTACATTATATTTTCATTAATTTAAATTTCCAAAAATCAATCTTTTATACTAAATCAACTTTACAAGTAAAAAGAATAATTTTCTTTAAATAATAAAATTTACCCTTTTCTCTTCCAAATGTGAATATGATTAATTTACTTCTATTTCCCAAATGACTTTAAATCTTTCTCTTCTAAAACGCATAACTCATTAAATTCGTTATTATTAAAATTAACTATTAAATTGACTCGCTATAACATAATAAAGCGACGTTTTTAAATAAATGACTACTCTCATGAAAGAAATCTATTTACTCTAATTTTCTCAACTAATAATGCGTAAATGAACACATTAATTCAAGTTAACTACTTTAAGCTTGCTACAATTATAATTAAAGCGATCTCTTAAATTAACGATTAATCATATAAAAGAAGCTACCTATTTTAAATTTCTAATTTACTAATGCGTACATCTGCTCATTAAATTGAATTACATACTTAGGATAACAAACTCCACTTACCCCGCGCAAGGCATGCAAATCGAGGAAGTCCACCAAATCACATGACACGCAACCCAATGAAAAGAAGACCCCACGAATCCACACACGATGCTCACCTGACCATGGCTAAGGCAAGACGAGAGTTTAATGACCCCAAATCCAAATTCTAAGGATGGAGGAGGTTTACTCAAACCTGCGAACACCGAAGGAGATGAACCTCGCCTTAGGCAGCGTCGTACCTAGAATCTTCTGCACCCATGAATCACGCAACCATACATATACATATACATATTCAATGAAGGCATTAGCTCAAGGTTTATCACAAGGGTTAGGAACAATTACATTTACACAAGAATCGATGCAAAAGCACAATAATAAGTATGCACAATTATTTATATTATCTAAACTACACATTGCATCACGGTTAACCTACCATTCAAGAATGCCACATAGGAAGTCAACCAAGGTCAAATGGGTAGTACAAGTCCGACTAGGGTATGGGCATTACATTCTCCCCCCCTAGGCTCCGACTTACTCCTGGAAGTCGCAAAGCTAAACGGAAGTCATCCAACACGCATTAGCCCTTAAACTGAATTAACAATTATCAATTTGCACAACCAACTATTTTGCCATCATCTTAGAACATTAATCATAAATCCTCTACGAGTGTCATCATCCATTAAAAAAAATGCATCTAACATCATTCACATCTTGAAATATTCTATAATTTACACACAATCATAGTAAAGATACGAGACTTTTCCCTTTTTATTACACCAAATTTAAGCAATTAAAATATATAGGCACAGTTATCATACTCATTTATCAAACATGACAAGAAAATATGCTCTCAAGGTCAATTTCTTTCACCGATTCATCTCTTTCACAAAACTTTATCACATAGAACTAGCTTCAAATATCAATTTTTTTGCAACCAAGTTACTTCCGACGAATGAGAGCAACGTAAGAACTCAATTGTTTACACTTTTCAGACATACAAGAACCCTTCCAATGACTATGCCCCATAACATAGTGTCAAGTTAATACCATTTATTCCATGATTGCACATAATATCCATCCACAAGACTGGTTTGCACAACACAATAGGCCACATGTGAGCATGTCTAATGCTCGGTCAAAGGTAACATATATGATCCACATCTCTATGCCTGCTCTCAGAGTAAATACATGATCAACAAATGTCCAACATCTCACTCGAGGGCTTGATGGTGCTAGGGTACACCATAGCTGTGCTACCTTCCATACAAGTCCCTCGTGAATATCCCTTGTTGTGTAAGGTGTTTAGCCTCCAAGAGATAGTCACCACTCATAGGTAGATAGTGGATCCTAGCTGTCTCACAGCCTCACATACCTCCATCCTCAAGGTTCCCTGCGTCTACTTCCTCGTATACACTCATCCAAGACTGTGTCCTACATCCTTGGAGAGTTATTCACATTGCAACACAAGACCAACATACGAAAACAACAAGGGTAAACCGGTTTAGCCACCAAAGTACAAAAGAATAAACATAATAATTGTCAATTCCAACAATAAGACAAGAAAATAATTTCCGGATTTGCAACATCAAATCAAGTAAGATCAAGATTGTAAGATCCTGGCTAAACTGTCAAGGTCAAAGTAAAATAAATTGCTGGCCCACAAGGAACAATTAAATAAATAAAACAAAATCATAAGTGCACATTACATCACTACGTGACTAGTAACTAGCCACCAACGAGGAAGGAAGGAACAATCGTCTAGCTATCCTAGTAGCTCATCATGTGGTGTGGCCAAGTCACACATCAGCATGGCATGGCGGTGTGCACCTCGGCATTACCCCGCATAACGTCGTCACGTGGCATGGCTCTACCCTATAACTATCGGTAGGCCGCATGGAAATGTCTACTACATCCTGCATCATGTCTCAGCATAGCATGGCAATACTCCAAGCGGACAAGGCATGCAATGGACGTATCCTGCATGGCAGTGTACCCTGTGGATAAGGCACATGTCGGTCACACTCCGCATAGTGATGTTCCTCTCAGGATACTCACCGTAAGCCAGAGGTATACACGGCTAAGGTCTACCCACAAGTCTACCAACACTAGTCAGTTGGCAACTTATGTAAGAAAAAAAATAACATGCCTCTCATGAAGACAAGGCAAAAGATGCTCCAATAAAATCCATCAATATGCTCAAGAAATGTCATCTTTATGCTCAAAATAAAGGATAGGAATTAGGCTGGCACACATGAATCTCGTAAATCGGTTCATCACAAGGGGAAGTATAGAGTACACCTATGTTACAGTTCATTACAAAACCATACTTTTCCTCAAAATAAGAAAGCTAAAGTCGCTTCGCGTCGACATTACTCATACGCTGTTCATACTATTCAAGGAATGGTGACTTCTACTACTACCCCTTCACATATTGACTTATCAACAACCCGTGGGTTGGCACTCAGTAAGGAAACAAATAAGCAACATCACGTAGATAGGTATGGTTTCCCATACTCATAAGCAAACATATTCCCCATGCTTGATTACTTCACCATCCCATGGGCACACATAGCAAGTATGGGTTTTCTCACAACACACACAGAATAGCACCATCACTGGTTTAGTCACATTTACGGGGAGTACTTCACATTATGCTAACATAGACTTAAAGGAAGTTTTAATTATACTTTACACATGAATCACCAAACAAAGTTTACTCTAGATACACATTCTGAAATTCTCAACAATTCAAACTTACACAAAGAAATTACATCATTCTGATATCTTTTCAATCTTCCCTAAGCATTTTCATTCACATTACTAACTATGCAATTTCCTTTTTTTTCCCAAGGCAAAAAACTTTCCTCTTTCAATTAGAAGCCAAAGCAACATACAATTTCACATGCGTTGTAACAAAATTTCTTTCAAATCACTGCATGCTAAATGGTATTTCAAAAACAACAATTCCTATATTTTAAACAAGAGGAGGAAGAGGGTTGGAAAATCAACTATTTCCTACGAATACACAAGAATTTCAAGATCACACCATATTGCTCGGATATCGGTCTATCATTTTAGTTGCAAGGTTTTCTTTTCGCTATCTTTTAGAAAGGTGCCAAAGCATCCTAACTTGACATTTCTAATCATTATTGTTGCACTATAATGTTCTAGTTTTCCGATCAAGAATTCGAGACAATCAAATTTTCTTTTGTAGTACAAGTCTTCTAGAGAACAATCACTATTCGTAATACAATACAATACAATACTACATCAAATCTAACATTCAAAATTCATAATATGAAAAGGAGGTAAATGAAGAGCTATCTACTAGATATTACACATTTGATGCATACAATTTAACATGTCTTTCATTTACTCTTTTTGAAACATAATAAGACAATTACCCATATCCAAAGCAAGTTAAATGGTGCCTCACTTAATAGGTCCTAAATCAAACTAGTTGAATAAGCACTTAAAACCATCCTTTGAGGAACACATTAATACACTCCTGAAGCTACTACAACATGTCCTCTTTTGGTATTCCTTTCACAACAAGCAATTTTCACAAAATCAACTATGCGCATTTTAATGCACCTTACTTAAGATGGAATTTAATTATATTACTCCTACCAAGCACATGGAGAACCCTTAAAGAAAACATACAATTTTCTATCATTAACCAAAAATTAACTCCCAAACCAATCCCTTTCACAATTTAAAACACAAAAACCTTATGAGGCTCACACAAGGGCTCAAGAAATATCTTCCTTTCACTTCCAATAAGAAAACTTAAATAAGAGATAATTACCCATATCAAATCCTTTTAATTTACTAGAGAGAGAGAAGAAGAAGAGTCATAATCACTCAATTTACTACATAATAAGCATTAATATTTGCCATACTAGTCTTTCAAGTGGACAATCATTAAAATTGATCAAAACCATAAACAAGCACATTTCGTACTTTTAGATTCAAGATATTAACAACCAACCTAGATGGATTAGTCAAAAGAGTAAAACAAATCAAGAACAAAGGTACATACGACTCCCCTTCAACGTAAGAGAAATCATAGACCAAGACCTCAATAAGCAGACAAAACACCTACAATTATTCCCAAAACACCCACATCAATAAGGCGAAAACAAGGTGTGAACACACACGTTACACACAAGTAGGGTTTGTTAAATCACACCCTCACATCAAGGAGGACAAGCATACAACATAAGATAGACACACACACACCAACTAAGGGCACAAGCAAAACCAGAGATCCTAGTGTTGCAACATGGGCTCTGATACCAAGTGTAATGCCCTGCCAAGAAACCCCTAAGGGTTTAAGTTAAAATCACTCGATTAGAGTGTAAATAATTTTTTATTTTTTTTAATAATAATTAAGAGCGTTAAAGAAAAGTTACAAAATTAAGATAATTAGGAGTTATCTAAGACTTAGATACCACAACGGAAGGCTAAACGAACCTAAGGAGTTTCCCAACGTGGTTACGTAACCTTACTCCCAACTCAACATGCGTCAATTGATCCAGTAAGCTGGATAACTTAATTACGAGATAATGCGTAAGACTTGATTATACATATGTTCAATGATTTAAAATCTTATAATTTTAGGAAGCGTTCATTTACATTGGGTGGTTAGGAGGCCATTGTGAGGTTACTTATTCAATGCACTTTATTTCATAATTTCATTAGGAGGCCCCCCAAAAAGGTTCAAGCGTTTAATATAATGAAGTTCATTCTTTTGGGTTTTAAGATAACCACCCACATTTGGTATTTTTCTTAAGTATTAAAAGTATGGTTAATAAGATGAGATACATTCATTTAGGATTAAACTACAATTAATAGAGTGTGGTCCCTTCACTTGATTTCATGCATAGCCAACTAATGAGTTGTAGTTCTTTTATGGAGAATAAAATGTGAGTAACCATAGAGTTCATTCATTGAAGATTTAATAGTACTAATAGATGGACTAAATTCGTTAAGGTGAAAAGGTATTAGGAACACATGAGTTCATCCTTTAAAGTAAAATATAGTTAGCAAGATGATATTCATCATTACAGGATTAAAATATAAGGTCATAGTGATGTTCTTCCTTTAGGATTAGATTATAACTAACTAAATGTGTGTCACTCTTTTTAGTTAAATGAAGTTAATATGAAAATATACATTTACTAAGATTAACATGTAAACAACTATACAAACACGTCCCATTTTAGTTCATTTTTAGCAATCATAAGAGATTCTTTAATTAAGGTTACAATTATGGATAAATAGTTGAGTTAACCCAATTTCCAAGTTAATTTTGGTAAGGATTATTGTTAAGATTAAAACGTGAAATAACTAAAGAATTTCATCCAATGTAGTGGAACATAATTAACATGGCGTTACTTGTTTAAGAAGATAAAAGTAAATACATATATGATGTTCATCCTTTAGATTTCAACTTAGAAATTATAACATTAATTCTAGCTTTGTTTCCCATACTCATTTGCTCAATTTACATGCTTAATCACAAGTTAATCCAATGATGTAACCTAGCAAGATTCTTTTCACTATTACTACCTTTAATCCACATTATCAAAATACTTTTCCCATAATCTTAATTACAATCTTCCATGAACCTGATTTACTACATTTGTCAAGATGAATAATTTTATGCACTTATATTCAAATTCGTTACTTTCCTATCGTACACTTTACCAGATAACAACCATACATGATAACTTAAAGCATGAAACAAAGGAAGATAAAACATCGCATAACACAGATATGATCTCGGAGTTCACCCCTAAAGGGCTACCTCTCCGGGTCTGCTCAACTGCAAGACCCCTTTGGTATTATATCGTTAGGAATACATAATTTATAAGTCTTTTACATCTTTGCCACTTAGGCGAACACAACCAATATACAATAGCCACCTTGGTCGAAAGTTATATAATGACCCCTTTTTGAAGCGGATCCCACCAAATACATCAAAGCAAGAACAAGGGATTTCTTAACTGTCGGTACCCTAAATGGAGACTTGACGGACGTGGGTCAGACAAAAGAAATCAGACGATAGAGTCCCAACATACCTATCTAGACGTGCTACTATAATAGATGCATCGATTACCAAAATAATAATAGGCCATGCTCTAGTGTTGATGGGTAATTACAACATTTTCTCAAGTTGACTTAAGCATCTAAATAGATTAATTAATCCTTAGATAAACACTAATGACAAGTTGGTTTACAACAATAGTCTAGCCCCTTCTCTAATGACACAAAAATTACCCTTTTACTATAAGGAACAAATTACATTAAGAGTAAATGAAGAAATGGAGAAATCATTACCGAACTAAATCAAGCTTCTATTGCATACATTTAAAAATTAAAGACCATTACCTCCATTTGATTTACTCATTATCATATAATTAATTATCATTAGATTTAAAAATACAAGGAAAGTCATTGCTATATTAAAGCCCAAAAATTTGTATATATAATTAATAATATATGCTAAATAGATGTTACCTATATTAGCATATATTTTAAATATATACATTTATCCCTTTTTTTTTTTCTTAAACATTATTTACCAAAATAAAATCTCAACTCATTTTTAAAATACAAATATTACTTAAAATAAATTTACATCAATAAGCATCTCCTCTTTTTTTATATACAATGAAAACCACCAAAAATCAAGTTTTAACCATACTTAAAAGAATAAGTAAACATTAAAAAAAACATTTTACAAAAAATAGAGGGCGGCCAAACCCTAGGCGGCGAAACCCTAGGGCGGTCATGCCCTAGCCGAAGAGGCTGCAGCCTCCACGGAGGACGCAAGCCCCTCGGCCTCCACTTACAGTGGAGTCGGGGGTTCTGCGCCCGCCGTGGGGGTCGTAGCCCCTTCGGCTCCCCACTATGTGTGGCACCGAACAAAAACTATGGCGGCGCGTGGGTTGAGCTTCGGCTCCCCCCCTAAAACCCCAAAATCATATTTTTTTTTTTTTCCAGTTAATTATATGATCCGATTTACAGTCCGGATTTAATCATTAAAAATCTTTTAAAAAAAAGATATATATATATATATATATATATATATAACAAAATCTCCCATCATTTTATTTCTATTTTTATTTTATTTTATTTTTTTACAGACCCATTCATTTTCCAGATTTTACCAAAATCTTCATTATGGGAAAAATATTTGCTCATGAAGTTTAAAACCACAAAATCTTCTAGGAAACAAGAATTTGATCCAAGAACTACCCATGCTTTCAAAACTGATTCCTACATTTAAATGACAATCATGGAGGTTTTGGAGCAAGAAATCTTCAACACAAGTTTCAGAGATATACCCACAATTTTAAAAGGAACCAAAAATGGTGCATTCGAATCCTACCTCCAAATGCATTCCGGGAAGAGTCTTGATGAATAGCTCCACCTGCAACTCCAAGCAAGAGAACTCCATCTTCTCCCACATTTTTCCCACCTCCATTTCCAACAAGATGCCAAAAAGAGAACCCCCCCAAAAATATTTAAAAACTAGGTTAAAATGAGAAACCCCATTTTTTGCCCTAATTTTCCATTTCAAATCTAGGCATTTTTATTTTTAAAATAAAAGAGAATGAGAATGGGAAATCATTCCTCTCCACTATTCAATACATCTTATTTGCTTTTCTAATTAAAATTAAAATGTTTCTATTTCTTATTTAATTCTAATTTTAATTTCTCAATACTAATTTAGGACTACATTATATTTTGAAACTATTGACCAGGGTAAAGCATTTTCATTAATTTAAATTTCCAAAAATCAATCTTTTATACTAAATCAACTTTACAAGTAAAAAGAATAATTTTCTTTAAATAATAAAATTTACCCTTTTCTCTTCCAAATGCAAATATGATTAATTTACTTCTATTTCCCAAATGACTTTAAATCTTTCTCTTCTAAAATGCATAACTCATTAAATTCGTTATTATTAAAAGTAACTATTAAATTGACTCGCTATAACATAATAAAGCGACGTTTTTAAATAAATGACTACTCTCATGAAAGAAATCTATTTACTCTAATTTTCTCAACTAATAATGCGTAAATGAACACATTAATTCAAGTTAACTACTTTAAGCTTGCTACAATTATAATTAAAGCGATCTCTTAAATTAACGATTAATCATATAAAAGAAGCTACCTATTTTAAATTTCTAATTTACTAATGCGTACATCTGCTCATTAAATTGAATTACATACTTAGGATAACAAACTCCACTTACCCCGCGCAAGGCATGCAAATCGAGGAAGTCCACCAAATCACATGACACGCAACCCAATGAAAAAAAGGCCCCACGAATCCACACACGATGCTCACCTGACCATGGCTAAGGCAAGACGAGAGTTTAATGACCCCAAATCCAAATTCTAAGGATGGAGGAGGTTTACTCAAACCTGCGAACACCGAAGGAGATGAACCTCGCCTTAGGCAGCGTCGTACCTAGAATCTTCTGCACCCATGAATCACGCAACCATACATATACATATACATATTCAATGAAGGCATTAGCTCAAGGTTTATCACAAGGGTTAGGAACAATTACATTTACACAAGAATCGATGCAAAAGCACAATAATAAGTATGCACAATTATTTATATTATCTAAACTACACATTGCATCACGGTTAACCTACCATTCAAGAATGCCACATAGGAAGTCAACCAAGGTCAAATGGGTTTTACAAGTCCGACTAGGGTATGGGCATTACATTCTCCCCCCCTAGGCTCCGACTTACTCCTGGAAGTCGCAAAGCTAAACGGAAGTCATCCAACACGCATTAGCCCTTAAACTGAATTAACAATTATCAATTTGCACAACCAACTATTTTGCCATCATCTTAGAACATTAATCATAAATCCTCTATGAGTGTCATCATCCATTAACAAAAATGCATCTAACATCATTCATAGCTTGAAATATTCTATAATTTACACACAATCATAGTAAAGATACGAGACTTTTCCCTTTTTATTACACCAAATTTAAGCAATTAAAATATATAGGCACAGTTATCATACTCATTTATCAAACATGACAAGAAAATATGCTCTCAACGTCAATTTCTTTCACCGATTCATCTCTTTCACAAAACTTTATCGCATAGAACTAGCTTCAAATATCAATTTTTTTGCAACCAAGTTACTTCCGACAAATAAGAGCAACATAAGAACTCAATTGTTTACACTTTTCAGACATACAAGAACCCTTCCAATGACTATGCCCCATAACACAGTGTCAAGTTAATACCATTTATTCCATGATTGCACATAATATCCATCCACAAGACTGGTTTGCACAACACAATGATCCACATCTCTATGCCTGCTCTCAGAGTAAATACACGATCAACAAATGTCCAACATCTCACTGGAGGGCTTGATGGTTCTAGGGTACACCATAGCGATGCTACCTTCCATACAAGTCCCTCGTGAATATCCCTTGTTGTGTAAGGTGTTTAGCCTCTAAGAGATAGTCACCACTCATAGGTAGGTAGTGGATCCTAGCTGTCTCATAGCCTCACATACCTCCTTCCTCAAGGTTCCCTGCGTTTACTTCCTCGTATACACTCATCAAATATTGTCTCCTACGTCCTTGGAGAGGAATTCACATTGTAACACAAGACCAGCATACGAAAACAACAAGGGTAAACCGGTTTAGCCACCAAAGTACAAAAGAATAAACATAATAATTGTCAATTCCAACAATAAGACAAGAAAATAATTTCCGGATTTGCAACATCAAATCAAGCAAGATCAAGATTGCAAGATCGTGGCTAAACTGTCAAGGTCAAAGTAAAATAAATTGCTGGCCCACAAGGAACAATTAAATAAATAAAAGAAAATCATAAGTGTACATTACATCACTACGTGACTAGTAACTAGCCACCAATGAGGAAGGAAGGAACAATCATCTAGCTATCCTTGTAGCTCATCATGTGGTGTGGCCAAGTCACACATCCACATGGCATGACGGTGTGCACCTCGACATCACCCCGCATTACGTCATCACGTGGCATGGCTCTACCCTATACCTATCGATAGGCCGCATGGAAATGTCTACTACATCCTGCATCATGTCTCAACACAGCATGGCAATACTCCAAGCGGACAAGGCACGCAATGGACGTATCCCGCATGGCAGTGTACCCCGCGGATAAGGCACGCACCGGTCACACTCCGCATAGCGATGTTCCTCTTAGGATACTCATCGTAAGCCAGAGGTATACATGGCTAAGGTCTACCCACAAGTCTACCAACACTAGTCAGTTGGCAACTTATGTAAGAAAAAAAATAACACGCCTCTCATGAAGACAAGGCAAAAGATGCTCCAATAAAATCCATCAATATGCTCAAGAATTATCATCATTATGCTCAAAATAACGGATAGGAATTAGGCTGGCACACATGAACCTCGTAAATCAGTTCATCAAAAGGGGAAGTATAGAGTACACCTATGTTACAGTTCATTACAAAACCATACTTTTCATCAAAATAGGGAAGCTAAAGTCGCTTCGCGTCGACATTACTCGTACGCTGTTCATACTATTCAAGGAATGGTGAATTATACTACTACCCCTTCACGTACTGACTTATCAACAACCCGTGGGTTGGCACTCAGTAAGGAAACAAATAAGCAACATCACATAGATAGGTATGGTTTCCCATACTCATAAGCAAACATATTCCCCATGGTTGATTACTTCACCATACCATGGGCACACATAGCAAGTACAGGTTTTCTCACAACACACACAGAATAGCACCATCACTGGTTTAGTCACATTTACGGGGAGTACTTCACATTATGCTAACATATACTTAAGGGAAGTTTTAATTATGCTTTACACAAGAATTTCAAGATCACACCATATTGCTCGGATATCAGTCTATCATTTTAGTTGCAAGGTTTTCTTTTCGCTATCTTTTAGAAAGGTGCCAAAGCATCCTAACTTGACATTTCTAATCATTATTGTTGCACTATATTGTTCTAGTTTTCCGATCAAGAATTCAAGAAAATCAAATTTTCTTTTGTAATACAAGTCTTCTAGAGAACAATCTCTATTCGTAATACAATACAATACAATACTACATCAAATCTAACATTGAAAATTCATAATATGAAAAGGAGGTAAATGAAGAGCTATCTACTAGATATTACACATTTGATGCATACAATTTAACATGTCTTTCATTTACTCTTTTTGAAACATAATAAGACAATTACCCATATCCAAAGCAAGTTAAATGGTGCGTCACTTAATAGGTCCTAAATCACACTAGTTGAATAAGCACTTAAAACCATCCTTTGAGGAACACATTAATAGACTCCTGAAGTTACTACAACATGTCCTCTTCTGGTATTCCTTTCACAACAAGCAATTTTCACAAAATCAACTATGCGCATTTTAATGCACCTTACTTAAGATGGAATTTAATTATATTACTCCTACCAAGCACATGGAGAACCCTTAAAGCAAACATACAATTTTCTATCATTAACCAAAAATTAACTCCCAAACCAATCCCTTTCACAATTTAAAACACAAAAACATTATGAGGCTCACACAAGGGCTCAAGAAATATCTTCCTTTCACTTCCAATAAGAAAACTTAAATAAGAGATAATTACCCATATCAAATCCTTTTAATTTACTAGAGAGAGAGAAGAAGAAGAGTCATAATCACTCAATTTACTACATAATAAGAATTAATATTTTCCATACTAGTCTTTCAAGTGGACAATCATTAAAATTGATCAAAACCATAAACAAGCACATTTCGTACTTTTAGATTCAAGATATTAACAACCAACCTAGATGGATTAGTCAAAAGAGTAAAACAAATCAAGAACAAAGGTACATACGACTCCCCTTCAACGTAAGAGAAATCATAGACCAAGACCTCAATAAGCAGACAAAACACCTACAATTATTCCCAAAACACCCACATCAATAAGGCGAAAACAAGGTGTGAACACACACGTTACACACAAGTAGGGTTTGTTAAATCACACCCTCACATCAAGGAGGACAAGCATACAACATAAGATAGACACACACACACCAACTAAGGGCACAAGCAAAACCAGAGATCCTAGTGTTGCAACATGGGCTCTGATACCAAGTGTAATGCCCCACCAAGAAACCCCTAAGGGTTTAAGTTAAAATCACTCGATTAGAGTGTAAATAATTTTTTTATTTTTTTCATAATAATTAAGAGCGTTAAAGAAAAGTTACAACATTAAGATAATTAGGAGTTATCTAAAACTTAGATACCATAGCGGAAGGCTAAACGAACCTAAGGAGTTTCCCAATGCGATTACGTAACCTTACTCCCAACTCAACACGCGTCAATTGATCCAGTAAGCTGGATAACTTAATTACGAGATAATGCATAAGACTTGATTATACATATGTTTAATGATTTGACATCTTATAATTTTAGGAAACGTTCATTTACTTTGGGTGGATAGGAGGCCATTGTGAGGTTACTTATTCAATGCACTTTAATTCCTAATTTCAGTAGGAGGCCCCCCAAAAAGGTTCAAGCGTTTAATATAGCGAAGTTCATTCTTTTGGGTTTTAAGATAACCACCCACATTTGGTATTTTTCTTAAGTATTAAAAGTATGGTTAATAAGATGAGATACATTCATTTAGGATTAAACTACAATTAATAGAGTGTGGTCCCTTCACTTGATTTCATGCATAGCCAACTAATGAGTTGTAGTTCTTTTATGGAGAATAAAATGTGAGTAACCATAGAGTTCATTCATTGAAGCTTTAATAGTACTAATAGATGGACTAAATTCGTTAAGGTGAAAAGGTATTAGGAACACATGAGTTCATCCTTTAAAGTAAAATATAGTTAGCAAGATGATATTCATCATTACAGGATTAAAATATAAGCTCATAGTGATGTTCTTCCTTTAGGATTAGATTATAACTAACTAAATGTGTGTCACTCTTTTTAGTTAAATGAAGTTAATATGAAAATATACATTTACTAAGATTAACATGTAAACAACTATACAAACACGTCCCATTTTAGTTAATTTTTAGCAATCATAAGAGATTATTTAATTAAGGTTACAATTATGGATAAATAGTTGAGTTAACCCAATTTCCAAGTTAATTTTGGTAAGGATTATTGTTAAGATTAAAACGTGAAATAACTAAACAATTTCATCGGATGTAGTGGAACATAATTAACACGGCGTTACTCGTTTAAGAAGATAAAAGTAAATACCTATATGATGTTCATCCTTTAGATTTCAACTTAGAAATTATAACATTAATTCTAGCTTTGTTTCCCATACTCATTTGCTCAATTTACATGCTTAATCACAAGTTAATCCAATGATGTAACCTAGCAAGATTCTTTTCACTATTACTACTTTTAATCCACATTATCAAAATACTTTTCCCATAATCTTAATTACAATCTTCCATGAACCTAATTTACTACATTTGTCAAGATGAATAATTTTATGCACTTATATTCAAATTCGTTACTTTCCTATCGTACACTTTACCAGATAACAACCATACATGATAACTTAAAGCATGAAACAAAGGAAGATAAAACATCGCATAACACAGATATGATCTCGGAGTTCACCCCTAAAGGGCTACCTCTCCGGGTCTGCTCAACTGCAAGACCCCTTTGGTATTATATCGTTAGGAATACATAATTTATAAGTCTTTTACATCTTTGCCACTTAGGTGAACACAACCAATATACAATAGCCACCTCGGTCGAAAGTTACATAATGATCCCTTTTTGAAGCGGATCCCACCAAATACATCAAAGCAAGAACAAGGGATTTCTTAACTCTCGGTACCCTAAATGGAGACTTGACCGACGTGGGTCAGACAAAAGAAATCAGACGATAGAGTCCCAACATACCTATCCAGACGTGCTACTATAATAGATGCATCGATTACCAAAATAATAATAGGCCATGCTCTAGTGTTGATAGGTAATTACAACATTTTCTCAAGTTGACTTAAGCATATAAACAGATTAATTAATCCTTAGATAAACACTAATGATAAGTTGGTTTACAACAATAGTCTAGCCCCTTCTCTAACGACACAAAAATTACCCTTTTACTATAAGGAACAAATTACATTAAGAGTAAATGAAGGAATGGAGAAATCATTACTGAACTAAATCAAGCTTCTATTGCATACATTTAAAAATTAAAGACCATTACCTCCATTCGATTTACTCATTATCATATAATTAATTATCATTAGATTTAAAAATACAAGGAAAGTCATTGCTATCTTAAAGCCCAAAAATCTGTATATATAATTAATAATATATGCTAAATAGATGTTACCTATATTAGCATATATTTTAAATATATACATTTATCCCTTTTTTTTTTTTTCTTAAACATTATTTACCAAAATTAAATCTCAACTCATCTTTAAAATACAAATATTACTAAAAATAAATTTACATCAATAAGCATCTCCTTTTTTTTTTATACAATGAAAACCCCCAAAAATTGAGTTTTAACCATACTTAAAATACTAAGTAAAAATAAAAGAAAAACATTTTTAAAAAAATAGAGGGCCGCCAAACACTAGGCAGCGAAACCCTAGGGCGGTCGTGCCCTAGCCGAAGAGGCTATGGCCTCCACGGAGGACGCAGGCCCCTCGGCCTCCACTTATAGTGGAGTCGGGGGTTCTGCGACCGCCGTGGGGGTCGCAGGCCCTTCGGCTCCCCACTGTGTGTGGCACCGAATAGAAACTGCTGCGACGCGCAGGGAGGGGCGGGTTGAGCTTCGGCTCCCCCCCCGAAACCCCAAAATCATATTTTTTTTTTTTCCAGTTAATTATATGATCCCATTTACAGTCCAGATTTAATCATTAAAAATCTTCAAAAAAAAAAGATATATATATATATATATATATATATATATATATATATATATATATATATATATATAAATAAATAAATCTCCCATCATTTTATTTCTAATTTTTTTTTTTTTTTTTTTTACAGACCCATTCATTTTCCAGATTTTACCAAAATCTTCATTATGGGAAAAATATTTCCTCATCAAGTTTAAAACCACAAAATCTACTAGGAAACAAGAATTTGATCCAAGAACTACTCATGCTTTCAAAACTGATTCCTACATTTAAACGACAATCATGGAGGTTTTGGAGCAAGAAATCTTCAAGACAAATTTCGGAGATATACCCACAATTTTAAAAGGAACCAAAAATGGTGCATTTAAATCCTACCTCCAAATGCATTCTGGGAAGAGTCTTGATGAAGAGCTCCACCTGCAACTCCAAGCAAGAGAACTCCATCTTCTCCCACATTTTTCCCACCTCCATTTCCAACAAGATGCCAAAAAGAGAACCCCCCCAAAAATATTCAAAAACTAGGTTAAAATGAGAAACCCCATTTTTTGCCCTAATTTTCCTTTCCAAATCTAGGCATTTTTATTTTTAAAATAAAAGAGAATGAGAATGGGAAATCAATCCTCTCCACTATTCAATACATCTTATTTGGTTTTCTAATTAAAATTAAAATGTTTCTATTTCTTATTTAATTCTAATTTTAATTTCTCAATACTAATTTAGGCCTACATTATATTTTGAAACTATTGACCAGGGTAAAGCGTTTTGATTAATCTAAATTTCTAAAAATCAATCTTTTATACTAAATCAACTTTACAAGTAAAAAGAATAATTTTCTTTAAATAATAAAATTTACCCTTTTCTCTTCCAAATGCGAATATGATTAATTTACTTCTATTTCCCAAATGACTTTAAATCTTTCTCTTCTAAAACGCATAACTCATTAAATTCGTTATTATTAAAATTAACTATTAAATTGACTCGCTATAACATAATAAAGCGACCTTTTTAAATAAATGACTACTCTCATGAAAGAAATCTATTTACTCTAATTTTCTCAACTAATAATGCGTAAATGAACACATTAATTCAAGTTAAGTACTTTAAGCTTGCTACAATTATAATTAAAGCGATCTCTTAAATTAACGATTAATCATATAAAAGAAGCTACGTATTTTAAATTTCTAATTTACTAAGTCATACATCTGCTCATTAAATTGAATTACATACTTAGGATAACAAACTCCACTTACCGCGCGCAAGGCACGCAAATCGAGGAAGTCCACCAAATCTAACGACACGCAACCCAATGAAAAGAAGGCCCCACGAATCCACACACGATGCTCACCTGACCATGGCTAAGGCAAGACGAGAGTTTAATGACCCCAAATGCAAATTCTAAGGACGGAGGAGGTTTAGTCAAACCTGTGAACCCCGAAGGAGATGAACCTCGCCTTCGGCGGTGTCGTACCTGCAATCTTCTGCACCAATGAATCACGCAAGCATACATATACATATACATATTCAATGAAGGCGTTAGCTCAAGATTTATCAAAAGGGTTAGGAACAATTACATTTACACAAGAATCGATGCAAAAGCACAATAATATGTATGCAAAATTATTTATATTATCTAAACTACACATTGCATCATGGTTAACCTACCATTCAAGAATGCCACTTAGGAAGTCAACCAAGGTCAAATGGGTTTTACAAGTCCGACTAGGGTATGGGCATTACATTCTCCCCCCCTAGGCTCCGACTTACTCCTGGAAGTCGCAAAGCTAAACGGAAGTCATCCAACACGCATTAGCCCTTGAACTGAATTAACAATTATCAATTTGCACAACCAACTCTTTTGCCATCATCTTAGAACATTAATCATAAATCCTCTACGAGTGTCATCATCCATTAAAAAAAATGCATCTAACATCATTCACATCTTGAAATATTCTATAATTTACACACAATCATAGTAAAGATACGAGACTTTTCCCTTTTTATTACACCAAATTTAAGCAATTAAAATATATAGGCACAGTTATCATACTCATTTATCAAACATGACAAGAAAATATGCTCTCAACGTCAATTTCTTTCACCGATTCATCTCTTTCACAAAACTTTATCGCATAGAACTAGCTTCAAATATCAATTTTTTTACAACCAAGTTACTTCCGACAAATAAGAGCAACGTAAGAACTCAATTGTTTACACTTTTCAGACATACAAGAACCCTTCCAATGACTATGCCCCATAACATAGTGTCAAGTTAATACCATTTATTCCATGATTGCACATAATATCCATCCACAAGACTGGTTTGCACAACACAATAGGCCACATGTGACCATGTCTAATGCTTGGTCAAAGGTAACATATATGAACCACATCTCTATGCCTGCTCTTAGAATAAATACATGATCAACAAATGTCCAACATCTCACTCGAGGGCTTGATGGTGCTAGGGTACACCATAGCGGTGCTACCTTCCATACAAGTCCCTCGTGAATATCCCTTGTTGTGTAAGGTGTTTAGCCTCCAAGAGATAGTCACCACTCATAGGTAGGTAGTGGATCCTAGCTGTCTCATAGCCTCACATACCTCCATCCTCAAGGTTCCCTGCGTCTACTTCCTCGTATACACTCATCCAAGACCGTGTCCTACGTCCTTGGAGAGGAATTCACATTGCAACACAAGACCAGCATACGAAAACAACAAGGGTAAACCGGTTTAGCCACCAAAGTACAAAAGAATAAACATAATAATTGTCAATTCCAACAATAAGACAAGAAAATAATTTCCGGATTTGCAACATCAAATCAAGTAAGATCAAGATTGCAAGATCGTGGCTAAACTATCAAGGTCAAAGTAAAATAAATTGCTGGCCCACAAGGAACAATTAAATAAATAAAAGAAAATCATAAGTGTACATTACATCACTACGTGACTAGTAACTAGCCACCAACGAGGAAGGAAGGAACAATCGTCTAGCTATCCTAGTAGCTCATCATGTGGTGTGGCCAAGTCACACATCCGCATGGCATGGCGGTGTGCACCTCGCCATCACCCCCCATCATGTCGTCACATGGCATGGCTCTACCCTATACCTATCGGTAGGCCGCATGGAAATGTCTACTACATCCCGCATCATGTCTCAGCACGGCATGGCAATACTCCAAGCGGACAAGGCACGCAATGGACGTATCTTGCATGGTAGTGTACCCCGCTGATAAGGCATGCGCCGGTCACACTCTGCATAGCGATGTTCCTCTCAGGATACTCGCCGTAAGCCAGAGGTATGCATGGCTAAGGTCTACCCACAAGTCTACCAACACTAGTCAGTTGGCAACTTATGTAAGAAAAAAAATAACACGGCTCTCATGAAGACAAGGCAAAAGATGCTCCAATAAAATCCATCAATATGCTCAAGAACTATCATCTTTATGCTCAAAATAAAGGATAGGAATTACGCTGGCACACATGAACCTCGTAAATCAGTTCATCACAAGGGGAAGTATAGAGTACACCTATGTTACAGTTCATTACAAAACCATACTTTTCCTCAAAATAGGGAAGCTAAAGTCGCTTTGCGTCGACATTACTCATACGCTGTTCATACTATTCAAGGAATGGTGACTTCTACTACTACCCCTTCACATATTGACTTATCAACAACCCGTGGGTTGGCAATCAGTAAGGAAAGAAATAAGCAACATCACATAGATAGGTATGGTTTCCCATACTCATAAGCAAACATATTCCCCATGGTTGATTACTTCACCATCCCATGGGCACACATAGCAAGTACGGGTTTTCTCACAACACACACAGAATAGCACCATCACTGGTTTAGTCACATTTACGGGGAGTACTTCACATTATGCTAACATATACTTAAGGGAAGTTTTAATTATGCTTTACACATGAATCACCAAACAAAGTTTACTCTAGATACACATTCTGAAATTCTCAACAATTCAAACTTACACAAAGAAATTACATCATTCTGATATCTTCTCAATCTTCCCTAAGCATTTTCATTCACATTACTAACTATGCAATTTCCTTTTTTTTTCCAAGGCAAAAAACTTTCCTCTTTCAATTAGAAGCCAAAGCAACAAACAATTTCACATGCGTTGTAACAAAATTTCTTTCAAATCACTGCATTCTAAATGGTATTTCATAAACGACAATTCCTATATTTTAAACAAGAGGAGGAAGAGGGTTGGAAAATCAACTATTTGCTACAAATACACAAGAATTTCAAGATCACACCATATTGCTCAGATATCGGTGTATCATTTTAGTTGCAAGGTTTTCTTTTCGCTATCTTTTAGAAAGGTGCCAAAGCATCCTAACTTGACATTTCTAATCATTATTGTTGCACTATAATGTTCTAGTTTTTCGATCAAGAATTCAAGACAATCAAATTTTCTTTTGTAATACAAGTCTTCTAGAGAACAATCACTATTCGTAATACAATACAATACAATACTACATCAAATCTAACATTGAAAATTAATAATATGAAAAGGAGGTAAATGAAGAGCTATCTACTAGATATTACACATTTGATGCATACAATTTATCATGTCTTTCATTTACTCTTTCTGAAACATAATAAGACAATTACCCATATCCAAAGCAAGTTAAATGGTGCATCACTTAATAGGTCCTAAATCACACTAGTTGAATAAGCACTTCAAACCATCCTTTGAGGAACACATTAATACACTCCTGAAGCTACTACAACATGTCCTCTTTTGGTATTCCTTTCACAACAAGCAATTTTCACAAAATCAACTATGCGCATTTTAATGCACCTTACTTAAGATGGAATTTAATTATATTACTCCTACCAAGCACATGGAGAACCCTTAAAGCAAACATACAATTTTCTATCATTAACCAAAAATTAACTCCCAAACCAATCCCTTTCACAATTTAAAACACAAAAACCTTATGAGGCTCACACAAGGGCTCAAGAAATATCTTCCTTTCACTTCCAATAAGAAAACTTAAATAAGAGATAATTACCCATATCAAATCCTTTTAATTTACTAGAGAGAGAGAAGAAGAAGAGTCATAATCACTCAATTTACTACATAATAAGCATTAATATTTGCCATACTAGTCTTTCAAGTGGACAATCATTAAAATTGATCAAAACCATAAACAAGCACATTTCGTACTTTTAGATTCAAGATATTAACAACCAACCTAGATGGATTAGTCAAAAGAGTAAAACAAATCAAGAACAAAGGTACATACGACTCCCCTTCAACGTAAGAGAAATCATAGACCAAGACCTCAATAAGCAGACAAAACACCTACAATTATTCCCAAAACACCCACATCAATAAGGCGAAAACAAGGTGTGAACACACACGTTACACACAAGTAGGGTTTGTTAAATCACACCCTCACATCAAGGAGGACAAGCATACAACATAAGATAGACACACACACACCAACTAAGGGCACAAGCAAAACCAGAGATCCCAGTGTTGCAACATGGGCTCTGATACCAAGTGTAATGCCCCGCCAAGAAACCCCTAAGGGTTTAAGTTAAAATCACTCGATTTGAGTGTAAATAATTTTTTTATTTTTTTCATAATAATTAAGAGCGTTAAAGAAAAGTTACAACATTAAGATAATTAGGAGTTATCTAAAACTTAGTTACCACAGCGGAAGGCTAAACGAACCTAAGGAGTTTCCCAATGCGATTACGTAACCTTACTCCCAACTCAACACACGTTAATTGATCCAGTAAGCTGGATAACTTAATTACGAGATAATGCATAAGACTTGATTATACATATGTTCAATGATTTGACATCTTATACTTTTAGGAAGCATTCATTTACTTTGGGTGGTTAGGAGGCCATTGTGAGGTTACTTATTCAATGCACTTTAATTCATAATTTCATTAGGAGGCGCCCCAAAAAGGTTCAAGCGTTTAATATAACGAAGTTCATTCTTTTGGGTTTTAAGATAACCACCCACATTTGGTATTTTTCTTAAGTATTAAAAGTATGGTTAATAAGATGAGATACATTCATTTAGGATTAACCTACAATTAAGAGAGTGTGGTCCCTTCACTTGATTTCATGCATAGCCAACTAATGAGTTGTAGTTCTTTTATGGAGAATAAAATGTGAGTAACCATAGAGTTCATTCATTGAAGCTTTAATAGTACTAATAGATGGACTAAATTCGTTAAGGTGAAAAGGTATTAGGAACACATGAGTTCATCCTTTAAAGTAAAATATAGTTAGCAAGATGATATTCATCATTACAGGATTAAAATATAAGTTCATAGTGACGTTCTTCCTTTAGGATTAGATTATAACTAACTAAATGTGTGTCACTCTTTTTAGTTAAATGAAGTTAATATGAAAATATACATTTACTAAGATTAAGATGTAAACAACTATACAAACACATCCCATTTTAGTTCATTTTTAGCAATCATAAGAGATTCTTTTATTAAGGTTACAATTATGGATAAATAGTTGAATTAACCCAATTTCCATGTTAATTTTGGTAAGGATTATTGTTAAGATTAAAACTTGAAATAACTAAACAATTTCATCCGATGTAGTGGAACATAATTAACATGGCATTACTCGTTTAAGAAGATAAAAGTAAATACCTATATGACGTTCATCCTTTAGATTTCAACTTAGAAATTATAACATTAATTCTAGCTTTGTTTCCCATACTCATTTGCTCAATTTACATGCTTAATCACAAGTTAATCCAATGATGTAACCTAGCAAGATTCTTTTCACTATTACTACTTTTAATCCACATTATCAAAATAATTTTCCCATAATCTTAATTACAATCTTCCATGAACCTGATTTACTACATTTGTCAACATGAATAATTTTATGCACTTATATTCAAATTCGTTACTTTCCTATCGTACACTTTACCAGATAACTACCATACATGATAACTTAAAGCATGAAACAAAGGAAGATAAAACATCGCATAACACAGATATGATCTCGGAGTTCACCCCTAAAGGGCTACCTCTCCGGGTCTGCTCAACTGCAAGACCCCTTTGGTATTATATCGTTAGGAATACATAATTTATAAGTCTTTTACATCTTTGCCACTTAGGCGAACACAACCAATATACAATAGCCACCTCGGTCGAAAGTTACATAATGACCCCTTTTTGAAGCAGATCCCACCAAATACATCAAAGCAAGAACAAGGGATATCTTAACTGTCAGTACCCTAAATGGAGACTTGACCGACGTGGGTCAGACAAAATAAATCAGATGATAGAGTCCCAACATACCTATCCAGACGTGCTACTATAATAGATGCATCGATTACCAAAATAATAATAGGCCATGCTCTAGTGTTGATGGGTAATTACAACATTTTCTCAAGTTGACTTAAGCATCTAAACAAATTAATTAATCCTTAGATAAACACTAATGACAAGTTGGTTTACAACAATAGTCTAGCCCCTTCTCTAACGACACAAAAATTACCCTTTTACTATAAGGAACAAATTACATTAAGGGTAAATGAAGAAATGGAGAAATCATTACTGAACTAAATCAAGCTTCTATTGCATACATTTAAAAATTAAAGACCATTACCTCCATTCGATTTACTCATTATCATATAATTAATTATCATTATATTTAAAAATACAAGGAAAGTCATTGCTATATTAAAGCCCAAAAATCTGTATATATAATTAATAATATATGCTAAATAGATGTTACCTATATTAGCATATATTTTAAATATATACATTTATCCCTTCTTTTTTTTTCTTAAACATTATTTACCAAAATAAAATCTCAACTCATTTTTAAAATACAAATATTACTTAAAATAAATTTACATCAATAAGCATCTCCTTTTTTTTTTTATACAATGAAAGCCCCCAAAAATCGAGTTTTAACCATACTTAAAATACTAAGTAGAAATTAAAAAAGAACATTTAAAAAAAATAGAGGGCGGCCAAACACTAGGCGGCGAAACTCTAGGGCGGCCATGCCCTAGCCGAAGAGGCTGCAGCCTCCACGGAGGACGTAGGCCCCTCAGCCTCCACTTACAGTGGAGTCGGGGGTTCTGCAACCGTCATGGGGGTCTTAGGGCCTTCGGCTCCCCACTGTGTGTGGCACCGAATAGAAACTACGGCAACGCGCGGGGAGGGGCGGGTTGAGCTTCGGCTCCCCCCCCGAAACCCCAAAATCATTTTTTTTTTTTCCAGTTAATTATATGATGTGATTTACAGTCTGGATTTAATCATTAAAAATCTTCAAAAAAAAAAGATATATATATATATATAAAAATAACGAAATCTCCCATCATTTTATTTCTATTTTTTTGTTTTTTTTTTTTTTACAGACCCATTCATTTTCCAGATTTTACCAAAATCTTCATTATGGGAAAAATATTTCCTCATGAAGTTTAAAACCACAAAATCTACTAGGAAACAAGAATTTGATCCAAGAACTACCGATGCTTTCAAAACTGATTCCTACATTTAAACGGCACTCATGGAGGTTTTGGAGCAAGAAATCTTCAAGACAAATTTCGGAGATATACCCACAATTTTAAAAGGAACCAAAAAAGGTGCATTCGAATCCTACCTCCAAACGCATTCTGGGAAGAGTCTTGATGAAGAGCTCCACCTACAACTCCAAGCAAGAGAACTCCATCTTCTCCCACATTTTTCCCACATCCATTTCCAACAAGATGCCATAAAGAGAACCCCCCCAAAAATATTCAAAAACTAGGTTAAAATGAGAAACCCCATTTTTTGCCCTAATTTTCCTTTTCAAATCTAGGCATTTTTATTTTTAAAATAAAAGAGAATGAGAATGGGAAATCATTCCTCTCCACTATTCAATACATCTTATTTGCTTTTCTAATTAAAATTAAAATGTTTCTATTTCTTATTTAATTCTAATTTTAATTTCTCAATACTAATTTAGGCCTACATTATATTTTGAAACTATTGACCAGGGTAAAGCGTTTTGATTAATTTAAATTTCCAAAAATCAATCTTTTATACTAAATAACCTTTACAAATAAAAAGAATAATTTTCTTTAAATAATAAAATTTACCCTTTTCTCTTCCAAATGCGAATATGATTAATTTACTTCTATTTCCCAAATGACTTTAAATCTTTCTCTTCTAAAATGCATAACTCATTAAATTCGTTATTATTAAAATTAACTATTAAATTGACTCGCTATAACATAATAAAGCGACCTTTTTTAATAAATGACTACTCTCATGAAAGAAATCTATTTACTCTAATTTTCTCAACTAATAATGCGTAAATGAACACATTAATTCAAGTTAACTACTTTAAGCTTGCTACAATTATAATTAAAGTGATCTCTTAAATTAACGATTAATCATATAAAAGAAGCTACCTATTTTAAATTTCTAATTTACTAATGCGTACATCTGCTCATTAAATTGAATTACATACTTAGGATAACAAACTCCACTTACCCCGCGCAAGGCACGCAAATCAAGGAAGTCCACCAAATCACACGACACGCAACCCAATGAAAAGAAGGCTCCACAAATCCACACACGATGCTCACCTGACCATGGCTAAGGCAAAACGATAGTTTAATGACCCCAAATGCAAATTCTAAGGACGGAGGAGGTTTACTCAAACCTGTGAACCCCAAAGGAGATGAACCTCGCCTTAGGCGGTGTCGTACCTGCAATCTTCTGCACCCATGAATCACGCAAGCATACATATACATATACATATTCAATGAAGGCGTTAGCTCAAGATTTATCACAAGGGTTAGGAACAATTACATTTACACAAGAATCGATGCAAAAGCACAATAATAAGTATGCACAATTATTTATATTATCTAAACTACACATTGCATCACGGTTAACTTACCATTCAAGAATGCCACATAGGAAGTCAACCAAGGTCAAATGGGTTTTACAAGTCCGACTAGGGTATGGGCATTACATTCTCCCCCCCTAGGCTCCGACTTACTCCTGGAAGTCACAAAGCTAAACGGAAGTCATCCAACATGCATTAGCCCTTAAACTGAATTAACAATTATCAATTTGCACAACCAACTATTTTGCCATCATGCTAGAACATTAATCATAAATCCTCTACGAGTTTCATCATCCATTACCAAAAATGCATCTAACATCATTCACATCTTTAAATATTCTATAATTTACACACAATCATAGTAAAGATACGAGACTTTTCCCTTTTTATTACACCAAATTTAAGCAATTAAAATATATAGGCACAGTTATCATACTCATTTATCAAACATGACAAGAAAATATGCTCTCAAGGTCAATTTCTTTCACCGATTCATCTCTTTCACAAAACTTTATCGCATAGAACTAGCTTCAAATATCAATTTTTTTACAACCAAGTTACTTCCGACAAATAAGAGCAACGTAAGAACTCAATTGTTTACACTTTTCAGACATACAAGAACCCTTCCAATGACTATGCCCCATAACATAGTGTCAAGTTAATACCATTTATTCCATGATTGCACATAATATCCATCCACAAGACTGGTTTACACAACACAATAGGCCACATGTGAGCATGTGTAATGCTCGGTCAAAGGGAACATATATGATCCACATCTCTATGCCTGCTCTCAGAATAAATACATGATCAACAAATGTCCAACATCTCACTCGAGGGCTTGATGGTGCTAGGGTACACCATAGCGGTGCTACCTTCCATACAAGTCCCTCATGAATATCCCTTGTTGTGTAAGGTGTTTAGCCTCCAAGAGATAGTCACCACTCATAGGTAGGTAGTGGATCCTAGCTGTCTCACAGCCTCACATACCTCCATCCTCAAGGTTCCCTGCATCTACTTCCTCGTATACACTCATCCAAGACCATCTCCTACGTCCTTGGAGAGGAATTCACATTGCAACACAAGACCAGCATACGAAAACAACAAGGGTAAACCGGTTTAGCCACCAAAGTACAAAAGAATAAACATAATAATTGTCAATTCCAACAATAAGACAAGAAAATAATTTCCGGATTTGCAACATCAAATCAAGTAAGATCAAGATTGCAAGATCGTGGCTAAACTGTCAAGGTCAAAGTAAAATAAATTGCTGGCCCACAAGGAACAATTAAATAAATAAAAGAAAATCATAAGTGCACATTACATCACTACGTGACTAGTAACTAGCCACCAATGAGGAAGGAAGGAACAATCGTCTAGCTATCCTAGTAGCTCATCATGTGGTGTGGCCAAGTCACACATCCGCATGGCATGGCGGTGTGCACCTCGCCATCACCCCGCATCACATCATCACGTGGCATGGCTCTACCCTATACCTATCGGTAGGCCGCATGGAAATGTCTACTACATCCCGCATCATGTCTCAGCACGGCATGGCAATACTCCAAGTGGACAAGGCACGCAATGGACGTATCCCGCATGGCAGTGTACCCCGCGGATAAGGCACGCGCCAGTCACACTCCGCATAGCGATGTTCCTCTCAGGATAGTTGCCGTAAGCTAGAGGTATACGTGGCTAAGGTCTACCCACAAGTCTACCAACACTAGTCAGTTGGCAACTTATGTAAGAAAAAAAATAACACGCCTCTCATGAAGACAAGGCAAAAGATGCTCCAATAAAATCCATCAATATGCTCAAGAACTGTCATCTTTATGCTCAAAATAAAGGATAGGAATTAGGCTAGCACACATGAACCTCGTAAATTGGTTCATCACAAGGGGAAGTATAGAGTACACCTATGTTACAGTTCATTACAAAACCATACTTTTCCTCAAAATAGGGAAGCTAAAGTCGCTTTGCGTCGACATTACTCGTACGCTGTTCATACTATTCAAGGAATGGTGACTTCTACTACTACCCCTTCACATACTGACTTATCAACAACCCGTGGGTTGGCACTCAGTAAGGAAACAAATAAGCAACATCACATAGATAGGTATGGTTTCCCATACTCATAAGCAAACATATTCCCCATGGTTGATTACTTCACCATCCCATGGGCACACATAGCAAGTATGGGTTTTCTCACAACACACACAGAATAGCACCATCACTGGTTTAGTCACATTTATGGGGAGTACTTCACATTATGCTAACATATACTTAAGGGAAGTTTTAATTATGCTTTACACATGAATCACCAAACAAAGTTTACTCTAGATACACATTCTGAAATTCTCAACAATTCAAACTTACACAACGAAATTACATCATTCTGATATCTTCTCAATCTTCCCTAAGCATTTTCATTCACATTACTAACTATGCAATTTCCTTTTTTTTTCCAAGGCGAAAAAATTTCCTCTTTCAATTAGAAGCCAAAGCAACATACAATTTCACATGTGTTGTAACAAAATTTCTTTCAAATCACTGCATTCTAAATGGTATTTCAAAAACAACAATTCCTGTATTTTAAACAAGAGGAGGAAGAGGGTTGGAAAATCAACTATTTCCTACGAATACACAAGAATTTCAAGATCACACCATATTTACTCTTTTTGAAACATAATAAGACAATTACCCATATCCAAAGCAAGTTAAATGGTGCGTCACTTAATAGGTCCTAAATCACACTAGTTGAATAAGCACTTAAAACCATCCTTTGAGGAACACATTAATACACTCCTGAAGCTACTACAACATGTCCTCTTTTGGTATTCCTTTCACAACAAGCAATTTTCACAAAATCAACTATGCGCATTTTAATGCACCTTACTTAAGATGGAATTTAATTATATTACTCCTACCAAGCACATGGAGAACCCTTAAAGCAAACATACAATTTTCTATCATTAACCAAAAATTAACTCCCACACCAATCCCTTTCACAATTTAAAACACAAAAACGTTATGAGGCTCACACAAAGGCTCAAGAAATATCTTCCTTTCACTTGCAATAAGAAAACTTAAATAAGAGATAATTACCCATATCAAATCCTTTTAATTTACTAGAGAGAGAGAAGAAGAAGAGTCATAATCACTCAATTTACTACATAATAAGCATTAATATTTGCCATACTAGTCTTTCAAGTGGACAATCATTAAAATCAATCAAAACCATAAACAAGCACATTTCGTACTTTTAGATTCAAGATATTAACAACCAACCTAGATGGATTAGTCAAAAGAGTAAAACAAATTAAGAACGAAGGTACAAACGACTCCCCTTCAAAGTAAGAGAAATCATAGACCAAGACCTCAATAAGCAGACAAAACACCTACAATTATTCCCAAAACACCCACATCAATAAGGCAAAAACAAGGTGTGAACACACACGTTACACACAAGTAGGGTTTGTTAAATCACACCCTCACATCAAGGAGGACAAGCATACAACATAAGATAGACACACACACACCAACTAAGGGCACAAGCAAAACCAAAGATCCCAGTGTTGCAACATGGGCTCTGATACCAAGTGTAATGCCCCGCCAGGAAACCTCTAAGGATTTAAGTTAAAATCACTTGATTAGAGTGTAAATAATTTTTATTTTTTTTTAATAATAATTAAGAGCGTTAAAGAAAAGTTACAACATTAAGATAATTAGGAGTTTTCTAAAACTTAGATACCACAGTGGAAGGCTAAACGAACCTAAGGAGTTTCCCAACGCGATTACGTAACCTTACTCCCAACTCAACACGCGTCAGTTGATCCAGTAAGCTAGATAACTTAATTATGAGATAATGCATAAGACTTGATTATACATATGTTCAATGATTTGACATCTTATAATTTTAGGAAGCGTTCATTTACTTTGGGTGGTTAGGAGGCCATTGTGAGGTTACTTATTCAATGCACTTTAATTCATAATTTCATTAGGAGGCCCCCCAAAAAAGTTCAAGCGTTTAATATAACAAAGTTCATTCTTTTGGGTTTTAAGATAACTACCCACATTTGGTATTTTTCTTAAGTATTAAATATATGGTTAATAAGATGAGATACATTCATTTAGGATTAAACTACAATTAATAGAGTGTGGTCCCTTCACTTGATTTCATGCATAGCCAACTAATGAGTTGTAGTTCTTTTATGGAGAATAAAATGTGAGTAACCATAGAGTTCATTCATTGAAGCTTTAATAGTACTACTAGATGGACTAAATTCGTTAAGGTGAAAAGGTATTAGGAACACATGAGTTCATCCTTTAAAGTAAAATATAGTTAGCAAGATGATATTCATCATTACAGGATTAAAATATAAGTTCATAGTGACGTTCTTCCTTTAGGATTAGATTATAACTAACTAAATGTGTGTCACTCTTTTTAGTTAAACGAAGCTAATATGAAAATATACATTTACTAAGATTAAGATGTAAACAACTATACAAACACTTCCCATTTTAGGTCATTTTTAGCAATCATAAGAGATTCTTTAATTAAGGTTACAATTATGGATAAATAGTTGAGTTAACCCAATTTCCAAGTTAATTTTGGTAAGGATTATTGTTAAGATTAAAACGTGAAATAACTAAACAATTTCATCTGATGTAGAGGAACATAATTAACATGGCGTTACTCATTTAAGAGGATAAAAGTAAATACCTATATGACGTTCATCCTTTAGATTTCAACTTAGAAATTATAACATTAATTCTAGCTTTGTTTCCCATACTCATTTGCTCAATTTACATGCTTAATCACAAGTTAATCCAATGATGTAACCTAGCAAGATTCTTTTCACTATTACTACTTTTAATCCACATTATCAAAATACTTTTCCCATAATCTTAATTACAATCTTCCATGAACCTGATTTACTACATTTGTCAAGATGAATAATTTTATGCACTTATATTCAAATTCATTACTTTCCTATTGTACACTTTACCAGATAACAACCATACATGATAACTTAAAGCATGAAACAAAGGAAGATAAAACATCGCATAACACAGAAATGATCTCGGAGTTCACCCCTAAAGGGCTACCTCTCCGGGTCTGCTCAACTGCAAGACCCCTTTGGTATTATATCGTTAGGAATACATAATTTATAAGTCTTTTACATCTTTGCCGCTTAGGCGAACACAACCAATATACAATAGCCACCTCGGTCAAAAGTTACATAATGACCCCTTTTTGAAGCAGATCCCACCAAATACATCAAAGCAAGAACAAGGGATTTCTTAACTGTCAGTACCCTAAATGGAGACTTGACCGATGTGGGTCAGACAAAAGAAATCAGACGATAGAGTCCCAACATACCTATCCAGACGTGCTACTATAACAGATGCATCGATTACCAAAATAATAATAGGCCATGCTCTAGTGTTGATGGGTAATTACAACATTTTCTGAAGTTGACTTAAGCATCTAAACATATTAATTAATCCTTAGATAAACACTAATGACAAGTTGGTTTACAACAATAGTCTAGCCCCTTCTCTAACGACACAAAAATTACCCTTTTACTATAAGGAACAAAATTACATTAAGAGTAAATGAAGAAATGGAGAAATCATTACCGAACTAAATCAAGCTTCTATTGCATACTTTTAAAAATTAAAGACCATTACCTCCATTCGATTTACTCATTATCATATAATTAATTATCATTAGATTTAAAAATACAAGGAAAGTCATTGCTATATTAAATCCCAAAAATCTGTATATATAATTAATAATATATGCTAAATAGATGTTACCTATATTAGCATATATTTTAAATATATACATTTATCCCTTTTTTTTTTCTTAAACATTATTTACCAAAATAAAATCTCAACTCATTTTTAAAATACAAATATTACTTAAAATAAATTTACATCAATAAGCATCTCCTCTTTTTTTTTATACAATGAAAACCCCCAAAAATCAAGTTTTAACCATACTTAAAATACTAAGTAAAAATTAAAAAAAACATTTAAAAAAAAATAGAGGGCGGCCAAACCCTAGGGCGGTCGTGCCCTAGCCGAAGAGGCTGCGGCCTCCACGGAGGACGTAGGCCCCTCGGCCTCCACTTATAGTGGAGTCGGGGGTTCTGCGCCCGCCGTGGGGGTCGAAGGCCCTTTGGCTCCCCACTGTGTGTGGCACCGAACAGAAACTGCGGCGGAGCGTGGGGAGGGGCGGGTTGAGCTTCGGCTCCCCCCCCCGAAACCCCAAAATCATATTTTTTTTTTTCAGTTAATTATATGATCCGATTTACAGTCCGGATTTAATCATTAAAAATCTTCAAAAAAAAAAGATATATATATATATATATATATATATATATATATATATATATATAAATAACGAAATCTCCCATCATTTTATTTCTATTTTTGTTTTATTTATTTTTTTTACAGACCCATTCATTTTCCAGATTTTACCAAAATCTTCATTATGGGAAAAATATTTCCTCATCAAATTTAAAACCACAAAATCTACTAGGAAACAAGAATTTGATCCAAGAACTACCCATGCTTTCAAAACTGATTCCTACATTTAAACGCCAATCATGGAGGTTTTGGAGCAAGAAATCTTCAAGACAAATTTCGGAGATATACCCACAATTTTAAAAGGAACCAAAAATGGTGCATTCGAATCCTACCTCCAAACGCATTCCGGGAAGAGTCTTGATGAAGAGCTCCACCTGCAACTCCAAGCAAGAGAACTCCATCTTCTCCCACATTTTTCCCACCTCCATTTCCAACAAGATGCCAAAAAGAGAACCCCCCAAAAAATATTTAAAAACTAGGTTAAAATGAGAAACCCCATTTTTTGCCCTAATTTTCCTTTCCAAATCTAGGCATTTTTATTTTTAAAATAAAAGAGAATGAGAATGGGAAATCATTCCTCTCCACTATTCAATACATCTTATTTGCTTTTCTAATTAAAATTAAAATGTTTCTATTTCTTATTTAATTCTAATTTTAATTTCTCAATACTAATTTAGGCCTACATTATATTTTGAAACTATTGACCAGGGTAAAGCGTTTTGATTAATTTAAATTTCCAAAAATCAATCTTTTATACTAAATCAACTTTACAAGTAAAAAGAATAATTTTCTTTAAATAATAAAATTTACCCTTTTCTCTTCCAAATGCGAATATGATTAATTTACTTCTATTTCCCAAATGACTTTAAATCTTTCTCTTCTAAAACGCATAACTCATTAAATTCGTTATTATTAAATTTAACTATTAAATTGACTCGCTATAAAATAATAAAGCGACCTTTTTAAATAAATGACTACTCTCATGAAAGAAATCTATTTACTCTAATTTTCTCAACTAATAATGCATAAATGAACACATTAATTCAAGTTAACTACTTTAAGCTTGCTACAATTATAATTAAAGCGATCTCTTAAATTAACGATTAATCATATAAAAGAAGCTACCTATTTTAAATTTCTAATTTACTAATGCGTACATCTGCTCATTAAATTGAATTACATACTTAGGATAACAAATTCCACTTACCCCGCACAAGGCATGCAAATCGACGAAGTCCACCAAATCACACGACACGCAACCCAATGAAAAGAAGGCCCCACAAATCCACACACGATGCTCACCTAACCATGGCTAAGGTAAGACAAGAGTTTAATGACCCCAAATCCAAATTCTAAGGATGGAGGAGGTTTACTCGAACTTGCGAACCCCGAACGAGATGAACCTCGCCTTAGGCGGTGTCGTACCTGCAATCTTCTGTACCCATGAATCACGCAAGCATACATATACATATACATATTCAATGAAGGCGTTAGCTCAAGATTTATCACAAGGGTTAGGAACAATTACATTTACACAAGAATCGATGCAAAAGCACAATAATAAGTATGCACAATTATTTATATTATCTAAACTACACATTGCATCATGGTTAACCTACCATTCAAGAATGCCACATAGGAAGTCAACCAAGGTCAAATGGGGTTTACAAGTCCGACTAGGGTATGGGCATTACATAGTCTATGTTTGCATGTCAACTAGCAAGGGTTTCTCAGGCTTCTTTGATGTCACAGTGATTGTCGGTTTCTCTACCTCAGTATGTACCTCTGCCTCAGTGTGTTTCTCAGTAAGTTCAACTATCGGTAACTCAATCTCTGGTGGCCCTATGCCAACATCTATTTCTTCAGTAGGTTTCTCTGTTTCTAATGGTTGCTCTATTTGGGTTGGGATCTCAACCTCAATAGTCTCTACTGGTTTCTCTCCCAAGTTGTCACTGTCAACATTGTCATCCTTAACCTCTACACTGTCCTTATCTACAACAATATTCACTTCCTAAGTATCACATTCATGGTCAAGAGTATCTCAAATTTAGGATTTGTGTCATCATGTGTAACACCTTCAGTGCCAATAACTGGTGGATCATCTGTATGTACTGGTGCAATATCCAAAGGTGGCAGTAAATTGTTCATGATCTTGATGTTTGGAATACCACCAACTTTTCCTTTGCCCTTGTCCTTATCCTTATATTTGTCCACTACACTCTGTGGTAGTCTTTCTCTATTTTTCATTTTAGCTTGGAAGGTTTTGAAGTATTCAATTATGTTTTTGTCCTTTGCAGTTCCCATACTGGTAAAAGCTTCCTATAATTGTTTTCCTACCGATATATCATATCCAAAGTCTTTAGGTCCAATACTAGGAATTTCCTTAGTGAAATACAACATTAAACATACCAACAGATTTCCAAAGAGGAGTGTCCCTTTCTTATCTCCTTTGATCTTTTTCAAAATGTCAATGAGTTCATCTTTTATCCATTCACAGACACCTATCATTGTATTGTTGTTAACCATCTCATAAGCACTGTTTATACAAAGGCTAGAAACTGAATTTAGCCTATTAGCATGTGTAGTCTTGTATCCTAACACCATACTTACAAATATTACATTGATGTCTTTGATATCATTCACTCTTAGTGATCTATTGTCAGATGTTGCTCCTGTTAGGGTCATCACTTTATTGTTAGGAATCTTCTTAGTCTTATCAGGTCTGCTATCAATTGAGGGTAAACCAGTTACTGCCCTAATTGCTTGTCGGGTTATTTTGCAGACAGAATCTAACCATAAGAATTCTCCATGTGCTCTACTCAAAACAATTATTACTACTTCCTCTGGAAATTGGGGAATGTTCAGTATCTCCACAAAACCTAGAGTTTTTATAATCTTGTGATCGGGTTTAACAACACCATTTTCATCACAAATCACTTTAGTAAACATTTTAATTAATTCTGTGGAACCTAGTTCTTCTATATTGCAATGTGTTACTGCGTCATTTATTCCTCATGATAAGAGTGAGTCATCCTTTAAGATTTTTAGTAGGAGTCCTAATCTTTCTTGTGATACCTCAGTTCAAGTCCTTAGTATGTCTGTAAATCCTTTTTCAATCATAAAAGTCAAGTTTAGGTAATTGGTTGAACTCTGTGAACACGTTGAACCATTTTGAACTGGGTTCAACAGGTTCATTTAGGTTCCATAGGTTCCTAGGTGTTTAGGGAGGTTTTGAGGTTTTTCATACTAATATTTTCTCTAAGTGTCTTGCAGCGGCTCTCTAAAAGTTTCTTGTTCGGTGATATGTTACTTTATTTCTCTCTGGGTTTTGAACTCATTAAACTAAGTTCAAGAGGTTCAAACATGTTCAACATGTTCAATATAGTACAAGTGGTCAGTAGCTTGATATTATTTGTTTTCTCAGCAAAATTCTCCTTGAGCACGACGTACATCTTGAACTACTTGAATGCCCATGAAGTCTGTTCAGGATGTTCATATGTGTTCAAAGTTGGTGGGTCCCGTGGGTTTTAATGATTTGATGGTGCAATCATTGCCAAATATGAGGAGGCAGAACCATGTCTTAAGTGATGTCAATCCTTTTTCAAAGTAAGTAATTATTTCGGGAACTGGCAGTTACTTCAAAAATGCCGCCATGCATTCAATGCATGCGTGCAATGTCTAATCCACAAACTCAACACACTCGGACTGAAAATTGGAATTATTGCATTCAATGTTTCTGTATCATTGCCTTCACTAATAAGGTATGAAGGATTGTTAATGCTCTTCATTTGTTCCTCGTTGTTGTGTCTTTGTTTGCTGCTAGCCATCGTCCAGTTGTTCAACTATGAAGGTGAGTCTTTTTCTTGTCCTCTCTAGTGGTTTTTTTTTTGCTTGCATTTTCTCTCTTACAGAAAGTTTTTCTGTAGCCGATTTAGGCTTATTGTTTAAAATTATGAAGTCCACACTACATTTGTTTGGGAACGTTTTTAGCCTGGCATCCACTGAACCCATAGTTAGTGATACTGACCTAAAAGGGGAAAACCTTGAGGTGTTGAAAGAGAGGGTGTTCAAGGGAATTGACAAGTCTTTTGCGGTGGAGATTTTTGAGTAGCGGTCTTGTAGAAGTCGCAGCTTTTCCCCCAGCCATTCCTTACCCATAATTGATTCAGGAATGTATTGCTAGATACGACCCAGTGTCTGAAACCATTAGGAGAGACAATGGTGAAACCCTTCTCGCCATAAATTGTGAAGTAATTTCCTTAGTCTTCAAGATACCTAATTACCAGTTCTCCAAATTTTCCCCTGCTCAGTTAATCATCAAGTTCAATGCAAACAGAACCAGACACCGTAACAATGTAGCAAAATTTTAGTTGAAGGTTCCTCAAAGAGGTGGTTCCAGGTTACCCAAGAATCCTAATAAGAATCACATGTTGCCTCACATTCATGACGTAATGCTTTTGTTTCACCGAGCCAGAGAATCTATTGAAGCTTATAGCTTCGATGACTGGATTTATTGCTACGTGCAGCTGGTTTTAGAAGGGAAGCAATATTTGGATTGGGCTTAATTGATTGCTGATTCAATGAGAGAACAACTGAGTTTGGCTAAATAGTTCAAATAGAACTTCTTTATATCTTCATATCTCTTGTATTGTTTGGCTTGTGTTAAGGAGTTGGTTGGAATACCAAAACAGCTCACTGAGGAGGATGTTCCCATATATGAGTTCTATCCCATGTTGCAAAAGGATAAAGCTTTACAGGATTTCAAAAGGGTGCAGAATGCTTTTCTAGGTGATTTGTGTCATGAATTGAAGACTATGAAAGCCAAAAGAATCTCCGAAGATGCACAGACTTTGATAAAGAGGTTTGGTAGTTTTTATATCTAGTTTCCATGCTTCTGTTACATATGGGTAGGTGGCTTTGAAGAGGAGCCCTTCAAGCTCCTTCACTTCTGTTCAGATTGCTTTGTTCTAGCGGAGATATGTAGGCAACTAACCTTTGTAATAAAAAAGGCATAGCCTAGGGACAAATGGGAAGGTCATTTTCCCATCCAATTGGGCGTGTTTTCCTATAGTTCAATGTCTGATGCTTTGAGTATAGGAGCAGACCTCAAGAATTTCAATTTTTCCCTGTATCCTGAAAGGAAAGGTTTTGATAATAAGGGATTTTCTTGAAGTCTTGGTCTAATGTCATACCTTCCCATGCCACAGTTAGAGGATTTTTGAGAAGATTGTATAGATGAACTTGAAGTATTCAAAAGGGGAAACATGAGATTGGTGTTAGAACAAGTTGTATCATTGCAGATAAAGTTGGATACTAAGGGGCTCAAAGAGAATCATCTAGAGCTATTTGAACCAAGGTAATTAGCCCATGCAAAAGTTGAAATGCCTCCAATTAACTGGGATGAGAAAGAGAAAGGTGATATACAATTAAGGACCAAAGGAGTTTTGGAAAGGACCGTGGCGTGGGTGGCCAATAAGAAAGCAATGAAATTAGGTGTTAAGTCTAATTTTGTGAGAAGTAATAAGGATCCTCTACCTTCACCAAAGAATCTTTCTAACCATGCTTCTATGCCTATTCGTGTAGGTAAGGATAACAAGTCGCCCCAGCTTAGACATAGGTCTAGTTCAACTTTGGATTTTTGTACTCCTCGGCATACCCGGTCCCGAAGTACCGCTCAAAGAAAGATGGATCAGGCAAAGGATAGAGGGGTGAAAGATACCATTCTCAATTCCCAGATATTTGAAATTGAAGACTTGGACAGAGATGTTGCTAGTGCCCTAGATTCTCATATGGTGACTGTGGCTATGACGCCACCTTCCAAGATGATCGAAGGAACCACTGGTTCTAGTGCAACTCCTAAGTGGTTGACCACCTCGGTGAACAAAAAATGGAGTTTTCTTCCCATGACTATTCCAATTCAGGAAATGGTCGTTAAATACATAGAGAAGAATCCAAAGCCGAAAATGTTCAAGACTGCCACCCACCTAGACAATGATGAGGGAACTGGAAAATGGGTTGCTGAAATCGCTTCGTATAAACCCAAGGATGAAAACAAGGAGGCTAGCCTTGATGATTTTGAGATCACAAAGCTGGAATTGGGAAATGTGAGTAGAGACATAAACAATCATTTCTTCTAGGTATCGGCAAATAAAATGCTCACTAGGTCGGAGAAGGATGGGCGAGAAAAGAGAGAACTAAAGTGACACATAAACATTCTGACCCAGTTCATCGATAGTATTGGTTGCCTTGGGGCACTCCCAATATCTCATGCTACAAAGAACTTCGACCCAACTTTGCTAGAAAATAAAAAGCTAATGAGCCAAGTCCAACGGGCCAAGAGTATTGCTGAAGCTGTAGAGAAATGGATTGAGGGAATAATCAAGGACGGTGAGAAGTACATTACCAACTCCCGGAGGCTATTCGATGAAATACAGGGCCTTATTGCCAAAGTTCAAAATCAGCTTGTGTCGTGGGAGAAGGAGGAGCACAAATGGCAGAATATCTTGCCTTTGTTTGCCAAAATAGAAGAATATGGAGTTACCAGGTTTTTGACAGAACACTCAATCAAGTTGGTGGCGGATGAATGTCATCTTTTTATGCTGAAGAAAACCATAATGTGGCAAGTGCTTACCTTCAAGTTTGTGATCACCAATGCAAAGACCTTTGTTTATGAACTTCAGGATCTCTAGTGCAGCATAGTTAATGATAATGAGGTGGTTAACCCTGACCATGATTGGCAGTTGGAAATTTGTGGGTTGAGCACACAGGATGCAATCAGGTCTTTCCAGATGAACATGGAGAAGATAAAGGCCAAGGGTAATTTCACTCTGAAAGATATAACCAAGGTGGCTAGGATTGAGTCTGTGACTTTCATTGGAAATGATCAACTGTCGAAACATTCTGAAAAGATGGTGAGGCATCGATGGAATAAGGAGGCAGCGAAGGCGAAGCTCAACGCGATGAAAGTTCCGAACCAATCCATTGTTCAAGAACTCACAACCGCTCACGATGCCCTCGAAAGCAGAGAGGATGATGATGATGGAAAAGTGGCATAATGCATTGATTTAGGCCCAGTTCCCTTTATTCTTGTAATTTCTCATGGTTATGCAAAGACTTCGGGACATCTGTCCCAAAATAATTCTTGTTGGTTTCATAACTATTTACGAGGGAGGTCAAGTTTTCAGGGAGACCTTCCCTATTCTAAAACTATAAATTAAGGAAAGATAGATAGTATAGGGGTTAGATTTTGTGACCAATTTTTGGTTTTTCCCTCTGTTTTATGTATTTTCTATTTTGTAGAAGGAAGAATCAGACTGCTAAATCTGGAATGGAAAAGATTTATACATGTATTTTCATGCCTTTGTTGCATAAGAATATATATATAGAATGATCATACTGTTCTTGGGAGAAGGAAAATCTATGTGTTTTGAATCTGTGTAGATACATGTCTTTGCATATGTTTATCTAATCAAATAACAATAAGGATCTTTCCATTATAGAAAATTATTATTCTTCTGATATTCCTTCCTTTGAGTGTTTGTTTACTTCTAGAGAAGATTCATGTTTGAGGACAGATTTAGTTTCTTAAATATGTTCATTCTTTATTAAACCTGTGGAAATGGTGTACTGAACTTTGTTTCAGTTGCTGTCATCTCATATATTGAAAAGATAGGAAAAATTGCTTTCTTCTTTTTAGGAAACATGTGTGAAATATCGACCTCTCATCCAAGAATGAAGTAGGCAGCCTTACATGCTTTCGGGTTAAAAGCTACTATTCAAATTAAATAGTTTAAAGCATTCCTTGAAAAACTGAGATAGGGAGTTGTACCTATGAAAAATTCAGAGGGAAGTGATTTATACAACACTTACCCAAATGTTTAGTGAAACACTTGTCCTTAAAATAAGGTGACAGAGTTCAAAATTGATCATTTTAAAAAAAGGACAAATCTGTTCACTAACACAATGTATATAAATCCTAGGGTCTCCTGCAAAAGCTACACCTTTAGGAATTTTTGAAAATGCCCCTATAGAGTCATCTTGCTTAGCTACTTTGGGAATTATCTTAAATACAAGCCTAGGGCGTTTCACATTTTCCACAATAGTAGGGTTCAGAATAAACTCGGGAGTAGAAGAAGAAGCCATTGAAAAATACCTTTAGCTACCTGAAAATATTCTGAATGCCTGAAGAAATCACTTCGCACCTTCACCTTGAATGCCTTTGCTCTGTTTTCATGCTCTCTTCTAGTTTGAATGCTCAGTGAATCAAAAATGAGGGAAATTAGCTGATTTATAATGATATTTCTCTTACCAACTGCATTAAATGCTCGCCGGTTAAGTGAAAAATTAACACATTTGTTGGTAAAGAAGAAACCTATCTTCTCACCATCGACCGAGGGTAATCTGCATGATTTTCAACTTACTGCAATACCCCCAAAGGGTTACTTCTTAGTTGGATGAAGAATCTCCTGTCGGTGAAGGGTTATTATTTTCTATTGGTATAGAGAAATTTTCATCAACATTCTGATCTCTCTTCCTAATCCATTGTTTTGGAAATTCTTGCTTTACCTCATCCACCTTTTCTTTTCCTTTCAAACTGGATCTTTTATTGTTTCCCAGTGAAGTCTTGCTTCTACAAAATTTGGCAATATGTCCAATTTTGTTACAAGCATAGCAATTCACATTATTCCTCTAAATAGCCTTTCCATATCCTATGCATGTTTGTGTTCTGCATTGATTAGATAGGTGTCCATATCTTCCACAAATATAGCATTTCACATTTATTTTGTAGTTTTCTGAATTATGACCAACTTTGTTGCATTTGGAAAATTGATCGGTGGGTGCATTAATATTCTAATTGTTTCTAAATCTACACTGATTTGCTCTATGACCATATTTGTTGCAATTGAAACATTTGTCATTAAACTTATAAGCATTAGGTTGTCTTACAGATTTGTTCTGATCTAGATTGTTTGCAGTACATGAACTTTCTCCAACTTCAAATCCAAGTCCATTAGTATCTCCATTAGGTTTCTGACTTTTCAGGATGTCATCAAGCTCCTCTGAACTTCTCTTGAATTTATCTTTGTGTTGATTTGCAGTAGCCAACTCATTTTCCAAATTTTCCTTTTGTCTCATAAGCTCAGTTTTATCATGTTGCACGTGAATCAGATTTGTCTTTAACATTACATTTTCATGACTCTGTCTTAGTTTTTCATTTCTAGCATCATTGAGTCTTCTAGTCAAGCCTTCTTCATTCTTCTTCTTGTCTTCAATGTCTTTACATAACCTCATAGTCATATCTTGCATTTCATTCTTCATATTACCGTTTTCTTGTCTCAACTTGTTTGCAAGTTCATTAAGAGTTTCTTTTTCCTCATCATCTTCTCATGAGGTTTTTTTCTTTTATTTTGTGCTCTAGAAAGGTTCTCCTAAAGTCCTTTAATGAATTCCTATGTAGTCCTTAGATCATCTTCAAATTTGATATTCTTCAATTTTTCTGCATCATAATCTACAAGACCTCCTTCCAATTGTTTTCCTAAGTTCTCCATCTGTACTGGTATCAGAATCTTCCTCAGGCTATTAGGCTTTTGAAAATAGAGGACCAGGCTCTGATACCAATTGTTAGAATCAATGTCAGTCCCAAAGACACTGAGAGGGGGGGGGGTGAATCAGTGTCTAACTAGTGAGCAGAATATTTAAACTTATTAAGAACTTTGTATCCCAAAACAATGTACTGATAAATAAAAATTAATGCAGCAAATAAGAATAATAGAGACAACATAGAGAACACACCATAACACAAGATATTTAATGAGGAAACCCGATGTGGGAAAAACCTCGGTGGGATTTGTGACCCACAATATTCACTCACTAGCCAATGAATAAATATTACTTATAATGAGGGGCCTGCACATGTAGGAAGGCTAGCAGCCTAGAGCTCACTGCTCAACTACAAAACATAAGTCTCACTGACTTACAAAATGGATTATCAAAATCCAATACAATGTATTGCTTGAGATCAGCATCAACTATGCCATGTTTAGTACCAATTTAAGCTCAGTCTATTACCAAAACCTTCGCTGTCAACTATATCACCTTATACAAAAATATCATCTATTCTCTTTCTCTTATCATATCATATCCTCTCATCTCTCTCAATGACTTATAAGATCTCACACATATATATGAGTCTTTTACAATATGCCATGTTGGCTTTTAAAAAAGATAATTACAATATAAAACAATAAACAAAGTTTATTCCATGTCAACTTGAGTGTCGGTATGCATAATTGTCATTGCCAGTGAAGTGTCTGCCGGTTTATTTAGAAGTCTATTGCTGGTGCTGGTAACTGCCGGTGGGTAGCCAGGTGATTGCTAGTTGGTTGCCAGTTGGTTGCCATCAATGACAACATCAACTATTCTCATAAGAGTGTAGAATGCCAACATGATCAAAGATCTTGTTACCAGTTCTCAAACCTTAGTTGATTATACAACAGTCAATTACAAATATGACTTCTGGTTCTCCAAACATGATGTGATTCATTTCATAGACTGCTTATGATGTCATAACTTACACATTCCAAACTGCAACACTTGACTTAACATGGATCTCTACTACAACCATCTCTTTCTTTGTTCCTACTTACCAGTTCACTATCACTTGGCAGTTTTTCTTTCCAACTCAATTAAGTTCAATTCATTACCGGTTAGACTTAGATGACATACCAAGTATAAACAAACACGAACAAATATGGTTGCCATTAATGAAAACATAAATAATTTATCATCAAGCATCATATCATAATTATATCATCACCAACAATCCATCATTATATCATCACCAATAGTCCTTTACTGGTACACCATCATCTCCATCAGTTATGCCAACATGCCAACAATCTCCCCCTTTGGCATTGATTGCAACACCAAAAACTGCAACACCAAAATCTCATCATGAAACTTGTTATATCATTGTCTGGTCATCAATTCTTCTCCTTTGCTCTTTATTTCTCTTCTCCCCATGACTGTTACATTTCTTCTCCCACTTTGACAACAATGCCAAAGGTGCAAAGGCATATTTTGTCATCATTTCAGCTACTCCCCCTGAGGAGTAGCCCACTTCTCATGAATCCATAGTGAAAGATATTCAATGAATCCACTGGATTGATGCTTTACCAACATCCTAGTTGATCTTAGGTAGGAGTATAACCCCTAACTTACCTCTAATGTATTCAAAGGTAGCCTTAGGTAATGGCTTAGTGAATATATCAGCCAATTGCTTTTTACTTGACACATGCTACAATCTCACTTTCTTTTCCTACACCCTTTCTCTTAGAAAGTGATACTTCAATTCAATATGTTTAGTCCTTGTATGGAGTACCAGGTTCTTGGATATATTTATAGCACTAATATTATCACAATGTATGAGCACCGGTTCTATCATATCTTTCTTGAAACCTTCCAAGACATGTCTCATCCATATGGCTTGTGTACAATTCATTAATGCAGCCACATATTTTGCTTCAGCTGTAAACTGAGATATACAAGTCTATTTCTTACCTTTCTTCAATAGCTCCTACGCTTGTCGATTCTGTTGGCATATGATGAACTAACATGTTGATATGATGATAATGTATGTTGTCATTGACGTCAATAAGTGTAAGTGAATTGGTATGCAGATTGGAAGCAGTTGATGAACCGGTATGAAGAAATGCAGTGAACCAGTGTTGGGGTTTCACTAAGTGTGACTACCGGTTGGTAGTCTCAACTCTAAGGTTTTCGATTTCGCAATCTTGCTTGTGCGATGCAACCGATGACATTCTATGTTAAGTTAGCTAAGAGATGAAAATGAGATCATGATGCCACATCAGCTTTGTGCACGTGAAGGATTTCCTTGAGGATCTTACATGAGAAGATCGACTACATTAAATGTCTACCTTGGGAATGAACATTCTTCTTAGCGGTATGAGAAGAAAGCATGATGAGTTATTGATTTCTATGTGTGGTAAAGAATGGATGATGCAGATTGTCTTGTGATCTGTTTCAAATTGTATTGCTCTATGCAAAGTGTTCGGATGGTTAGGATTGAACCGCTTGTATTGTAAACCTAAAATGCTTAGGGTTTAGGGTTTATGCTACTGACCTAATTCTTGTCTATAAGGTCGATGATGTTTGTTATTGTAAGTTGTTGGTAAATGTTGTGTGTGTATCTGAGTGATGAGATACTTGCCAAACTAGTAAGAGAAAACTACAGAATGTGATTGTAGAAGTAGAGGAACTGAAAAGGATATGCCTTAGCATATAGTGTTGTTATCAAATCAAAGCTTTACATGTTGTCTTCTAACCATTTCAAGAGAAGGAAAATCCCTTTGTCTGGTAGCTTTAACAGGCTTACTATAAATCCTCTAACCAGGCGACTCAAGTTCATTGAGTTCTTCAAATCCTCTAGCAAGGTAACCTTTAATGGGGTTTCAACATTTAACAGGGTATATAGCCATCTCTTAACCGAGTGATCTTTAACAAGATCGGTTCCTAGCATAACCTTATTGTAAAGTTTTTACCGGACTAGGCTCCTAACAGAGCGAGCTTCAAAAGAGTTCAAAAACAAGCTTGTGGGTATTCATCCCCACCATGGTTTTTCCCATTTGAGTTTCCACGTGAAAAATATGTGTGTCATGTGTTGTGCATTTTTCATGTGATGATTAAGTGTTCTTTGTTTAAGTGATTATGCATGTATAGCTAATGGTTATGGTATTGGTGACACACCACATGCATATGTTTATGGGTAAAGTAGCTATCAAGTATTAAATGTATTTGAAGTGTTCAGACTTACCGATCTATACTATATGAAGTCTTATTGTGTTTAACCGGTATTGCCATGGTTAAGTTCAGTGATGAAAACAAATGGTTAGTGTTGTTTTAGCTTGAAAAGATTGTCAGAAAGTATTTGACTGTACTGATTCACCCCCCCCTCAGTACCAGTTAGAGTATCTATTGTTCATCATTATTCATCATATTAAGCTCCTCATTTTTTGCTGGTATCATCTAGTGTGTTTCCTTGTTAAGATCACAGGCGGTAATCCATTAGGTACGTTATCTTAAATCATGTCTTCATATTCTGTTAGCAACTCTTTTATCTCATTTGGTTGTTCTTCTTCATTCTCCAAATTTTCAGTCTTCTTAGGAACTAAAGAAAAACACATATTCTCATGTCTCATCCCATCCACAAATTTCCTTATGTCTACCAAATAAATCCTATCACTTGTACAAACTTTCCTCTTAAGAGGCTCCTCCAAGGGTTACAAGGTATGTTTCATCCCATTTGCAACAATAGTGTATATGTTATTCCTTCCATCATGTATTTCTTGTTTATCATACTATCAAGGTCTACCCGATAAGATATGACATATATCCATTGGCACAATATCACACAAAACTTCATCATGATAAGATCCAATTTTCAATTTTACTAGACATTGTTCACTTACTAGTATCATATGTGTTACAATTCATGATATGCAAATCCCACAAGCCTAGTTATCTTCTATAAGAATACATGTTACACAATAAGAGAAAATTGAACAACAAAGAGAAATGAAGATAATTAACAATAATTGAGTGTATTGCTTTGAAATTGCTTAATTACAATAAAGGATATGACATCCTTATAAAGAAATATAACTCTAAAGATAGAAATCCTAAATAATGAAGTATACAAGAAAGACTGAGAGTTAAAATAGAATGCATGAATCAGTCATGTATGCATAAAAAGCATAACAGACTAATTAATGCATGAAACTCTCCAAATTCTAAACATAGCTTGCTTTTCCTAGTGATAATCTTAGAGGATCTAGTTAATACTGAGAGGGGGGGTGAATCAATATTAACAATAATTTAAAACTTAAAAATTGAACTTATAAAACTTCTTCAAATCAAACATAAACCAGTAATAAACTCTTTATAATTACAAGTAATCACTAATAACCAACTATTAAACTGGTTTATCGAAACAACTCATTAAGTGTTCATCAATATGCATAAACTGAAAGTAAAACATAGCAGCACATAAAAAATTCACCATGTTTTTTACATGGAAACCCAAATAGGGAAAAACCATGGTGGGAATTGGTACCCACAAAAAATTGTGCACTCTTTCGAAATGCACCCTGTTAGGATCTTACCCCAGTTAGAAGATTACAATGATGCCCCATTAGGAGCAGACCCTATTAGGAGTCACTCAGTTAAGGGATTTTGATGATGAGACCTATTGGGAGCTTTGACCTATTAGGACCAACCTCGCAAGAGGATTTGACACTCTAATATAGAGCTACCTAGTTAAGGGATTTATAATGTAAGGCATGTTAGGACCTACCTGGTTAAGGGATTTTGACTACTACAATTGTTAGAGAATAACCGTGAATGATCTGGGTACAACACTTAATTGCTTTCTTGATCAGATCCAATTAAGCTCCAAAATTGCCACTCTCTGGCAGATCTCATAGTTTGGTTTAGCTTCACACTTTTCTCAAAACCACCGACACAACAAACATCAACTATACCGACATAAATAACCTTTTCAACTTGGTTGGTTACAAAACCCTAATACTTACAACATAGATCAACATAGATCTTTTACTAATTATTGATCACCATTGATCATCATATGGATCATCACAATCAATTACAACCATTGAATGGTCATCGCATCTCGATCTGATACAAATCAAACCCTTAGAACACTCAACTAAGCACTTTGCATATTCCCAAGAAATTCGCACTCCAAACGCACCAAAACATCTTTCAAACACTTCATGCGGTTTGTGCCACATCATCACCAACATTTGAACTTGATGTAGATCACCCCCAAACCAAAAATCATTACGGGTGAAGAGAATTCTTTACCGGTCCTTAAACCCTTTTTAAACCCTAGCAAAAATACAATAGAAAACATAAACATAATTTCTGATAACCAAAACATGATGCAGTTCTGGTCAGATACATATTACAATGATAAAAGTTCACATTCAAAACCGCAACACTTCAATCAACACCAATCACCATATCAAATCAAAACATTCATCGTTTACCGGTTAAGGTCTTAATTCCAGTTCACTGTCTATAATATTGGTAAGGCATTTTTTGGTAGACCAAAAAGACTTAGATGACAAAATACATCATAGTAAATATCAGTTGCCATCAATGACAACACAAATAACTGATCAAGGTCATCCGATCATGCAATCTAAATCTCTTCATCACAATGTCATCACAAATAGTCCTTTACCAGTTCACTCACCATTCTTGATCTGCATTAGTTATGCCAATCATGCCAACATTCTCCCCCTTTGGCATTGATGACAATGTTGGCCATTTGGTGGAATTGATTATGTGTTGCATTGATTTTTTTAATTGATGCCAACACTAGTTGTTTGGATGGTTTACCGACACCCTTCTGGTCCTAGTAGGTTGAGTGGTTTCTAGTTGATTTGGATCTGACATGATCTGGTAGGCTCCAGTATGATTTGGTGATGGAATTGGCTTGTTCATGATAATCATACTCATATTCGGTCAATTGGTTTTGGTCTAGTGATCGGATGCTATCATGCTTTCTTAGAAGCTTAGTTTCTAGTTCCGACGAGGGTTTCACCGATAGAGCTTTTGATGAAGATCTTTGATGAATTGCATAAGTGGTCTTAGTGAAGCTTCTGGTGGAGTTTCAAGATGTTGTTGGTGATCAGGTTCGAGACTTGGTGGATGGAGATTATTGTTGTAGCATGTGGACCTATACTAGGTCCTGATTGATCTAAGTTATGGACTGACTTTAAATGTAACATGTGGATTGGACCTCTCGATGTATTTTCAGGATGTCTTATGTGTTGGATATTATTTGTTTGGTGTAAGGTCAACATGGTTTGTAAATATGTAATTGGTTTATTATCCGGTGGCTGACCTAATTGTTTATGGTCGAGGGTCTGTATATATAGATGTAAGATCTCATTATAGATCATCATGGTTATTCTAGAGGTCATGGTCAAGGAATGTAATGTGTGAATAATGTAATATCATTCAAGTAGAGGATTTGGTTGATCATTGGAGATCAAATTGGGTTTATGTAAGAGGATTTAGTCCTCCGGTATTGAGCTTAACTAGAACTATACTCAGGCATAGGAGATGCTATCTTTTGCATTTCAACACTTCTCCGGATTGTAGTATGGATTTCTATGTAGTCAGTGAGGGTCCTTTTGTGATGAGCAGTGCACTCTAGGTTATTGGCCTTCTTGCAAGTGCAAACCCCTCAATTATAATTCACATACTTACTACAGAAGTATTATTGGATTGTGGGTAGGCTTCCCACCATGGTTTTTCCATTTACCAGGTTTTCCACGTATAAATATTGGTTTCATGTGGATGGCTTTTATTTTTTGATTATTGTTTATGCTTAATTAGTTTAACTACTATTTCGATATTTGGTTTAAGCATTTCAATATTAATATTTTGGGTTTTGATATCAAAGTTTTAAATTGCTAATAGTTTCGGTAATCTGAGACAACTAATTCACCCCCCCTCCTCAATTGTCTTTCGGTTATTTGAACTATCTAACAATTGGTATCAGAGCTTTGGTCCTCTCTGCAAAAAGCTTAACCGCTTGAGGAATATCCTATGGCAACTAACAGGTCAAGTTCATCCAGTTCTTCTGGAGCTATCTTTCGAAGGGATATTCTGAGGCGTTATGGATCAAAATAGACAATATGGAAGATTCAAATAGAAACTTATCTGAGATGTCTTGGCAAGGATATTTGGGAGATCACATAAAATGGTGTCACACCTTATAATCTAGGATCTGGCAATCCTCCTTCAGAAAACTTGGACAAGGATCCTGAGAATGATTTTAGAGCAAGAGAAGCCCTCTTGTGTGCACTTTCTGATTAGCAAATAATGGGATTAATCGACAAATCATCTGGAAAAGATATATGGGATAAGTTGGAGACTCTTAATGAAGGTGACCCTACAGTGAAGATTGTTAAACTTGATGGTTATCAGGTGAAATATGAAAACCTGAAGATGGAAGGATTACTACATTCATGGAAAGGGTAAATGAGATTGTTATGGGAATTCAATGTTGTGGTGGAACTCTAAGCGAAGATGAAATTGTTTCTAAAGTTCTGAGAGCCCTACCACTGACTTACAAAATGAAGGCTACTGCTATTAATGAGTTGATAACAATGGCTAATACATCTACCAATAGAGATACTTTGGTTAGGAAACTATTTTCTTTTAAGCTTGAAGAATTTGGACCTTCTAGAGCTATGAAGTCTGAACCTACTTTTCATGCATCTACATCTACAGCCGATAAGCAAGACTGGAAAGCTTTATATGTAAAGGAATTAAAAGATATGAAGATAGAAGATGATTAGTTTGAGCAACTATTTTCTAGAAGAGTAACTAAAGGACCGATACGAAGTAAGTATGAAGGAAAAACACCTTTTAAATGTTTTGCATGTAATAAGATTGGTCATTTTGCATTAGATGTCCTGAAAGGAATTCAAGATTTGAAGAAAGAGTTAGAAGATCATTTAAGTCTAACCCTGGATATCAGAACAAGTATAAGTACAAGAAAAACAAAGACAAATCATGCTACATAGCGGATGAGGAAGGCATTATTGATTCTAATGATGAACCGATAGAAGATTCTGCTCGTGGTTCCGACAATGGGAAGGAATGGGTACTCCTATCTATCAAAGAAGATGATTCGGCACTGGAAGTAAATGTACCTAAAGAGAAGGCACTTGCTGTTAAAATCGAAGACAAGGATGAATGGGTAATTGATAGTGGTTGTTCACATCATACGACTAGAGATAAAGGGAAGTTTCTATCTTTGCAAGAATTTGATGGCACTCTAGTTAGATCTGGAGATGACAAAGCATGTATGATCAAAGGAAAAGGAGCTATATCATTGGATGGTAAGAACAATACTGATAATGTTTATTATGTTGAAGATTTGAAGCATAATCTTTTGAGTGTAGGACAATTGGTAGATAAGGGATTTCAATTACAGTTCAAGCATGGAAAATACAAAATCATTAATAGATCTGGATTAGAGATTGCAACTGGTACATAGACAAAAGGTAATATATACTCCAGTGAGAAGACATGTTTTATTAAACAAATTGATGAGAGTTGGCTATAGCATAAAAGGCTATGTCATGCGAATTTTGATTGCATTGTGAAGATCAATTCAACTAAGGCAGTTAGGGATATACCTAAGATTATGAAGCCCTATAATCTGGTATGCAAAGAATGTCAAATGGGTAAATAGGTCATAACCTCTTTTAGGAGTATACAAGATAAATCTAATAATTTTTTTGATCTTATTCATACCAATTTGTGTGGCCCTACTAGAGTTAAAAAGGTGATAGATATTTCATGCTAGTCATTGATGATTATTCTAGAATTATGTGGGTTACTTTTCTAAAGGAGAAATCTGAAGCATTTGAAAAGTTTAAAATCTTTAAGGCTAAAGTGGAAACTGAGACATGATTGAAGATTAAATGTTTGAGGTTAGATCATGGTAGAGAATTCACATCCGGTGAGTTTAATAACTTTTGTGAGAAGCATGGTATAAGAAGACAATTTTTTGCTCCCTGGAAACCTCAACAGAATGGAGTTGTGGAAAAGAAGAACATAACTATCTTAGATGTTGCTAGAACAATGATGATGGAAGCTATTCTACCTCATATCTACAAGAGAGAAGAAGTGAACATAGCGGTTTATACATTCAACAGAGTACCTATCAAAAGAGAAATCGATAAGACACCTTATGAATTATGGTTTGGCAATACACCTACAGTTAAGTATCTCAAAAATTTTGGTAGCAAATATTATATCAAGAGAGATGATATCATTGGGAAATTTGATCCTAGATGTGATGAAGGCATATCTCTTGGTTATTCTAACGAAAGAAAAGCATATAGATGTTATAACAAGATATTGCAAAAAATTGTGGAGAGTGCTAATGTCAAAGTAGATGAGCTAAATAGAAGTCAAATCAGAGTTTATGAGAAGGAACCGGCAGTGGAAATGATTATATCTAAACCGATAGCACCTTTACTAGAACAAAGTGTTGAACTAGTTACTCTGACAGTATCAGAGAATTCTACAGTAACTAAAGAATAGGGAAGAGGAACAAAAAGTTAGAAGACTCCTAGGTATGTGAGATTGAGTCATTCAGAAGATTAGATCATTGGGGATAAGAGCAATGGGGTGATGACAAGAAGAAGACTAGAAACTAATGAGGTATGTTTAATTTCACAAGTTGAACCAATATTAGTAATTGAGGCATGTAAAGATGAATATTGGTTGAAAGCTATGGAAGAAGAATTAGATCAGATTGGGAAAAATAACACACGGACCTTGGTTCCCTGGCCTAAAAATAAAAATATTATTGGAATTAAATGGGTTTTTATGAATAAATTGAATGGGGATGGTCAAGTTATAAGGAATAAGGCTAGATTGGTTTGTAAAGGATATTCTCAAAAGGAAGGAATTGATTATGGAGAGACTTTTGCACCTGTAGCTAGAATTGAAGCTGTAAGATTATTTCTTGCCTATGTTGCTTATAAAAACTACAAGGTTTATTAGATGGATGTTAAATGTGCATTTTTGAATGGGGATCTTGATGAGGAAGTTTATATTGAGAAACCTTGTGGTTTTTCACTATTAGATGATATAAATATGGTTTGTAGGTTAAGGAAAGAATTATATGGATCGAAACAAGCACCTAGAGCCTGGTATGCAAGATTGGATAAATATCTTTGGAAGCTTGGTTTTACTAAGGGCAGTGCTAACAATAATTTATATTATAATATCACTAATGATGATATACTGATTATTGAAGTATTTGTTGATGACATTATTTTTGGAGGTGAAGATAAGTTATGCATAGAATTTTCTAAGCATATGGAGAAAGAATTTGAGATGTCTATGATTGGTGAGATGAAATTTTTATTAGGTTTGTAGATTACTCAGACTGACAAAGGTATTTTCATCTATCAAACTAAATATGCTAAGGAATTGTTGAAGAAATTTGGTATGGGAGATTCTAAACTGGTAAGTACTCCTATGGTTACAAGTGAGAAATTGACAAGAAAAGATGTTTCTACACTGGTAAATCCTACAAGATACAAATCTATGATTGGAGGCTTTCTTTATTTGACTCAGAATAGGCTTGACATTATGAATTTTGTTTGTATTGTTTAAATATTTTAGAGTGATCCTAGAGAAAATCATGAGATTGCAGTGAAAAGGATTTTTAGATTCTTGCAAGGTACATCAGAATATGGTTTGTGGTACCCTAAGGATGACAACTTTACTTTATGTGCATATATAGATGTTGATTGGGGTGGAGATGTTGATGACTGGAAAAGCACTTCCGGTGGAGCTTTATTTATTGGAAATAATTTGGTTTCATGGAATAACAAGAAACAGTCATGTACTTCTTTATCTATTGTTGAAGCTGAGTATGTTTCTACTGCTACTAACTATACACAAGTTCTATGGATGAAGCAAATGTTGAAGGATATAAAGGTGGATTATGATGCACCAGTAATTATTCACTTTGATAACTTTGTTGCTATTGATATATCAAAGAATTTGGTATTTCATTCTAAAACAAGTACATATCTATCAAGTATAACTTTTTGAAGGAAAAAGTGGAAGCAAATGAAGTTAGACTAGTTTATGTGAACACTAAAGAGTAGATTGCAGATATTTTTGCTAAACCTTTGCCCAAGGTATCATTTGAGTACCTCAGAGACAGATTGGGAGTTTCTGCCCCTCTAGTAGAGACTTGATTGATGCAGTTTGGCATCAATCTAACATGCATTATCAGAGATACTATTCATTCTGGCACTGATGTGAGATGCTACTACTCAGGGGGAGTAGTCATCTTTGATATTTTTGTCAGATGTTTGGCATTGATATCAAAGGGGGAGTGATATTGATGTGAAAAAGACAAAGAAAGAAAAAGAAAAAGTCAAAGGGGAAGAGATATTGACATTCAGAGTTATATGTGGGAGATTATTGGATGTCTTCCATTGTGGGAGACTTGTTTGGCATTTCTTGGTACTTATATGTTTTTCACATTTACTGTTGCCATCAATGCCAAAGGGGGAGATTGTTGGCCATTTGGTGGAATTGATTATGTGTTGCATTGATGTTTTGTCATTGATTCCAACACTAGCTATTTGGATGCTTTACCGGCACCCTTCTGGTCCCAATAGGTAGAGTGGTTTCTGGTTGATTTGGTTCTGGCATGATCCGATAGGCTCTGGTATTATTTGGTGATGGAATTGGCTTGTTTATGATACTCATACTCATATTCGTTCACTTGGTTTTGGTCTGGTGATCAGATGCTATCCAACTTGCTTAGAAGCTTAGTTTCTGGTTCTGATGAGGGTTTCATCGACAAAGCTTTTGATGAATTGTATAAGTGGTGTTGGTGCACCTTCTGGTGGAGTTTCAGGATTCTTTTGGTGATCATGTTCGAGACTTGGTGGATGGAGATCATTGTTGTAGCGTGTGGACCTATACTAGGTCCCCGTTGATCTAGGTTATGGACTGACTTTAAATGTAACATGTGGATTGGACCTCTCAATGTATTTCTGGGATGTCTTATGTGTTTTATATTATTTGTTTTGTCTAAGATAAACATGGTTTGTATATATGTAATTGGTTTATTATCTAGTGGCTGACCTAATTGTTTATGGTCGAGGGTCTATATATATAGATGTAAGATCTCATTGTAGATCATCATGTTTATGTTAGAGGTCATGGTCAAGGAATGTAATGTGTGAATAATGTAATATTTTTCAAGCAGAGGATTTGGTCGATCATTGGAGATTGAATTGACTTTATGTAAGAGGATTTAGCCCTCCAGTATTGAGCTTAACCAAAACTGTACTGAGGCATAGGAGTTGCTATCTTTTGCAGTTCAACACTTCTTTAGATTGTAGTCTGGATTTCTATGTAGTCAGTGAGACTCCTTTTGTGATGAGCAGTGTGCTCTAGGATGTTGGCCTTCCTACAAGTGTAGGCCCCTCAATTGTAATTCTCATACTTACTGTAAAAGTATTATCTAACTGTGGGCAAACTTCCCACTGTGGTTTTTCTCTTTACCAGGTTTTCCACGTATAAATCTTGGTGTCATGTGGATGGCTTTTATTTTGTCATTATTATTTATGCTTAATTGGTTTAACTGTTATTCCAGTATTTGATTTAAGCATTTTGATATTAATTTTTTGGGTTCTGGTATTAAAGTTTTAAATTGCTAACAGTTTCGGTAATCTAAGACAGTTGATTCACCCCCCCTCTTAGTTTTCTTCCAATTATTTGAACTATCTAACATGAAACACCAACATAAACTCCAACATATTCAACTAAATTCATGTTTCTTAGTTTTGAAACTTCTTTTTTGTACTTCACTCTTTTGTTGGTTCACTCAGTTCTTCTTCACCTAGAACTGAATACTCTTTTCTTCTCCCCCTTTCTGTTACACATCTTCTCCTCCTTAGGCTAATATTTTTCTTCTCCCCCTTTGACAACAATGCCAAAGGTGTATATGCATCACTGATCATTAAATCTCATCTAAGTTTCTCCCCCTACAGAGTAGCCACCATTTCATCAATCCTCAGTGAAAAATATTCAATAAGCCCAATGGATTGATGCATCTCCTGCATCTTAGTTCTTCTTATGTAGGGATCTGACCCCTAGTTTACCTCTGAGGTACTCAAAGGTAGTCTTCGGTAATGGTTTACTAAAAGTGTTTGTAAGTGTCTCTTTGCTTGTCACATACTCCATTTTGACTTGCTTCTCCTGGACTCTCTCCCTCATAAAGTGATATTTCAATTCTATGTGCTTTGTCCTTGCATGTAACACAAGATTTTTTGAAACATTAATAGCACTTATATTGTCACAATAAATAGTTATCGGTTTAGACATATCAAGTTTAAAACCTTCTAATACATGTCTCATCTAGATTGCCTATGTGCAATTCATTGATGTTGCAACATACTCTACCTCTATTGTTGACTGTGATGCACAAGTTTGCTTCTTACTTGTCCAAGCAACCAATTTACCTCCAAGAAGAAAATCTCCACCGGTAGTGCTTTTCTAGTCATCTACATTGCCTGCCCAATCTACATCAGTAAACACTTCCAAAGAGATCATTTTTTTAAGGATACCATAAAAAATAGTCTATTGTGCCTTTCAAGTACCGAAATATCCTTTTCACTGCTACCAAGTGAGTCTCCTTGGGATCCTTCTGAAATTTAGCAACCAAACCATAAGCATGTGAAATATCAAGCCTATTGTGAACAACACAATGCAACTTACCGATCATGGACCTGTATTCTTTTTCATCAATAGAGGGTGAATCATCTTTCTTAGAGAGTTTACAATGTGTCACCATCGGAGTACCAACCAGATTAGAATCCTCCAGGCCAAATGTTTTCAATACTTCCTTTACATACTTACTCTGACAAATAAATATTCCACCACCCAATTGCTAGAATTGCAACCCAATGAAAAACTTAATCTCACCAATAAGAGATATTTCAAATTCTCTCTTCATCTCCTCAGCAAACACCATACATAAATCATCATTACCTCCAAAAATTATATCTACAAATAGTTCAGTTATCAATACTTTGTCTCCATCAGTCTTAAGATATATGTTATTGTCCTCATTGGTACGCTGGAATCCTATCTTGATCATATGTGCATGCAATCTTTCAAACCATGCCCTTATTGTCTACTTCAATCCATACAGTGCCTTATGTAACTTGCAAACCATATCTTTATCCTCAGTTATTTAATCAAATCCATCAGGTTGTTCTATGTACACTTCTTCCTCAAGGATTCCATTAAGAAAAACAGATTTAACATCCATCTGGTAGACCTTAAATCCTTTAAATGTAGCATAAGCAAGTAACATTCTTACTCCTTCCAATCTCACCACCAGTGCAAAGGTTTCTCCATAGTCTTCTCCTTCTTCTTGTGTATAGCCTTTGCATACCAGCCTTGCTTTATTCCTCACAACCTTGCCTTCTTCATTCAACTTATTTCTAAAGATGCATTTAGTGTCGATCACATTCTTGTCTTCTAGTCTGGGAACAAGTGTCCATGTCTTGTTCTTCTCTATGTGATCCAATTCCTCATTCATAGCATTAATCTAATCATCATCCTTCAATGCCTCTCTTATTGTTTTAGGTTCTATAGTTGAAATCAGACAAGAGTTTTCTCTGATTTTCCTTCATGTTTGTACACCCGCATTTTTATTTCCTATAATTTGTTCTTCTGAATAATTCAACCTGACATATCTTAGTATTATCAATTCCATTGTTGTGCCTTCTACTTGATGTTATTCAACTTCTTCATCGCTCTCTTCATTTACCAGTTGAGCACCTATTTCTGCATTATTATGCTCATCATTCTTCTGTACCTCCAGTTCAAAAAACACAAGTTTATCTTCATCTTTCTTAGGTTTAGATCTATTGGTCTCATCAAATTTCTCAGAGAGTTCATCTACCTTCACATTAGCACTCTCAATGATCTTTTTTATTTTCTTGTTATAATATTTTAGAGCCTTACTCTTTGTAGAGTAACCAAGAAAAATACCTTCATCACACTTTGCATCAAACTTTCCAGTGTAATCAACATGTTTAATGAAACATCTGCTCCAAAAAAATTTAAAGTAACTTATAGTAGAAGTCTTGCCATGCCATAATTCATAAGGTGTTTTGTTGTTACCTCTCTTGACAAGTACCCAGTTCAAAGTGTAAACAACAATGCTAATTGCTTCTCTCTAAAACATTTTTGGTACTTCACCTTGAATCAACATGGTTCTAGCAACTTTAACAATTGTTCTATTCATCATCTTTTCTATCCCATTTTGTTGTGGAGTTCTAGGAGCTAACATCTACCTCTTGATTCCCTGTTCATCATAGAACTGGACAAATTCATGAGAAATAAATTCTCCACGTCGATCATATCTTAAACATTTGAAATTCTTCCCGGTTTCTTTCTCAACTAAATCTTTGAATGCTCTAAATTTATTGAATGCCTCTCACTTTTCTCTCAGAAAAGTTGCCCACATCATCTTGGAAAAATCATCAGTGAAAATCATGAAATATCTATCACCAAAATATCTCTTAGTCCTCATAGGACCACATAGATCATTATGAACCAAATCATGGATAGTCTCTGAAGAGAAAGAATTACTCTTGAAAGATACATAAGTCATCTTACCCATCTGATAGTCTTTACATAATACATTATCTGGTTTAACAAGCTGGGGCAAACCTCTTGTAATACTTGATTTACTAACCTTTATCAAAATGCCAAAATTAACATGACAAAATATCTTGTGCCATAACTAGTAGTCTTAAATCTTTTCCACCAAACAACTATTCACATTAGTATTCAGATAAAAAAGATGACCTCTTGTCTACTTTCCAGTAGTAATCAATTATCCATTATTTCCAAGAATCCTACACACTCCACTTTTAAATTCTAGAAGATAACCCTTATCATTTAATTGACCAACACTCAAAAGGTTATGCTTTAATCCATCAACCCAAAAGACATCATCTTCATTTCTTTTTCCATTTAATGAAATAGTTTCTTTACCTTTAACCATGCAGGGTGAGTTGTTACCAAATCTTACTATACCTCCATCAAATTCTTTAAGGGATAAGAACTTGTTTCTATCACCAGTCATGTGGTGTGAGAAACCACCATCTATTATCCATTCATCACTGCTATCCACGTGAGACACCAATGCCTTTTCATTAGTCAGATCTTCCTTCATAGCAATAAACACTATCTCCTCATTGTCATCATCTTCTGATTCTTCATCAGTTACTCCTTCATCAATTGCAACATAGCAATGTTTCTGTCTTTTTCCTTTGAACTTTCTGAACTTCTCTTTCTTATCAGTGTTAGGATAGTTAGCAGCTATGTGTCCAATTTTATTGCGAGAGAAACACTTCAAGGGTAATTTATCTTTATACTTACTGGTGCCTCTAGGAAATATTTTAGACAATAGTGCCTCAAGTTTCATCAGATCTTCATTATCATCCTCACCTTTGCTACCGCCATGACTATACCTGTAGTCATGATTATGAAAAATATTCTTTCCTTTCCTAGCAGATGTATCGGTTACAGAAGTTTAAAAGAAGATTTGGATGGTTTTGAAACACTATTATCAAAGTTGTTTAACTCAAACACAGTCAACTTTCCAATAAGATAATCAATAGTGACTTTATCTTTATAGATAGATCTCAGTTCTTGAAATGCAGAAACTCTAATAGCATACTATGGTAGGAGAGTTCTAAGCATTTTACTAACAACAATATCATCATCAATCTTACCTCCAACACTCTTAATGTCACCTACAACCTCTTTAATCCTTTTACCGTATTGTGCAATGTTCTCATCATCAGCCATTTTCATGTCATCAAATTTGCCTCTTAAACTTTCTTCTTTTACTCTTTGAACATGTTCATCTCCTCCATAAATCAATTTTAATTTCTCACATACCTCAAATGCAGTTTCTAATCCATGAACATCTATATACTTAGAATCAAATAAAGTACTTACAATTGCTTCCAAGGCTTGAATGTTTTCTTGTTGATATTTAAGCTCATCTAGTGTCAAGGGGTTGGTAGTAGGAGCAACATACTTGGTTAGCACATGATTCCAATACTAAGCACCCAATCCTTTAATGTATATCTTCATCTGGTCTTTCCATATCTCGTAGTTGTCCTTGGTAAACTTGGGACCCTCCTTCTTAATCATCTTTCTTCGGGATCTTTCCCTCAAGCTGTTAAGATTTATGCACACAGAGGACCAATGGTCTAGTACCAATTGATAATCTTAGAGGATCCAGTTAATACTGAGAGGGGGGATGAATCCATATCAACAATAATTTCAAACTTAAAAATTGAACTTATAAAACTTTTTCAAATCAAACATAAACTAGTAATAAACTTTTTACCATTATCGGTAATCACTGATAACCAACTGTTAAACTAGTTTATCAGAATAACTCATTAAGTGTTGATCAATATGCATAAAATGAAAGGAAAACATAACAACACATTAAAACATTCACCATATGAACACCATGTTTTTCACATGGAAACCCAAATAGGGAAAAACCATGGTGGGAATCGGTACCCACAAAAAATTGTGCACTCTTTCGAAATGCACCCTATTAGGAGCCTAGCCCGGTTAGAAGCTTACAATGATGCCCTGTTAGGAGCTAACCATGTTAGGAGTCATTTGGTTAAGGGATTTAGATGATTATCCCTATTAGGATCTTTGATGTAGGAGCATCCCTGGTTCACAACAATCTTGCATCAACCAAAACTATTTTCCTTTTTGTTTTGCTTTTTATTTGCAGTTTCAGTTTTCCTTTCTGTGTGTCCCGATTTTGGCTCACCGGATACTGTGGAGTTGGATTATACTTGAAGACTTGATCATCTTTCTTTCTTTCAGACTACATCACATTTGGATCACTTTCCAACAAGATATTGTTACTGGTTTCCATGACAGTTTCTTGTTACCAGATTAATAGTTCTTTGTTACTGGTTGCCTGGACCTATTCCAATGATCTTCTAGAACCCATTTTGAAGCTTGCGGAGCCTTTGGCATTGATTTTGATGTTCCTTGGTATCTGGCCGACATTTTCCTGCAATCTACATTTCATCCTTTGGATTTTCTGGAGGAATCTCTTGGTGGAGGCCGACCTTGTTATTTCATGTTAGGTCTTGTTCTTCGGGTTTTGATCCCTTTTGGGCTGATGCGATCCTTTGGATTGATATATATAAATATATATTTGTAATTATTCTTTATAATGTAACGAAGAAGAGAAGGAACTAGCTATACTTTGCATAGAAGATAGATCTTTCGATTCAAGGTCCCTATTGTGACCTACTCTACCAGGCCTGTAAGCTGGTATGTTGTAACTTGATTGTGACTGATTGGATGTGTAGCGTCGTAAATTGTACGCACTTGCTAGGGTGGTACAATTTCACACCTAGTTTAGCACTCGCCTTGGTGCATTTTTCATTTTGCATTGCATTTCCCCTTAGCACTTAATTAATTAAATTAATTAGGTCTAGGCTTCTATTTTATCATCTCCCATATCATAAAGTTGGGTCCTTTTCATTAAAGTGTGCCCCTTTCATTTTATTCTTCCAATACATCATTTAATCTAAAACCCTAATTAGGTCCTATTTTGAACTTGAGGGCTTGATTTCGGGGGTCAAAACATCTCGAAATCAGCTGTAACTTCAGGATTCTCTTTAGAATCATCATATCCGACGACCCTGAAAATTTGGTGAAAAGTTGTCGGGACCATGGCGCCCAGCGTGCACATGGTCTCGGACATTTTTCCCAAAATTTTAGGAGCGCAATCCAATCATAAAATAAAGCTTAACCCCAAGAAATTGGCGGGAGATTCAATCTCTACGTCGGCCAAAAGTTGAAATTAAGACCTAGGGTTTCGTATATAAGAGCTCTCTTTCTTCATTTGAAAGGATTCAGATTTTTGGTTTCAAGGGCCTTCTATGCAGTGAAAGAGCAGATCTTTGAAGACTTCAACAACATTCAACATCCATCCATCAAGCATTCATCAATTTCATTCATCCATTTAGGGCTTTGAAGACATTGAAGAGCAATAGGGGATCATCGACTGAAGATTGGCTTGTACCCCTCCCTTGGGGTTGGGTATGATTTCATGTTGTTTTCATAAGCCTCATCATATCACTTGTATTCATGCTTTAGATCACTTTGCATCTTGATTTGGAGCATTTACATTATCATTTACAAGCAATTAGGGTTTACTTTCTAGGTTGCTCTAGTTTGCTTACTTGCATTTTAGGATCTTGCACACACACAAGGTTTGCACACACACTACTTTTACAATACAACTTGGCTATTTGTGGAGGTGGAAATCACCAAAGTGGGGGTTTGACTAAGGCAAAACCCTATATAGCCGCCCACCATACCTTTTCAGATATAAGTGCAAGTTTCGGGATTCGGACAACGCCGCAAGTTGCAGATCTGACGGAAGCAGACTGAGACGGGACAACACACCAAATTGTAGAGAAAAAGACCAGGATAGGGGCATGGGGCACCCTGGTCCTGCCAGGACAGGGGCGCTGGGCGCCCTGGTCCTTCTATCAGATAGCAGTTTCAACATTTTTCTAACAGCTTTTTAGGTTGCAAAACAACAATTTCAGGTGCAGAATCAGGACGGTGTCGCCCCCACCCCCATCCCAAACATTTCCACTCAGATTTTTACCCCAGGTACACATCTGCATTCTCCTTTTATCCTTGTGTTTATAGCTTTTCATCAATTAATCTCAATCTTGCAATCTTGTTACTAGTTCATACTTGCACTCTAGGGCTAGTAGTTGAACTTGCATCATTTTATCTATCATTTGCAACAAAGGAATAGAAATCTTAATAGGTAGCTAATGGCTCTCTCTTCCACAGAAATAAGTAGCCAATTGTGTGATACCTCTAGGCTCTTTCATATTCCACAAGTGTGTGATTGAAAGTGAGATTAGGGCATGTTTGCTTAGTGTCACTTTTTCCCCCACACATTTTGGTGAACTTGACGTGAATTCCAATCTTCTCTAATTCTGATTTATGTTTTCAAATTTGAGTGTTTATGCTATTTCAAATTCAAATTTGCATTTACAAGTTTTAATTTCTTGCAAGATTAAAAAAAATATTAGAGGAAATTTTTGCTAAAACCCTAATTTTTTCAATTCAAAGTTGAACTTGTGGATAGCTTAATTGGGATCAATAATTTCAAATCTGATTTAGGAACTCATTTGAATCATAAATTTCATTTTTCTAAATCTACATTCTAGGTGCTTGCATTGGTTAAAAATTAAACATTCCTTCTATTTTGCATGTGTTATCATTTGAAAGAGGAAAATTGTTGTCATGATGCATTCATTTGATAATGGGTTAGCTTCCCTTGTTTCAATTTTTCCTTCTCCTAAAGAACCTCCCCCCATCTATAACAACATTTTAGTGCCTAAAAGAGTTGCTTCCAATCCCTTTGAGACTCTCCCATGCTCTAAGGATGAAGACTTTAAGAGTGATCTTGACAATTCTCCTAAAATGTGCCCTTCCTATTTATCTATCCTAGAGGAAGAGAATGATATCATAAACACCTTTCTTAATGTTACTTCACCTTCCCTACATGATGCCTCTCTAAGTGAAAATGCATTGATGGACATTGACTTATTTTCTCCTAAAGTTGGTCCTTCCAATGGGGGCATGTTAGTGCAACAAGAGGTTATGAACACTTCTTTCAAAGATCTCCTTCCTAAGCATGAATCTTTGGAGACATAAGTTCATGTTCCTCCTAAAAAACACTCCCTTCATGAGGATCCTTTTGTGCAAGAAGATGACATTATCCCTACATTTCCTAGTGATGTCATTTCCTTTTCCAACAAAATTCCCACTAGAGATGATGAATTAATGATAAATGCTTACCCTTCTCCTAAAGTTTGTCTTACCCATAAACATCCCTTAGAGAAAGAAGATGAAATAATAAGCAATTTCCTTAATTCTCTCTCCCCTAAAGATCATATTGAACATATTTTGAGGAAAGAGGATGATTTTAACACATCTATTGATGCTCTCCCTCCTAAAGATGAGGAATTAATAAACAATGTTATCTCCTCTCCCGAAATTGACAATACTTCAAACATTCCTTTCAACAACCTCACTATTTGGGATGAACCATTAGAAGAAGGTGTAGATTATTCTCTTCCCCATGAGATAACCCTAGCCAAAGGGGATGAAATCAAGATTGAAAACTCCCTTGATAGTTTCTCACCTTCCTTGAATCTCAATCATTCTCCCTCTAAAAATAAAGCATCTCCCTCTCCTCAACTTGGTTCTACTCATAAGGAAACCCTAGTTCAAAACAAGATGGTTAACATCTCTTTCAAAGATCTCCATCTCAAAAGTGAGACTTTAGAGAGTAATGTTGATCCTTCTCCTAGAGAGTTTATTCCCCATGTAGATCCTTTGATGATAGAGGATGATATGACCTTTCCTAGTATTCCTACTAGAACATCAATGCCTACCCCTTGTCTCTCTCCTAAAATTGATTTAATCTGTGATGAGATTTTAGTGCAAGAGAAGACTATCAACAATTCTTCTAGCACTTTTGTTCATTCCTCTAAACCATCCTCAATCAATTTGATACATGTGAATGAAACACCTAACAAACCTCTCTTCACTATCCAAGGTGCTTGTCCTTCTCAAAATTCTCAACCTTTAAATAAGCCTATCTTAGTGGTTCAAGGTGGTTATGCTAATGATTCTTTTTGCACTCCTAAGAAACCTATTATTACTATGCAAGGAGGTTATTCTACTAAGAGCCCTTATGAGTATGCTAAGCAACTGACTAGAGAGAGTTATAACGTGGTTGCTCATACCTATAACACAAGAAACAATAGGCAACCTAATCCTCCTCCAGTTATCCCAACTTCACTTCCTCCTTCCCAACCTCTTCTTCCTCAAGCTCCTCGTATTTCACAAATTCTTAGTAAGGACTATGATCTCATAGAACAACTTAAAGCTACCCCTGCTAAGATATCCCTTTGGGATTTGATTCAAACTTCTTCCGCTTATCATGGAATGTTACAAGATGCCTTGAAAGATTTGAATGTTCCTCCACCTAATACATCTAGTAATATAGTGTCTTTGGTTAACTCTGTGATGAATCCTAAAGCTCAAATTGTGTTTAATCAAGATGAGTTGCCTACTAGTGAAATTCAACATCAATATGATCCCTTGATGATTGTGGTTATCATAAATGACACTGCTATAAGATGAACACTGGTAGATAATGGTTCTGGCCTTAATGTGTGTAGCATTAATCTATTGCATAAGATGAATGTGGATACATCCCTTATTGAGCCTGACTCTCGTCCCATTCGAGGCTTTGATAATGTGGCTAAGTCTTCATTAGGTATTATCACCTTACCCATCACAGTGGGACTTGTTACTTTGCCTACTCCTATCCATGTTATGTCGGGAAATCTAACATACAACTTGTTATTAGGGAGACCTTGGATTCACAGTATGCAAGCTGTCCCCTCTACATTGTATAGACAAGTTAGATTTATTTATAATAATAAGACATAGACCTTGATAGGTGATACTAATTTTCAAGCTTGTTTGCAAACATCTACTTCCAAAGGGAGTTCTTCTAAGCCTTCCTCTTCTAGTGATGACTCGTTAAACAAGATACCTATGGATGAATCATCACCCTCTGATAATCAAAATTCTTTGGATGAGTCTGAAGTTCCTGAAGAAGATTTTTCTCAACTTGAATCTAAACATGAAAAGGCTTTTGATCCTGAGAAGGTTCTCATAGAAGATGATTAGGGATCTCTTGATTTCAATCCCACCTTTGTAGGTGAGTATAGGGTTCCTCCTAGAGAGCTTAAAGTTAAAAAGAAGGAAGAAACTAGAGATCAATCAGTCTTACCTGAACCTATGAGCAATAATTTTGTGGCCGCTTCTCAAACTTCTTCTCCTCACACCTCTAATTCTGAAGGATTTGATTCTTTGTCTTATGAAAAACCACCTTTTCTTTCTGAAATGGCTAATCGTTATGGTCGTGGTTTCCATATTTTGGCTAAGAGTGGCTATAGTGGAAATGGTTGTGGTGCAAATGAACAAGGAATTAAAGTTCCTTTAGAACATAACATGCATGAATATTCATTTGGACTTGGATATAATCTTTCTAAGCCCACCAAAGCATCTAAAAGACCATCTCTCAATGTGAATGCTATATTTAGTAGTGATGATGATCTCACTTCAACTAAATCATCTTCTACTTCTATCAACTCTCATTCCCCGAATAAGGAAATCTTGGCGATGAGCAAATCTCTTGATGACTCTCCTCAAATTTCTAAATCCACTTATGAATCTTTATCTCCTATTCATCATAAAGTCCTTTCCTCCAGGGATAAGGCTCTAATAAATTACACTCATCTTTCTTCTAAGATTTCTTGTAACTTTCCTTCTTCGATTTTTATGACTTTATACATGTTTTTGATCTCACTTATAGTTGAGCATTCAGCATGTCATATTCAAATACCTCATTCAATCTATCATGTCTTTAAATAACATTAATGGCTATTATGTTGCTCATCATTATGTGACATTGGTAGCTCATTTACTGGGGGCTCATTGTCATTCATGATGGTACAATTTCAAGTGCAATCATATTTTTGAAGCAACATAATAGCCTAATTTTTCTATGTTATCTCTTGTTCCTATGGGGTAATAGTGTGGAAATATTGATCATCTTTGCTTTAGAATTCTCTTTTCCTAGATATGGGAGAAGATGTGTATTCTCTTTCTTATCCTACCCACTTCTTGTGAGGAGTATTTTACATACACTAATGTCTTTCTTGCATGAACTCATGTGAGTATGTGGTACATTTTGTTTATGTCTATTGTGTAAGTCCTTCTCATTGACCTTATCCTTGGGAGGCAATGATCTTTTCTTATTTTTATCTAAGGATCCACTTTTTCCTATTTCATGGATGGTGTGAACTTTATTACTTGATGTTATTCCTTGTATGCATTTGTTGTTGTTTGTTCAAGGATTCTCTCTTACAAGAGGTGTAAGTCCTTGACTACAACCTCTTTTGCACTTGGTAAAATACGTCCATAATGAATTCACTCTCCCAATTGGGTTAAAAAGAACGTCATCCTTCATTAAGAATCACTTTCACCTCGCAAAAGAAGGAAGTATTGCATTCTTATTCTCTTCTTTGTCTTATTCTAGAAAATGTTATATTTGTCTAAGACAATTCCTCTCGGGGATAGGTGTCTTTTGTACAAAGATCTCTTCTCCTCTAAGGATCTCCTTTACACATACTACAAGATATCCCTTTTCAACTATCTTATCCTTGCTTAAAGAGTGCAAAACTCTCTTGCTTGGATCTATGACATTGTTGCATTTTTGGGGTATCTTCTTTTGTGATGAAGGTAGGTATCCTTGTTCTACTTTGCTTATGACATAAACATTACACTTTTTGAGCAATGGGTCATTCTCGAAACCAGAGCACAGACTCTTAGAGCGAGATGTCACACTTTTGTACTATACATATACAGGTTGTAGCATACTCGGGCATAGACTCCTATGAGGTGCTTCTAACCTCACTTACACACACATGCACGAGGTTGAGTGGAACTAGCGGCATAAGGCTAGACTTTCTCACTCTCCTCCCTTACATGGATCACCTAGATAGACTCTAGGGGCTAGTTTTCCATGTCCTTTGTCCCATGGATCACCTAGACAAGATCTAGGGGCGAGAAGTCCATGTTTTCTTTCTCACTATTCTTTTCATGGATCACCAATGTGTGTATTCATGCTTTTTTCCTTTCTTTTCTTCTCTTTGCATTTTGTTTCCATTTACATCCTTCATCTTGTGTTAGAGAATCCTTAAATCCTCACACTCTTTGTTGTGTTGGAATTGAGATTTAGTCCTCTTTCTTACCAAATTATTCTCCATTAGTTTTTGATCTCATATCAAATCTTCTTGTGAGCATTTGTCATCAATATTCTTTAACAATTCGAAGTGGTAAACATGATACCCTGTTTCAACTCACTAAAATTAGCAAGCCGAAACAGGGGGGGGCATATAGCTACCCTCAAATTTTCATCACCTTCCTTAGTAAGCATTAGGTGATTTTGTGATCTAACATGTGGTTTTGTAGGTTGTGGTTCCTAACTGAGTACTGCAGATGCCGCTGGGGGCTTCGTCTGACGACTTATGGATATATCCTTTTTCAAATAATGTTTACTTTTCTGTACTTTAGCTTGCATATGCACGTAGTGTTCATATGACCGCTAAAGTGGGGGCTAAATGTAGCGTCATAAATTGTACGCACTTGCTAGGGTGGTACAATTTCACACCTAGTTTAGCACCCGCCTTGGCGCATTTTTCATTTTGCATTTTATTTCCCCTTAGCACTTAATTAATTAAATTAATTAGGTCTAGGGTTCTATTTTATCATCTCCCATATCATAAAGTTGGGCCCTTTTCATTAAAGTGTGCCCCTTTCATTTTATTCTTCCAATACATCATTTAATCTAAAACCCTAATTAGGTCCTATTTTGAACTTGGGGGCTTGATTTCGGGGGTCAAAACATCTCAAAATCAGCCGTAACTTCGGGATTCTCTCTAAAATCATCATATCCGACGACCCTGAAAATTTGGTGAAAAGTTGTCGGGACCATGGCACCCGGTGTGCACATGGTCTCGGACATTTTTCTCAAAATTTTAGGAGTGCAATCCAATCATAAAATAAAGCTTAACCCCAAGAAATTGGCGGGAGATTCAATCTCTAGGTCGGCCAAAAGTTGAAATTAAGACCTAGGGTTTCATATATAAGAGCTCTCTTTCTTCATTTGAAAGGATTCAAATTTTTGGTTTCAAGGGCCTTCTATGCAGCGAAAGAGCAGATCTTTGAAGACTTCAACAACATTCAACATCCATCCATCAAGCATTCATCAATTTCATTCATCCATTTAGGGCTTTGAAGACTTTGAAGAGCAATAGGGGATCACCGACTGAAGATTGGCTTGTACCCCTCCCTTGGGGTTGGGTATGATTTCATGTTGTTTTCATAAGCCTCATCATATCATTTGTATTCATGCTTTAGATCACTTTGCATCTTGATTTGGAGCATTTACATTATCATTTACAAGCAATTAGGGTTTACTTTCTAGGTTGCTCTAGTTTGCTTACTTGCATTTTAGGATCTTGCACACACACAAGGTCTGCACACACACTACTTTTACAATACAACTTGGCTATTTGTGGAGGTGGAATTCACCAAAGTGAGGGTTTGACTAAGGCAAAACCCTATATAGCCGCCCACCATACCTTTTCAGATATAAGTGCAGGTTTCAGGATTCAGACGATGCCGCAAGTTGCAGATCCGACGGAAGCAGACTGAGACGGGACAACACACCAAATTGCAGAGAAAAAGACCAGGATAGGGGCGTGGGGTACCCTGGTCCTACCAGGACAGGGGCGCTGGATGCCCTGGTCCCTGGGATAGGGGCGCTGGGCACCCTGGTCCTTCTGTCAGACAGCAGTTTCAGCATTTTTCTAATAGCTTTTCAGGTTGCAAAACAACAGTTTCAGGTGTAGAATCAGGACAGTGGCGCCCACGCCCCCGTCCCAAACATTTCCACTCAGATTTTAACCCCAGGTACACATCTACATTCTCCTTTTATCCTTGTGTTTACAACTTTTCATCACTTAATCTCAATCTTGCAATCTTGTTACTAGTTCATACTTGCACTCTAGGGCTAGTAGTTGAACTTGCATCATTTTATCTATCATTTGCAACAAAGGAACATAAATCCTAATAGGTAGCCCATGGCTCTCTCTTCCACAGAAAGAAGTAGCCAATTATGTGATACCTCTAGGCTCTTTCGTATTCCACAAGTGTGTGATTGAAAGTGAGATTAGGGCATGTTTGCTTAGTGTCACTTTTTCCCCCACACAGGATGTAATCAAATTTCATGCAATAAACTATCTTCTCTGCATTGCCTCCATCATATATGTGTATTTCTGTTGTGTTACTCTTGCTGATCGATCTAGATTCATCTCCTTGAGGTCCCTCCTCATCGGTGACTGCTTCAATCTTTCACCTATTAGGATCAACCTCACAAGCGGATTTAACACTCTGATATAGAGCTACCTGGTTAAGGGATTTATAATGTAAGGCCTATTTGGACCTACCCAGTTAAGGGATTTTGATTGTTGCAATTGTTAGAGAACAATAATGAATGATCTGGGTAGAAAACTTAACTGCTTGCTTGATTAGATCCAATTAAGCTCCAAATCTGCTACTCTCTGCTAGATCTCATACTCTGGTTCAGCTTCACACTTTTCTCAAAACCACTGACACAACAAACATCAACTGTACTGACATAAACAAACTTTTCAACTTAGTCAGTTACAAAACCCTAAGAATTACAACATAGATCATCAAAGATCTTTTATAACTCATTACATATCATCATTGATTATCATTTGAATCATTACAATCAATTACAACTTTTGAATGATCATTGCATCTTGATTTGATACAAAGTCAAACCCTTAGAACACTCCATGAAGCACTTTGCATACTCCCAAGAAATTCGCTCTCCAAACATGCCAAAAAATATTTCAAGCACTTCATACGGTTTGTGCCACATCATCACCAATATTTGAACTTAATGTAGATCACCGCTAAACCAAAAATCATTAGCGATAAAGAGAATTCTTTATCGGTCCTTAAACCCTTCTTAAACCCTAGCAAAAATACAACAGAAAACATAAACATAATTTTGGATATCCAAAACATGATGCAGTTCGGGTCAAATACATATTATAATGATAAAAGTTCACATTCCAAACCACAACACTTCAATCATCACCAATCACCATATCAAATCAAAACGTTCATCGTTTACCGGTTAAGGTCTTAATTCCAGTTCACTGTCTATAATATCGGTAAGGCATTTTCGGTAGACCAAAAAGACTTAGATGACAAAATGCATCATAGTAAACATCAGTTGCCATCAATGACAACACAAATAACTGATCAAGGTCATCCGATCATGCCATCTCAATCTCTTCATCACAATGTCATCACAAATAGTCCTTTACCGGTTCAGTCACCATTCTTGATCTGCATCAGTTATGCCAATCATGCCAACACCTAGTTTGCATTATGCATGGAGATAAATATTATTTAATTATTCATAATTAATCTATTAACTAAATAATTTATTATTTAGTGAATTAATGCAATTAAGTGAATAATTAATATACGAATTATTTATTCCAACACCCCTCTGAATGCACAACTGGGAGAGAGGCAAAGATAAAGGAAAAACAATGAAAAGATGAATGCATGATGGGTTCCGGCCTAAAGCCTAATGAGGTAACCATGAAAAAACATGCAAGTTTCTTAGAAATAGAGAAAAGGAGAAAACCTTGAATGGGAACTATGTCGACTTGAATTTCATCCTCAGAATGCAACCTGCAACAAGTTAGTTTCACAAAATACAAATGGAAATGCTATAGGAAATCTAAACTCAACCAATGAAACTACATGAAGTACATATAAAATAAAATACTAATATTACCTTCATGGATTATGTTTTATTGTGTCCTAACTCCACTCTTCCTGGTTGCAGATGGTGTGCTCTCAGACAATGCACTGATGGCTTCCAAGATGGCATATGAAGAATGGACTAATAACTTGTAGTTAACTGATACTATGATATGCAATACTACATGATTAATTTGAAGACTAACTCTCTCTCAACTGAAGCTCTTGATTTTATAGACTTTGAGAGGATGAGATGATGTGGCTCAAATCAATGGTCATGATCAGATCTACATATTTGAATGGTTGTAAGAAAAGGTGAAGGTTGAGAGAAAGGGGGAAGGAAAAGACAAGTGTCACTCATCTCACCTTGACTGGGTTGCTGACTGAGAGAATCTAGGAATGGTTGGAGGAAATTTAGGCATGATAGGACAAGTGGACTCAAGTCCTTCCTAAGATGTAGAGGGTGTTGGAGAGAATATAAGAAATGGTTATGAAATATGTGTACGCACACAGTTTTCATTAAATTTGGAAGTTGAAGATAAATGATGAATTAATATTTAAGAAATATTAATTTCCTTAGCCACATGTTTGATGAGTTGGCAAAGGGAAGATGAAGTGGAGATGGAAGGTGATTTGGATAATAGATTTAAATAATTTAGAAATTATTTAATATTTGAGACTATAGGAGGAGATAATTAAATATTAGATATTTAATTAACTTGATTAGAGGAATAATTAAATATTAGATATTTAATTAATTAGAAGAATATGATAGATGAATTAATTAATAAATAATTTCAATTAAATTAATTAATAGAGAGACAAGAAAATGATTTAAATAAATTAATCTTTTCAAATTAACTATTTAATAGAAGAATAATTATTAAATAAATAGAAAATATTTATTTAATTGTTCATAGCCAATTCTTATGTGTATACATTTTGCCCCTCTTTGAAATAATGTCAAGACAACATTGTTTCAAAGATTAAATCAAGTCTCGATAATGCGCCTGATAGAGATAAAAATCCTGATTATGTGCCCCCTCGGGAGATTGATCATGAAATTGTCGAAAATTATTGTTTGAATGATTGATCTCATGATAATTGATAAAAATTTAGTCAATTAAATTCATTTAGAAAAAACAAATTAAATTTCCCCATTGAAATTAATTACTCTTCAAATAGTAAATATAAAAATAACCAAGGCTAATTTTAATTTCATTGTTATCCTTGTCAGCTTGTGGAGAAAATATTCTTGCTGAGGTGGCGAAATGGTGATTCTCGTGGAGAACCATCGATTTGAGCGTGTTTGGCATTATCAGTGACTTGCTGAGTATGGATATCCGGTATGTATCTTATCCCAAGCTTTATTTTCAAGTTTTCATGCAAATTTTCATGTTTTTAGTGTGTTTTTGAATTTTTACATTTTTTGTGATTTTTTCGGTGTTAAGTTAGTACTTTTGCAATTTGCTTTAGCACAAATGCATAGATTAGCACATATGCTTATTTTGTTAGCACATATGTTAAGAATGTTAGCACTTATGCATAGTTTTGTGCATATGTTTCATTTGTTAGCGCTTATGCTCATTACGGTAGCGCATTTGCATCAGTTTGCGCATATGCTTTTAGATTTAGTGCATTGTTCAAAAGCATAGCGCATATGCACTAGTTTAGTGCAAATGCTCTTAGATTTATCACATTTGCTGTAGTTTAGCACAAATGCTCAATAGGATAGCGCATTTGCTCAAATTTGATGTTTTTGATAAGTGCAAAGGCTAAAAATCACTTTGATGATTAGATATAACGTGTTTAATACACATTGATGATGAATAGGGACCCGATCGAGTGATTGTGTGATGTGGTTGGATAGTTAGCTTGATTGATTACGTGATTGATAGATTGATAGATTTGTTGATTGATCGTTTGATTGATAGATTGATAGATTGTTGATTGATCACTTGATCAATAGATTTGATTGATTGATAGAATAACTCTAAGAAACTGATTTAGTTTCTGATGCAAGAACTTAGTAGAGTTCTGGTTGAACTCAGTGATTGATAGAAAACCATGATTGATAGGTTTTAAAATGATTTGATAGCTTAAGTTGCTTCAATTTGATTTGATAGATAGATAGATTGTTGATTGATCGCTTGATTAATTTGAGAGATAGTTAGATTGTTGATTGATCACTTGATTGATTTGATAGATAAATAATGATTGTTGATCGATTGGATAGATTGATTGATAATTTGATTGCTTCAATAAATAGGAGAAACTTGATGTTCTCTAGTGTCGGGAGAAATTACCGGCAGTGGGTCATTTAGTTCCAGAGCTAACCCAGATAGAGATTAGACACATAGATACCTGTGGTTTATGCCATTTGTTGTATATGCCTGAGATTCCGCATAATAGAGGATTATTGACGACGTTAGCTGAGAGATGGCACAATGAGCATAACACTTTCCACCTGTCTATGGGTGAGATTAGTGTGACTCTTGAGGATGTCTATAGGATTCTGCACATCCCAGTGATTGGCGAGCTAGTGCAACATGATTTTCAGGATTGGGTTGGGATAGAGGCTTGCAGAGTCATGTTTGCTGATGAGAGCATTGGTAGAGGAGAGATTCGATGGGTAGATATGGTGATGTATTATGAGGCTCTTCTCGCTATTCTTGTTGGTCTGATTGGAGGATTTATATGTCCTAATAGGAGATCATGAGTTTTTTCCATTGGATGGGGTGAGATTCTCCTGAGTATGATGTAGCATCGTACTCGATATGCTTGGGGTGTTTGTGTGTTGGCACATTTATATCATGATCTTCATCAGGTGGTGTATGATGAGAGCGCAAGTTTGTCTACAAGATGCACTTTATTGCAGATTTGGTGCTAGGAGCACATTGCTATTACGTGCCATATCCATCATAGAGTTTGTGGAGAGAGGCAGCCATATGTGTATTTCTATGCAAGTATCCTTACTTAGCATAATCTGGGTAAGATGGAGCATTGGCGTTGGGTTCTTGATTCATTGGATAGTATTACTTGGAGACCATATCTTGATTGTGAGCCATGGATGGATGATGCATAGACCTTTCCATTTATCATGCAAAGTAGATATGTCATTGGTTGGGCTCCTTACATTGTTGAGCGATAGTTGATTGGTCGTATTTTGAGATAGTTTGGCATCATCCAGCCTATGCCTACTGGTGTGACGATATATGCTCGCCGTTACAGAGATAGGCAAGATTGAGGACCTTCTTTATCATTTGAGATTGCTCATGCAGAGTTTGTTCCTACTCTGAGAGTGGCTTATGATATGATATTGCACATTCTTGATCCTGGGGTTACTATATATTATGCTCAGTACATATTAGCTCATCCATTTCCTCGCATTACTGGTCTAGAAGATCCTCCTCCCATCTCAGGAGATGATGATGATGACTTAGATGATCCAGTTTCTAGGAGATGGAGATGGAGACGAGAGCTTGGAGCTTCTCATGAGGTCGGGGGCGGTGGAGATGAGGGTGGGGATGGAGGTGGTGGTGGGAGGAGGCCTAGATGGAGGGGAGGTCACTTGAGAGTCTATGGAGGACTGTTTGGACCAATTGGCAAGATTGAGAGAGCACATCCTATGGGTGGGAGAGATGTTGTATGGGTTAGGAGGGAGTATGGTAGGCATGAGATCATCGAGAGGGTTTCCATTGACAAGAGGTAGGGTGAGTGGACTGGATGGGGGTTGTGGGAGAGGTATTGATTTTGGTTAGATTCAGCCAAATCCTAGGGTTATTGCAGTGCATGGTGGAGATGATGAGGATCCTGAGGATCATGTTCCCTTGATTAGATGATGGGTTTAGAGAGTTACTCAGACCGAGATTCCAGCAGTTGGATAGGTTGGTGGTGAGGGGATTGGGGTTCATGCACCACAACAGGATTTACCAGAGAAGGATGCACTAGTGCATGATATGCCAGAACAGGATGCACCAGAGCATGGTGTGCTAGGGCAGGATACCATTGATAGTTTGAGAGCACATATTGAGCAGCTTCGAGTACAGGTGCAGACTCTTATGAATGAGAGGGATAGAGATGTTAGGAGACAATAGGATACTCAGGGCCTTCTTGATCACATTCAAAAGGTTGGATCAGGTACTCTCTTGGCAGACACTGTTAGAGCATTAGTTTGGGCTGGGAAGGAGACTTCCCACTGGCGATGATGATATGAGGAGGTAGTTATAGAGAGCTAGAGAGCAGGTAGTTATCATACCACCATGTTGATGGATACTAGCAATGGTGGGGGCATGGGATCTCCTTAGAGGAGTGGTGATGATGGGAGATAGGCATCTGGAGGATCTTCTTGCCCACAACCACAAAGATGGATAGAGTCAGGTGGTAGTGGTACAAGACAACCGTGACTTGATTTGTATTTGATGAGGCATTTGTATTGTTTATCTAATATCATTGTATACTTGAAATTTTACCGTTTTATGATGATCTATATGCAGACATGGACTCTATATGATGATGATGATTTATATGCATGTTACTCTATTTGATGATGATCTATATGCTTTGATTTTATGGATATAGTGATTATATGGATGATGTTTCTTTATGCATGTTATTCTATTTGATGATGATATGGATGCAATGATTATATGTTTTTGTTTTTGTTTTTGGTTTTTGATGATCTTGGATGCAAATGAAAATGATTACTATCTTAAATGATGCAAATGCAATGACCTATATGGAATGCAAATGAATGATTGATTTGTTTTTTATGATGATACAAATGATCTATATGAAATGTTTATAATGATTATGAATCTAAGTGCAAAGATGCAACTAAATGATATTAAATGAAATGATAATGCAAACTATAATGATGATACACTATATGATGAATAAAATGCACTTATTTGAATGCAAACTAATGCAAATTATTTATATACAACTAAATGAAAATGGATGATGGTTAAAATGATTCTAAAAGAATGCACCTATAATGATTAAATGCAAATTTTTTTTGTTTGTCCAAGTATACTCAATCTTTATTTATGCCCGTTGATCTGTTAATGAAATTATATTCTTATAATACAGCTAACCATGAATGCTTATAATGCAACTGAATAATGAGCTGACTAAAAAATTGTACTGCCATTCTTCATACGCTATCTTTGTAACAGTGCTTGATCTCATCATTGAGCTTTAAAATGTCATAAGAAAATACAAGCAACTTGACATAATGATTCAAGATGACCTGAGTATTCCTTACATGGATTTTGATATAGCAAGTTAATACAAGCAACTTGATATAATGGATCAAGTTGACCTGGTTATTGCTTGCAGAACAGACAAGGATTATCTCCTTTCATGCATGACTTGTAATGTCCTCCTTGATCTTTTGTCGATCATATCCTTAGACAAGTACATACTTTAGTAAGAGATAAACCACAGACACCAATCAAAGAAAATAATCATGCCCCATCATAGCTTCTCTAGTCATGGACATCCTTGAGTTCCATAGAGGACATGATTAGAAATAAATCAAGATATAAACACTGAATCTTGCATGTCATTCACATGTTCTTATGGTCATTAACTGATATAATCATCTTGATGAATGATCTTTGATAATCCTTTATTACTTGCTGATCGATTTTTTGTTTTCCTGAGTTTCATGATTCAATTATTGATGAAATGCCTTGATCTTCATTGATTTGTTGCTTGTTATCTATTTCAAAATCCCAAGTGTTTTTTGTTTTTCTAAATTTTTTTAATGTTTTGGATTTTTTCAAAGATTCAAAAGATCACCTTAGCAAAAGGAATTAGGATTTTGCCCCCATTGGAAACAAAAAATTATTATGGATGTATGAATTGATCAAGATCCAAACCATGGTGGGATAGAAATGCAAATATGATTGATTTTGATAAAATCTAAGACAATGACTACTACAAGTATGTCAAAGATTGATAACTGTTGGTAAGCTGCATATTTCTTGCTAAATGGTTTAGAGCAATGGATGCAAAAGATGGAAGATGGAATGGATAAGGTAAGATAGATGGAAGTGATAGATGTGATAGGATGGAGTGGATAGGTGCACAAAGAGATCTCATAGATGGAGGAACCTACTTCTTAGATAGCGCTTGTTTACCAGGTTTTCACCATCTAAATTTATTGCAGTTTTTTGGATTTTAGATGCTTTTTTAAAAAAAAAAATTAGGACTTTATATGCTTTTTATTGATTTTTTTAGGACTTTATATGCTTCTTATTGATTTTTTTAAGACTTTATATCTCAAGCATAGAATTTCTTGAGATGGATATAATTGATAGGTTCATCAAACCAATCATCTTCAGGGGTAGATAACTTGTATGCTTCTGATCCATATGTTGCTACTATGACAAAAGGTCCTAGCCAATTTGGTTTGAATTTTCCCTTCTTTTCCCAATCTTGTTGATTTCTTGGATTCTCCCTTAGAACTATATCCCCAATTTGGAAAATACGTGGCTTAACTTTGTGGTTATAGCTTCTTTCCATTCTTTGTTGGTATACTTAAAAATTTTCTATTGCATTTTGGTGACATTCTTGAATCAGTTCTAGTTCCTGGAGTCAAGAGACTCGTTGTTCTTCTTCTGGTATAAGACCATGCAAGGATACTCATAGAGAAGGTATCTCTACTTCTATAGGTAATATAGCTTTTGATCCATAGACCAAACAATATGGAGTTGCCCCTGTTGGAGTGCAGATGCTAGTTCGGTATGCCCAAAGAGCAAGATTTAGCTGAATGTGCTAGTCTTTTCTAGCTTCATTGATTGTTTTCTTCAAGATTTTCAAGATAGTTTTGTTTGATGCCTCAGAATGAACATTACCTTGTGGATAATATAGAGTAGAGAACCTATATTAGATATGAAACTATTCACATATCTCTTTCACATCTTGATTTTTGAATTGTCTTCCATTATCAGTGATAATGGTCATAGGAACTCCATAGCGACAGATTATGTAATTCAAAATGAATGATGATATTTTTTCTCCTGTCACTGTTGTTAAAGGCACTGCTTCAATCCACTTAGTAAAATATTTAGTAGCAATCAAAATGAACTTATGTCCACTAGAAGATGAGGGATTGATCTTTCCTACCAAATCAAGGCCCCATTGTGAAAATGGCCATGATCCTGTCATAGGATATAACTCTTGTGCTGGCACATGAATGATATTTCCATGGATCTGACATTGTTTACATTTTCTAGCATAGGTGAATGAATCTCTTTCCATAGTAGGCCAAAAGTAACCCATACGAAGAAGTTTCTTAGCTAATGTTAAACCACTTGAGTGTGTACCACAAATACTTGCATGAATGTCGTTAAGAACTCTCTCAGATTCATGTTTTTTAAGACATCTCAACAAAGTACCATCTAGACAATGCCTATATAGGATATCAGCAATAATAGTATAGCGAGAGGACTGACGGATAAAGTTTCTTCTCTGATTATGAGATAATTCAAGAGGAAGGATATGATCTTTCAAATATTGGTAGGTTTGACCGTATAAGGATTGACTGGTTCCTGGTATATGGAAAATTCGATAGGTATGCTGGGATTGGATGGTAGGGGTTAAGATATCTTCCACAAGAAATTTGTAATGTTGTTTATTCTCCTTATTTTGCAAGAGAGATGCTATTGTAGCCATTGCATCTACTGTTTTATTCTCATTTCTTGGAATATGGGTGAATGTGATTTCTTTAAAGTGTTCTTTAAATTCCTCCACCAATTGTTTGTATGGCATAAGATTATCATCCTTTGTTTGATATTTATTATTTATTTGATTAATGATAAGTTGTGAATCACCAAAGAAATAGAGTTCTTTGACATTCCATTCAATGGCCATTTTGAGCCCTATAGCCAATGCTTCATACTTTGCAGTATTATTGGTACATGGAAATCGCAGCCTATATGATTTCAGAATTGTATGTCCTTGAGGTGAGATGAAAAAGATTTCTGCGCCTGATCCATATTGGGTATAAGAACCATCAAAGTACAATTCCCAAAAGTTTGTACTTACTGTCAAGATATCTGCATTAGAAAATTTGATGTGCAAAGGCATGTCATTTTGTAAAGGTACATCAGCTAATTGATCAGCGATGACTTGTCCCTTGATAGATTTCTGGTCAACATATTCTATGTCAAATTCACTCAGTATCATAACCCATTTGGCTCGTCTCCCTATCAATGTTGACTTGCTCAACAAATATTTGAGAGGATCTATCTTTTCTATTAGTTTCATAGAATGAATCAACATATAATGTCATAGTTTTTGAGTTGCAAATACAACTGCTAGACATATCTTTTCAATTGAGGAATAATTTAATTTGTAGCCAACAAGTGTTCTACTGATATAATAAATTGCTCTTTCTTTTCCTTCATCATCATGTTGAGCTAGGAGAGAGCCTAATGATACACTTGTTGCTGAGACATAGAGCAACAATGGTATCCCTTTGGTTGGTGATATTAGTACTGGAGGACTTATAAGATATTCTTTTATTTGCAAAAAAGATTCTTCACATTTTGTATCCCATTTGAATGGAATATTTTTATATAGAAGATGGGTAAACGAAAGGCATCTATTAGCCAACTGAGAAACAAATCTCCTGATTGATTGCAACCATCCTTGTAAAGATCAAAATTGACCTATTTTCTTGGGTGACTCCATCTCCATGGTAGCTTTGACTTTTTCAGGATCTACTTCAATGCCACAAGCTGATATAATGTACCCATCAAAGTATAACTTCCATTCATTGGATGGTGTGAGAGCAAAGACTGATTCATCTGGGAAATCAGTTAACATGGGACGATCGTCTGAAATAGGAGCATCTGCCAGTTGATCTGCTATGACTTGTCCTTTTATCGCCTTTCGCTCCATATACTCAATGTCAAATTCACTGAGAATCATGACCCATTTTGCTAGGCAACCTGTTAAAGCTGCTCGGCTGAGCAAATATTTTAAAGGATCAATTTTGGCAATCAGCAATGTTTGATGGCTTAGCATATAATGTCGGAGCTTTTGTGTTGCAAATACCACTGCTAAGCATGCCCTCTCAATAGTTGAATAATTTAGCTCATAGCCTACCAGTGTCCGGCTGATATAGTAAATAGCTCTTTCTTTGCCGTTCTCATCTTGTTGAGCCAAAAGAACTCCTAATGCTGTTTCAGTTGCAGAGATATACAATAGAAATGGCTTTCCTTCGATAGGAGGCATTAGGATGGGTGGCGACAACAAATAGTCTTTAAGAGCTTGAAAGGCTGATTGGCATTGCTCAGTCCATTTAAAAGCGACACCTTTGTGCAATAGATGTTGGAATGGATGACATTTGTCGGCCAACTGAGCTATGAAGCGACGAATTGACTGGAGCTTTCCTTGCAGACTTCTTAATTGTTGGAGGTTGGAAGGTGGAGGCATATCCATGATTGCTTTGACCTTGGCGGGGTCGACCTCAATGCCTCAGTGGGAAACAATATATCCGAGCAATTTTCCAGCTGTAACACCAAAGACACACTTTTTTGGATTGAGCTTGAGTTTGTAGGTCTCCATTCTGTCAAAGATTGGGCCCAAAATAGCTAGATGACTATCTCTGGTGACAGATTTGCACAACAAGTCATCAACATAATCCTCCATCAAAGTATGCATGAAATCATGGAAGATTGTCGTCATTGCTCTTTGATATGTCGAGTTCACCAGTTAATGTAGCATAGAAATTAGGAATCATCAAAACAAGTAGATCAATCAATCAAAACACAAGACATGCTAGCTCAATCAAAAGAACTCTCATTGAAATGAACCTAATTCCAAAGCACATTCAATAGAGGCACAAAAACAAAGCATTTAAAAGAAAATGTCATGCAAACCATATGCTTCTTCCATGCGGCTCCATTGTTGTTCTTTCCTCTTCAATGGGTTTGTGGATCTCACCTACAAGTGCTCACACAATTGAAAGCAAAAAGCTCAAGAGTACTAGAAACGAAAGTTCGGTAGTTTGATAGAAATTCGGACCAGGTTTGATTGAAAATCATCCAATTTATAGAGAAATTGGATAAATGACAAGATTGGCATGATGCAACTCAAATGGAAATTGCAAATCAATATGACAAATTATGACAAATTATGCACTTTCCATGCACAATTTGATTGATTGATAATTGATGACAAATTATGACACATTCTATGTCAAAATTGATTGATTGTCAATTATGACAATTTATGACAAATTGACATGCCATTCCCATGGAATTAGGAGATGAAATAGGAGGGAAAAGAAATTAGAAATTTGAGAAATTAGAAAATTGAAATTGATGAAAATTAGGAATTAGAAATTGAAAGAAATTAGAAATTAGGATTTAGTGAATTAATTAATAATTTTTCATTTATTAATCAACTCACAAAGAGGAATAATTAGCCAATTAAATAAAGATTTAATTGTAATGAGAAGACTTAGGATAAATAAGTAATTTATTTAATCCTAAAGGAAGAAATGACAAATTAGGTTAAATGAATAAATCATAAAACCCTAGAAGACGAATTAGAAATGTGAAAATGACAATTAGGTCTTGATTGAGGATAATTAATGTCATGATTTTGAACTGATAAATGACCAATGCGACAAAATGATTTGATTGATAAATGTGCCAATTGATGAGGAACAATGACAAATTGATCCAAATTGACATAATTGAGATAGACAATGATTGATAGTGAAATGATCACAAAATGACAAAATCAACAAGAGGACAAGAATTAATGACAAAATAGATTGCAAGACGACAAGATTGAAAATGACCACGATCGATGACAAATCGATCGCAAAATGACAAGATTGCACATGACAGCGATCGATGACAAATTGATCGCATGATGACAAGATTGAAGGATTGATGATAAATCGACAAGATTGATAAGAGGACAACGATCGATGACAAATCGATCGCAAGATTGACAGGATTGGAGGATTGATGACAAATGAATACACACATTGATGCGACAGGATAAAATTGATCAAAATCATGACTGGATAATGTTGTCGAGAAGACCAAATTTGAGGACGAGATGATTGAAGAATGTAGAAGAATGACTCGATGTTCACAAATGATAAAGACCAAATGCGTGACATAGGAGAAATGTTAATGCGACGCAAAAACCTAAAATGAGGCAATGCGCAAATGTTAAAGTATGACTTCGCAAGCGTTGACCATTTTTGGGTGTCTACACCTTCATATCCCATCTTTTACATGATTTCATATCCTTTGCCATATTATTTTATGGGAATATTGACTTCTGCTGCTATTGCTATAGTTTTGTCTTCATCCTTGTACAACCAACCAAGAATGTCTTTGTCTTCATTTTCCTCTGCAAGAGTTCCAGCACTAACAAATGTTCCTTTAAACATATGTTTTGATCTTTCTGATGACTTTGATTGAATATATGTAGGCTTACCATATGACTTAGGGGAAAATGGAAAATTATGCAAAGAATATTTTCCCATTCCTTCATCATTTAACTTGAGATTTTTTTCAAACATTTCCCATAGCTTTGCTTGAATTTCTTTAGTAGGATATACTGATTCTCTGTTATGCAGAATTCTTGTATCTTGTGCGGGTTTCAAATTATTGCAATATTGACTGGAATCTGCAATTATAGTGATCTCTTTTCCTTCATGAGGAAATTTTACACATTAATGATATGTAGAAGGAACTGCTTGCATTTTGTGAATCCATGGCCTTTCTAGAAGAATGTTGTAAGAGAGTTTCAAATCTAAAACTTGACACAATGTATCCCTTTCCACAGGTCCTATCCTTGTTAGTAGCACAATAGTTCCTTTAGAAGAATGTTTTGCTTCATCATAAGCCTTGATGGCTATTTTCTTTTTCGGGTCTACAGCATTCTCTGAATATCCCAAAGCTTTTATCAAACTTAATGCACAAATGTTTAAGCCGGCTCCTCCATCTATGAGCACATGTTTGACTTGAGTTTTATTTATGGAGACTTCAACATGTAAGGGAGCATTGTGACAATGTTGTAAGGAAGCGTCATCATTTTCAGAAAATGATAAGCAATGAGGAGCTATAAGGTATCCTACCATGTTTTGGAACTGATCTACATCCAAATCTTTTGAAACTGTTGTTTCCACTAAAGCTTTCTCCAAAATTTCCTTATGCATAGGTGAAACCTTGAGAAGTTTCAGAATTGATATTTGAGCGGGTATTGTAGACACCTAAAATTGTCATGTCTAATTAAATAAATATTTTATTTATTTAATTATCTAAGCTTAATTCTTCTATTAATTAAATAAATCTTTATTTATTTAATTAATTCATTTATCCTCTTCTAGCCTTATTTCTCATTTAAATAAATACATTTATTTATTTAAATTATCCTTTTCCTAAATTAAATAAATATTCTTATTTATTTAATTATCCCACTTCTTCTATTAATTAAATAAATCTTTATTTATTTAATTAATTCATTAACCTTTTCTACCCATGACACATGTCATTCATCTCTTAATTCATACACTACCTACCCCTTTCATTATTTTATTATTTCTTTTACCTACCCTCTAATCATAGCCGACCTCCTTTTACACCTCTCAATCTTATCCCTCCATTTCATATAGTGTCTTCTATATAAGGAGATGCTTCCTTCATTATCAAACCCTAATGACCTAATGACCTAATAAGCTAACTACTTGATCAATTGACTACACTACGATCCTACTTGCAACCACATTCTGTTCTTTGTTGAGCTCTTGTGCACATAAAAATCTGAGAGCAAATATATCAAGCAAGATCAATGGAGATAGGAAGAATGGAGATCAAAACCCTATTGGACATGTGATGGTATAATCTTTGTGATTTCATGTGATTTGCATTGTCTTAGGTAATCTTCATATGTTATGGTGGATCTTTGTTGATTGTTAGGTTAGGGTTTTGTGGTTGAATTCATTTTAGCCTTTCAATATTGTTATTATTGTTATCCATTTTCACCATATACATTTTCGCACGCCCGATGGGACTCTTGTCCCTTTTGCATTTAACCTTTGGTTGTAGATTTTGTATTTTGAAGTGGCAGATTTGGTATTTTCGACAATATTTTCAACATTTCCACATCTGCGAACTTTCGAATCGTGTTTTTGATTTTCTGGTGCATCTGAGACATCTTGGATCGCGTCCGTGTTTTCGACAAAATTTTATTTTGCAGGTTTCCGAAAGGCACTTCTGTGTTACTGAAACGCGTCTGTGTCGTTTTAATCCGCGTCTGCGTCTGGGAAGTGTGTCTATGTTTTTTGTCAGCGTCTGTGATCCACAGAACTGCGTCTATGTCACAGAGGTGCGTCTGTGTAGAGGGTAACCACGTCTGTGTTCCCCAGTTTTGAGATTTCGCATTTTTTATTGATTCAATTTTCGGATTTTGCATTTAGGGTTTCAGATTTGGTTTATTTTCAGACTAACATTTTCAGATCTAGCTAACAAAATTGGTGCAGCTTGTCTTGGAAGCAAAATCATTTGGTTGAAGGCCCCTATTTTCATAAAGTCTTTTTGGGTTTTAAATTTTACCTAACTTGTGTGCATGCAGGAAGGGGTGATTATTTCAAACAAATCCAAACTACTAACAACTCTTTGTTGCAGATCCTTGGCGAGGGTTTTTCGATTTTTATTGTGTGCCTTGTTTTCATAGACTAGCAAACACTTCCATTGGTGCACTAAAATTGAATCATTGTCTTTTGTGTCTTGAGCAATAGGCTCTTTTTGTTTAATCTTTAGAGGGCCTGTCTTCCCGTGTGGTCATTAGGACTACTAGTGAGAAGAGAACGACCCAAGTGGTAGCGAGGAAAACCCACCTCATCCGAACCACTATAATCAAATGTATTCATGGTGAAAACTATGAATAACGTGTGCTAATTAGTTCATACCGACATTATGTCTCCCCATAAACCTGTCTGATCAAATTTATTTGATCAGTTGTAGGGCGTAACCCCTACCGGCTGGGAGCCTTCTGTATCTACAGAGCTGAAAGAGCCGCATGTATGGCCACACAAGCGGATGCCCTTACTAGCACCTTTTTGTTTTAGAAGCCCAAATCCTTCTAGTTGTTGGGGCAGGAGGTCGGACCTCTGGTAGCGGCCCACACACATACGGTTCTTAGTAGAGATACAAAGTTCGCCATGGGGAGTTTTCATGGGGACTGATGCTTGGATGACCCAAGAAGTGAGTGTCGAGGGTGGTGCTAGTGAGGTCAAGCATCTAAGTATCCACTCTGAATAACGTAGCCTCGGGGGTAAAACCCCATGTGGGATCAACAACTATTGTCTTGGCCAGCCATAAGAATTGTGCTTGACTTATTTTAAACATTCAAAACATTCAAGACCAAACAGCAAAAACATTGTGTCTTTTGTGTCTTCAAGTGTATGTAAAACATTTTTACATCAAACAACACACTTTTCTTGGAGTCATTTTGAGTCTAGACACTTGCAAACATTGGGTCTTCATCAACACTATGTCCTCTTGTCACGAAAAATAGTCAAACAGTCAGATTGGGTCACAACAAAACAACTTCACAGATTGGAAAAATTGCACAAAATTTGCAGAAACGCGTCTGTGTCAGGCATAATAGCGTCTGTGTTGTCTAGTCGCGTCTATGAATGACAGAATCGTGTCTGTGTTCCAACAGTCAACATTGCATTTGGCAAGAAAAAAATCTCAGAAGCGCGTCTGTGTTAAGCAGAGCAGCGCCTATGTCGGGAAACCGCGTTTGTGAAGTATACAGGCGCATCTGTGTCCAGAATTGAAAAACTGTTACAGTCCAGCAAACAACACAGTCAGTTTCAGAATTCTGAGCTTCCTAGGTCATCTCTCTAGGGTTTCATTTAGCATTCAACCTGTCCTTGGGTCTCACAAAGTCCATCATTGCTTTACATCTCTCATTACATTCACATTTGTCTAAACTTGAGTCAAAAGGTCACTTGCTTGTCCCCATCATACTTTGTCAACACACTACATACAACAACACTCTGCTAAGTGGTCCCTCATCAAGGTTTCTTACCTTTGGGTCTCATTTGGTTTTACTTAGAGTCAAGGTCAGCTTACCTCATCAAGAGAAACTATCCTCTCTTTGGAAGTCACACCTACTCTACTACATACATACTTGGTCTTACACTTTGGACATTGCAAGTACATTTCAGATTCATTTACATTCCATTCAACTCTTGGTCTTCCATACTCTTTCCATTTTTCATCTAGTCTCTCACATCTCGGTCAATACCTAGTTCATGGTTGAAAATCGTCTTCAAAAATCTAGGAGAGAAACTAAAGAAGCTCAAGAGTCCGCAAACATGAGTTCTTATGAGTATGACAATGATATCTTTTTCAATTCTGATCATACTACATTACCTGACATGGATGTCTATAGAAACATTCCAAATGTTGAGAACATGGACACTATAAACAACAATGCTACACACAATGACAATGTGGACAACTTTTCAGTACATTCAGCAAATGTGGAAGAATCCATTATGAATCCCCATTTCAATCGATTGGTTGAGGAAATAATGAGGAGGGATAGACAATACTTCTTACAAATGATGGCACAAAGTGGAGCCAAGATACCTCATGATTTTGACATGTCTCAAATAATGGAACATAGACCTTTGCAACAACCTCACTCCAATATGGATCAAAGGAGACCTAATAGTGGAGGAAATAGAGGACCACATATGGTACTTGAATCACCATCAGCTTTGCTTCAAAAACTAGAGGTCCCACATACACATGGTCAAACATATGATACTTACCTTCGTAGACCATTATGGAAGTCTTATGCAGACAAATATGCTCAATCACATACTAATGCTAAGGATCAACCACCAAAACAATTGCATGTTCAAAGGCATGCTCAAAATTTGGACACAAGGAAACCTCATGTCAAATTTGGGGGCAACACAATGGAACATGACATGCCTGTAGAATATGGTATACATGCACAAAATAGATATGGGGTTCCTCAACATGAATCTATACCAAGTGGTCCATATACGCAGCATCATTATAGACCTCCTCCATATGAACATGTGTATGATCAATATCATTCATACATGCAACATGCACCTCCTCCAATGGGTACCTCAAACATAGGATATGGTCCAAGAAGTCGATCTCCACCTAAGAGCAATTTGGAGCAACAAATCAAGGACTTACAAAAGAAAATGGAGGACATAAATACACCAAAGCCAACATACACAATGAGAGACATATGTCCTTATCCATTTGACAAGAGCATTCCAATGCCTCCTTTTCCTACACACTTTGTGATGCCTAAATTTGATAAGTATAGAGGAAAAGGGGATCCTAAGGTACACATAAGACAATTTTTCACAGCTTGCATTGAGGTAACAGCAGAAGAGACATATTTGATGAGATTATTCCCACAAAGCTTAGGTGATCAAGCTATGGAATGGTTCTCCCAGCTTCCACCTGGAATTAAGTCATGGGGTGACTTAGCAGAGGTATTTATTCAACATTTCTCCTACAACATAGAGACAGACATATCAGTCACTACTTTGTGCAACACCAAGCAAAAAGAGGGAGAGTCTTTTACATCATTTTTACAAAGATGGAGAAATCTAGCCAGCAGATGCTCTTGTGAAATTCCACAAAAACAAATGGTAGAAATGTTCACCCAAAATGTTAACAAAGACATTGGCTATGATCTAAGAAAAGCTTGTTTGTCCACCTTCAAGGACGTTATTGAAAAAGGCTTAGCAACAGAAAAGGTCCTAATTGAACAAGGAGTCATCAAGATATTCAAGGAAAATAAAGATGACTTTAAAGGAAAAGACAAGCCAAGATTTTGGAATAAAAACAAGAACATAGTCAATGATGGTGTTGTTGATGCCAACATAGTGCAACCCAAATTCATTTTTTCTGGATCAAGTTCTACAAACAATCAAGTGAATACTCAAACAACTTCCAGATCATGAAGGAAGTACACCCCATTGGGAGAACCACTTGAGTCAGTCTTCAAGAAGCTAGTGGCAAACAAGGTAATCACAGTTCCAGATTTTCCTCCATATGAACCAAAGGTTAAACCAAATTGGTGGAATGATGATGAGTATTGTGAATTTCATTAGAGCAAGGGTCATAAGATAGGAAATTGTCATCGACTGAAGAACATCATACAAGATCTCATTGATAGAGGTGATATTGAGATTGAGGGACATTCATCCAATCAAGAACATGAGATGTTTAAGGAACCATTCCCAAAACATGACAAGGGAAAAGCTAAAGCCACAGAGGATCAAACCAACTATACCAGAGCATCCTACAACTATGATTCAACTATCAATCACATCTTGATGGACAATTATGTCTCTACCATCATCATCAAGGACAAAATGTCTGAGAATTCTACCCAGAGACCCAACATTGTCCTAAAAAGTGTTGGATCTTCTTCTGAACCTACCTCCGAATGTCATGTTACAACCCGCCGAGGTAAAATCACTTTGCAAGGTGATTCAACTAAAAACACAGCTTCTTCATCAATCAAACTTGAGTATGACCTTGTAGAACAGTTAGGGAAGACACCCGCGCTCATTTCAATCCTTGAACTATTACGCATATCTCCCGCACATAAAGCCATTCTTGACAAAATCTTGAGAGATACTGCTATCCCTAATGATCTAAATGTGGACCAGTTTCAAGCCATGGTGGGATACCTTTCCATTCCACACTCCCTTACTTTCACAGAAGCTGATGATGTCTTTGTAAGTCAGCCGCATAATGCACTATTACACATTGAAGCCTTCATACACAAACATCAAATAAAACGAGTCCTGATAGATGGAGGAGCAGGTCTAAACATTTGCACATTAAGCACTATCACACAATTGGGATATTTTGATAAATCTGTGAATTCTACAAACAAGATCACCATTAAGGCATATGATGACGAAGAGCGTTCATCCAAGGGTACAATCATCTTACCTCTCAGAGTTGGGCCAGTTACAAAGGATGTGGTCTGTCAAGTCCTGGATTTAAATCTCACTTATAACATATTGTTAGGACGTCCTTGGATCCATGAAATGAGGGCAGTTCTATCCACATATCACCAATGCATTAAGTTTCCTCATAATGGAGTGGAGGTAACAGTTAATGGCAATCCTAATCCATTCATATATTGCAATAACCTGAAATCAAAGACTGAGACCATCATTCCTAGTAATCGGGAGGTTGTTCCTTCGTCGACATACATTGATCCTGAGTCATTAAAACCTTCAACATCCAAACAAGGTGAGCTTAGAGGCAAGTTTCAGGACAAAGGCATGGGGGAATATACTTTCAATCAGACCATGTACTTAAGACAAGTCATGAGTTCCCCAAAAGAATATGGAAGACCACATCCTAACAAGCAAATCTCCATCATGACGCTCAAATGGGACCCTACTATCTTTCAAAGATGGGGTGAACTAGAAGAGGAAGATTTATACCAAATGCTTTTTAGAGACAATGAAGAGGAAACACAAGATCACGTCAATCTACCATGTGAGAAATATGGCAAAGGCTTCAAAATTCTACAAAAACTCGGGTATGATGGAAAAAGCCCTCTGGGGTTACGAAAGGAAGGCATCATTGAACCTTTACAACCTGAATTGACTTTCAAGAAGGAATGCTCGAAAGGACTTGGTTTCTTAACTTCCAAGGTCCACACCCAAAGGACAGAAGAAGCCTTACAAATCAAAGCTGCCAAAATTCAACAAGAGAATTGCTATTCCACAGATTCCAATGAATGGGAATGGGGTTCTGACAAGTCTTCCAGTGACTACGAGCTCACCGAGACATTCAGAGAGCCAGGTGAACCCACAGAAGAGGAGGAGTTTTATAACAAATTCAGAGTGGGTCAGGAAACAACCCAGGAGGAGTCTACACAATCCTTGTCTCAAGGTTCTAGGTTGAAATCACATAGGATGAGAACACCTGTTCCGGAATGCGCTATGAGTGATGATAATTTGGATTCATTTGCGATCGAGACTGATGAGGAGAGTGCCATCGATGACCTCGATAATTACCTTGACATACCCGAATATAATCACATCTTCACTCTTAGCCCCGCTAACTTCGAAGACATTAACGAGCTTCCCCTTGTTCACCACCAACTCATTGACTGGGATCATGAAGGACCTGCATAGTTGGATACATTCCAAAATGATGAAGCTTTTATTGACTATCTAGGCATACGGGATGATCTTCCCCCTGGAGACCATAAAGCGGGATACACTATAGAACTCAATAGCATGGCATATTTTGGTGAGGGTGTCGGACCTTCCAGTCGCAAAAATGTGAAAATCAGAATAAATCAAGGGTCTTATGGTGAAAACCACATTGTGGCGCTATCTAACCCCAAAAAAGTAAAAAGAAAGGACATATCTGAGGGTGAAAACCTCTCTGAGGCGCCGGAAGATGGAAGGCTCGACATTCTCCCAGCATCATATGAGGAAAAATCATCCATGTTGGTAGAGGAGACTATCAAAACAAACATCGGTACAGAAGAGGTTCCACATAACATATTCCTAGCTCAATCACTGACAGAGTCTGAAAGATCAAAATTTATAAGTTTCTTCAAAAAGAGACAAATCAACTTTGCTTGGTCATATGCTGATATGCCTGGATTGGATCTGGATTTGGTAATGCATCATCTGACAGTCAAACCAGGGGCAAAACCAGTCAAATAGAAATTAAGAAAAATGCATCCACAAGTGGCATTACTAGTCAAAGCAGAACTTGAGAAATTACTCAATGTCGGATTCATATGCCCAATTGATTACCCTAAATGGATCTCCAACTTGGTACCTGTCAGTAAACTAGATCGCACCATCAGAATTTGCACAGATTTCAGAGACATCAACAAAGCTTGTCCAAAGGATGACTTCCCATTACCAAACATTGACTTGATTGTTGATCTCACAGTAGGTCATGAAATGCTATCATTAATGGATGGATTCTCTGGCTATAATTAGATAAGAATCGCACCCGAGGATCAACACAAAACATCATTTACTTGTCCATGGGGAACTTTCTGTTGGAATGTCATGCCTTTCGGGTTAAAGAATGCAAGTGCTACATATCAAAGAGCCATGACTACTATCTTTCATGATCTCATGCATGCAACTGTGGAAGATTATGTTGACGACCTCTTGGTCAAATCAATAGACAGAAATACACATTTGGACATACTTTCAGTTGCCTTTGATCGGTTGGAAAAATACAAAGTAAGATTAAACCCTAAGAAATGTGTCTTTGAAGTAACCTCTGGGAAGCTCCTAGGATTCATTGTATCTAAAAGAGGAATTGAAGTGGATCCAGCAAAAGTCAAAGCTATCTTGGAAATGCAACCACCAAGAAATATCAGTAAACTTTGATCCTTACAAGGCAGACTCCAGTCCATTTGAAGATTCATAGCACAACTGGCAGATAAGTGTAATCCTTTTCAGCACCTACTACATAAAAACATCAAATTCAAATGGGATGACAACTGTCAACAGGATTTCCAGACACTCAAAGATTATCTTCTAAATCTGCTAGTTCTGATGCCACCAGTTCCAGATCAACCTCTGTTACTATACATATCAGCTACTTCAACAGCACTGGGGGCACTCTTAGCGCAACAAATTGCTGAGGGCAAGGAAAAAGAATTATATTATATCTATCGCACATTGGTGGGATATGAGCTAAACTACACACCAATTGAGCGCACATGCCTTGCTGTGGTCTTTGCTTCACAAAAATTATGACATTACATGCTTACTCATAAGACAAAGTTAATTGCAAGGATAGATCCATTAAAATACCTTCTCAATAAGGCAACACTTACTAGGTGACTGGCCAAATGGGTAATGATACTGAGTGAATTCGAAATCGAGTATGTGGATAGAAAAGAAATAAAAGGACAAGCCATCGCAGATCAATTAGCAGATGCCCCCATGATCGATGATGTTCCTCTAAGTTCAGAATTTCCAGATGAATCCATTTTGACAATGTCACATGCAAAGCCATGGCAACTATACTTTGACGGCTCGTATACATAGCATGGGGTAGGAGTTGGCATCCTCTTTATAACTCCTCAAGGGGATTCTATACCAAAATCATACCGCTTATCATTTCCTTGCACTAACAATATAGCGGAATATGAGGCATTAACAACAGGATTACGAATTACAGTTCAATGGAAGATCTAGGAACTTCGTGTTTTTGGGGACTCCCAACTTGTTATCCGTCAAGCAACTGGTGATTATCAAATGAAAGATGAAAAGTTAATGCCTTATAAACAAATGGTGGATGGTTTGAAACAACATTTTATAAAGATAGACTTTGAGCAGATACCAAGAGAGCAGAATCGCACCGCAGATGCCATGGCTACAATTGCTTCACTGATCGATCTACCTCCAAACGAGACCCTCTATGAGTTCTTGGTGGATAACCTTTTGGTCCCTTCATATGAGATCATGCCTACTAAGATGCTATGCGTTGTCAGTCCCGAATCCCAGTTATATGTTCCCATTTTCACATACCTACATGACAATACTTTACCTCCTGATCTATCAAATAACCAACGTCGCACTTTCATTCACCAATCCTCTCGATATGTCATTTTAGCTGATATCCTATACCGGCGAGGTCTAGATGGCACTCTTCTTAGATGTTTAGAAAGCGACGAAGCTCAGATTGCGTTACGGGAAGTGCATGAAGGGATATGTGGTCCACATGCTAGTGGTCCTACCTTGGCCAAGAAACTCATCAGGACTGGATATTACTGGCCCAATATGGAGAAAGACTCATATCAGTTTGTCAAGAAATGCAATCAATGTCAAATTCATGGAGACCTCATACATGCGCCAGCACAAGAACTTCAACCACTTGCGTCTCCTTGGCCCTTTTGTCAATGGGGACTCGATCTCATAGGCAAGATTCACCCTCCTTCCAATGGTCATAAATTCATTATCACTGCCACAGAGTATTTTACAAAATGGATTGAAGCCATGCCTCTCACACAAGTTACTGGAAAATAGATTGCTACATTCATCCTTAACTATATCATTTGCCGATACGGTATTCTTGTTTCCATTATCACTGATAACAGGCGTCCCTTCAAAAATCAGGATGTTCGCGACCTCTGTGACCGCTTCAATATCTCCCATCATTTCTCCACACCATATTACCCTCAAGGTAATGGCCAAGCTAAGGCATCTAACAAAACAATCCTTAAAATCCTAAAGAAGACAGTCAACGATGTTGGTCACAATTAGCATATCCAACTTAATCCTGCACTTTGGGCCTACCGCACAAGTGTCCGTACACCTACAGGAGCTACACCCTATTCACTAGTCTATGGTTCTGAAGCCATCTTGCCTATTGAGGTTGAGCTACCCTCTTTATGGGTCTCTTTGCAAAACATCATCAGTGATGAAGACTACAGGGTCTCTCACTTACAAGAGCTGGAATTATTGGATGAATAAAGACAAACTGCTTTTAATCATCTCAAGGCTTACCAACAATGAATGAGTCGTAGCTACAATCACAAGGTCAAGCCTCGCACATTTGAGGTAGGTGACTCAATTCTCAGAGAAAATCCTAAAAATCAACAAGACAGAGAGAAGAAGGGCAAGTTCGAACCAAATTGGCTTGGTCCTTACATCATTACAACAGCATATGGATCTGGTGCATATCAGCTCTCAACTACAGAAGGTGAACCTTTGGAGGATCCTATCAACAACATGCACCTTCGCAGGTTCTACACATAGCTCTTCAGAGTATCCTAATTTAAAAATACAAAAAAATTATAAAAAATAAAAAATCATTATTTGGTGAAAACCTGGCAAACAGGCGCCTTGTGACACAAAAAACATTGAAAAATCAAAAAAATTAAAGAGAAATAATTTCGTCCAATGGTGAAAACCACTTCGGTGGTGCCCTGGGCAAGTACCATGGTGAAAACTGGGTCACCAGTGCCATGCGTAGAGACATTGCTCCTCCCTCCTTCAGGATTCTCTTTCATCATTTCACTTGGCACACACTCACAACCTATTCGTTCATAATAACTTACCCATTCCCATCATGGCTTGTCAATTGATCTACCCAAGATTGGTTAGCCATTCATAATAAACATTCCTTTTCATCCCTTTCCATCCATAATAAATCAGATCCTATCTGTGGCTAAGGCAAAATCCTACATCTAGTAATGGGTGTGGAATGGAGAACATCACATGTTTCGAGGAGTATAGTTTCTTCCAGATTCCTTCAGTCTATCTATGCACAATCCATAATAAAGCAACATTTGTATCATAGATCCGCAATAAAATATCAGTTTCATGGATTCAGTCAGTTTTAGATGAGACACAGCAGCAACAATGGGCTTCAACAAATCAAATCTTTCAACAGACTCAGACAACATTATGGTTCAGTGCTATCTATCCATTCTGTGAAAGTAAACATTGTGACCACAATCAAATAAGACTTATATAAGTGACAAGAGACACTAAACTTGAGGACTACAGTGGATGTTGGTGTCGAGTCTTGGTTTTCTTTTGATTTCATCTTTTTTGGTGACATGTCTTTTAGCTTTTCCGGGGATGTCTTTGACTAGAGATTCTATCTCTAGGATGTCTTTGACTAGAAAGGCGAGGATGGGGTATCATCACCTATTTGTATTTGCTATCTATGGATTGTCTCTTAGTAATGCTATGACTTGTCCAAGGATATGAGGACACTATGAGTCTAGTGTGAACTAGGGCATTCCTTGTTTGTGAATGTCTTATCTCCATGCAAACAGGTACAATGACTTTCTGGGTCGAACATATGCCTTGATTGTCATAACCTATTTTTCCATAATAAAGCTCAATGATGATAACACACAAGAAGCTCTTTCACTTTCATATCTTTTATCTTTCATCCCCCCTTTCTTGATTGACTTCCATCGTCCTTCTCAAGTCCGCGTAACCTACTATCACATGACTGAGTATAATGACACACCAAAAAAATTTGCATTTCATGTAGTTGCACCTACATTACCACATATAAGCATTACATACATACATATAGATATCACAACTGCATCATATCCTGCACACAACACCTGTTAGCACATTAATCATTTGCATTATCATATTCATTTGCATTACATACATTTGTAAAGCGGAAAAATCGAACCCTAGTCGTCCTCCCCTCCCCAACTCCGAGGAGAGAGAAGGGAGAGTCACTAGGGTTGATGGTTTTCACTTAGGAGAGACTTTACATTCAAAAGAGGGGTTGAAACCCACAAGATCCAATCCCACGCAATGCAAGATTGGATTCTATATGAGTTTCAAGGGTTAAGACAGCAAGGCTACCCTCTTTTGTAAAGAATGTAGATAGAATGATTAAGCTAGGAATACATAGAAAGTGAGAAAGATTCACTTATAAACTGAGATAGGGATATAGGATGAAGCTGCGGACCTGGAATTAGTAGTAAAATGTCGAGACGGTGCTGTCCTGCAAATTTGAGAAAAATTTGACAGGACGATGGCACCCGGCGTGCACACGGTCCTCCGAAAAATCCACGAAACGAAGGGGGATCTATTCGTCTCTACACAAGGATTCCAGATCTTCAATTTCAGCCGTGTACCTGCAACCTACACACAGAAAAGCGAAGATGATTGGGGGGTTAGGGATTAGGGGTTTGCCCTTAGGTCAAACCCCAGTTTTGGAATTAACCAAGAAATGAGAAATGTTGTAAATGTAAATGACTGTAATGTAAAACAAGTACTAGTACCTTGTTGTAAGGATGTTTGTATCCTTATATGCGAAGGTATAGATGTTGTTGTTTGTTGTATGTTGTATGTTGTAGCATGTGATCTCCTCTTCAATGGTTGAATCCTTGTCTTGAATGCAACACTTAGCCTTGAATGGAGACTTAGAATGATCAATTGCTTGAAGGAATGTTTGAATGCTTGAATGCTTGAATGCTTGAATATCGTTTCCACGTCTTGTACACATATGTCCTTCCTTCTCAAATGGGAGAGGAAATGTAGTTTTTATACTTGCCAATTAGGGTTAAAAGACTAATTTTCCTGACCTTAGGCCGACCAGGAAATGTTATTTTCCAAATTGCAAACAAAAAGGCCCGAAGTCCCATAGGAGACCGGGCCCAAAATATGGCCAGGGACTAGGGCGCTGGGCGCCATGGTCCTGGGGGACCAGGGTGCTGGGCGCCCTAGTCCTGAAGGACCAGGGCACTAGGCACTCTGGTCCCACCTCCCGGGACAGCAGGGTGCAAGGAGGATCAGGCCAGGGTGCTGGAAAAATGCAGTTTTTGATGTCATGAACAAGTTTCGGGGTCTCCATTCAGGTTCAGTGTTGCGTCGCCATCGTGAAGACCCAAATGCGGTCGAAATTGCAAGTGTCACAATTTTAGGATGCTACATTTAGCCCCCACTTTAGCGGGAGTATAAGCGTACGCTCATACTTCCGGTAAAGTACAAGGAAACAATATTGAAAGACTTTCACCACATCAAGGAGGCAAGATACACCAAGCCCCCAGTGGAGTAAGGATCTTTCGACTTCGATTGACAAAGTAAAAGGGAAGATCACAAGGGAGAACCATGACTGTCAGTAGTAGGGTTCCCTCACTATGAGTCATGCAAGAAAGATATCAAAAATTTTCAAGGAAAAGCTAAATTTGTCAAGAAATTTTCAAGTATCTTGAAAAGATATGGATGGGATGTATGCCCCCCTACGTTAAAGCGATTGCACACGCCTCACCGGGGGTGATTGCTTTAAGGTAGTGATACATATAAGAAATGAGAAAGGAAAGGAGCACGTTATCACAAGGATTTAGCCCCCAAGTGTGAGATAAGCCCAAGGATAATAGACACAAAACACAAAGCACAAGGTGACTTCGCTTTCCTCGGGGTCAGTATGTTGTATGATTATTAAGGTATATCATATGTATGTATGCATAATTGTTCTTCATTCCCCAGTCAAGGAAGGTCACCTAGAAGAAGGGAACACATGTGTCTTTTGAGTCAACATGAGAGAGATCGAGAGATCTCAATGTTTTGCATCGTCCTCAAGTAGACAACACTAAGGACAACAAATAGAAGAATGAGAGTAACATATAGAAGAAGTAACAAAAGAAAGAGAGGAGGAGAGAATCTGCTATGCTAATGAAACTAGTCTAGCATGTCATCTACCCCCCGATCTTGCTGATCAACGTTTCGGGAAGGCAGGGAACATGCTAGAGGAGGAACATTCAACACAGCAGATGGAGCTATCACAAGATCCAAATAAGGGCTATGTTCATGTTCCAAGCCACGTTGTTCTTGTCTAGGAGCTAGGATAAGTGCTTTAGAAAATTTGTTAGATAAATGGTTATCAACATCAACAAGTTCATATTCACTATCAGAAGCAAGAGAAGTAACATTTTCATCTATATCATCATCAAGATTTATAAAAATAGGGTCTTTAACTCGCACAGGATCAAGACCGTCATGCATCTTATGTTTAGGAGATTTCGGCTCAATCATTGGCTGAGGAGAAAATGGAATAATATTAGTTGAAGGTGTTTTTGGGGATTGCAAAGTTTAAGAAGCAGCTACCTGAGCTCTAAGATGATGCTTTCGTCGGCGTTCACGTGCAGAACGATTTCGTCTAGTCTTAGTAGGAAGTTGAGAAGATTGAGGAGGAGGAATGTTCTCATCCTTATCACTTGGGTGTTTAGGTTGTCGTCTCTTAGGTTGAACAATAGGAGAAGAGGAAGGTCTCTTCTCTCCATAAGAGGAAGGAGGAGGAACTGCTCCATATAAGGGAGGAATATTTGGTTTAGGAAGGAGACCAAGTCCATCATGACGAGGAGGGATAGGTCTACTTTTAGGAAGTTTAGTAGATATAGGCATAGTCACATCCATAGGGATGGGTTGGGAATCTTCTTGAGGAAAGACATTAGTTTTATCTTTCAAAGGAAGAACTTCCTTCTCAAGAATGATAGGAATGTCAAGTTTGGGTGTTCTAGGTTCACTTAGAGATAGGATCATATCTTTTTTCCACTTTTGATAAGATTTGAAAAGATGATCACTTCGTGGAGGAAGAGATTGGAATTGTTTAGGCCAAAAGTAATCAATAGGAACGCTAGAAGTTCTTTCAGCTGGTTTAAAGAGACTATGATTGACAGTAACAACTTCACCATTATGGGGAAATTTCAAACACTTGTGAATAGGAGAAGCAATAGCTTTCATGGAAGATAGCCAAGGATAGCCTAGCTTCACATGAAATTGTTCGGATGATGGAATAATAGAAAAGTTCACATCAAGGGATTTGTTATGAACTTCAATAGGTAATGTAATAGAACCAATTGCAGGAGAAGAAAATGCATCAAATAATTTCACAACCACATTTGTTTCGTCATAGATCACTTGATTCAATTGCAAAGTAAAAAGAAATTCTTCAGTAATGATATTAACCATACAAGAAGGATCAATAAGCACTCCACGGCAAGGTGTATTTTTGACTTTTGCAACTATATATAAAGGACCATCAGGTGCCCTGATAGTTTCGCTAGAATCAAAGGTGATGGAAAGTTCTTTAGGGATTTTCTGCTGCTCCACAAAGTTAATCACATTCGGAGTCATGGACACAAGATCATCAGGTGAGACAGAGGAATCAGTAGTATCAATCACATTAGAGGTATGAGAAGGCAATGGATCAGTGAAAATCTGAAGATTTTGGTTAGGAGGAGCTACAGATGTGTTGCCTTTATCATTCACTCCAGAAACAGAGATAGTATTATTATCAATCAAATCTTGAATTTTCCCCTTTAAAGCAAAACATTTTTCAGTATCATGCCTAGGTTGACGATGAAATTGACAAAAAGATTTGTTATCAAAATAGGGTGAAGTAATCTTTGCAGGATCAATTTGCCTTATAGGAGGAAGAGTAAGCACATTTTGTTCCAATAACTTATTCATAATACTATGCAATGATTCATTCAAAGGAGTAAACTTTCTTTCTTTCTTGGAAAACTTAGAAATAGGAGACACACCTAATGCTGCATTCACATTGTTGTTGATGATGTTTTCATTGAATTTAATGGACTCTCTGTTCGGTTTAAACTTCCCAAATGGTTGTTTACTACTATCACCCTTATCACTCGGAGCCATAGGATGTGATTGTTCCATTTGACTCACAGTCAGTTGATAATTGTGAAGAGTTGCGCACAACTGTTGGAAAGAAGTAAACTCAGAAAACAGGAGTTTTTCTCTAATGTCTTTTTGTAAATTAGTGTGTGGGGGAAAAAAAGTGAGACTAGGTTAACATGCCCTAATCCTACCTTTTGACACACATTACGAAATACGAAAGAGCCTAGAGATATCGCACAATTGGCTACTTCTTTTGGTGAAAGAGAGAGCCACGGGATATCTATTAGGATTTCTATTCCCTTGTTGAAATTGTAAGATCAAGTAATGCAAGTTCAAACCCTAATCCCAAAATGCAAGTATGAACTAATAACAAGATTGCAGAATTGAGATTAAACAATGAACAGCTATAAATACAAGGATGAAATAAGAATGCAGATGTGTACCCAGAGTCAAAATCGGACTGAAAATGTTTGGGATGGGGGCGTGGGCGCCACTGTCCTGAAAACTGCACCGAAAACTGTTGTTCTGCACTCTGGAACACTATCGGAAAGCTGTCTGAAAGCTATCTGTCCGAAGGACCAGGGTGCCCAGCGCCTCTGTCCCAGGGACTAGGGCACCCAGCGCCCCTGTCCTGGTAGGACCAAGGCGCCCAGCGCCCCTGTCCCAATCTTCTGCTCTACAATTTGATACAGAGTGCTGTCTCGACCTTCTCTCTCCAGATCTGTATCCTGCGGCGTCGTCTGAATCCCGAAACCTGCAATGATATCTGAAAAAGGGTGTATGGGCGGCTATATAGGGTTTTGCCTTAGTCAAACCCCCGCTTTGGTGATTTCCACCTCCACGAATAGCCAAGTTGTTTTGTAAAATGTATTGTGTGTGCAGACCTAGTGTGTGTGCAAGGTCCTAAAATGCAAGAAAGCAAACTAGAGCAACCTAGAAAGTAAACCCTAATTGCTTGTAAATGATAACGTAAATGCTCTAAATCAAGATGCAAAGTGATCTAAAGCATGAATAAATGATGTATTGAAGCTTATGTAAAGACATGAAAACAACATGAAATCATACCCAACCCTCAAGGGAGGAGTACAAGCCAATCTTCAGTCAGTAATCTCCTATTGTTCTTCAATGTCTTTCAAGCCCTAAATGGATGAATGGAATTGATAAATGCTTGATAGAGGGATGTTGTAAAATGTTGAAGTCTTCAAAGATCTGCTCTTTTGCTGCATATGAAGTTCCTGAAAACAAAAATCGGATCCTTTCAAATGAAGAAAGAGAGCTCTTATGTATGAAACCCTAGGTCGCAATTTCGTCTTTTGGCCGACCTAGAGATTGAATATCCCGCCAATTTCTTGGGGTTAAGCTTTATTTTATGATTGGATCGCGCTCCTAAAATTTCAGGAAAAATGTCCGGGATCGTGTGCACTCCGGGCGCCACGGTCCTGACAACTTTTCACCAAATTTTCAGGACCGTCAGATATGATGATTTTAGAGAGAATCCCGAAGTTACAGGTGATTTCGAGATGTTTTGACCCCCGAAATTAAGCCCCCAAGCTCAGAATAGGGCCTAATTAGGGTTTTTGATTAAGTGATGTATTGGAGGAATAAAATGAAAGGGGCACACTTTAATGAAAGGGCCCAACTTTGTGATGTGGAAAATGGTGAAATAACACCTTTAGACCTAAATAATTCGATTAATTAAGTGCTAAAGGGGAAATGTAATGCAAAATGCAACTGCGCCAAGGCGGGTGCTAAACTAGGTGTTAAATTGTACTGCTTTAGCAAGTGCGTACAATTTATGACGTTACATTTAGCCCCCACTTTAGCGGTCATATGAGTACTACGTGCATATGCAAGCTAAAGTACAAAAAGTAAACATTATTTGAAAAAGGATATATCCATAAGTTGTCGAACGAAGCCCCCAGCGGCATCTGCAGTACACAGTTAGGAACCGCACCCTACAAAACAAACGTTAGATCACAAAAATCACCTAATGCTTACTAAGGAAAGTGATGAAATTTGTGAGTAGTTGTATGCCCCCCCCTGTTTTGACTTGCTTATTAGGGAGGTGAAACAGGGTAGCATGTTTACTTACGACAAATTGTGTAAGAGAGTATTGATGAGGGATGTTCACTAAAAAGGCTTCATCAGAGCACTTTTTGGAACATCCCAAGAGTAAGGGACTGAAAATACAATTCCTACACAACAAATGGTTCGAAAATCGCATCTCCCAAACCCAAGTTATGATGAAATGAGTGAAAGAGGAAAATTAGGGTTTTGAAAATAAAGGTACAGGAATGAACGTATATACCTTGAAAGAGACACTTGCATTTTTCACTTTGTTGATTCTGAGTACTGTTCATTGCAGCGGAGCCCACATAGCTATCATCATGCCTTCACGATGACCGGAGCGTCCCATGAGGGTTGAGATCCTGTGCCAGGCCATGATTGATGACGAACCACTGGACGAGGTGAGTTGACTGAACTTTGACTTTTGATTTTCTGCATTTTGACTTTTCTGTGATCGTATGCGGGCCCTGAAGGCTGACCCGGGGCCCACCCAGGGCGCCATGGTCCCTGTGGGGTGCCCTGGTCCCCCCAAGGTGCCATGGTCCCTGACAAGGGCGCCATGGTCCCTTCAGGGCACCATGGTCCCTGACAGGGCGCCATGGTCCCCTCAGGGCGCCATGGTCCCTGACAGGACACTATGGTCCCCAATCAGGGCTTGGCGAGGGGTTTCAGGACTAGCACATGATGTTCAACAGTTTGCATTAGCGATTTTGATGATTGAGTACTGATTACGGTTATGTTTTTGTGTTGCAGGGCCTTCCGTACATGAGAGAGCATACAGTGGGACATATTCTTCACAGTTTACGAAATCAAATTCTGTGGCTTACTCAATCAAAGAGAGACACACTGTCGATAGTAGGATTATGGTATGTGATCCTCATGCCAGCCATTCGGTTCCATCCTGCGATGCTGATGGCATTGATGGAGCGATGGGATCCTGACACATGCACATTTCATCTTCCAGTAGGGGAGCTGACGGTTACACTCGAGGATGTGTACCGTATACTTCGTCTGCCTATCAGAGGAGCGACTGTTACATACGCGACTGATCGGTCAGTGGAGGATCATCAGAGAGAGCAGGTGTATTGCATAGGGAGAGTCATGCCGAGCGAGACAAGAGGTCGCATCATGGTCAGTTGGCTCTTACATCCTACAGGGGAGGTACCCCTTCTGAGACGCCTTATGATAGCCATCATAGCACTAGCCGTCTGCCCTAATGGGTGAGGGACACACATGCATGGGGGTCTCACATGGTGTATCAGAGCGATGGAGAGACACAGGAGAGTGTATGCTTAGGGTCGGAGTATGCTTGCACATCTCTATCACGACCTTGAGGAGTACGTATTTGGACAGGGGTTCAGTTTGATGACATGCACACTTCTGCAGGTGTGGATTTTAGAGCACTTGACATGCACCAGGCCCATCGGCTTTCCGCTGAGTACAGCGAGCGAGCGACCTAGGGTGTTCGCTTATCCACTTACCAGCGAGTGGAGATTTGGAGATTTATTATATTGGAGAGTGATTTTTGACAGACTGAAAGCCGAGGTGACAGTGTGGAGACCTTACCTACGGATGCACAGATGGGATGGGATGGAGAGATAGTTAGCATGCCTACAGAGGAACCGCCTACTGCGGGGACGATATGCACACATCATAGTCCCTTTCTACTTCGACTAAGTACGGAGGCAGTTCGGGCTAGTGCAGTGTGTTCCAGCCGATGTGCCCATCTATACTCGACACTCGCGGGTCCTTCCCAGACCTAGAGCAGTAGCGAGACCGATGATAGATGACATCGAGACTACAGACTTAGAGGGATCTAATCAGGATGTAGTCACTGACTATTCTGCAGAGCTTGGAGCACAGCGCAGGTACGTCTCATGGTTTATGAGATCATATCCAAGTCCTATCTTTCCACCAGATCATCCGACAGGCTATCCAAGCCCATGGAGACATGGAGACCAAGACGAGGACCAGGGATCCAGGTCAGAGGAGCTAGAGGAGGGAGAGGGTCATGAGGAGGCGGGAGATCCTGATCCACCTACAGGCGATCAGCCCAGTGTCGAGGAGGAGGAGGAGGATACAGATAGAGAGGAGGATGAGGGAGACGCAGGTGATGATGCAGATGAGGACGAGGATGAGGATGATGAGGAGGACGACAAGGAGGAGGATAGAGATGATGAGGAGGAATCAGATGCAGCTCCCCACCATTCAGGAGATGATACCATAGCTCTGGATCCACCTCTTATTCCCAAACAAGGGGAACATGAGGCGATATGGAGACCTATTCCTAGTACCGTCCAGCCCACACCCATCGTGCACAGATTATTTGAGCGAGGGGAGCCTAGTGGTGCCCAGGCACAGATGCTACCATATCATGATCCCTACTGGCGTGAGGGAGATCCAGGTATAGTAGTTTTATATTGATTTATTAATGTTTTGATGATATAGAATGGTACTAACAAAAATCTATTCTACTACCACAGCTAATGTGCAGGAATGGCGTTCCCTGATTCAACAGGCAATGATAGATATTTCCATGATAGCACAGATCCCCAGTTCCTCACAGATTGCCTATAGGCCTCAGGGGAATGTGGGTCAGCATGAGGATTTGTTTTTCCCATTTCGAGTACAGGTAGATATATGGAGGGAGAGAGAGAGAGTCCTATCAGAGGACCTCCAGCAGGCGCGACAAAGAGAGAGAGTCCTATCAGAGGACCTCCAGCAGGCGCAGCGAGATCTAGCAGCAGCTCAGACCGAGGCTACCACCTATCGCGCGATCCTTATGGATAGGGATCGCAAGAGTTCCTCTCGGAGTCACTCACGATCTGTATCGCGCTACACACCCATGGGTCCACCTTCATGGCCAGATCAGGAGGGAGCGTCCAGTCGACATTCTCCAGCCACTAGCCCTAGGGATAGGAGATGATTTTATGATGTAGGAGAGGTCACATTTTGGATATACAGTGACCTATATTTGTATACGATCCACACATATATATATGTATATATTCATGCTTCTCTTTTGTCTCAAATGTGTTATCATTAATGCTTAAAACATTGTATATTTTGTTTTGATTAAATCTAATACATTTGGTAAATGTACATGTATGTTCAGAATTTAATTTCCATGCGATTGATTTCTCAATGCTCCATGATTAAATTGATACATGTGTGACTTAATTAAAATATTTAATCAAGTACAACATTGATGATAAGGAAGAAATATGCATTAAGTCTAAGAATCATATAACTAATGTGATTTAATTTTGAACTTAAACACAACATGATATGATTCTACTTAACACATAACGACACTGTATAATATTCTAGCATAATGGAATGTAAATCTTTCACAATTTACATAAATGAATTCAAGACAAACCATGAAGTAAAGAAACACACTTGTCAAGAATGAAGCAAAACATCATAACATTTAATTCTATTTTGCTTTAATTAAGAGACACTAACATATTATCCAATGTTTGAAGAATTGAAAAGAAGATAAATAAGGAATGAAGAATTAAGCATAATATCTACGCAAGTGCATAGCATTTATAGGTTCTTTAAGAGGCGTACCGTCTACATCCGCTATTTTGTAAGCACCTGATCCATAATCCTCAATAACAATGTACGGTCCAAGCCAATTAGGACTGAATTTTCCCTTTTCTGCAGGTAAGGCATTCACATTGCGTTGATTCTCATAGAGGACTAAGTCACCTACTAAGAAGGAACGTTAAATAACCTTATCATTATAGCTTCGTTGTAGAGTTTTGTGATATGCTTGAATATGCTCAAGAGCGTTTATACGCTGTTCATCAAGCATCTCAAGCTGTTGAAGTCGTTGTTCTCTATAAGAGTCATCATCTACTATACCTTTGAGAGAAACCCTAAGTGATGGAATCTCTAACTCTAAAGGCATAATAGCGTCAGCACCATAAACAAGATTATAAGGAGTAGTTCCTGTGGCAATTCGTACACTCGTTCGGTAAGCCCAAAGAGCATAGATTAGCTGGTTACTCCAATCCTTACCATGCTTATTCACGGTTTTGCGAAGAATTTGTTCAATTATCTTATTGGATGATTCGGCTTGACCATTTGACTGAGGATAGTATGGTGTAGAAAATCGATGTTTGATATGATACTTCTCGAGGAATTTATTCACATCCTTGTTCTTAAATGATGTCCCATTATCTGAGATTATAGTAGAAGGTATCCCGAATCGAGAAATGATGTTTTCTAGAAAAAATTGACAAATCACTTCAGCAGTAGTAGAGCGAAGGGGAATAGCTTCTACCCACTTCGTAAAGTAATCTGTTGCGGTTATAATGAAGGTGTGTCCTTGAGATGAAGGAGGAGAGATTTTTCCGATGAGATCCAAACCCCATGCGGAGAAAGGCCAAGAAGCTACTTGAGAACGAAGTTCTTGGGCAGGAGCATGAATCAGATTATTGTGTTGTTCACATTGATGACATTTTTTAACAAATGAAAAGGAATCCTTCTGCATAGTTTGCCAATAGTATCCCATACGAAGCAATCTATGAACCAAAGATTTGCCCCCAAAATGCCCCCCACAGGCACCTGAATGTGCCTCTTCAAGAGCAACAAGGAATTCCGACTTGTTAAGACAACGAAGGAGAAGACCATCATAACCCCTTCGGTAAAGGACATTAGAAAGAATGATATACCTAGCAGACAGCTTGCAGATTTTTGCCCTAATGTTCCTATTAGCAGAATCAGGAAAGATACCATCGGTCAAATATCTTACGATATGCGAGTACCATTCATCTGAGTCTATAAAATCACAACACGTTACCAAGCTAGAATCGTCTACAATAGCTGGAGAAATAAGGTTGTGAATAACAAATTTAAGATCAACCATAGGGTCCTCTAAAGATACAAGAGAAGCCACACATTCCATTGCATCCGCATGTCGATTATCTTTTCGAGGAACAGGTTCCATGGTATAAGAATCAAATTTCTGTAATAAAGAGATGGCAAGATCTTTATATTGTGATAATTTGTCTTGTTTTGCTTGATATATTCCTGTTACTTGTCTTATAATCAATTGCGAATCTCCATAGATATGTATGTGTTTTATGTTCAGAGCTAAGGCTACTTTTATTCCCACTATAAGAGCCTCATACTCAGCAATGTTATTGGTACACAGGAAATTTAGACGATAGGATAAGGGAATGGGTTTCTTTGTAGGAGAAATCAGAACAACACCTACCCCCGATCCCGTACGACACTTAGAGCCATCAAAGTATAACTCCCAAGTTTCATCTTTCTCTATAGAAAGAATGAAGTCATCAGGAAAGGACTTAGGGTTAGGGAAGGAGAAAGGTGAAGGGGCCTCAACTAAGTGATCGGTCAATGCTTGTCCTTTAATTGCTCTTTGTGAAACAAATTTAAGGTCAAATTCAGTTAACATCATAACCCACTTAGCTAGACGTCCTGATAAATCAGTTTTAGAGAAAAGATGCTTCAAAGGATCAAATTTTACCATGACATGGACTTCTGAATTTAAAAGATAATGTCTCAATTTCTGAGTTGCAAATACCAAGGCCAAGCATTGTCTTTCTATCGCAGAATATCGGGTCTCATAATCGAGTAAGGTATGACTTATGTAATAAACCGGACATTCCTTACCATCTTTATCATGTTGTGCTAACAATGCTGCGAGAGCATGAGAGGAAGCAGCTGTATACAGAAGGAAGGGTTTAGAAGGTTCGGCAGGTTGAAGAATAGGAGGACTAGCCAAATACACTTTTAAATCTTCAAATGCTTGCTGACAATCCTCATTCCATTGGAAAGTGATATCCTTTTTAAGAAGTTGAGTAAAAGGAAAGGTATGATCCGCAAGCTGAGACACAAACCTACGAATAGCTTGAATCTTTCCTTGTAAGCTTTTAAGTTGAGACACATTTCTAGGAGGTGGCATGTTGACAATAGCATCTATTTTCTTAGTATCCACCTCAATCCCACGATGCGAAACTATGAACCCTAATAGTTTTCCACTATCCACACCAAAAACACATTTGCGGGGATTCAAGCGCATGTGATATTTATGAATTCTTTCAAAGATTTGATGAAGGACTTTAACATGATCCATGCGAAGAAAGGATTTGGCCAAAATATCATCAACATAATCCTCTAAAATCTTATGCATATAATCATGAAAGATAAGGGTCATCACTCGTTGATAAGTTGCACTGGCGTTTTTAAGTCCAAAAGGCATCATTATCCAACAAAACATACCCCAAGGAGTGGTGAAAGCAGTTTTGAATTGATCTTGAGGGTTAATAAAAATTTGATTGTAGCCTGAAAAACCATCCATGAAGGATAACAAGGCATGTCCTGCCGTAGAATCAACTATCATGTCAATGTTTGGAAGAGGGAAATCATCTTTTAAAGAAGCCTTATTTAGATCCCGAAAGTCGGTACACATTCTTATTTTGTTGTCTGGTTTAGCCACAACGACAATATTTGAAATCCATGGGGAATAGTCAATAGGGTGGATAAATCCAGCCTCCAATAATTTTTCAATCTCAGCCTTAACAAGCAGAGCCACCTTAGGATTCATTTTTCGAATCTTTTGTTTCACGGGCTTAGCATCAGGAACTAAGACAATATTATGAGTAACGATCTTAGGATCTATACCAGGCATGTCAGAATATGCCCAAGCAAAGATCTCAGGGAATTCATGCAATAGTTCTTCATATTGTTTCTGTTCCTCTTCATCCAAACATTTCCCAATTTTAATGACTTTCTCTTTATTGCAAGGATCCATCTTAACATCAGTGGTGTCACTTATGAGAAGATTACTTTGTTGAGGAGTATCCTTTAACTGAGGGAATTCTTTCACAATCTCGTCATTATCAATCTCTTTTCCAAAATAGGCTTCAGTGTTCAAACAATAAGGGAGTCCCCTATTGTGATGATAACGAGGAAGAGTGTCATAGGCTCCCAAGAACTCAACTAAAGCATCATCGGTAGGGAAGACATCCAAAGCACAGGCACACGAAGGATCCCCATCAATATACTCAGGATGTTGTATTGATAAAGATGTAGAGATAGCATTAACACTAATGCATGGTCTTTTAGAAGCTTTAGTACGTTTGCAGGGATTAAAGCCAAGTCCAAAGGCATAATTGTGAAAATTAGTCTCTAGAGGAACTCTTATCCCTTGTTCATGAGCACCACAACCTTTTCCATGATACCCATGCTTAGCAAAAATGCGAAAACCATGACCATAACGATCAACCATTTCAGGAAGAGAAGGTGGTTTTTCATAAGACAAAGAATCAAACTCTTCATAATTAGAGATGTGAGGAGAAGAAGTTTGAGAGGTGGCCACAAAATTATTACTCATAGATTCAGGTAAGGTTGATTGATTTTTAGTTTCTTCTTTCTTTTCAACTTTAATTTCTCTAGAAGGAACCTTATATTCACCCACAAAGGTAGGATTAAAATCAAGGGATCCCCAATCGTCGTCTTCGAGGATCTTCCCAGGATCAAAATCCTTCTTTTGTGTAGTTTCAAGTTGAGAAGAATCTTATCCAAGAGCTCTAGACTCATCCAAAGAATATTGATCATCGGAGAGCGAGGATTCACCGATAGGTATCTTATTTAAAGATTCATAACTAGATGAGGACGGCTTAGAAGAACCCCCCTTAGAAGTGGATGTTTGCAAACAAGCTTGAAAATTAGTATCACCTATCAAGGTATATGTCTTATTGTTATAAATAAATTTAACTTGTCTATGCAATGTAGAAGGGACAGCTTGCATACTGTGAATCCAGGGTCTTCCCAGTAGCAAGTTGTACGTTAGATTTCCCGACATAACATGGATAGGTGTAGGCAAAGTAATAGGCCCCACTGTGATGGGTAAGGTGATAGTACCTAATGAAGTTTTAGCCACATTATCAAAGCCTCGAATAGGACGAGAGTCCGGTTCAATTAAGGATGTATCCACATTCATCTTATGCAAAAGATTAATGCTACACACATTAAGACCAGAGCCATTATCTACTAGTGTTCGCCTTATAGCAGTGTCTTTCATGATAACCACAATCATCAAGGGATCATATTGATGTTGGATTTCACTAGTAGGCAACTCATCTTGGGTAAACACAATTTGAGATTTAGGATTCATCATAGAGTTAACCAAAGATGCTATATTACTAGATGTATTCGGTGGAGGAACATTCAAATCTTTCAAGGCATCTTGTAACATTCCATGATGAGCGGAAGAAGTTTGAATCAAATCCCAAAGGGATATCTTAGCAGGGGTAGCTTTAAGTTGTTCTATGAGATCATATTCCTTTCCAAGAACTTGTGAAATACGTGGAGCTTATGGAAGAACCGGTTGAGGATTCGGAAGAGAAACTGGGATAACAGGAGGAGGACTAGGCTGCCTATTATTTCTGGTATGATAAGTATGGGCAACCACATGATAACTCTCTCTAGTTATTTGCTTGGCATAATTATAAGGACTTATAGGTTTTCTTCCTTGCACAGTGATGATTGGTTTATTCGGAGTACGAAAGGAATCATGATCACACCCTCCTTGGACAGTAAGGAGAGGTGACTTAGAAACTTGAAAGGTGGGAGAAGGATAAGCTCCTTGGACTTCAAAGAGAGGCTTTTTATGCTCATTCAAGTTTATCATGTTAACTAATTTAGAAGTTTTGTTCTTGTTTAAAGATTTCGATAAAGCCACAAAGTCATCAAGAGCATCATCCAACAAAGCATGATCATATCTATTGAAAGGTTTATCTTTTGATTCAAAAGGAGACATCTCCTCATAGAGGGGATTGGTGAAAACAACCATGTTATTAGATTTAGTGGAAGAGTTGATAGGAATGTACCCTTGAGAGGACTCATTCAACTTATCTTTCTCATCACAACGAAATGGCATAATAACAAGGTTTATGAGTTTTTGGTAAAATGAAGGTTTGGCATCTTTAGGGTTTAAAAACTCATCTAAAGCTTCATCTAATTCGTCTTGGCTATACTCATAATAATCATCAAAAGCATGAACATTTTGCAAATAAAAATCTGACATTTTGAAAAGATTACACAAAACTTAAACACCCAATGCAAAGAAACACACTTTTTTTTTTTCTTTTTCCTTTTAATGAAAATGAAATGAAAACACACTAAATCTAGATCTAGATCTAACAAATGCAATGCAAGAGGAAGCAATGATAGATTCACGTCGGGTTCACCAAAATGTGTGGGGGAAAAAAAGTGAGACTAGGTTAACATGGCCTAATCCTACCTTTTGACACACATTACGGAATACGAAAGAGCCTAGAGATATCGCACAATTGGCTACTTCTTTTGGTGAAAGAGAGAGCCACGGGATATCTATTAGGATTTCTATTCCCTTGTTGAAATTGTAAGATCAAGTAATGCAAGTTCAAACCCTAATCCCAAAATGCAAGTATGAACTAATAACAAGATTGCAGAATTGAGATTAAACAATGAACATCTGTAAATACAAGGATGAAATAAGAATGCAGATGTGTACCTGGAGTCAAAATCGGACTGAAAATGTTCGGGACGGGGGCGCGGGCGCCACTGTCCTGAAAACTGCACTGGAAACTGTTGTTCTGCACTCTGGAACACTGTCGGAAAGCTGTCTAAAAGCTATCTGTCCGGAGGACCAGGGCACCCAGCGCCTCTGTCCCAGGGACCAGGGCGCCCAGCACCCCTGTCCCAGTCTTCTGCTCTGCAATTTGATATAGAGTGCTGTCTCGACCTTCTCTCTCCGGATATGTATCCTGCGGCGTCGTCTGAATCCCAAAACCTGCAATGATATCTGAAAAAGGGTGTATGGGCGGCTATATAGGGTTTTGCCTTAGTCAAACCCCCGCTTCGGTGATTTCCACCTCCACGAATAGCCAAGTTGTTTTGTAAAATGTATTGTGTGTGCAGACCTAGTGTGTGTGCAAGGTCCTAAAATGCAAGAAAGCAAACTAGAGCAACCTAGAAAGTAAACCCTAATTGCTTGTAAATGATAATGTAAATGCTCTAAATCAAGATGCAAAGTGATCTAAAGCATGAATAAATGATGTATTGAAGCTTATGTAAAGACATGAAAACAACATGAAATCATACCCAACCCTCAAGGGAGGAGTACAAGCCAATCTTCAGTCGGTAATCTCCTATTGTTCTTCAATGTCTTCCAAGCCCTAAATGGATGAATGGAATTGATAAAAGCTTGATAGAGGGATGTTGTAAGATGTTGAAGTCTTCAAAGATCTGCTCTTTCACTGCATATGAAGTTCCTGAAAACAAAAATCGGATCCTTTCAAATGAAGAAAGAGAGCTCTTATGTATGAAACCCTAGGTCGCAATTTCATCTTTTGGCCGACCTAGAGATTGAATATCCCGCCAATTTCTTGGGGTTATGCTTTATTTTATGATTGGATCGTGCTCCTAAAATTTCGGGAAAAATGTCCGGGACCGTGTGCACTCCGGGCGCCACAGTCCCGACAACTTTTCACCAAATTTTCAGGACCGTCAGATATGATGATTTTAGAGAGAATCCCGAAGTTACAGGTGATTTTGAGATGTTTTGATCCCCGAAATTAAGCCCCCAAGCTCAGAATAGGGCCTAATTAGGGTTTTTGATTAAGTGATGTATTGGAGGAATAAAATGAAAGGGGCATGCTTTAATAAAAGGGCCCAACTTTGTGATGTGGAAAATGGTGAAATAGCACCTTTAGACCTAATTAATTCGATTAATTAAGTGCTAAAGGGGAAATGTAATGCAAAATGCAACTGCGCCAAGGCGGGTGCTAAACTAGGTGTTAAATTGTACTGCTTTAGCAAGTGCGTACAATTTATGACGTTACAATTAGAAATAAAGATTCTTTGAATATCATTGTCAGGCACTGGAAAGGAAATTTGAGCATACAAATGCTTATATCTACCAATGAAATCAGTCACTTTTTCTTTAACACCTTGTTTACAATGCATTAAATCAATCAAAGTAACCTTAGGACTTATATTGTTTTGAAATTGTTGAATGAAAGCATTTGCAAGTTGTTTGAAAGAAGTAATAGAATAGGAAGGCAATGAGAAATACCATTGTAGAGCTTTGTCTCTTAATGTTCTAGTAAACAGTTTTGCAAGAAGCCTTTGGTCATAAGCAAAATCAGTACATATTGTTTGAAAGGTCTTAACATGTGTTAGAGGATCACCCTTACCATTATAAAGTTCCAAGTGTGGAATTTCAACATGTTTAGGGGGGATAGCTCGAACAATGTCAAGAGAAAGTGGGCTCGCAACATCAAATGTGGGCACACTAAACTTAGATTGGTTCATAGAGGCAATTTGTTGCTGTAAAGAAGAGACAGTTTGTGCAAGATTGTTAATGGTCGCTTCAGTCGAAGAATTCATATTAGACATGTTAGATTGTGATGGAGGTGTTATGTTATTGAAAGAAGGTAGAGAGTAAGGTGGTGGGACACTATGATAGTTAGTCATAGGAGATGATTGGATAGGAGGAACACTACAAGGAGGAATGGAAGGGTTAAATGAATTTCCCCCTTGCGTCATGTTCATTTGTGGAGATATAATAGGAACACTCATTGAAGGAATGAATGAAGAAGTTGGATTGAATGAAGGAAGAGGGTTGATTGAAGAAGAAGGATTGCCCCCATGATTAGTGATCATAGGAGGAATGTCTTGTATTGAAGTAGTCATTATGTTTGATGTAAAAGTAGGTATACTAGCAATAGGAGTCGTCAAAGGAATAGAATGATTAACTTGAATAGGAGGTTGTGTATAACCTAAGGTTTCGGCACAACTCTTCATAGGCATCACATTTGAATCCACAATGTGTGAAATACCACGCAAAATATCAATTCCATTCTTATCACTTTGAAGCATACGTTTTAGACCCTCAATTAAAGAAAGAGCTTGACTATCAGGGTATTCCTGAGACATCCACTATCGAAAATCGTCAAATTGGTTATCCAATTTTGAAAGTTGTTCTACAGAAACCTCATGGAGAGATTCTTCATCATTAAGAGGATTAGAGGAATTACCCATGTCCTCGTTAAAAAGACCATTCAAATTAGGTTCCATCTCCTTAGTAATTAAACCTTGGAAAGACTTAATTCTAAGGCTTCGTCTAACGGGAATAGTGTAGGTAGGGCTTATTGTTGTAAAACTCATGCACTAAAGAAAGAGACAAGATTTTGAATTTTAGAGGTAGCAAATTTCAATAAAACCAGCCAATCTTCTAGATTTAAGCTGTTAAATACAATCAGGACAATCTCCCGAAATTTCGGAAAAAATGTCCGGGACCGTGGCGCTCGGGGTGCACACGGTCCTCGCAACTTTTTTTGAAATTTGCAAGGATGAAAGTTATGATGATTTTACAGCTAACCTGAAAAAATTGAGTAATTTTACGATCTGTAGATAGGCCAAATTAAAGTTGCAATCTCAAAATTGAACCCTACCAAGATTGTCGAAAAATGCAAAATTTGAATTTTGAAAAAGAGAGGGAAACTGAAATTTTGAATTTTATGATTTTAGAGGGAATACCAAAAGCAATGCAAGTTTTGAAAATTAACAATTGACTCAATTTCACGCAAAATTCAATTTTGAAAGCGGAAATCAAAGTTGTTGTAATTAAGCACTTAATTTCAAAAGTCACAAATTACAAAAATTTGAATAAATCACTGAAATTTTGAATGAATGATAACACACTTTTCAGATTTAGGACTGTAAGAAACACAATTTTGACACAAATTTCAATTTCAACAATTTTTGAATGATTAGAAGGCTCAATCCAAGCAATCGCTAGACCAACTTTGACTGTAATTTTGAAGGTGTTAGAATTGATGAAATCAGCCAAAATTCTGGATGTTAGCAGAAAAATACAGTAAAATCTAGCTCCCGAAATTTCGGAAAAAATGTCGGGGACGATGGCGCTCAGGGTGCACACGGTCCTCGCCACTTTTTTCCAAATTTTCAGGGATGAAAGATATTGTGATTTTATTGTGGAATCCAAAGTTACAGCTGATTTGGAGATGTTTTGATCAGTGAAATTGTCGGACAAAGGTTGAATCAAGAAGGTTTCAAAAATTAGGGTTTTGACACTTAACCACTTTATTTTCAGAATTAAAGCACAAATATGAATTGACAATTTGTAATAGAAGGGCAGATCTGAAACAAGCATTAACAATTAAACATTTCACAAGTTTAATTACTTAAAAAGAAAATTTAGGGTTTTTATGCAATTAACCTCTAAAATTTTGCAAAAGATCAAACATGGAAATGTAATCAAGGAATCCAATTTTCAGATCTAACTATGAATAATCAGAAAGGATGTTCACGTCGGGTTCACCAAAATGTAAAGCGGAAAAATCAAACCCTAGTCGTCCTCCCCTCCCCAACTCCGAGGAGAGAGAAGGGAGAGTCACTAGGGTTGATGGTTTTCACTTAGGAGAGACTTTACATTCGAAAGAGGGGTTGAAACCCACAAGATCCAATCCCACGCAATGCAAGATTGGATTCTATATGAGTTTCAAGGGTTAAGACAACAAGGCTACCCTCTTTTGTAAAGAATGTAGATAGAATGATTAAGCTAGGAATACATAGAAAGTGAGAAAGATTCACTTATAAACTGAGATAGGGATATAGGATGAAGCTGCGGACCTGGAATTAGCAGTAAAATGTCGAGACAGTGCTGTCCTACAAATTTGAGCAAAAGTTGACAGGACGATGGCCCCCGGCGTGCACACGGTCCTCCGAAAAATCCACGAAATGAAGGGGGATCTGTTCGTCTCTGCACAAGGATTCCAGATCTTCAATTTCAGCCGCGTACCTGCAACCTACACACAAAAAATCAAAGACGATTGGGGGGTTAGGGATTAGGGGTTTACCCTTAGGTCAAACCCCAGTTTTGGAATTAACCAAGAAATGAGAAATGCTGTAAATGTAAATGACTGTAATGTAAAACAAGTACTAGTACCTTGTTGTAAGGATGTTTGTATCCTTATATGCGAAGGTATAGATGTTGTTGTTTGTTATATGTTGTATGTTGTAGCATGTGATCTCCTCTTCAATGGTTGAATCATTGTCTTGAATGCAACACTTAGCCTTGAATGGAGACTTAGAATGATCAATTGCTTGAAGGAATGTTTGAATGCTTGAATGCTTGAATGCTTGAATATCGTTTCCACGTCTTGTACACATATGTCCTTCCTTCTCAAATGGGAGAGGAAATGTAGTTTTTATACTTGCCAATTAGGGTTAAAAGACTGATTTTCCTGACCTTAGGCTGACCAGGAAATGTTATTTTCCAAATTGCAAACAAAAAGGCCCGAAGTCCCATAGGAGACCGGGCCCAAAATAGGGCTAGGGACCAGGGCGCTGGGCGCCATGGTCCTGGGGGACCAGGGTGCTGGGCGCCATGGTCCTGGGGGACCAGGGCGCTGGGCGCCCTAGTCCTGAAGGACCAGGGCACTGGGTGCTCTGGTCCCACCTCCCGGGACAGCAGGGTGCAAGGAGGATCAGGCCAGGGTGCTGGAAAAATGCAGTTTTTGATGTCATGAACAAGTTTCGGGGTCTCCATTTAGGTTCAGTGTTGCGTCGCCATCGTGAAGACGCAAATGCGGTCGAAATTGCAAGTGTCACAATTTTAGGATGCTACAACATTTACATTTGCATTGACATAACATTTTAAAACATAAAAGAAAAATATATTGCATTGCATCATATACATATTTGCATCCATATCATAAGCATCACATAAGAACATCTCATCACATAGGTACACATGCATATAGTTGTCGCAAAGATGAATCATCTCATATATAATCATAAAGTGTCATAATACAATGATGTCAAAATCATATGGCTACAATCACCCGCAGGTGTCTATAATACAAAAATGGTACAAAACTGATACATAGGGAGACCTCTAAGGCTATGATGAACTCCCTCCCTCGAAGCTGCCTGGCCTCGGTGGAATCTGAGCCCCTGAAGGACCCACCCCAGGATCATCCCTCCTATCTCCTCTATCTAGTGGTGGTGGAGGACCCATAACCCCACCACTCAATGCCTGTCTCCTCCAGCTCCCTCCCGTAGCTGTCGCTGTACGCGATGGTCTATGGAAGCTCCTCGCCCGCTGATCTGCTGGCACTGCACCGTAGTAGAGGTCTCTCCAGTAGGCTATCTCCTCTCCTGCCTGAAGGACAAAAGTGTATCCTGCCCCTGTATCCTCAACTGCCTGTCTCCCTACCCTCAGTGCTATCTCAGCCTCTGTGTAGCGCTGGATAGCCTGATCCCGCTCTCGCTTAGTATCCCTGAGCCTGGTCCTGAGCCGATCCCTCTCCCTCTCTAGATCCTAAATCTCATTTGCCTGGCCCTAGCAGATCTCCCTTAGATCCAGTAGCTCAGCCTCCACTGGGTCAACCCCCTCTGCCTCTGCCCCTGCCTGTGGCTCCTCCTCTATGTGTGCCTACCCCTGTGCCTGTACTGGTACCTATCTCTATCCCTATCCCTGTATCTACACCTTGCTGGCACCTGTAAAGGTAATCCACCATGACCCCTCACCACCCGAGCCTGCCTCTCCTCTCCACCCTCCCTTCGAGGTGCAACTCACCTCTCCCCAACTACTCCTCTCCTCCTCCGTCGGCCTCTTCCCCCATCACCTCCACCATCATCATCATCTCCCCCACCATCTCCCTCTAGTGCCTCTCCAGGATCTGTCAACCGTGGGAATGGATGCTCTGCCTAATATGCTGTATACTCAGCATCCATCCTGACATCCTCGATCTCAGGCCACATGTCCCAAGGAAGAGGTATCATCTCCACCAGCTGAGTCACTACCTGATCATATGACAGTAGCAGCCCAAACTATGCCTGATCTTTGACTGTGCGGGCATACATGCTTGATCCCCGGGGCATCCTCTGAATCCGGCCAAACTGTCGGCCAATCCTATCTACCAGCTACCTCTCTAGCACATAGGGCGTCTGCCCAATCAGGTACCTGCTCTGGAAGGTGTAGGAAAGCTCAACTGCATCATCCTCCCACTGCTCACAACCTAGATATGGTCGCCATATGACCTCATCAATGTCATCAATCACTAGCCGCCAATACTCTAGCCTGCCAATCCATGGCTGCGATGTGATCATATCATATAAATGCACAAAGCTGCATCCATGACCTCTGCCCTTGAAGTGTATCGGTTGGGTAACCAGCAGATGCTCGTAAGCCCATACCTACAGCAGTGTCACTCCACAGCCCAATCCCACTGATCCATGATAAACAAACTGATGCAGCTCGTAGTACAAGTGTGCCAGCACACACGGTCCCCAGGCATATCTAGTATGCTATGTCATCAGCATCTCCAGTGCTCCCCCCAGCCCATAGCCAATCCCCGTGTTGCCCTATCCGGACATAGGAACCCACTGATAGCTCCTCTGATCACTGCCGACAATGCTAACCCTGTGGTTGTCATGGTGTCCCATGCCACGTGTCCTACTCTCATCTCCAATCTAGGGTCCTGAAATACCCGTCTCAATGCCTCCCTGTCTCCATCTCGATCGTATGGGATCAGCTCCCCATTGATCGACACCCGCATAATCCTGTATACATCCTCCAGGGTGACTGTCATCTCAACCATCGGCAAGTGAAACGTGCACGTCTCAGAGTGCCATCTCTCAGCCAGCGCAGTTAGCAAACCCATGTTTGCCCGAAACTCAGGCACATACAGTACATGTCTCAGACCCATCTCATCGATAGCGGCTCTATCCTCGACCGTCAACTTAGGTCGCAACCTCTGAGTCGATGGGAATCTCTCTCGTGACTCTAGCATCGGCAAATACTCTTGCAATCAAACAACTCAATCATGTCAGTTATAGTGGCATTCACTGTTTATCACAAAATGCTACTTGCTATCTAAATGCATATGGTTATCTATCTTAGTGACACTCACTGTTCATCACAAAGTGTTGCTTCTACCCTAGTGACACTCCCTGTTCATCACAAAGTGTTGCTATTTATCCTAGTGGTACTCACTATTCATCACAAAGTACTACGTGTGTGACACTCACTGTTCATCACAAAGTGTTACTCACATTTGCACTCCCTGTTCATCACAAAGTGCTGCTCATATTTTAGTACTCCCTGTTCATCACAAAGTACTCTATCTTGGTACTCACTGTTCATCACAAAGTGCCTTGATCTATCCTAGTCTTCCTAGAGGACCTGCTTGAGTGTATCCTCTCAGCAGCTTATCCACTCGACAACATATGTTCATCATAGAACTGCTGATTTGACCTAGAAGATGCAAATTCATACTTTTCAAATGCAAATGTGCTTACATGACATAAACGCGCTCAAAAACTGCATAAATGCGCCTGAACAACACAGATGCGCCTGCCTGACACAAACGTGCCTATGCTCTGCATAGACGCACCTAGTTGACATAGACGTGCCTTCTTGGCACAAACGCGCATGAACAACACAGACGTGGCTGCATTTGACACAGATGCGGGTCTAGACATAGACGCACCTGGCACAAACACAGATGCGCCTATCGAACACAGACGCGCCTGGCACCAACGCAGACGTGCCTAAATGTTTTTTGACACTTTTTGGACCCTAGTCTAAGTGCATTTATTACCCTATTCGACATGCATTAATGAAAAAATTAAATGCGTCAAAGTACAAGGAGGTTTGGTGGTACTTACCGGCTCTCCTGCCTCTGCTGGCCTCTGGAATTGATGAATGTGGTTGAATCTATGACTGAAAGCCATCGCTGCTGACTGCTCCTGCTCTATTTTCGCTCTGCAACATGCTCTTGTGAATGTGTAGATGACAATGAGGATGTATTTTCCCCCGTGGTCTATCTTATAGCCTACCCTAGCCCTCGCATTCATTTCCCGAGTCAGTCTTCATTATCCCGTGACTTTGTCACTTTATCCGGTCAATCCATTCTATCTTGTCTTTCTTATTGAGAGATTGTCTGCAATATTTTCAGACATTTTCATCCAATCTCTCGAGGGGGCATATCATTCCCATTTTGGGGCAACTCTGTATCAGTTCATCTTATCTTCTTTGAAACAACGCGACAAGCCACATTGTCTCAAAGAGGGGCAAAATGTAGACACCTAAAATTATCATGTCTAATTAAATAAATATTTTATTTATTTAATTATCTAAGCTTCATTCTTCTATTAATTAAATAAATCTTTATTTATTTAATTAATTCATTTATCCTCTTCTAGCCTTATTTCTCATTTAAATAAATACATTTATTTATTTAAATTATCCTTTTCCTAAATTAAATAAATATTCTTATTTATTTAATTATCCCACTTCTTCTATTAATTAAATAAATCTTTATTTATTTAATTAATTCATTAACCTTTTCTACCCATGACACATGTCATTCATCTCTTAATTCATACACTACCTACCCCTTTCATTATTTTATTATTTCTTTTACCTACCCTCTAATCATAGCCGACCTCCTTTTACACCTCTCAATCTTATCCCTCCATTTCATATAGTGTCTTCTATATAAGGAGATGCTTCCTTCATTATCAAACCCTAATGACCTAATGACCTAATAAGCTAACTACTTGATCAATTGACTACACTATGATCCTACTTGCAACCACATTTCGTTCTTTGTTGAGCTCTTGTGCACATAAAAATCTGAGAGCAAATATATCAAGCAAGATCAATGGAGATAGGAATAATGGAGATCAAAACCCTATTGGACATGTGATGCTATAATCTTTGTGATTTCATGTGATTTGCATTGTCTTAGGTAATCTTCATATGTTATGGTGGATCTTTGTTGATTGTTAGGTTAGGGTTTTGTGGTTGAATTCATTTTAGTCTTTCAATATTGTTATTATTGTTATCCATTTTCACCATATACAGGTATTCTTTGTAATTTCTCTACTAAATTGTATTGTTGTGATGTGGATGTTGAATCTTTTGCTATACCTAGAAAGGTAACCTTTGCTTTGCTTTTCATGATAACATTGATTGTTTCTAAAGATGGATTTTTGTTAACAATGATCACATATACTACATCATCATATGTATAAGTGTAATTTACTTTGGCTTTTCCTTTGTCATCTTTTAATTGGGATGATTCACCTTTGTCATAATTCGGAAGTGGAGTTTTGAAGGCCAAGTGTGATTCGTTTGTCTTATGGCTATCCACTATGATGGTTTCATTATCGATTAGATCTTGGATAAGGTGTTTCAATCTCTAACAATCATTTGTTAGGTGTCCTTATTCTGATGATAATTGCAAAAATGATTGCCATTCCACTAATTGGGCTTGACTGGTGGATCATAACTTCTTGCTTCTTATAAAACAATCAATTTGTTAGCAAGCAAAGGTTTTAGAGATGATTCCAAAGATTCTCCAATGTTTGTGAATTTCCTCCAAGGATTGGAGAAAAAGGACTTGGCTTTATTATTTTCTAGATTGTTATTGCTTGATATTTGGCTTGATAGATTAAAAATTGGTTTTTGTTGTTTTGTAGTACTATAATCGTCATTCCCTTCATTGCTGATATTCTTATTCTTTGACTAGAACTTGGGTTTGTCATTGTAGTTGTTGTATGAATTATTGTAAAGTTTTAGCTCTACTTTTTTTATCATTGTGTTCTCTATTTTCAAACCATTCTCGATCATTTTGGCAAAAGAGTGAGGACATTGCATCCTTAGTCGATAACTCATTTCACTAATAAGATTATCAATGAATATGTCCATTTTTTCTTGATCAAGTACATCTCAGGGATACCTATTAAACATGCATTTCCATCATTGTAAGAAAATCATAAAGGATTCACCATTCTTTTGTTTAACATTGCAAAGATCCAGCATTGTTATTTCATTCCTTATATTGTAGGAGTATTGTGAAATAAACCTATTCACAAGTTCTTCAAAGGATTTGATTGCGGATGGTAATCTTGAAAACCACTCCATTGATTGTCCATTTAAACTCCTAGGAAAAAGAAGCATAAGGTAAGTTTCATCATGAGCAAATTCCATACTCATAGTACAAAACTCCCTAATGTGATCTTGAGGATCAGATTTTCCATCGTATTTGTCATATTTTGGAATCTCGCAATGTTGCAGAAATGGTATCATATTCGGATTTTTATTGAACGGATATGGGCATATATCTTCTAGTGAATACTTCTTGGAGCTTGTCCCATTTTGCATGTCTTGCATATGTTGTTGTAGAGTTTGTATTTGTTGAGTAAGGTTTGACAATGGATTATCCATATAGTTTCTCCTTGTTTCTTTGTGAGTTCTCTTATCACTATGCTCTTTTCTTGTGTCATCCCTTTCTTTCCTTGTTTCTTCATGACTTTCTTTGTTCACGTCCTCATTATTTGGATCATTTTTGTTTTGGGTATTACTTTTCTCCACATCTTGTTTCAAGCTTTCTATGTTAAAGTCTTGTTGTAGTTTAGCTCCAGATTTTGCCAACATCAAGAGATATTTTTCTTTTTGTTTTGCCAACAATTTTTCCATTAGCCTATCAAATTTGAAATCTTGCTCAAGGTCTCTAATGGTGCTATTGACTGCTTCTTCGTCAACAGTGGTAAATCCAAAAGTGTGGAATACAGGAGTATCTTCTTCCTCCATTTTTTGTTGTTTTCTAAGTTCTTCGTGTTGGGCTCTAGTCCAAACTGGCATGTGATTATTTCAAAGTTGTTGAAAGTTCCAAAGGACAAAGTCAATAGGTGATTATTGGTTTAGGAAGATATGCCTTGTTTATTTTACCACTATTGTTTGTTCATTGGGATAAAGCGTCTCTTTGTTGAAAAGCACGTCTTTTCAAAATTTCACCATCAAATTTTGTACCGCAGCCACGTAGGTAGTGACGAAAATAGTGTAGGAATGTCCTATTTTTCAATAAGATCTTGCAATTTATATACAAAAATCTTATCCTTTTTTGAGTAGCTTTATAATTGGGTTTTCTTTTCTTAAGGTGATACTTAAAAGTCATATAAGCATTTGGCAAGTCACAAGTTTGTTTGATTCCAATGTTGGTGTGATTCTGGTTTTGATATAACCTAGGTTCAAAATAGGAAAGATATATCCAAGATTAGGAACCTAGTATAGATTGATCAAGCTTTGTGATAGAGGATTTGATTATCCTGATGAGAAACTTGACAAGGATGTTGATTTTTGCACTTAAGATGTTTGAATCAATAGCTTGTTGAATGTTGATGTTTATAGAACCTTTTGGGTATAACCTATTGGATTAGTGACCTAGTTATTTGAGCTAGTTTGAAAATACGTGATGGTTTAGAGACAAATCTTCTTCAAGAATTAGTTTGATATTGATGTTTTGATAGTTTGATTTTTGATCTGGTGTTTCAAGTGTTGGAATGATTTTTGTATTACCCTTTTGATCACACTTTTTTAGTAATTTTTTGGATTTTTGCTCTCTTGTAGATGATAATTTTCTTCAATTTTTGACCATTTCGAACATGTTACAGACATAGAAGACACAATGTTTAATAAAAAAAATGCACAAGCAAGTACAATCCCTATGGTAGGCTGAGACAATAGTTGTTGAATCTCATATGGGGTTTCCCCTAAGGCTATGCTATTCAAAGCAGATATTTAGATTCTTGACCCCACTGGCTCCACCCTCGGCACTCACTTCTTCGGGGCAGACAAGCACCAGTTTCCATGAAAAATCCCCATGGAAAACTTTATATCTCTACTAGGAACCGTATGTATGTGAGCCGCTTCAAAGGTGTGACCTCCTACACCAACAACTAGAAGGATTTTGGCAACTAGTATAAGTGGTTTTAGTAAAGGCTTCCGGTCATGTGGCCATACATGTGACACTTTCAGCTCTGTAAATACAAAAGATTCCCAGCCTATAGAGGCTATGCTCCATAGGGTTTATGGGGAAACATAGTGTCGGTATGAACTTATCAGCACATGTTGTTTGGGACTTTCGTCACAAACATGATTTATTTATAGTGGATTGGAAGGACTCGGTATTAGCCTGTTTCCACTTTAGGTTGTTCCCCTCTCACTAGCCCCCTCAAAGCAACTCGAGAAGGCAGACCCTCTAAAGGATTTAATTGCTGGAAAGTAAAGAAATCATAAAAGAGTGGGTTTGGCTTTTTGGTCACCCAATTAAGGGGAGAGCATATACCTACCACTTTCGAGATATGGGATGCAAGTGTTCTTTTTAACCTTTTCAAAGCAATTGTTGGCTAAGTCCTATTTGGAGATGTTGCTCCAACAAGCATGGTGTTTATTTTTGCCCTCTTAAAAGTCTATGTGCAACTATTTTAGAGAAAATACTAAAAATGCAAGTTGCATGCTATCAATTCATCCTCTTAGTTAAACTAGATGAACAAGATATGATATGTTACCTCCCAAAACAAGACTTTTCATTAACTAGAAGATGAAATGCATAAAATTTGCCTTAAATACCATCCTACACATGCATGTTAGTAATCTGTAAAATCTGATTTCTTGGACATTCAGACTTGTAAATTTTTTTTGTCAATTTGTAAACAGAAGCGCTAATCTAACACGTGCTATCTTTTTTCTCAAAAGCACTAACTTGCAAGTCAAAAGCGCTAGCCTAGACTGCAAAAGTGTTGCTCTGTGGATACAAAAGCATGATTTCTTTGACAAATGTGCTAACCTAGGACACAAATGCACAAACCCGTAATGCAAATGCGCAAACTGTAAAACAAAAGTGCTAACCTAAAATGTTTATGTGCTAACCTATAGTGCAAATGCGCTAACCTAGAAGGCAAATACGCTAACCTGCGGAACAAAAGTGTTGTCAAAATTCACACATGCGTGAATCTGCATTACAAATGCATTAATTTAACTTTTTGTGAGATTTTTAAAGGTATATGCGAGATCCATGTGCCCCACGGTGGGCGCCAAAATGTGTTGACTTGAATTTCATCCTTAGAATGCTACCTACAACAAGTTAGTTTCACAAAATACAAATGGAAATGCTACAGGAAATCCAAACTCAAACAATGAAACTTCATGAAGTACATATAAAATAAAATACTAATATTACCTTCATGGCTTATGTCTCATTGTGTCCTAACTCCACTGTTCTAGGTTGCAGATGGTGTACTCTCAGATAATGCACTGATGGCTTCAAAGATGGCATATGAAGAATGGACTGATAACTTGTATTTAACTGATACTATGATATGCAATACTACATGATTATGCTAAATGATTATGCTATAATGCTATATGATATTTGCTATTTGCTATTTTCTTGAAAGACTCACTAATGCATATGATTAATTTGAAGATTAACTCTCTCTCAACTAAATCTCTTGATTTTATAGACTTTGAAGAGGATGTGGCTCAGATCAATGGTCATGATCAGATCTGTAGATTTGAATGGATGTGAGCAAAGGTGAAGGTTGAGAGAAAGGGGGAAGGAGAAGACAAGTGTCACTCATCTCACCTTGACTAGGTTGCTGACTGAGAGAATCTAGGAATGGTTGGAGGAAATTTAGGCATGATAGGACAAGTGGACTCAAGTCCTTCCTAAAATGTAGAGGGTGTTGAAGAGAATATAGGAAATGGTTACGAAATATGTGTACATACATAATTTTCATTAAATTTGGAAGTTGAAGATAAATGATGAATTAATATTTAAGAAATATTAATTTCCTTAGCCACATGTTTGATGAGTTGGCAAAGGGAAGATGAAGTGGAGATGGAAGGTGAGCTGGATAATAGATTTAAATAATTTAGAAATCATTTAATATTTGAGACTATAGGAGGAGATAATTAAGTATTAGATATTTAATTAATTAGAAGAATAGGATAGATGAATTAATTAATAAATTATTTCAATTAAATTAATTAATAGGAAGACATGGAAATGAATTAAATAAATTAATCTTTTCAAATTAACTATTTAATAGAAGAATAATTATTAAATAAATATAAAATATTTATTTAATTGCTCATAGCCAATTTTTATGTGTATACGAGAACAAAACTCCTCTCCAAAAGAGAAAAAAAAAGACAATCATGAAGAAACATTGAAGCATGAAGAATCTACAAACACTATCATAGAATGACTACTATGATGCTACAAAAAGAACCTCCAGAAATAGGAATACTAGAGTGTCAATATGGTAAGTATTCTATCTGACTGACAATGCATGGGTAAATGGTCGTGATGCATCTCATAGTACATAGGAATAAATACGTAAGTGATCCATCTTACAGTCAATGCATGGGTAAATGGCCTTCCATCTCCTAGTACATAGGAAAAAGTATTGAATACAAAGAATACTCCAACGCGAAACCAATGAAGCATTAGAAACAATAGTAGAAACCCCCTCATAATGCTGACAAGGGAGAGGTATGACAGGTACACTGAATCTAAATGCTATTCTCCATGATGAAAAAAACAAAGAGATCTGTGCCAAAAAGATGGAGCTTGGATCACAGGAGGACATAATAGGGCTAGGTAGGCATTGATTACTTTGGAAAGAAGAGACAGTGGGCTAGAAATTTATCTACAAAAATAAACCTCATATCTGGATAGATCTTTGAATCAAATTTTCAATGATATATCATTTGTGAAAAATGAAGTCCGAATGCACAAGATATGCCTCTGGGAGTGCAAACTACAACTTTTGATTTCAATTGGAAAAAAACTTACAAAATGAAAAAATCAGAAAAATATACCCCCATCTCTGGTTTGGGCTCGGAAAGAGCTTTCCAACAGTATATGGTTTGCCAAAAAAGGCCTCTGTATATTCAAGTTATGAGCAAAAAACCAACTCCCTCTTTTAAGGCACAAAGAGGGTCAAAGAAGGGCCATGTATGCTGACTGTACTGCCGAAGTCAACAACCGAAAATCAAAATCCCTCAAAAAGTGTGCCAATGAAAAAATCATGCCCCTGATGCTAAAAATACAAAAATTATATATCAAAATTTATGGAATCGGCCTTCTAAATCCAACTATGAGGTCCTTTTGGGCCCAAAAATCTCCAAAGTTTTAGGTACCCTCTGTAACAGAGAAAACCCTCGAACTTTGAACCCTTGCAAAATGGACTCTGTATATCAAATTTCAGTGAAACAAAAGGCGATCCTAACTTTGTCAAGACTTATGTAGCTAATGGTGAGCTCTAAATTAACCCAAGGTGAATAATTTGTTTTGTAAATGCAAATAATCTCCAAAAAAGCAAACAAGAATCTTCAGATCTAGAACTCTGATACCATGTTAGAATTCGTGAAATGCAAATCCCACAAGCCCAGTTATCTTCTGCAAGAATACATGTCACACAATAAGAAAAAAATGAACAACAAAGATAATTGAAGACAATTAACAATAATTGAATGTATTGCTTTGAAATTGCTTAATTACAATGAAGGATATGACATCCTTATAAAGAAATCTAACTCTAAAGATAGAAATCCTAAATGGTGGAGTCTACAAGATAGACTGAGAGTTAAAATAGATTACATGAATCAATCATGCATGCACAAAAAGAATAATAGACTAATTAATGCATGAAACTCTCGAAATTCTAAACATAGCTTGCTTTTCCTAGTTTGCATTATGCATGGAGATAAATATTAATTAATTATTCGTAGTTAATTAATTAACTAGATAATTTATTATTTAGCGAATTAATGCAATTAAGTGAATAATTAAAATATGAATTATTTATTCCAACAATATGATCATCCTAAAACCATGTTGTCTGATAAGGCTTAGGGTGCTTCAATCTCTCTAATTTCATCTTACTCACCATCTCCTCTAAAACAAGGTTATCTGAACTACCACTATCAATTATAACTTTAAAACACTTACACACTACTTTATGTCTTGTCTTGAACAAATTCCTCCTCTGTAAGGGCTCCTAATCATCTTTTATGTGGCACAATGCTCTCCTCATTAGCAGTAATTCTCCATCTTCTAGTTTATTAGCTAATCCGGTAGGTTCTTCCACCAATGTTTCTCTTCCATTGTTCTCTATCTTCTTGCATTCAAAGGCTTGTTGTCCTTCTCCTCCGTACTTAAAGAAAGTTCCTCTAAACACTCTCTTATCATATATTCTATCTTCCTTTCCATATCCCTCATTCCAGTACAACCATCAGGTTCTTTTCTCTAGTAAAAATTTCTCTCTTCCCTTGAGTATTAATTACCATCTCTTCTAGCTTCCTTGTCTTTGTTTTGATCCACACAAGATCCTCTTCCTCTGATATAGGTCCGTCATCCTTGAAATCTTCCTCCTCTACCTCTTTTCTTATGCTCATGTCTTTTGTTCAACTTCTCCTTTGCCTTCAGGGCATATTTATAACCTTCCTCAACACTCTACAACTTGATTAGACCGAGTTCATCCTGTATAGACATTCACAACTCATTCAAGTATCTAGCAAATTGGTCAATCTCATCATCGGTATGTCCAAATTTGATATTTAACTTGTAGAATGTTTCAGTATATTCCTTCACACTAGACTTCTTCTGCTTCAAGTTCTACAACTTTTGGAATAGATTCAGTTGATAATCGACAGGCGAGAATTTTGATTTCAACTTGTTAACCATCTACTTCCAAGATTTAATCTTCTCTTTACCTCTTATCTATCTATCTATCTCTAAATTTTCCCACCAAAGAGATGCATGTCCTTTCAACTTGGTACAAGCATATTTCATCTTCTTGTCTTTGGTGGTGTTCTTAAAATTAAAATACTTTTCCATCTCTATAATCCAATCGAGCAATTCATCTGTATCTAACTTGCCATCATAATCTAGTGAGTTAAAATGTGGTCTGGTATTCACTTTTGTCAAGGCTCTCATGAACCTCACTTCTTCTAGATCGTTCATCAGTGGATTTTCTCCTTCTTCTCCTACCACCTCTTCTTCTTCATCATTTCTCACATCTTCAACATGTTGACCTCTTCTTTGGTTCATTTCAACAACTTGAAATTGGGTTGCAATTCCTCTCAATATTTCCATCACAACAGGGTTTACATTTCCACGCACTCCACCACCTCTAGCATTTCTTTGGGCCATCTTTATGCAAGTCCTCTGTAGTTGCAAGATGCATCCACAATTCGCCACCCTACAACAAAATTCTTACAGGACTCCACAATCTCCAGAATGAAAAACTCGCTCTGATACCACTTGGTGTAGTGAAGGATAGGAGGGTCCTCAAAGAGAAAAGTCTAGATTGTGCAACAAATGAAACACAACATAAACAACTCAATGTGATGAAGGCAATGCAAAATCAGAATTTTATTATATCAAGGAATTCAATTACAAATTTACCAGTAGCATGTGGGCTTACAAGATTTGGCATGCAGGCATGATTAAAAACATGCTCAAATATAGTATCTGAGCTCAAGCGAGAATGTGAGCCAATTTGGACCTCCTCACCTTTAGATTGATCTTCTATGTCTATCTCTCTCCTCTCTAACTTATTGATTACATTAATTTATATGATATTCATAGCTCAAGGATGATCCATGTCAGCCCAAGATGAAAAAAATTGCCAATGAAGAAGATGTAACGTGTAAAAAAACAAGGTTGGCCTCTGCAAAAAGAATTCCTCCAAAAACAACATAGAATGGTGTTCTTGTTGGCATTACAATAAGTTGGGAGATTTTTGGCATTACAATAAGTTTGATGGTTGATGATATTGAGAAGGTTGTTGGAGATGAATGATATAATTGATAAAGGATGATTACTATCTTAATATTATTATTTTGTCATTGATGTCAAGCAATTGATTTTCTGATTCAGTATGATGTTGTCATATCTTAAAAAGTATGTTTTGATGAGTATAAAGATGTCAGTAAATGACACAAAAAGAATATGAAAATGAAGGGGAGTAATAAGTTATTCAATGGGCAACTATTACCGAGTTTGACAGTGATGAGATTATGATGTTTTGATTGTTTTGATATCCTATATATATGTATTCAAAGACTGAATGAGAAGGGGAAAAGATTTCATGTAATAGAATGAGTAAAGGTTTGATACTATTCTATTTTACCGAGAAAGGAGCATTGTCGGTAAACTCCAAGGTTACCGATGTCGGTTAATGAATGAAAAAGTCACCAAGAAGAGAATGATTACTGAGTAAAGTTTAGTATTAACCGAGTATCAACCAAGCAGTAACAGAATGCATTATATAAAGTGTATACATTATTTAATGAAGGATGCCAATGAGCTGGAAGTTTATTGAAGATAGGAATGTCATGCAAGAAGTTTGTTAAGGATCAACGGCAATTAACATTCAAGAGTAAGATCTACAGCACATATTGAACGGTCCTAACCGAGCACAAGTACCAAGAAAGGTATACAAGTTTCAAGGCAAGATAAAACATTTTTTAGATTGAAGGATACAATGAACCTAGTCAATTTTGAAGATCTGATGGCTAAGATTAATCATGGGTAATGTGATTAAGGAGATTAAGCAGTTGGGAATTGCTTATAAATAAAGAGTAGTTGAAGAACAATCAATGCGGGAAAACTGAAGCACAATGATGCTACAGAGGTGATTATCAAGTACATAAGATTGAAGATATGATTGAAGAACAGATTGAGAAGCCTAGCAAGGAGAAAGATAAGTCTTATGAAAAAATTATCTTGAGCATATTGAGCACATAGAATCTGCTTTAACATTTTAGATGTGAAGTTGTAGATATATTTTATTACTGTTATTTATGTTTGTAAGTGACATGAAATCTCTTAACTGAGTGGACTTAACAGTCTTATTTGTAAATCCTCTTGGAAGGTAACATTCAGAATGAGTGTTTGAAATCCTTTGACAAGGTCACTTCTAACAAAGTGAAGATTCTAACAAATCTGAGGGAAATTCCTTGACCGGGTCACATCTAGCAATGTGTATGTAATCTTTAAAAGGATTTTCTTTTAACCAAGCATACTCTAGAAGAGTATATTTTCTTGTGGATCCGAAATCCCACAGTGGTTTTTCCCTATTAGGGTTTCCACATTAAATATGGTGTCAAATGTGATTTAATTTTTCATGTTTATCTATTTATGAGTTTGAATGATTTACAGTCATAAGTTGCATATCAAGTAAAAGCTACCGAGGTTGAATCTAATTAGAGTAATGATTATTGAGGTTATCTGATTCATGCCCCCCTCTCATCTAACTAACAATTGGTATCAGAGCTTGGACTCTGGAAGAAAAAGTTTAAAGGTACTTGAGGCAAGATATGAAGTTGTATAAAAGGGATACACCAAAGTTGAAAAAGTCAAGTTTCACCACATGGCGGAAAAGGATGAAGCTGCACTTATCATGAATTGGAGAATATGCAACATATTATCTGGAGAATGATTACAGTGCAGCTAGAACCTACCCTATGACAATGGAAGAAATAAAGGCAAAGCAAGAACACATTCAAGCAATGATAGAGATAACATCAGCTTTGACCGACTCAGAGTTTAATGATCTAGAAGGTTGCAATGATGCCAAAGCAATGTGGAATAAGCTCACATATGTGTATGGTGGAGATGAACATGTTCAAAGAGAAAAAGCATATAGTCTAAGAGGACAAATTGAATCCATGAGAATGAATGAAGGTGAGAACATTATCCAATACAGTACAAGGTTAAAGGAAACTGTCAATCAAATCAAAGGATCAAGAGGAACTATTGAAGAAAAGGATGTAACAAGTAAGTTGCTGAGAACACTTCTACCTGCTTATGCCATTAGAGTCTCTGCAATAAATGAATTGAGGTCTATACCAAACATGCTAGTCTCCTTGGCTGCTACTATCGGTAAGCTACATGCTTTTGAGTTAAGTAATTTTGATAACAGTGGGTCTTCAGTAAACAAAGTTGAATCTGCATTCAATTCTTTTCATCTAAGCGAATTTGAAGACTACAATGATAGAATGTCTAAGTATGCTAAAGGAAATCATAGTGGAGCAAGTGAGAGATTTTGCAAAAATATGAAAGAAGTACACAAACTATATGAGGAAATCAGAAAGCAAGAAGAGTTTGAAGCATTATTGGCCAGAAGGTTACCGAGAGGCAAAGGTAAGTATAAAGGGAAGTTACCTTTAAAATGTTTTAACTGTGATAAAATTGGACATATGGCTTCTAACTGTCCTGACAAAGATGATGAAAAGAAAGATTACCGAGATGACAGACAGAAAGACAACCAATACAAAAGACATCGAGACTTCAGAAGGAGAGATAGAAAGACACGCCTAGTAGCTGATGAGGAATCCAATGATGATAAATCTGATGAGACTAAGACATAGGAAGTTGTATATGTGGCTATCAAAGATGGATCAGATGAAGAAAGGTATGAAGAAAAAGCCTTAATATCACACATAAATAAAAATGATTCTTGGATCATAGATAGTGGATGCTCACATCGCATGACAGGTGATAAACACAAGTTTGTTAAACTAGAAGATTATGATGGAGGTTATGTAAGATTTGGTAATGATACACCATGTCCTATGAAAGGTAAAGGTTCTATTACACTTCTTGACAATGCTAAATGTGATGATGTATATTGGGTTGAAGGTCTGAAGTACAATTTGTTGAGTGTAGCACAGCTAAATAATACAGGATACTGAATAGAATTTCAGAAAGGAATTGTCAAAGTTCATGACAAACATGGAAAGTTGGCTGCTACCGGGACTCAAACAAGAGGTAATACATTTCACCTTGACTCAACTAGGAACAATTGTCCATATGCAAAAATAGAAGATACCTGGTTATGGCATAAAAGGTTTTGTCATGTAAATTTTGATAATCTGATCAAGATAAGTAAGAAGCATCGTGTAAGAGGTCTACCGAGCTTGGAAAAACCTGAGAATGCAATATGTCAAGGATGCTAGATGGGTAAGATGACAAAATCAAGCTTTACAAGTAAGCCTTACACTTCTAAAGGAATTTTAGATCTTGTACACACTGATCTTTGTGGTCCTATGAAATTTCAAAGTTACTATGGTGATAAATACTTCATATTATTTGTGGATGATTACTCAAGGATGATGTCAGTTATGTTTCTAAAAGAGAAATCAGAAGCTTTTCAAATGTTCAAATGGTATAAGGCAAGAGTTGAAAAAGAAATAGGAAGACAGTTGAAATGTCTTAATCTGATAGAGGAGGAGAATTCATTTCTCATGAATTTAACTTATTTTGCAATGATCATGGTATAAAGAGACAAGTGTCAGCACCAAGGACACCACAACAAAATGGAATAGCTGAAAGAAGGAACAAATCAATTGTAGATTGTGCCAGAACTTTGATGATAGAAAAGAGAGTACCTCAAATATTTTGGAGAGAAGCAATAAGCACTGCAATTTACAACTTGAACTGAGTACAACTAATGAAAAGAACTATGAAGACACCTTATGAAATCTAGTATGACAATAAACCAAATGTAAGTTATTTTAAAATATTTGGAAGTAGATGTTATGTTCACAAAGATGATAGAAATGGAAAATTTGATTAGAAAAGTGAGGAAGGAACATTTCTTGGTTATACCTCTAGGAGTAAAGCATTTAAATGTCTGATCAAATCATCTAACAAAATTGTGGAAAGTACAAATGTGAAAATTGATGAATTTGCAGAAAGGAATGATGAAGGAAACTCCAAAGAACCAGAAGATTATGAAGAGTTTGTATATGTACAACTGACAAGTTTTACTGAGAAAACCAATGAAGAAAATACTCAGTTACCGAGTGATGAAGAAGATCATCTAGAGCCTACCGAGCCTATATTAGCAAAATATGTCAGAAGAAATCATGCATCAAGTCAGCTTATAGGAGATAAGGATGCTCCAATGATGACAAGGAACAAACTGAGGCACAACACATGTCTGATATCCAAAATTGAACCAAGGATAGTAAAATAAGCATTAAACAATGATGATTGGGTGAATGCTATGACAGAAGAGATTGATCAAATCAAGAAAAATGAAACATGGACACTGGTTCCAAGACCAAAAGAGAAAAATGTAATTGGTACAAAGTGGATTTTTAGGAATAAGCTAAATGAAAAAGGTGATGCCATTTGGAATAAAGCAAGGCTAGTTTGCAAAGGTTATGCTCAAGAAGAAGGAATAGACTATGGAGAGACTTTTTCACCTGTAGTAAGACTTGAAGGTGTAAGAACATTGTTTACAGCTCAAGGATAATAGGAGAAGAACAACAGTTTGAATCAATTGGAATAAATCAAGTTAGTATTACCATCAATGCCAAAGGGGGAGATTGTTGGCATTACAATAAGTTTGATGGTTGATGATATTGAGAAGGTTGTTGGAGATGAATGATATAATTGATAAAGGATGATTACTGTCTTAATATTATTATTTTTTCATTGATGTCAAGAAATTGATTTTCTGATTCAGTATGATGTTGTCATATCTTAAAAAGTATGTTTTGATGAGTATAAAGATGTCAGTAAGTGACACAGAAAGAATGTGAAAATGAAGGGGAGTAATAAGTTATTCAATGATGCAACTATTACCAAGTTTGACAGTGATGAGATTATGATGTTTTGATTGTTTTGATATCCTATATATATGTATTCAAAGACTAAACAAGAAGGGGAAAAGATTTCATGTAATAGAATGAGTAAAGGTTTGATACTATTCTATTTTACCGAGCAAGGAGACTAGTCAGTAAACTCCAAGGTTACTGATGTTAGTTAATTAATGAAAAAGTCATCAAGAAGAGAATGACTACCGAGTAAAGTTTAGTATTAATCGAGTATCAAACGAGCAGTAACAGAATGCATTAAATAAAGTGTATACATTATTTAATGAAGGATGCCAATGAGCTGGAGGTTTATTGAAGATAGGAATGTCATGCAAGAAGTTTGTTAAGGATCAACGGTAATTAAAATTCAAGAGTAAGATCTACAGCACAGATTGAATGGTCCTAACCAAGCACAAGTACCAAGAAAGGTATACAAGTTTCAAGGCAAGATAAAATGTTTTTCAAATCGAAGGATATAATGAACCTAGTAAAGTTTGAAGATCTGATGGCTAAGATTAATCATGGGAAATGTGATTAAGGAGATTAAGCAGTTGGGAATTGCTTATAAATAAAGAGTAGTTGAAGAAAAATCAATGTGGGCAAACTGAAGCACAGTGATGCTACAAAGGTAATTACCGAGTACAAAAGATTGAAGATTTGATTGAAGAATAGATTGAGAAGTCTAGCAGAGAGAAAGATAAGTCTTATGACAAGATTATCTTGAGCATATTAAGCACATAGAATCTACTTTAACATTTTATATGTGAAGTTGCAGATATATTTTGTTACTGTTATTTATGTTTGTAAGTGACAGGAAATCTCTTAACCGAGTGGACTTAACAGCCTTATTTGTAAATCCTCTTGGAAGGTAACATTCAGAATGAGTGTTTGAAATCCTTTGACAAGGTCACTTCTAACAAAGTGAAGATTCTAACAGATCTAACGAAAATCCCTTGACTGGGTCACATCTAGCAATGTGTATGTAATCTTTAACAGGATTTGATTTTAACCGAGCATACTCTAGAAGAGTATATTTTCTTGTGGGTCCGAAATCCCACAGTGGTTTTTCCCTATTAGGGTTTCCACATTAAATCTGTTGTCAAATGTGATTTAATGTTTCATGTATATCTGTTTATGAGTTTGAATTATTTACTGTCATAATTTGCATATCATGTAAAAGCTACCGAGGTTGAATCTGATTAGATTAATGATTATTGAGGTTATCTAATTCACCCCCCCTCTCATCTAACTAATAGTGCTGACCCAAAGGAAGGTTGACCACTAGCCAAGGAACATTGTAAGTAATGAAGTGAAGCTCCACAAGCTACAAAAATGATCTGCAAGATTCTTCATTAGCAAAATAGGTCCAAGCGGCTCCGGTGTTTCGGTCAAAAAACTATCTCAGATTCTGGAAGCGATAACTTGCCGAAAAAGATCCAAATGTCTTGCAGACTTAGGATAAGGTAGGTGAACATATCCATAAACAAAATCTAGCTCCACAAGATCTGGTGTGCAAATGTAGTAAAACGCAGAAAGAAATGTTGAAACGACAAAACAAAAAGAAAATGTTTTTGGTTGATGCAAGATTGCCAAGAACCAAGGATGCTCCTGCATCATTCTTTTATGCATTTGGGGGTTTGTGCTACCATTGGAGGATGTGATGAGTTATATTTGGGTCCGACTAAGCCTTGTGATGATCTACAATGATTAAATTTATTTGGAAAATGTGTTTTGGGCCGACTAGTTAAGTACTTCTCATTTCATCTACACATCACCCTATTGCTAACTTGGGACGATGTGTACCATCATTTTTTATGTTTGGGGCTGCATTGAAAGATATAATAAGATGTTATAGGTCATATTTATCTCCTAGATAGGACTTCTTTCACTAGAAAGATGTTTTATGGCCAAGTTAGTGGGTTCATTCCTTGTCCCCTATTTTGGCCAACCTAATTAAAGTTTTGAGATGTTTTGGATGGTATAGATAGAATATAAAATTAGTTTAATTATGGTAGACTAAAGTGGATTGTAAAATATGTGAGTTCAAGGAAGTAGAAGTGTATGGTGGAAGCTTTCAAGCTAAATTTTTTAATGGTTGCATGGTGCAACATACCAGAAGCACCAACATTCTAAGGAAAATAATGGAAGTTGTGATGCTCACTTAAAGATTGTAATTAATGTTTTCATTGGGATTTGCACCCAACACAAATGTGAAATTTTGCAATCCCATGCAACATGAGACTACTCTCAGACTATGGGTATCCTGTTGTGAGAGTAGACCTCTGGATTATAGGTCGACTTCCTTTTTGATGATCCTAAACGTAACACTTGGTAGAGAAAAGGGTAAGAGAGATTCTTTATAACTGAAACTAATAGCTAATAGGTGATGCACCAATGGATAAAATAGACTTGAATTTCTGACAAACTCACAAAAAATAGCAAATTAAAGAAGCCACAATATTTCACAACTCAACTGCAAATGCTTGCATATATGATTCTTATGAAAGATTTTAACACTCTGATATTCATAAAAAGGAAAACAAATATGTTTTCACAATTTTAGTACAACAAAATAACAAAATACATTCACAGACCTACACCTTAACATGTTGTTTCTAAATCAAGCATTGAAGGAATGGAATAAAATAAAGGATCTCAAGATGAAATCATAATATTATTAACAAATTACTCACATACAATGATAAAATAGAAAATAATTTGAGAAGGAAACTAACTAATTTTATTGAGAATTAGGAGCTATATGCATTCCAATTCTGAAAAATACTCATAAGTAAATGAGTTACAAAGAATGAACAATCTGCTGCCACTGCAGGTATATTCTTAGAACTAGAGAAAAATGAATGAAGAAGAGTGGCTTATACAAAATACCTCCAAAATTCAAATTTTGAATTTTGGCTTTCAAAAAAGATGTGTTGTCACCTCTCCTATAAATCAGGCATGTGATTGAAGAAAGCTCCTCAAAACTCAAAGCTTCAAGAGTTGTCAATTTGAAAACAAACTCTTGGGGTCGAATGCAACTAAAAATCCCTCCAAAATAGGGATGTAACTAGCTGAAATAAGTAGTTAAGTGCCTCAAATCGCTCCTTGACTGAAAGTCCACCCACTTGGACCCTCTAACTGAAGTCAAACTCATAATTAGGTGGTTAAATCACCTAATTTTACTCCCATTCTTACAAAGAACTCAAAGATAACTAAACCTTCTCCTTTATTACTTGTCCTCAAATTTTTGCATTTTAAAAGATCATTTACTTAAAGTGATTTATGATTATCACTTTAAAGTAAATATTTACAATTACTTGCAAAAAATAAAATAATTTTGATCTAAACCTAGAAGGCCTAGTTGATTATTTCAATATAAGTGTTTAACAAATACTTAAAAGAAATACAGGAATAAAAAAGAACTATGGCTTTTATATGAACAAGGCTTTTTGAAAAACTGAAAGCAAAATGATTTTCTCTTATCGGGTTTCATTAGGGTTATAAACCCTAACATAAAAAGGCAAAAAGATGAAAAAAATTTATCTTTTCATTTGCATCTTTTCTTTTCAACTTGGAGGAAACCGCCAAAGAAACCCTAGGCCACCTTGGACACAATTTGCTCTGTCTCTTTGGAGATCTGCTGAAGAAGAATCATAAGGAATGTTGAAGATTTTACAAAGAAGAGTTAGGTAAGTTACCCCTGTGATTTAGCAAATGAAAGAAATTCTCAAAGGGTTTCATTTTTATCTCTACAAGGGTTTAATCACTTTTGTCTTTTGAAGATGACCAACAGAATGTGTTGTTTGAGCTTTCTTGTTTTTCACTTGTTGGATATGTTGTCACAAAACATTGTGTCTTTAGACTTGTTGTGGATGTCGATGCATCTCTGCTCTAAAGTCGTATATGTGCATGGTTGTGTTTTTGATAGTGTTGTAGGTTGCTTGTTACTATGGATTTTGAAACTTCATAATAGTGACTAGTACGTGAAAACCCATCTTCTTCTCTATTCTGGAGCAAACGTCTTTTCTATGCAATGACTATATATGCTTCTAAAACTAGGGTTTCAAATTGACCATTTTGATGGTTTCCTCACTGATTTAGTTGTGGCTCTAAAGGCTTGCTCATAAAAACCCTTATGGTGAGTCTTTTTCTTTTCTTGAAACCCCCATTAATATCTTCTCAATAGTCCTAATGACTATGATTTGATCCTTGGCATTGCTAGGGTTGTGAAATGTTAGATTCTTCAATAGGGAAAAGATAAATACAGTGATTCTTTCATACTTTGAAAACCTATTTGTCTAGCATGGAGACCACTGTATATATGTCTTATGGAGCCTTGACTATATTGTCCTTTAATCATGATAGGGGTATGGAATTCTTGCTTAAATGACCTAGATGAAATAGTGCTACATCTTGGAACCTTTAGACCTGTATGTGCTATGTGTTCTTTTGACAAAGGCTTTGAGTGATACCTTTACTTGAGCTAGATGTGACTATATCTGACCTGAATGTTATCATAACTGTGATTCATTATTCTATTCTAAAGCTACATAATGGCTCTTTGGAGTAAGGTACTGGTATTCTCATGCTAGGATTGGGACAAAATTCCTCTTTCTTTCATTTTTGAATCTATGCTTTGATTACCATTATAAATTACTCCTTGATGGTTGCACTTACACTTACAGGTCTGAAGCTATCCTTCTAGAAGGTCTGCTCCTTTGCATTCATTGTAGACTCTAATGGCATTGCAGTTTCATGATGATCATCCTCAGGCTGCACTTTGGGCACACAAGGGCTTCACTAAATAGGCAATATCATATCACATGTGTTCATATTGGGGGGTTTGATATCCCAAAAATGAGGGTGCCATATATTTCCCATCAGTGAAAATAGGGGGCTTTTTAATTTGGGTTATGAAAAAATGCAATATTCTGGGCAAATAGGGGGAATTTTGATTTAGGTTGTGTATTGGGAGGGGGTGGGAAAAAATGAGTTTAAGGCAATATTTTTTTGAGAATAGTGGAATTATTTAGTATGCCATGAACATGGGTGATATAGCCCATGTTCACTAAGTGAAGCCCCCATGTTTGGGTGATGACTTTCATGCTTTCCTTTTGCCATCATTGTCATGCTGGCCTGCTATCTCTATATTGACAGTCTTAGACTCTTGAATTTGCCCTAATATCCTCTTGTGACTATATATTCTGAGTTTTGATAGGGGATATCACTATCTTCCACAATCATTGATTGTCTTTATCATGTTGGTCTGATATGAATGGACTAGTATAATTCTTATTGCTGACAACACTTTCTCAATCCACATTTCCTTCCCATTGGTGATAAATATCCTCATTCTTTTTAATACTCAGCCAATGTTGCTTTTAATATTATCTTTTCTGATGTGACTATCAATATCTTTTCTCAAATGACTATGATAGTCTTGTTTGTGATTGTGACTGATAAAATATCATGTGGTTGTCTGAAATGACTTTGTGACTATCTATTATTACACTGATTTGACCTGGGAGTGTTCTATGAATTGGGATATTAACAAACCTTTCCCTGCACTCACTATCCTTTTGTATTTGACTTTTGGACAAAGAACTTTGTCTTCATGAATCTTTGATCACTGTCTCTCACTGTTTTGAGCATGACTTGCACTCTTTTGGCATTAATTTGCTCACTTTGCTTCTTGCCACAATGATCTGAATGGGAGTCCCTTTAAAGCCTAACTCACTATCTTTTAAGTCTGATCTATCTATTATTGCACACTAATCTTTAAATCATTGCATTGCTTAAAAATGATTGCAATAACATCAGGGGATCCATCTTTGGCACTCATATTGTTGTGTATTATTAGCCTTACTAGCATTACCTTGTATCATTGTTTATAATCTTTGACTGCTATTGTGATTTTAAAATGTATTGAGGCTACTTTACTTTCAATGTTACAATGACTGCATTTTCTGAAAGCCGTCTGTAACAACCTTTCTTTTCTCTGATGACTGCTAGATTGGATTATCCTCAAAACTTCTCATTGCCTTGTGCTTTTGTTGTATATTGATCATGAATGTTGTGAAGTCATTGTTTGTTTCTATCATAGTCTTGTTATGAATTATGTAGAGAGTTGCACCCTAGCTTTTCCATTGTTCCACACACAATAGATTGCTCTTAATAAGATATATACAACTAATTTGGGTATGCTTCTTCATGATATTCTTTGTGTCCTTATTCTTTGAGCTTATTGATGTTGCTCACTGATTGTCTTTTCATATGTCAGCATGTTGTTCTCAACCCTTGTGGGAGCCACATTTTACCCCACATGTTGTAATTTGATGAAACAAAATAGTAACCAAAATTTGATCTATACTACACAGTAAACAAACATGTTAGATAAAACAATGCATTTGATGATTTTCTTTCATAATATCCTATTTTTTGGGCACTATGGTACCCAAAATGAATATCTATTTTAATGCACATGGGGAATGGATTATATGCTTGAAGTTGCATGTTCATATAATGAATGATGACCTTCATTGCTTTAACACATTGTTTCTCTCGTAAGTAGGTACTCAGGGGCAACAGGGAAGCAACAACTGAATGCAAGTTGGGCTCAAGACTAAGGATGACACAAGGCCACTTAGACTGGACTTTTCATTCAGGCAATGACGAGTCACCCTTATGTGCATAATTTTTATTTTGCGTCTACAAATATATATATATATATATATATATATATATATATATATATATATATATATATATATATATATATATATATATATATATATATATATATATATATATATATATATATATATATATATATATATATATATATATATATATATATATATATATATATATATATATATTTTCTTCATCTACACCATAAGAGTTAGTCTCACAACTTGTGTGAGACATTGTACATCATATTAATAAAGATTACTTTTTTAGAAATTGTGTATTCTTTCCTATATCATTTGCATCTACATAATGAGATATGATAGTAATCTTCTATTCTTTTTTTTTGCACATGAATGTGACATAGTAGAAATAAAATGTACCTTTCTACTCATTAAAACATAAAAGCTCAACCTAATTGATCTTATAGAAAAATTAGGTAACAATTAAATGTTGGAAACCAATAACACGTAGAGTGGGGGGGGGGGGGGGGTGAATCAATGTTATACCCGAATATAAGATTTTAGCCTTACAAAACATTCATATACCAACCGATATACCGGTATAAACAAAATTAAAAGAAGTAATGCAACAAATAAGCCAAACACATAAATGAAAACCATAACACACAGATATATACGTGGAAAACCTCAATGAGGAAAAACCACGGTGGGATTCGTGACCCACAATATCAATTCACTAGCCATATGAAGAGATATTACAATATATGATGGGCCTGCACTTGCACTGGCAAGAAGGCTTATAGCCTAAAGCACACTACTCATCACAATAGGAGCCTCACTGACTACATAACAATCTAGATAATAATCTAGAGAAGTGTGAACTGCTTAGTATATCATCTCCAATGCCAGAATATAGTTTTGGTTTAAGCTCTATTTGTTCCAATCAAAACCCTAAACCTCAGCACCGAAATAACCCTTACAATGAATTCTTCACATACATAGTCTCTTTGATATATTTCGCATTACATTACATCCATATATCCATTCCACATGTCTATCCCTATTCTCTTATTCTACCAAAATGATCTAATCAATCTCCTTTATATACCCTATACAAATTTATGCCTTATGTCAGCTTACAAGGATATATACAATATCATATTACATGTCGGTCATATAACATAAATTAATAAGCATTAAAACAAGTTGCCGATGTTGGATCCAAGATGTGTCAGCCTCCAATACCATTGACCTTTCCTATACAATGTCGGCCTATATTGCCGGTGACCAAATAAATCTTCTATCCTACCGATGCCGGTGTAGAGTCTGTGAAGTGCCTTTTGGTACACCATATGAAGTCAGAACCCAAAATCATGTTGTCATCAATGACAACATAATGAAACCAACCAATAGAGTGTCAATTTCCAAAAATCTCCCCCTTTGGCATTGATGGCAACACTCATGTGAAAAATGGTCATGGTTTCAACTGTCGGTTTAATCCTGCCTTGCTCCCTCTGAGGTGAATATGCAAAATGCTCCGATACTCAAAAATTCCAAAAAATTTGTAACTCCCCCTAATGTATGCAACCCTTCATTCTTTTTCACTTGTATACTAATCCCCCTTTGACATTAATGCCCAAATATTGTAAAAAGAATGTCAAAGAATAATAACTATACACTTAATATCTCCAAAAATGTCTTACCAGAGCTTGACCAATTACAAGATTTATGGGTAAGCTTTCTCTAATAGCTCCACATAAGTATCCCAACCAGTTTTGAATGTTTCAAAGATATATACAAGTCCACTGAATAAATATGCAAGTGATTCTTTCTCATTAACTTCTGCCGGTGTGGGCTTACCAAGCATATACATGCATTCCCTCTTATGTACACCAAGTGAATCCAATCTTGGACTCACGAAACCTCTAAGACTTCTGGCTCTCCAAATGATCTTATCTCTTTCCTTTTTAAGAGAAGAAATTTGGTTCTCCCAAGTCATCATTTGTCCATCAATAGATGTGGTCAGTGAAGTTAGTCCATCAAAAGAGTTAGCAATACTAGCAATTTTGTCATGTACCTCTTTTATCTTTTCATCTACTTTTGTTGTAAGAATCTCTATATTGCAACATACTTTGTATATATTAGTACCTTGTTTCAAATAATTTCATATTAAAATTAACTTATCCCTCAATCTTTTTCATCTCTCTATCAATGATCTGATCAAAAGCAGCTCTCTTAGCCAAAGTGAATTTTTCAAGTGCTAGTCAGTTAGAGATCTGCTATAATGATTGAAAATCTTTAGAGATATTCTCTATTATTATCTTAAGCTTGTCGGAAGGGCTTTCTTCATTCTTAATCTTACATTCTGGGACCAATATGTGCAAAATAGCTATGGATTGATCTATAATCCCTTTCACTGTGGTTCCCTCCTTCATTAGTTTCTGAGCAACCATCATCATCAGCTCTGTGGGACTCATCTCTGTGATGTTTTCATTTTCCACAAGCATAGAATTTTACATTCATTCTGCAATCTTCTGTCTTATGACCAATTTTATTGCATTTAGAACATTTATTGGGAGCAGAATTAGGGTTCTGATTTGCTCTGTTTCTACATTGCCTAGCCACGTGACTAAATATATTGCAAACAAAACATCTACCATTTTTATTTATAAGCATTGAATTGCCTTACCGGTTCCTTATGGTATTGATCTTCATTAGTAGTACCAGAACTCTATCCTTGCTCAAATCCAAGTCCTCTGGAATCTCCAATTTGCCTCTATCTCTTTAGTAACTCATCAAGTTGTGCTGAGTTGATCTTGAATTTTTCTTTGTACTCACTTGCAATAGTTAAATCATCTCTTAGTACTGTTATTTGTCTCTCAAGCTCTTTCTCATTACTTTGGGATTGTACCAAATTTGACCTTAATATCTCATTTTCATGAGTCAACCTACCACATTCTTCAAATTTCTTCTTCAGGGATACAACAAGATTTTATTCCTTTTTCTTTCTGTCCTCAATATCCTTGGACAACCTCATAGTCATAGTTTGCATTTCATTCTTCATAACCATGTTCTCCTAACTCAATTTCTAACATTGTTCCTTAAGTGCATCTTCATCATCCCAATTTTGCAAAAGTTCCTTCCTCCTAGATTGAAAAGATGAAAGTATCTTTTGTAGGACAAGAATAAATTCTTTAGCAGAATTCAACTCATCTTGTAGCTTTAAGCTCTTCAATATTTCAACATCATAATCTTCAAGTGCCATCTCAAGTTGCTTCTCCAAAGCCATATTCAATGATTCTGGTTTAAGGATCTTCCTCAAGCTGTTAAACTTCCTCTGAGGCACAAGGCTCTGATACCAATTGTTGGAAACCAATAACACTAAGAGGGGGGGTGAATCGGTGTTATACCGGAATAGAAGATTTTATCCTTAATAAAACATTCATATACCAACCAGTATATCGATATAAACAAAATTGAAAGAAGAAATGCAACCAATAAGACAAACAAATAAATGAGAACCATAACACACAAATTGATACGTAGAAAACCTCAATGAGGAAAAACCACAGTGGGATTTGTGACCCACAATATCAAGTCACTATCCATATGAAGAGATATTACAATATATGATGGGCTTGCACTTGTAGGAAGGCTTATAGCCTAGAGCACACTTCTCATCACAATAGGAGCCTCATTGACTACATAACAATCCAAACAACAATCCAAAGAAGTGTGAACTGCTTAGTATAGCATCTCCAATGCCAGAATACAGTTCCAGTTTAAGCTTTGTATGTTCCGGTCAAAACCCTAAACCTCAGTACTGGAATAACCCTTACAATGAATTCCCCACATACATAGTCTCTCTAATATATTTTTCATTACATTACATCCATATATCCATTCCACATGTCTATCCCTATTCTCTTATTCTATCAAAATTATCTAATCAATCTCCCCTATATACCTTATACAAATTTATGCCTTATGTTGACTTACAAGGATATATACAATATCATATTATGTGTCAGCCATATATCATAAATGAATAAGTATTGAAACAAGTTTCCAATGCCAAATCCAAGATGTGTCAGCCTCCAATACCAATGACCTTTACTATACCATGTCAGCTTGCATTGTCGGTGACCAAAGAAATATTCTATCATGTTGGTGCCGGTGTAGAGTCTGTGAAGTTCCTGTTGGTACACCATAAGAAGTTGGAACCCAAAATCATGTTGCCATCAATGACAACATAATGAAACCAACCAATAGAATGTCAATTGCCAACATTAAAAAATTCATGTATCTTTCTCTAAGATAGTGAATCTCTTTAGCAAGTCCTTTATATCTTTCTCGAAGGTAGTGAATGTTTTTAGAAAGTCTTATCTAGGAGAAGTGTGTTTCCTCAGGCAATGAGCCTTGAAACAAATTTATAATTTTGTTCATATATTGCAAGATATGTCTCACTATGGTTTTTACCTTCTTGGATTTTCCACATAAATTTGTGTTCTATTGTGCATTGGTGTTCACTATTATATCTTTCATTATTGCTATTTAGATTAAGGTTTTTGAGTTTGAATTGTTCTAAAAATTTAAATTTCATTCAAGACTGTTTCAACCCCCTCTCGATCTTGGTGTGTGTTTAGTAATTGGTATCAGATGCAAGCTCCTTTGAAGTCAACTTAACCACTTGGGGAAGGTGGAACAAGATGGATTATACAAGGTACCTAAGTTTGATGGAACAATCTACATATTTTGGAAAGTAAGAATGGAAAACCATCTATCCTCTTTAGGGTTGGAGTTTAGAACTTAGATAGATATGGTTGTACTCCTCTTGCTACTCCTTAAAAAGATCTGACAACAATTAAGTTTTATAAAAAAATGTCAAATCAAGGAATGCAATCTTGAGTGAGTTGACACATTCATAACCTATGAAGGTGATGCACTATACACTGCTAAGGAACTTTGAGAAAATATTAGTAGCATCTATGAGGGAGATGATAAGGTAAAGTTGATCAAGATGCAAAAATTCAATTGAAAATTTGATAATGTTAGGAGATTAAGACATTGATAGCTATATCCTTTAGGTAACTAACGTAGTAAATGGGATCATAGGTGTTGGTGGAGGATTGAAAGAAGATTAGGTTGTTAAAAAGGTACTTAGATCTCTCCCTAAATCTTATAGCCATAAAGTAATTTCTATAAAAGATAGTAAAGAATTGAATAAATATTCAATTAATGAATTATATGGTGCTCTCACTTCATTTGAGATGGGAGAGTTTGACAAAGATTCTCCTAAAATATAAATTTTATTTAAAGTTAGTAAGAAGACAAAAGAAGAAGTTGATAGTTAGTTTGATGATGAAGTTGACACAAAATTTGTAAGAAAATTATAGAAAGGTATCGACAAATAAAAAGGTAAGTTACCTTTCAAATGATTTAATTTGTGGGAGTATTTGACATATTACATCTAAATCTACTTTTAAAGAAGATAATAATAAAAGTGGAGAATATAGAAATAAAAGAGAGAAGTCCAAAAGAAGTCTTTATTTTGAGAACAACTATTCCTCAAAAGATGAGGACCTCGATCATAGTAATTCAATTGATGAAACAATCTTCATGGCCTTGAAAGTAGGTGACAAAAAGGATGATATTTAAAAATGTAAAAAGTCCATTACCTTGTGGGATAACAAAGATAGTGAAAAAAAAATGGTTGTGTGGATTTTCTTCCATGGAAAAGGGGAAGGAAATTCTTAGGTGATTGGTAGTGGTTGTTCCAATCATATGACTGGTGATAGGAGAAATTTCATCGATCTTAACAAGTGGATTGGAGGATCCATAAATTTTGGAGATGAAGAGTCAACCCAAATTTATGGAAAAGGTGAAATAATGATTCATATAAAACATAGGATAGAGGATGTTCTTTATGTTGAAGGATTGAAATATATAATCTTCTCAGTGTTAGTCAAATGTGTAGCAAAGGATATCCTCTTAGATTTCATGACAACAATTTCCAAATTAGAAAAGAGGTCTCTACAAGATTGGTAGTAGAAAGATCTAGGAATAGAAGTAATTTTTTCACCTAAAAGAGGAAAATCCCTTCATATCAATTAATGTAATAGCTGAGAAAGATCCTGCACTTGAACACATGAGAACTAAGGTAGTTGTTAATGATATAACTTATCTTGAATCAGATCTAGAGGCAATAGAATCAAAAGGTTGGGACATCAATCTAGATCATTATGAAGTAGATCTTGAAGGAGAACTCTATTTTGCCATTGAAGGCATGAATATATCTACAGAATAGTGCAAAGAATACAAGATCAAATTAAATAACATAGAGAAAACAATTGTCAAGCTGAAAGCTCAAACTAAAGGAAGTAAAGAATATGTAGTCAAACTCAAAAAGGTAGAAGATAAAAATGTCCACCTAAAAGTTCAAGTTAAAGAAGGAATGAAGATTGTTGATTGTTTGGATTCCAAGATTCATGACAAATTAGCTAAATATTCAAAACTTGAGGAAGACATTGTTTCTCTGAGAAAGGAAATGGAAAATGCAAAAGAGAAGTTAGACAAAAGTTTAAAACTCAAAGGTGGCAGTGGCATCCTTGATGAGATACTTAGTTGTCAAAAACCACAAAGGCATAAGGGTAGTCTTGGTTTTGAAAAAGGGTAAGTCTCTAAAAAAAATATGGATGAAGATAAGGTAGAGAAGAAGCAAGAAAAGGCACATGATGAATCTAAGAAGACAAAAGGAAAGAAGAATGACTTTAGACAGGTCTAGAACCAAAAGAAGAAAGTTAGAAGGTCCTATTGTTCTCAAATTCTGATTCCCCTCTTATCCCTTATAAGAAATATAATAACTTTGTTTGCAAATAAAGAGATCAAAGAAAAAGAACTTCAGAGCAACATATGACAAGGTTTCAAGAACCTTCTACACTTTGAACTTATCCAAAGTTCAGGTGGGTATACCTTTTGTGAATAATTTCACACTTTTAAAATAGATCCACAGTAAACTAGTCCAAAACTAGTGAATCTTATCGCCTCAAACACAAACTGAAATAATAAAAGAAATCTTATGCTCATGTTTAGTATTGATCTTCAAGAAATGTAGAAAGAGAGCTACAACTGATACCAGTGCCTTATCCAAGCTACAAAGTCATCTAAGTTAAACAGATATTTCACAATCAAATATCTCCATACATATCATCACTTCGGCTTCTATCAACCCCATATATGCCTGACATATATAAGAGTTTTTCCTTATTAGACTAGACAATGTTCATCAGATTCAAAGTCTCCAACAAAATAACATATTGATAGAGATATTTCTTGCATATTTAATTCCCCTCCTAAAGAAGAAAGCTAAGAAACATATCTATAAAGACTGCATTACAATCCATGTTCAATTTAATAACCCTAGATTACCCAAATGAAACCAGTAAATTATTGAAAGAACACCAGAAGACAACACAAATTCTAGGATTGAAAGTTTATGGTCTTTATATTGATATTCATTTTTGAAAAAATCTTACAAAACTTAGAATATTCTCTGTAAACTTAGAAAAAACCCAGATAAAATTTTTGTAGAGTTTCTTTACAAATTCTTGTGATCCCCTTTTTACTAGTCTTGGTATCCATTTATAATATTATGGATGCATACAAGCTTTGGACCTTCTCAAAAAGTTTGTTACAACAATCTTCTTGTTTCAACAAGAAGTTACAAATCTTTTCCATATTCTAACGACCCCTTTCCTGCAGTTGTCATTCTGCAGCTTCTTCTTGAACCTCTGCATCTAACACAACATACTTTCTTGTCCACTCCTGGTACATGTCATTAGCAAGCCATGAGAAGTTAAAAACTTTCCCTTTTGTCTTGGCTAATCTCTTCTAAGAGTTCCTCATTTTATTGACCTCTGAATTTAGGAAACCATAGTGTGATTTAATTTTCTCTATCTCCTCAACCGTTCTTGACAAATAGGGAAGTATCATCTGTATTAATGATTCCCTTTATCCTTAACGATAGCTTGGCTCCTAATTCATTAAGCCATATTTGTTTGTCTTTTAATTGAGTTGGACTAGCAAAACCCCTTAGGAATAATTCAAATACTTGCTCAGTGTACTCTTTCTTATACAAGTTGATCTTCCTCTCTGCATTATCTACTCCTTCTGCTAACTTTGTCAGATCCTTTGTCATGTCACAAGTGGATTTGATAATGGGGTCAGCCCCTGCCTCATCATAAGACACACATATAAGTTCTAGGTCCTCCTCCCTAGGCTTCCACTTGTCCAAAATAGGCATTAGAACAACCTTGTCTCCATTGAGCTCATTCCACATATCCAAAACTTTACTCATATTGTTATACACCAATGATGATCCTACAGTGTCAGCAAAACTCAAAATTGTGGCCCTCACTCTCTCTTCATATTTATTTGCAAATAGGGTTTGAGCCTTTTTTAGCTTCTCCAACTCCTGAGGAGTGATCTCAACTGATTGGGAACTACAAGAGAAGGTGGGAATTCAATGATAGGGCTGGTAGATGGAGGCTGTGCAGGAGAAGAAGCAATCATCAATGTTGAGGACTCACCTCGATGGTATTGACCCACCAATTGGCTTTTCAAATTAGCAATAATAGTGTCTCGGCTCATTACCTCTCCTTTCACATCATTGTAAGATTTCAAAACTATCTCCAACTTAGCTTGGAGATCTGCCCTTTGCTTTGCTTCCTTTTCTGCCATTGCAACACTGAACTTTGCAGTTTCCAAGATTGTGCTAGCAGCCTCCACCACTCCAGTATTTTGCACTCTCTTCACCATCATACCTCCAAGGTAGCTTGACTCTGGGGTATCCTTTTTCTTTTTATTTTCATCTCTTTTCAGAGACCACATGACCAAAGAAACATTATCCTTGCTGAAGGTTACTCCTTCAATAGGCTTGGTCTCTTTCCTGACTACCTCTAGAACCAAGGCATCTGCTATATCCCATTTAGGGAGGATGAGTACACCAGCCTTTGTTACCATCTCCCTTCATTGCTTAGGAGTGATGGTCTTAAATTCAGTGACCATTTCTTGCTTTATTTCTTCCTCCACCACAACTGCATCCTTGTGGGGCTGCTCACTCTTCCTCTTATCACATATGTCATTAAACTTATCAATATTCTGCTTCCACACAAATTGCATGAAAGCTCCTAAGATAACAATTTTGCTATCAACTAAGAATTCCTCACTGGCCTGTTTAATGGCAGGATCCAGTTCCTAGCCTTTGAACTCATTGGTGGTTATGTTCATCTCAGCATCTTTTAGCTCTTGAGGCATTCCATCTTCTATTTCATCATAGGTATAGGCTATCTCCCCAAGACTCCCTAACTACAACAATTGCTCAGCTGCTGCCTGCTCATTTCCTATATGAATAGGGGATTGAGATGGGGAATATAAGGGCTCATTAGATTGCACTTCCTTTCCCACCCTTTGCTTCTTTGGGGATTCTTGAATGTCAATAAAATCTTGTATTTTCCTCTTCCCTTTTTAAGTAGAAGGTTCCCTTATTGTTGGCACCAACACACTGTACGAGGATTTTCTATGTAGCACATAGTCACCATGAGGGATTGCTTTATTAGATGTAGACCTAGCTAGAACTAGTCTTGCCTTCTCAGGGTTTTTTTTAATCATTTCTTCCCTCTTCTCCTTCAATGTTTGCATTACATCTTCAAAGAAAAGAATTAGGAATTTTTCTTTTTCCTCAAAGGGGTGAAAATTGGACAAAGGGTCATAGCTGGTGTCAAATTGGTGCATAAAATCTAGAGCCTTCTTGTAGGCCACCCATTTTTCTTTCCTTAGCTCCTGCTCATCCAAATCAAACTCATTTATGATGAGGTCTTCAGGGAATTGGAATTGGTGAGGTATGCCTTTGCATACTTTCCTCTTCTTAAACATACTATTAAAGAAGTCTTCAGGGTCATAAAACCTTGACACTGCAGTGGATAGCCAGTATGGTTGAAAGAACTCCTCAAAACACTTCCACCCACCTTTAGTAATCGCAAGCTAATGTGCTATTGTTACTATAGGAAAAATGGTCCCTTTTCCTTTATTAGATAGCTCTACCTCTTGCACACTCCCAATCTGCCTAAGGACTTCTACAATTCCTACTTTCAGTGGGACCTGATATGGCAACAAAAATGGAGTGCCTCTAAAACCATAGACTTTGAAGACTGTGGAAACAGGGTACAAGTACATGTCACCCTAATTATGGACAATTTTGATTCCTTCAACAAACTCATTTGGCCTAAGAAACTCTAAAAGAGCTTTAGGGACCCTTGGATTCTCTGAGCATAAAATAATTCTGATCTTGGATGCAAAGCACTTATCAAACTTTAGGTAGCTAGCATCTTCCCTATCCCATGACAACACTGTGCTCCATAATTGAACTGGCATTTTCTCCCCATCCGTTTCTTTCACCAGATCCATTTCATTGGCAAAGTAGTCACCACCCCTAAATATAAACACATGCATGAGAAGGGAGTACCATCCAAAAGGCCTATCCACCTTGCCATTATTTATCCCTATCAAGACTTCATGGATTGCATCAGTAATATAGGGGGCATAATCAAATGTGACTGCTAGAGAAGGATTTAAAATTTGAGCTATCATTAACATGTAATGAGTTGGCATGTTCACTTCAGCATCCTCTCCAAAAATCTGGCAGAGTGATCAGTATGTTGGTATTTTGGTATGGTTTTGTCATTGATGTCAACACCTACTGAAAACTAGCACTTTGAGATCCAGCAACATTCACTAGCAAGCAAGTAACTATTGCACAGTTATTGGTATATGGTTCACCGGCAGGATATAATGTTCACCAGTATTTGGAATAATATGTAAGACACTTGGTAATGTCGAAGACATCATGTGGACACTTTGTTTTGAAGAATTAATCATTGGTATATTCATATTTGCATATTTGCTTTTACCAAAAAATAGGTCCAGGTTATCTAGGGTTACACCGATAGGTTTATCTTTTCTAGATCAGCATGGCACACTATGGAGATGATTTATTATTGATGTAAATGCCTTAAGCCGACATGTTTAATTGGTTATTGCATCAGATATTATATTGTATGTAAAATGTTTATTGTAATATCTTGTAGAGCCGACCTACTTAAATTGGTCTTAGGGTATGGTATAAATGTAATATCTCATTTACAAGATCAAGTGTGGAATGCGAAAAATAATTGAGTGAAGGTATATGCGAGATCAAGAAGAGGTATACACGAAGACATCATTTGAAGGTGAAGCAAGGTTTTTGTATAAGCATATCAACATTACACTGGTACTGAATCTAGCATATGAAGATGCTATTTTGTGTAGTACATTCTTTTTCGATTCATCCAACTGTAGTCAGTGTGACTCCCATTTTGTGTTTGAGCAGTGAGCTCTAGGCTGTTGGCCTTTCTGCATGTGCAGACCCCATTTATGTACACTTACTATCTACAGTAGTATCATCTGATTGTGGGTAAGGTTTCCCACCGTGGTTTTTCCCCTTATAGGGTTTCCACATACAAATATTGGTGTTATGTGTTGTGGATGACTTTATGTTTGTGTTTCATGCATTAATCTTTACCGGTATAGCAATTTACTGTTAACACTATCTATCGGCATACTTAACTGGTTTACCGGTATTAAGCATTAAGTTGGTTAATTGGTTTTTGGTTTGAATTTATTAGACAACTGATTCACCCCCCACCCCACCCCCTCTCAGTTGTCTCCGAGACCTAACACAGTATAATCCTTTGGCTCTAAGACTGAACAAATTTAAGGAGAAAGGCATCATGGTATTAGGTCCTACAACAATCAATCCACCTATTTTAACAAAGAATTCTTTAAGATGCCCATTTCTAAGATGATTCCTCTGTGCATTGTAGACCTAAGCCAATGATTTAAAATCAATGGGCTCCAAATAATTAGACACCTCACTGAGCCCAAATACATTTATGAACTCATCATCATTTATTTCAATGAGGCTTTTTCCATTTATATCCCTAACACTTTTGGTAATAGGGTCATAGTTGTGTGCAATCTGAGTTAGGAGATCCACATCCATGAACACTCCAGGGACCGCCAATTTACCTACATCCAACTCCCAAAAACTGTTCATTGGGGCTAGGGAGTCTCTCATACCAAATCCAACCTTGAATAAACCCAAACCAGACAACCCTATCTGTGGGTCTCTCAGCTAATTACCCTTGTCATACAATCTTTCTCCTATTCTCAAGCGAGGAGACTTGGGCACTAATTCTTTAACCTTAGCTGCTACATTTGTGGACATAGACAACTATTCCAGGAAATCATCATAAATTTCTCTCTCCTGGTAATTAACTTTCCTTGTGAAGTCCCTTCTGGGTGCCATCTCAATGATATGTAAGTAATTCAATTACTAATCACAACAATTCTTTAACAGAACAAAACCACAATTCAATCAAACTTTCAAGTAATTGGTAAGCACGATACAAGAAAACCTATTCTCGGCCTGAAGAACTCTGCTCTACACTAGCTTTTCCACAACAACTCTTTCAAAATGATGCCTACATTCAATTGATGTGAGCATATATACAGCAATCAAGTTCTTAACTACAACATTAACACCACATGCTTCGGCCATCACCTCGGAATTGAATTCACGAATGAATTCAAAAATTTCACTCCAACAGATCACAAAATATCTGTGTTTCTATCACTTTCTTGTTTTGCCATTTTGTGAAGCCTAAAATCCATGCTTCTTCATCAAGCAAAATTACACCAACTGTTAGATCCAGCAAAACTTGCACGACTTTTACTTTATTGACTATTCTTCATCCGGCGATAGGCTTAGATCTCTTTTGCCATTTCACGAAAGCTAAACATCGTGCATATTCACCCAGCAAAACCGCGCGGGTCATCCGATCAAAAAGAACATGATCGGTCTTTATCTCATCCTGTGACTGGCGGCTAACCCCACTAACCGTGCACCAAGCGTTTAAGGCTAGCAATTTTCACTGTTTTGCAAATGGTAATTACCTTGCATCTTCGGGCTGCAAAATAACGCCCACCGTAGGATCCTTCTTGAGATACCTGCCCTTTAACAAACTTAACCGGTAGATGTGGGCCTTTTGACTCAGCACCATCTGACCTGGCAACCTACTAGCAAAGGAAACCAACATGTCAATCTTTTATTCATCGAACAACTCCATGGGATCCACTTCAAGTCCACCACATGTATCTGACAACTTGTCTTCTCGTCAGCGGTCTAATCCATTCATTTTGCCATGACATCAACCAAGTGGTTGCTATGTCACTTCGCTACTTCACGAAGGTTAAATCTCAGGCACCTTAGGGCTATGAAATAGCACTGACCGTCCGATCAAAAGGAACTTTATTGGTATTTACCTTCAGTTTTAACTACGTCACAGATCCATTTTCCTTTATGCCACTTCGCGAAGCCTAAAACCCGCGCACCTTCACCCAGCGAAACCGTGTGAGCCATCTGATCAAAAGGAACTTGATCGGTCTTTACCTTAGTCTTTTCCTGGATGCCGGAACCAATTTCCTTTTTTCCATACGAAGGTTAGATCTCAATCACCTTTATTTTGCAAAAACGCGCGGGCCGTCCGATCAAATAGAAATTGATCGGTCTTTATCTTTAGTGAAAACTTGGATGTCGGACCCACTTTCACCTTTTGCCACTTCACGAACGGTAACTCACGGGCATCTTAGGGCTGTGAAATCACGTGTGCCTTTAGATTTAAAAGGAACCTGCTCACTGGTTAGAAAACTCGATTAAAAATTAAGAACTTTGGGAAAAGCTTAGAAAAATAATGCGCGGCTAGACTCACCTAGGAAGAAATAAGAAGGGGGGGGACACTTCTCACGACAAACAGACCCTTCTTTAAGTGAATAAAGTAACATAGAATTAGAAAGAGAGGGTTTTTCTCAAACATTGGAGCGATTAAGACTTAAACCCTAAACCCTCTTTGGACCTAAAGCAATTAGAGGTAACAAGGCCATACCAGACTCAAAATTTTCATAGACTTAGCCAATTATGGGACAAGAATACCCATTTTTTAAATAGTGATAACAGGCCCACTCCTAAGCAAACTGCTCGATCTAGGTATTTCATTGGTAATTGTTATTCTTGCAATAATTTTGGACATAAGGAAATTGAATGTAGAAGCAAGATGAATTAAAATTTATTTATTACTCCAAGGTATAATGCTATTAAATCTCAACCATCCCATGGCCAATTCTATGCTTGCGATAAATTTGGTCATAGGGTTAATGATGACAAAAATAAAATGATGAATAGTTACAATGCTATGACCCCTGAATCCTACTATGGTTACACCTACACACGCAACAAGCTTTGTCATAAGGTTGTTGATTGTAGATCCAATATGAGGAGAAGTGGTTATGCTCCACAATATGGCACCACTTTCTATAATTGCAATAAATTAAGACACATTGCAAGGTTATACAAGGAGAATAATGTGAGACCTTTTTCTCCAAAAGGAAGAGAATTAGGTGAAGGATGGTTTTGTATCTCTTCTTGGTGTAGAGGAATCCTCCAGAAATTAAAAGAAAGTATGAATTCAAGGGGAGTTATTCACTGCATATGTTTCATCCCCCAAAGTTTTGAGGCTTGTATTTGAAGCTAACAAATCAGGTTGTTTTTAAGAGATGTAGATATAGATTGAGGTGATTATGAAAATAAGTTTATGTTGATCTCAATATGTTTATTTGAGATACTCTACTTTTGATTTCTTATGTATGATGTAGAGATGGGTACATATGTTTGACTATGTCATCAACTTGTGCTCTGTAGTATATCATCGATATTGTTAATTGCATTTAGTGGCATGTTATAAAATTTGTCTAAGGCATAAATACATTATATTCTAAGATAGATGAAAGTTATGTTTTGGTCCACACTCATGAACACAACAAGATATTATCTTGATGATTAGAATTCAAGGTTGTTTTCGATGACTCCTTCCATAGAAAAAGTTAAAGGTGAATGTGTACCTAATTGGGTTAAGGTTGTGTGAACTACTCATAGGGTAGGATGAAACAAAAAGAGAAAATGATTAAGACAATGATGTATATATTAGAATGTGTAATAAATTATGTATATGCTACAAATGAAGTAGACATTGAAGGATATCAAACTAGTATATGATGAACCTATTCCTATCATGTGTGATAATACAAGTGCAAACATTTTCCTACAAAAGATTAGATTGCAAAAATTTTGACAAAGGCTCTTTTGAAGGATACATTTGGGTATCTTAGGGAGAAGTTAGAGTTTATTGCCTCTCTTTTCAACTAGATGCATAAGATGGTGCATCTATCTAGGGGGGGGGAATTAAAAGTATACCATTCACTTCTAGATTGATGTGGGATACCTCTCAGGGGGAGAAGTTAGTTAGTTGGTTGCTGCTAAAAAGGGGAGCAAGTATGATAGTTTTAAAAAAGTGTTCTGATAGACAATGAATAACTCTTCACCTTATTCTTGACGTAAAATGGGGAGAGAGTATAGATTAATGCAAGGAATAAGGGGGAGATCAAATTGTGCTTGATTGTTATATTGGAAAGTGTTACCATCAATGACAAAGGGAGAGATTGTTGGAAACTATAGTTGTTTTTATTGATGTCAACTCTTAGTATTGTGGGGATTGATGAAGGTTGTTTTCATTGACATCACTCATGTATTTATGGTGTTCTCCATTGATGTCAACATTTAGTGGTGTGTAGTCATTGGATTGGAGTATAGATGAGGGCTAAGAAGTGAATGCAGATGGTAGATTCTATCATATCAATGATGATCAATCTCATATTGGGTATCATACCTTGTTTTTTGTCATCAATGATGATATTGTATTAAGATGAGGATTAGAAGCATTAATTTAAGGATTAAAAGTATAAATATGAGGATTAGGAGCATGGTGATGAAGTCGATATGATGTTGATGACTTGTGTATGCCACAAGTTGTTGCTTTATCTATACTATTTCTCCTAGGTGAGTAGATGATGCTACAAAGGTGATTTTGTCTCCAGAGTTTGATGAAGTTTGAAAATGTAAGAAGGTGGTTCAAGACCGTCTGGGAGAATATTTCACAATCATCCATGTTTGATTGTATAGTTTCATAATTCTAGAGCTAGCATAAATTTGTTGTGGACATTTCACTCTAACCCTTTTAGCTCCCTAGCATTGATGTAGATGATTTTTTGTGAGTGTAGTATGTTGGCATTTTGGTTGGTTGTCAAGACTCGTAAAAAAAAATGCTCTACATTTCTTTGCATTTATTTTTATGCTCTTCAGCCTGGTGGACATGTTTATATTGTTTGTACAATTTCTCAATTCAAATTTCAAGCAATGATTTGTACCACAACTATAATTATTGATATTTTGTTTCATGTATGTGTTGCCCAACCATCCAAGTATGAAGAAATATGTATATGTTTGATTGAACCATATTTTTTTTGCATGACAATGTGAAAGAAATATTTAATTTTGTTGGATATTTGATGAGGATGCAATAGCCCGGGAGGAGGGTAACCTTGAACCAGCCAATCTCTAAGGCATACAAACTCAACTGGTAATCCCTAATTCTAAAGATCCTTACACCACACCAAGTAAAGAAATGGTTCAATGACACCAAAAAACAACCTGGAAAACCCCAAGGCTCCACTATGTCCACTTATAGACAACTAACAATTCTCAAGTTCTTGTGTGACTACCCACACCCTTGCATACATGAGTGGGCTACTACTAGGCTTTAGGGTTTGAATGGCCCACTTGACCAATTCAACACAACGATCCTTGGAGGGGTGTTCTCACAACACCCTAACCCAAATGAAATAGTATTTCATGGTTTAGGTCCACCGAAACATTAATTTTGACTCACTCGCCCACAAATTGAACCGGTTGCTATCAGGCCTCCATTTGAGGGAATCGGGTGATAACTTTTGACACCCTGAGGATCTAAGGAAAAAAATTATATTTTCAAATACTCTTTTTGGATTTCTCAACAATATCTCAATTTCTGGTACTAGATCAACTTACAAATATCCCAATCGGTACTACACTAACAAACCTAATAGGACTATCAGACCTATTTGACTGAACACCTTTCACAAACTGGTTAGGTTCTCCCAATGGGTGACCATCACTGACCATGAAATGTTATGTAAAACTCCAAATTACTTTTATACCACATTCAAACCCTTTTCTAGTGCTCTACCACTCAATTCTCATGCACTGCACTCATCAAACCCAGTCTATCACATAGAGATGCCAGACCTAGGGTTAGTTCTCCATCCTTTTCACCCTATTGTATCCTCTTAATGGATTTTGGTACTGACATATGATATAATGGCCTATCATATCCTGTAACGATAGAGTGTTCAGTTAAGGATTCATATGCTAAAACCCATTATTGCAGTCAAACCCTAGGGGTTTAAGGGTTTTAGGCTACCCCATAGCGATCACTACCTAATTATAGGATCTATGCCATGAGCATTCTTGCCAATCCACCTTCAGTATGCAATCAACATAAATTAGACGGTTTTCTGAGTTTCTAATAGTTCTTGATGCTTCAATTTCTTTCCAAATCAACCAACATACATCCTTCGGTGTTTGAGGCCTTTAAAGATATCTCCCAAATGACCACAATCTCCTCCAACTATTTTTCAAACTGACTGACCATTGGAGAATCAATACTTACAAAAAGTGCAAAATTCTCATGACAACAAATTGACAATATGAAACTTTTGCTTAATTCAACCAACTTAGACTCTAGACAATCATATTCCCCCAAAATGATTACATTTTATTCTCAAACATAAAAAAATGACTCAAATAGACTTGTGGTCACTTGATCCCTCAATTTAGACCATTGTGACCCATATTGACTCAATTTGCTCTACCAAACCCTAGATGACAATTTGACCCAAACATGGACAAACTTGTCACACTCCTAGGACATTGAATTACAAAAAGGACCCATAGGGTCTTATTACATTCCTTTTAGGATAATAGAAAATCATCTTATTCTTGGTTCATGTCTTCATAGGTAGCTACTCCTACACCAATATTCATGGAATGTCTACATGATAATAATTGATGTTCTTGGTGTCACATATTTTTTGGAGTTGGTTTTTACGGTCATTTGTGGTCTTTTGGCCCACTGGGCCTACTCTCTTTCTTGTGCTATTAATTTTGGGGTCCACTATAGCATAGGAGGATGTGATGAGTTGTATTTGTGTCCTACTATTCCTTGTGGTGATCCACATTGAGTAAATTCATTTAAAAGATGTGTTTTAGGCTAATTGGTTGGGTGACACACATTTCATCTACATCTTACCCTATTGCTAACTTGGGTGGATGTGTTCTAGTGTGTTTGATGTTTGGGGATCCATTTATTTATGTAAAAAGATGTTTTATGTCCTCTCTATCTCTTGGATATGATCACTTTAATAAAAAAATATGTTTTATGGCTGACTTAACGATATTACTCATTATCCCATGTTCTAGATGACCTAATCAAAGTTTTGAGATGTTGTGAGTGGTATATGTAGAAGATCAAATTATTTGAATGGTGGCAAATTGATGTGGATTATGAAAGATGTGAATTTAAGGCTATATAAGTGTGTGGTCTAAGTTTTGGAGCTGAATTATTTAATGGTTGCTTGAGGTAGCATTTTAAAAGCACTTGCATTCTAAGGAGACTATTGGAAGTTGTGATGCTAAAGGAATATACATTGTAATTCAAAAACTCATGTGTCCTTGTCTAATTTATAGTGAATCTCTTTAGTAGGTCTTTTTTATCTTTCTTGGACTTAGTGAACTTCTTCATCAAGTCCTATCCAGGAGCAGTGCGCTTTCTTAGGTAGTGATCCTTAAAACAAATTTGTAGTTTTGTTCATATAATGTGAGATATCTCTCACCATGGTTTTTCCCTTCTTAGGTTTTCCACTTAAATCTAGTGTTCTCTTGCGCATTGATGTTCATTATTTTATCTTTCATTACTTCTATTGAGAATAATGTTTTTGACTTTGAATTGTACTAAAAAGTTAAAGTTTTGTTCAAGATTGATTCACCCCCTCTCAATCTTGGGGTGTGTTGAACATTATTTATGATTTTGAGGCCAAATTTGACTGTTTATTTATGTGCAACTTATCTAAATTAAAGGTGAAATTCATGGAGTGAATTTGAATTTGTACCCAACTTCCTAAATTATTTTGCCATTTTATATATTTTTAATCCATCAAATTCTATTTTCGAAGAATTTTACACCTTTTTAACTAGTATATTAAGAATTTTTAAATATTCTTAAGGTGTGTGTGAAGACTCCAACATTCTATTGAGTACTTAAAATTTTTAGTAATTGTAAGGTGGTGAAATTAGAACTTCACCAATTAGGATAATAAAGATACTAATTTCATGGGACCACCAAACATTAAATGAGGATATCAAATTTGATTGATTCAATCCTAAAAGCATTGAATATAGATCAAATTAATTCCTCCTTTATTTGAGTTGAAATTGTATTTGAATTAGTTTTGGATTGAAATGCTAGATTGAGGACAAATAGTGAGATTTTGAGATTAAATAATAGTAATATTGTGTTTCAAATATCATGTAAAGTTGTAAACTTGGATCTACGAATGGAAAATAGTTCAAGAAAAAATGTAAGGACCAGAAGGTGTGGACTGACTTAGTCCTATGAATATTGGGGGCAAACAAAATGAATATTTTTTGGATTAGGAGGATGCAAAAAGTCTAATGCCATAAGATCATCTGAAATTCCTAAGAATAGGTGGTGCCAACTGTCTTGGTTCTCCACTTTTCATGCCTTCAAAAGATGAGTTTTATTGTCATCATCTTCTTTATCAAATTCTTTGATTGTAGCTCTTGTATCAATTTATTACACCTAGAAAGAAGGAAATAGGGTTTCTTGATGGGGGTTTACCTTAGGTACAACCCCGATTTAACTTTGAATTGAATTGAATTATGAAATAAAAATTGTGAAGTAAATGTTGGCTAGTATACCTCAGATATGGAATGAAATGGTGCCTTGAGTGCTTGAGAATGATTTATTCTTGATGTGAGAAGATAATGAACACCTATAATATGAATGGATGGATTTCATAGATCAAAATGAATTGATAAGATTCTCTTATATAGGGTTCCCTAGATAATTTCACAAGGGAGTCACTTAGTGAACCTGGGTTATATCACCTGTGTTCATGGCATACTAAAGAATCCCCCTATTTTCAAAAAGTATTGCCATAAACTCTTTTTTTTCCACCCCCTCCCAATACACAACTAGAATTAAAAGCCCCCCTAATTGCACAAAATATTTTAATTTTCCATAGCCCGAATTTAAAATCCCCTTATTTTCATTGATGGGCAATATATTCCACCCTCATTTTTGGGATATTAAATCCCACAATATGAATGCATGTGATATGATATTGCCTATTTAGTGAATCCCCCATGAATAATTTACCAATTAGGCTAATCTCCAATGGTCAAATTGAGGAATGAGGACCAAAGCTCTTTGGGGAGGGAAAGTGCATTGTCCTATTTAAATTAGGGTGTATTTAAGGGGGACCATGGCACCCAGGATGCCCTAGTCTAGACAGGGATGCCCCAAGTGACCTTTTCCTCCCCAAAAAGGCCAAACAAGAAAGCAAACATGAAGGCATAGTCTCAAGATGGGGTCTCCTCAGCCATGCAACTAGGTGACAACAAATTTAGAGTTAAAAGGCCCAAAATAGACCCAGGGGAAAAATAAGATGGGGCACGCTAAAGTAGGGGGACAAAAATAAGGTGTGAACTATACAAAGTTATAATTTAAAATGCTACATTTGGCCCCACTTTAGCAAGAGAATGAGCCTATGAAAATACTCATGGTAAAATAGAAAGATGAGGAAGAGAGAGATATGAGCAACTAAAAATGAGATCACAAAGATATAAGACATCACTAATTTTGAGGAATAAAGCCCCCAATATTAGGATCTTAACTCATACAATCACATGCAAGGGTACACAAAATAAGGAAACTTAGATAAAAAAGAAAACAAAGACAATCAAAGTCAAAAGACACACAACAAAGGGGTCAACTAGTTGAAGAGACCTTGATAATCAAAATTTCTTAGCAACTAATCTCACTCTCAAAACGTCATTACAAATTAATACACAACATTATTTAGAGGAGGTGAATCAACCTATATCTCTAACATAACTTTATTTCTGATCTATAAAAACTTAAAACCACATTTAACATATTACTTAAATGAAATTATGAAAGCACAAAACACAACCAACTCATGAACACCAGATTAATGTGGAAAACCCAAGAAGGGAAAAACCATAGTGAGAATCACACTCACAATATATATATATGAATGATTATAATAAATAGGCCACAAGACAAGGAGCTCAGTGATCCATACTTTCTAACTAAGGAACACAACCTTATGACAAGATACAAAGAGTTGCCAAGAGAGACACACTGTCTTCCAATAAGAATAGATGAAATGGAGAGGAATAGGATATCCTAATCATAGAAAAGACTTTGAACCTCTGTGTCAATTGTCCAATATAATGGAAAATATATCTTACCTTAATCTTTGTTACCAAACATTGTCAAGCCTCTTCTCAATAGAATGTTGCACATCATTTCAATCAAATTTATCTGCATATTATTACACAACTTCTTTGCATAAAAAAAAGCTCCCATAGTTTTGTACGTTCAACACACACCTTTTTTCATCTTTATATACAAATATATTCATTAAATCCCTCAATTATATCGGCCCAAAGTAGTGTTTATAAAATTACATAACCTAGACCATCCAAACCAATAATATCTAATGCGGTCCACTCCAAGAGAAAGAGTGGACCCAAAAATAGCACCATACATCCTTCTAAATTGACTCCAATGTGCCACATAACCTAACACATCTTCTAAAGATAATTCCAAATGAAATGTTTGGTTAAACAATAAAACTCAACAATTTGTTTGCCTAAAAACATCTTCTAATGCAAATTACCTAATGTAGATCATCACACATCTTGGTGAGACCCAAAAAATTATTTTGGCTTAACTTCTAATGCATTTCTAGACCAAAAAGAATGATTCAGACAAGATACATCATTTGGGCATATTGAGACCCAACATAGCTAGCCAAACTAAGTATAGACTAAAAAAACTCATTTATAGAACAAAAGCAACACCAAAGATTAGAACCAGAATACTACACAGACTAAATAAGAATGTCCTTGAAATTGTAATACTTGAATTTGCATATCCAGAAACCACAAAGGATATTTTGGACTAGTTTGACAGACACACTCACTGTTAGAGAATAATAACAACTAGTCTCATCATCTAATCAACCAAAGGACCGGAAAAATTGATCGTATACCATTCACATAATATCAACATTATATCAAATTTTGCGCACCATATTCTTCACAATCCAAATCAAAACATTCTTTCATTGAGGCATTAATACTCTTTCTTGCATATTTCTGCTACTCTAACCTTCCAAAAAAATTCACCACTAACAAAACATCTGTTATCAATAGTATCATAACACAATTCTATGTCCGAATTAGGAAACATTTGGACCAACAATATTGACATCAATGACAACATAACTCATAGTTGTAACAATTATAAGAGCAAAAGTGGTCACATGGAAAAAGAAACAACATGCATCAAGTGATGAACCATGATCCAATAGCTATCAAATTTATTATCTCATGGGGAGAGGAAAGGAGAGAACATAGGCTCTATGGGCTAGCAAGCTATGTTATGCTAGGTGATCCATGTGAGAGAGAAAGAGGGAATGTGGATTCCATGGACTAGCAAGCTGTGTTATGCTAGGTGATCCATGAAAACATGAATTCCCATAGGACAATAAGTTGTGTTATGGTGTGTGATCCATGGAGTGGAAGAGTTGGAATAGTCTAGCAAGATATGTTATACTAGTTCCACTCATCTTGAAAAAAAAACACAAGGAGGGTTGAAAGGTCTAGAAAGATATGTTATTCTAGTCTACCTACATTAAAAAAGTTGAAAAGGAAGAGTCAAAAGGTCTAGCAGGTTTTGTTATGCTAGTCAACTCATCCTACTATATATGTCATTGTTGGCATATGAACACTCCAATGAGACATTGTGTGTGATTGAAGGTTTTGTCATTGATGGCAACCTTGCAATCCTATGGTACCGGCAAGACATTATACCGGCAAAGCATTACACAGGCAACCTTGCCATCCTACGGCACCGGCAAGACATTCTACCGACAAAACATTATTCAAGCAAGATAGTGCACCGACATCAGCAAGATCACTCTACACTGGCACCAGCACCGACACAGAAGAAAAGATGTACACCGGCACAGAAGAAAAGATGTATACCGGCACAGAGGCTGACAAGATTTTTGATATGTAATATTTTGTTTATTATTGTAAGACGACTTGGGAAATTGTAAAATGACTCTTGTATATAAAAGAGATCATTGTAGACATTTGTAAGATATGGATAGGAAGAATAAAGAAAATTATTAGGCAGACCTAATGTGCGAATTATAGGTCAAGGGTATATGTAAAGAACATAGCAAGATCCGGTACTGAATCTGGCATTGAAGATGCTATTGTAAAGCAGTACAAAATATTGGATTTGTATAATCCTCATTGTAAGTCAGTGTGACTTCTTATTGAGCAATGTGCTCTAGGCAGTTGGCCTTCCTGCATGTGCAGGCCCCTATTGTAAGTAATATTCTCTTATTGGCCAGTAAGTGAATATTGTGGGTCACAAATCCCACTGAGGTTTTTCCCACACCTAGTTTCCTCATTAAACATTTTGTGTTATGGTGTTCTTTTCATGTGGATGCTTTTGATTCTGTTAATTACATTAATTCTTGCATACCGGTATATTGTTACTTTATGTTCTGTCTTAAGAAAATTTCATTACCGGTTAGATACTGATTCACCCCCCCCTCTCCGTATCTGTGGGACCCCTAACAATTGGTATCAAAGCCTAGTCCTCTATTTTCAGAAGCCTAATAGCTTGAGGAAGATCTTGACACCGGTAAAGATGGAAAATCTGATGAAGCAACTTGAAGGAGCTCTTACTAACTATGATGCAGAGAAGTTGAAAAATATCAAATTAGAAGACGATTTAAAAGAAACTCATGCAAACAGACTTAACTCAGTTTCCAGTTTATGCATTAAGAGTGCTCATGATATGGTAAAAGAAAATGTGAAAATTGATGTATGTGAATGGTTAAAAGATGAGTTGATTGATAACTTAGGCAAAATCAAGAAGGATAAGAAAGGAACCTTCAGATTTGGAAATCTGTTAGTGTGTCTAATGCTTCATATAACAAAACAAGTTCCCAGTATAGGATATAAAGATTTTGGATTTGACATATAGGTAGGAAAACAATTATCAGACTTATTCAACAACATGGGTGAAAACAAGGAAAAGAATATCAATGAGTATTTTCAAGCACTAAAGGTCAGAATGAACAAAAGAATCAGACTATCATAGGAAATTGTCAACAAATACAAGGATGATATATGTTTTGTAATAAAAAAGGATGAGATCTGGATGTAAGCAATCATCCCAAGAACAATTTGGGTAACAGAGATGGGTTATGAGATCGATGATCATATCATTGAAACTTATGCTAAAGCACTTCTGGAAGCACCAAGGGAACCAAAGGAAGAAGTATTTGGTAGTGTTGAGACCATAGAAAGTCAAATTCAATCTAAGAAGAGAGTGAAAAAGGTTGAGGCATTTGTGAGAAAAGGATCTAGACAAGCAAAAGCCATAAAGGAAGATATATTAAAGAAAACCGGTATAACTGAAGATGAGTTGGCAAACCCACAACTTGAAGCTCATCTATCACTGGTAGGTACTTCCTCAAAAGGAGATATACCAGCAACTTTTAAAAGAGTTGTTAGGAAAAGAGATCCCTCACCGGCAACCACTCCTTCACCTAGAAGGACAAGGCAGAAGCAACAAGCTGTGAGATCTCTGGTCAGAAAGGTCACACCTAAAAGGAAGCTTACCCCTAAGAAAAAGAAAAAGACCACAACTAACTTGGCACCTCTAGAAATTTTGTTAAATGAGATCACAGAGGAAGGAAAACTAAAGAACATAGGGAAAATTTATGACACCCTATTGGATGATGAGAAAGGGCAAGTTGAGGAGAGTGTAATATTACACATGGACATGTTTAAAAAGTTTTTGTTGCAACTCTTAAATGAAATTCATGATGACTTATACAAAAGACTTGAGGCCAGAAGGCAAGGAGTAATTGAACTGGACAAGAAAATAAAAATAGAAAAACTACTTGCAGTATATTTGGTAAACTCCCCAAAAGAAATTGATGATCTGATAGCTCAGGCTAACCGGACAGTTTTTTCCACTACACACTAGCAAATTTCACTTATGGTAGGTAGAGTTACAGAGGTTTAAGAGGAAACAGAAAATGGTTGGGACATATTTTTGGTTGAAAAATAAAAACAAGAAGAGTTTAGGAACCCCAAACCTATTAAGGTTTATCAGAGAGATAGAGACAAGGGGAAAGGTAAAGTTGGTGGACCACCAAGTATCAAGGTTAGAGACAACTTACCCCCACCTCCTTTAAATACTCCACCGGTAAAATCAACAACTACTGAAGATCAACCGGCAACTGATAGCATGGATACAGTGGATGGTAATACTAATCCTGAAGTCCTATATACTGTGAATGTTGATACTCAGAAGATCAACATAGTGGTAGATAAAGATACAACAGATAAATTAGATATAGCCAAAGAGTCTCTGGTAATAGGAAATACAGAGCAACCGGCAGCAGATACAGGGAAAAAGATGGAATTTGAAACACAAACAGAGAAACCGACAGAGCTAAAGGCTCCAGAACAGATGCCACTGATAAGAAATGAAGCAGGAAAACCAGTGCTTAAAGAAATGTAGACACAAACAGACCTACCAGAGGTCAATACAAGCATGGTCACTTCCACCGGTACTCAGTTTGTTGGGCCACCATCAAATGTGACTGAGGTATTACTTGAATCCATCAAGAAAATAACTGATTATAGCTCACAAGCTTACAAAGCAATAGATGATTCAATCCCATTTTTGAAATCAATAGCTCCTAATTGTAATATAGACAATAAAGATTCTTTAGGATAGTTGGATACACTATGTAAATATATTTTTGGAAATTTTGAGCAAATAAAGGTAGAATCTGTAAAGGAAATTGTAGAAAAGGAGAAACAGAAATTCTTTGAGGAAGGAATAAAGAAGTGTAACAAAGATTTTGACACACTTCTACCGGAACTATGTAGTTTGTTAAAAGAGTACAAAAACCTGTACAAAGACACATGCAAAACAAACTTCCTGACTATAGATGTAGACAAGAAGATAAGCAAGACACAGGAAGAGTTAAACAAGCTTGCAGACAATTTTGTCAACTCACCGAATTCATTATCTATTTTTGAAGATAAGTTAGCAAATTTTGAGACAGAATTACTTAAACAGGAGAAAGAGAAAGAGACAATAATAAACAAGGCAAAACATTTGAGATCTAAACTAAGTCCAAGATTGGACTATTTAGCATCTTTGCGGAAGGAAATTTTAGAGGCATTAACACAGGGAAGCAAAACACTAGCAGAGCATTTGCAGTATCTCACCGGTACAGTAAAAAGATCTGAGACAACAATAAAAGATAGTAAGAAGTTTATGGATGGTATAAACTTAATTTTGGGAGATCTTCTTCAGATAATAACTACCCAACTACAAGGTTGAGGTTATGGACTGGTATAACTACAAACTCTACTCCTCCTTTGTCATTGATGCCAAAGGAGGAGTAGTAGGATGAGAAAATTCAAAAACACAGGGATCATATGCTTAGGGGGAGTCACTCACTTTTTTTTTGGTAAAGTTTTTGGTCTACACATTTTTGGATATCTTTTTGAAATTTCTCATGAGTGTTGCCATCAATGCCAAAGGGGGAGATTGTTGGCATATGAACACTCCAATGAGACATTGTGTGTGATTGAAGGTTTTGTCATTGATGGCAACCTTGCAATCCTATGGCACCGACAAGACATTATAACGGCAAAGAATTACATAGGCAACCTTGCAATCCTACGGCACCGGCAAGACATTCTACCGGCAAAGCATTATTCAAGCAAGATAGTGCACTGGCATCAACAAGATCACTCTACACTGGCACCAACATAGAAGAAAAGATGTACACCGGCACAAAAGAAAAGATGTACACCGGCATAGAAGAAAAGATGTATACCGGCATAGAGGCCGACAGGATTTTTGATATGTAATTGTAGACACCTAAAAATGGTCAATGCTTGTGGAGTCATACTTTAACATTGGCGCATTGCCTTATTTTAGGTTTTTGCATCGCATTAACATTTCTTCTATGTTGTGTACTTGGTCTTTATCATTTGTGAGCATCAAGTCCTTCTTCTGCATTCCTCATTTTTTTATCGCTTTTGAATTAGGGTTTTGTCCTCTTATCAATCTTATCATTTTGAGATCGATTTGTCATCGATCCTTGTCCTTGTCAATCTCATCGTTTTATGATCGATTCATCATCGATCCTTGTCCTCTTCAATCATGTCAATTGGCGCATATCAATTTGGTCTCTTTATCAATATTGGTCAATTTGTCAATCAATCTCAATTGTTTATCAATCAAATCATTCAGAATCATGATCAAATCGAATCTACATCAATTATCTTTTGTCAAGACCTAATTGTCGTCCTTGCATTTCTAATTCATCTTCTAAGGTTTTATGATTTATTCATTTAATCTTGTTTGTCATTTTCCCTCTAGATTAAATTATTTATTTATTTATCCTAAGTCTTCTTGTCATAATTAAATATTTATTTAATTGGCTAATTAATTCCCTCTCTTTTTGTGAATTAATTAATGAATGAAAAATTGTTAATTAATTCACCTAATTTTCTAATTTCATCAATTTCTAATTTTCTAATTTCATCATTTCTAATTTTTCCTAATTTTCCTAATTTCATCAATTTCTAATTTTCTAATTTCGTCATTTCTAATTTTTCCTAATTTTCCTAATTTCATCAATTCCAAATTTCCACCTATTTTCTAATTTGTCAAATTTAATTCCCACCTAATTAATTTTCTCTAGTTCTCCCTATTTTTGTGGTTTGGTGGAAGCATGAATTTCTCATGCGTCATACTATTGGCATAGCAAGATGTCATAAGGCTTTTAGTCTTCTAACCTTTGCATTGGCAATATGTCATAATTCATGACATAGAAGGTGTCATAACCTTCTTTCTTCAACTCAATTGTGCCATTTTTTGAAATCAATTTCCTCTAATGTCAATTTAATGCTAATCTAATCTTTTCTCAAATTTGTCTATAAATTGGATGAATTTCTTCAATCAAGGTCCCTGATCCCTGGTCGAATCAATCACGCTTCTAGTATTCTTGTGCTACTATCTTGTCTACTTGCTTTCACATCATGCTTATTCACTAGTAGGTGAGATCCACAAATAAAGCTATTTGAAGGAGAAAGAAGGACAATGGAGCCACATGAAGGAGACATTCAAGTTTGCAATGGTTTGAGTTTGAATTGATGTCTTGTTTTCATGTTTTCATTGAGTGTAATTAGGATTGTTATCATTGCATTTGAGCTTTTGTGATTGAGCTAGCTTATTAATTTGATATTTGCTTTGATGATTTCCGATTTCCTATGCTACAGTAATATTTTGTTTATTATTGTAAGCCGACTTGGAAAATTGTAAAATGACTCTTGTATATGAAAGAGATCATTGTAGACAATTGTAAGATATGGATAGGAAGCATAAAGAAAATTATTAGGCAGATCTAATGTGTGAATTATAGGTCAAGGGTATATGTAAAGAATAGAGCAAGAACCGGTACTGAATCTGGCATTGAAGATGCTATTGTAAAGCAGTACAGAATATTGGATTTGTATAATCCTCATTGTAAGTCAGTGTGACTTCTTATTGAGCAGTGTGCTCTAGGTAGTTAGCCTTCCTGCATGTGCAGGCCCCTATTGTAAGTAATATTCTCTTATTGGCCAGTAAGTGAATATTGTGGGTCACAAATCCCATCAAGGTTTTTCCCACACCGGGTTTCCTCGTTAAAAATCTTGTGTTATGGTGTTCTTTTCATGTGGATGCTTCTGATTCTGTTAATTACATTAATTCCTGCATACCGGTATACTGTTACTTTATGTTCTGCATGTTTTGTCTTAAGAAAATTTCATTACCGGTCAGATACTGATTCACCCCCCCCTCTTAGTATCTGTGGGAACCCTAACAGTCATTAGCTAGTTTCAAGAGTTAAGCATCTTGTCTAAGACTTTGGTCTAGTTTTAAGTATGCAACAACCTGTATAAGACTATAATGGGAGGAAAATAGGGTTCACTAGAAAACTAGGAAACTTAGGCATATTTTTTCTTTGATTGCATTAAGAGCAAGAATCATTCACTTGGCCTAAGATGTTCTTAAAGAACAAGGTTAATTCAATAGTCCCTCATGGGAGGGTACTTGAAAGTGACTCTACAAATTAAGGAGAAGAAGACAAGATCAAATGAGGAGGTAAACTTTGTTTGTGTAAAAAGGTTGTAACAGGCTGAGAATGCGATTTCAGAAGAGACTATTACAAAGCAAACCAAAACCAGACCATAGTCAAAATTTGAGGCAAAATTATGGGGACTAGGTTGCCCAAATTAGCTTGATCATAGGACTAGGTCATTGTGCTTGACCAACTCCTAGTAGTTTCTACTCTGATGAATTGTAGACTATAGATCTCTACCTAATTAACCTATACCTATTTTCTTAGGTGAGCCACTTATTCTTGCACAATAAAAAAGAGGAAAATGTTGGGTAGAAATGGGTTTACCTAAGTCAAACCCTGGTTTTGGAATCAACCTTGAAATTGAATTGAATTGAATTGAACTTGAAAGGAAAGTGCATTTTAATATATAATAGAGGCTAGATATGAGAATAGAAGTGTCTTGTACCTTGATGCCACAAATTATTCTTTAAATGATCACAAATATTGATGTAATAGCATGAATCAACACAAAGGACCTAAAAGGAAATCATAAAAGACATGCTTGCATGAAGGTTGTTGAGGATTGCCACAATGAGGGATATGGTAGGGTGAAATACCTTGAATGCTAGAATGATGAATTATTGTTCTCCTTATTCATTGATGTAGACTTGAGTTCTCCTAATTGCCTCCCTAGAATGAGTAGGATATTTTGCTTCTATACTTATCCTATGCATTTTGAGGTCCAAAACTTGGAGCAGACCAACACAGGAAAATATTTCCCTCTCAACCTAGCCAAACATTTATGATTTGAATTTGGGGTCAAACATGAAGGAGTGGGTTGCCTTGGATAAACCGCTTTGCCCAATTTGGCCTCAAATTGGGACTTGAGGTCCACAATGGGAACAAGAAGTTGGAATGATATGTGGAATTGAGCTATGATGAATGGGACTAGAGGTGGGAGGTCATACATGCCAAAATAGGGCCTAGATAACCAAGAAATTGCTTAGGGATATAATTTATAATGCTACATTTAGCCCCAACTTTAGTAGGGGTATGTGGCCTACACACATACTCATGGTAAATTATGAGAGAGAGAGAGAGAGAGAGAGAGATTTGGAAATCATACAAAGAGATAAGACACACATGCAATGACACACACACAAAAATAAGACAAGAAAAAAACATAAGACACACAAAAGGGGTTAATACTAAAAATAAAGGTTCCAAGTAATCTAGTCAAAGAGACCCCGATAAAAAAATTGTCTCAACTACTAGTATCACCATCCGAATGCTATGGAAAGAGTACAAGTAATCACCTAGAAAGAGAAAATGCACACATCAAAGACAAGACAAAAATCTATGGTCCAATAAACTAGAAAAGGTATGTTATGAGATCATAGAGGAGAAAGAGAAAGAGAACATGGGTTCCACAAACTTTCAAATTGTGTTATGCTAGGTGATCCATGAAAGATAAGGGATATTTGAAAATAGTCTAGCAAGTTGTATTATGCTAGTTCCACTCATCCCAAGAGAGCTCAATGAAAAGAGAGAGTTGAATAGTCTTGCAAGTTGTGTTATGATAGTCAACCCATCTCAAAAATATATTAGTGCAAAGGAAAGGTCAAATAGTTTAGCAAGTTGTTTAATGCTAGTCAACTTATCCCAAGGATAACCAAGGAAAGAATTGTATTCAAGAAAATATGCAATAAAATAGTGCAAAAAGATGACCAAGGAAATAATTTTCTTGAAAGAAATCCACCACTAGAATTGAAAAAATGATAAAAAATCAAGGCATTATGCAAGGAAATCCACAATAAACAATGCAAAAGGATAACCAAGGAAAGCATTGTCTCAAGGGAAATATGCAATACAATACACAAGGAGGTTGTATATATGCCCCATCCTTAAGATGTAAATATGGTGCTATGGTGACATCTTAAGGAAAAGAAGAACAAGGATACATTCCTTCAATCACCAATGAGAAATCCTTAAAAAAAATGTACATGCCACCCTAGCCAAAGATGCATAACTCCTATGAGTCAAGGAGATAATTGTGAGATGTCTTGCAATAGGTGTAAAGGGGATCCTTTGGAGGAGAAGGAGGAAGAAATATTTTCTCAAAGAAATATACCTCTAAGAAGAGATCTTTAATTAAAAAAAAATCATTGAGAAAGAAAGGAAGGAGAACAAGAATTCACACCTTCCCCCTCTTGCTAGGTAAAGGGATTCTTGATTAAGGATAACACAATTTTGACCCCAAGTGAGAGATTTGTTTATAATAAACATATATCATCAAGTGAAGAAGAGGTTGTACCCAAGGATACACACCTCTTGCATAAGAGAGAATCCTTCACAAACAAATAATTACACACAAAAATGATATCGTATCATAAGAAAATACTACTTAACCAAAGGAAAAGTGGATCCTTAGAAAGGATAAGACATAAATGCAACAAAGAATTAATGTAAACATATGCGGAGTATAAAACCAAATGGATTTAGTGAATTCCATTATTAACAATCCAAGACACCTAAATAAAATTTGAAAAATAAAATTAGAATTAATGTAATGTAAGAAGTGTCAGGCTCACCAAAATGTAATGGGAGGTAAATAGGGCTCAATATAAAAAGGAAAATTAGGCCTATTTCCACTTTGATTACATTAAGAGGGAGAATGATCCACTTGTCCTAAGACATTCTAAGGCATAAGGTGAATTAAATATTCCTTCGTGGGGAGTACTTGAAAGTGACTTTGCAAATTAAGGAGAAGAAGGAACAATCGGATGAGGAGGTGACCTTTTTTTGTGTGTGTATAGGGTTGTAACACACTCAGAACTTGATTCCAAAAGAGAATACAACAAAGTAGACTAGAACTAGACCATAGTCCAAATTTCAGGTGTAAGTGCAAGGATTGGGTCGCTCAAATCGACCTGCTCCTAGGACTAGGTTGTTGTGCTTGTCCCATTCCTAGAATTTTATGCTTCAATGAATTGCAAGCTGTATATATCCACCTGATTATCTTGTACCAATTTCTGTAGGAACACCACTTGTTCTTTCACAATAGAAAAGAGGAAAATGTTGGGTAGAAAGGGGTTTACCTAAGTCAAACCTCAGTTTTGGAATCAACCTTAAAATTGAATTGAATTGAACTTGAAAGGAAAGTGTGTTGATATATAGTAGAGGCTAAATCTGAGAATAGAAGTGTCTTGTACCTTGATGACACAAATGCTTCTTTAAATATGATCACAAATGTTGATACAATAGCATGAATCCACACAAAATACGTAAAAGGAAATCATAAAAGACATGTTGGCATTATTGGCATTAAGTTGTCATTGATGTCAACTAATTTGGCATGGTCACTGATGAGTAAGAAGTGGTGATCGGTATAAGAAAAGTAAGACATGATGATGTCAATCCATATGTGAGTAAGAAGATAGAAGGAAGTTTATCAGTACACATGAATTGTGTCATATGCCGATACAACAGGCTCACCGATAAGGCAAGCAAGCAAGCAAAAGAAGAACTGAAGGATGTAAAGCGGTATACTCAAAGAAGATTAATGCTGCTAGTAAATGGACTGAGTAGTAGGACCAACATGTTTGATGAAAGGCTAAGATGATCCACTGATAGAGAAGAGGTATGCAGGAATGAAAGCCCTCCGGTGGAGTTAGGTCATATCAGTAAGGTGAGTTGAACCGGTAGTCAATCTTGGTCAATGAAGAATGTCAAAATGACATGGAAAACAAAGCAAATGTGGATGTCGACAAAGATGATAACTGGAAGCTAGGTGATGATCATGCACAAGTAGGTGAAGTGTGCATCGACATAACAGTCAACAAGCAGGTCAAATTTTATGAAGAACCCGCAAGTCATGGGAGGATGGAAGAAGATTGCGGCTCAAGGAAGATATGTTGGGAAGTGGTTGAACTTGTCCTGCAAGAATATCTAATCTTCGTACTCGTTTGTTGAAGGAAACAACCAAGCCATTAGTGGTGTGTGACAAAAAAATACAGAAAAGCATGGTGCAAACCTCCAGATATAGAAAGCGTACATTAAAATGTGAAAAATTGGTGGTGCTAATCAATGACATGCAAACCATCTCGCTGGAAAAGAAGATCAAATCAAGTCCAATACGAATCAAGTTAGTGAAGGCAAAACCTAACACAAAATTGTTTGAATGCGATTTTTGGAAAGAACCCTAGATGATAAATATTTTGAGATCAAGACAAAAATTAGTTGATGCTTGATGCAGAGAGTGGGAGAGAAGAGAGCTTGAGAAAGGAGAAAGATCATCTTTCCTTAGAGTTTATTCTAAGAAAGTTGTAGAGTGAGTTAGCAGATGAATGGGTGAGAGGGTCTAACCAGTAGAGACAAAGTAACCGATAAACTGTTGCAGGTCCAACAGTTAAGCTTATTGATGAGGTGTGATTGGTCAAGAAGGCATCCGAGAGTGGCATAGTGTGGTGTGAGGCTGAGGGAGAAAAAAGAGAGGCTAGGAGTAACCGATGAGTGATTAGAAAGAGAGCAATCTGATAACTGGCAATGTGGGAACCAGTGAAGAAGAGGAGGTTGTTAACCGACAAAAATCCATTATTCAGGTGTTATAGAACTCGTTTGCAACAAGGTGCTATAATTGTATCTAAATTGTATTTCATCATACAACACTGATTTGGAGCTTGGTGCAAGGGTTCATGCCCTAAATCATTGTAATCCATTGTTTTACTTGTGAGTCTGGATTGGAGTAGTAGACTCCAACAACATTTCTCATCGAGGTTTTTCCCATATTGGGTTTTCCTCGTACATTTGGTGTTGTGGTTTGTATTTGTGTGTTTGCCTATTTTGATATCTACATTTGTCTTACCAGTTTGATTGTTTAGTGCTTAGGGTAATATTTGGTATTCCAAGGCTGTTTAAAAAGTAAGGAATCTAGGAACAACTAATTCACCTCCCTCTTAGTGGTACATTGTGTTCAAAAATTGGTATCCGAGCCTAGGTTCCCGATTGATTAAAGCTTAAGTAGATTTTGGTCTTGGAACAAAATGGAAAGTAATGAGTCTTCCTCCTCAAAAGCCCTCATGTTTGATGGATCTAACTAAGCCTTCTCGAGAAGGATAATGGAGACCTATATTTTCTCCCTTGGTTCTGATGTGTGGATGTCTGTCAAGAATGGGTATATTGTCCCTAGTGCTCCTCCCACTAATTCGGATGCCAAGATGGAGTATGAGATTAATGCAAAGGCTAAACATGCTATCTTAAGTGGGTTGTCTGATAATGAGTTTGTAAAGGTCATGCACTATGCATCCGCCAAGGAGACTTGAGATAAAATGCAGAGGTTGTTTGAAGGAGATGTAAAAGTCAAAGAGGCCAAGTTGCAAGCACTAAGGGGTCAACTTGAAGGCATAAAGATGAAGGATGAAGGAAATATTGTAAACTACCTTCACAGAATAGATGAAACTATGAACACTATCAGAGGACTTGGAGAAGAAATTGAAGATGAGATTATTGTAAAGAAGGTACTTAGATCTCTCAAACCTAAGTATGATACTAAGGTTTCTGTCATAGAGGAATCCAAGGATCTGAAGAACTTCACAATGGATGAGCTATTTTGCTCACTAATAGCCTATAAAATGAGAACAACCAGTGAAGAATCCTTAAGGAAAGAGGCAACATTCAAATCCACCAAAAAGGGAAAGGAAGAGGTTCCTCATAAAGGATCTAGTGAAGACTCAGATGTAAAGGTAGAAAAATTTGTCAGAAATCTCATTAGAGGATTCATAAAGTATAAAACAAAGTTACCACTCAAATGTTTCAACTATGGTAAAGTTGGACACTTTGCTGCAAAATGTCCTTATAATGAAACCAATGGAGATGAGCAAAGAAGTTTTAGCAGATCTACTGGTAAACACAAAGAAAGAAATGTTTACCGGAAAGGATGAAGAGGCTACTTTAAGTAGACTAACCTATATACTATTGAGGATGATGCCGCAGACAAAGAAAGTGCATCCGAAGATGACTACCATGAGAATGAAAGAGAAGTTAATATATTTATGGCACTTGATGAAGCGGTTGGTTAAGATGCAAAAGAAGAAGACATTGAGGCCAAAGTGGATCTAGAAGGTGAGCTCATAAGTGCTCTTGAGGAGTTGAGTAAAAAAAGAAGAGAACTCAAGAAGTTCAAGATTGTTGCAGTAGAAGAACAAGGTCTCTTGAAGCAATCCCTGGATGAGTCCAATCAAGTTATATCTGAATTGAAACTCTAGTTGGAAGAAGCCAAGAGGATATATTAAGTTACATCCTCTGATCTGATGAAGAAGGAAAAGGAGCATCAAGATCTAGAAGTAGAAATAGTGAAGCTCTGAAAGGAGCTTGAAAAAAGTAAGGAAGAAATGAAAGTGAGAAGAAAATATGAAGGCAACACCGAAGCCTTGGACAAGATGTTGAGAAAATAGAAGCCATCTAAAGATACTAGTGGCTTAAGATTTGAAGAAGGACAAAGTTCAAATAGCAAGAGCACATCAGGTAAGGAGATACAATTCACTTCTTCAAGTGAAGGTGAAGAGAAGAATACATTCATTGTAAGAAAGGATATTGGTAAGAAGACTTATGCAGATGATGTTAGAAACCGCCACACAAATCGGTATACACAATCAATGAACCAGAGGCCACACTCAATGTACCGGCATGTATATCCAAGGAGAAATGAAAAAGTTGATCATGAAGGATTCACAAGAGTCAAAAACATGAAAGGAAGACCCCCGGTGAGGTAGACATTTGCAAGACCAAGGAAACCTAATCGGTATGTTCCAAACTTTCATTGTTATTGTTACTGGCATAACAAATTTGGACATAGGTTAGCTGACTGTAGATTAACCAATAAGCCCACTATAAGTTGTGAAAGTAGAAATCCATTTAATACACTCTGGGATATGAATGTTGTCTGTTATCAGTGCAATGGATTTGGTCATAGGATTTTTGAATGTAGGAAGAGTAAACCGGTGTCCTACAATAGTTTCAAAGATTCATCCTCAAATGAAAATGTGAAATGCTATAACTATCAAGAGTCTGGACATATAGAAAAGTTTTGTAAAAACAAGAAAATCAAGTAGAAGAGGACAAACCCTAATCAAGAACTGGTAGTTAAATAGGAGTGCAAAATTGCAGCTAAGAAGAAGAAGGAAACCAAACTGGTATGGGTTGAGAAAGAAAAGGAAAAGGCAGAATCAAGTCTGATAGTGTAGACTGCCTTACATGCTGAAAGGAAAAATATATGGGTTGTAGACAATGGTTATTCCAACCACATGACCGGTGATAAAAAGAAATTTATCAAGCTTGAAGATTAGAATGGTGGTTCAGTAAGATTAAAAGACAACTCATCCATCAAAATAAAGGGAAAAGGTACTCTAAATATTGATGGAAAACTGAAGGCATATGATATGTATTATGTGGAAGGCCTAAAGCACAACCTACTGAGTGTGAGTCAGATGTGTGACAAAGGTTATAAATTCACCTTTGATTCTATTGGTTGCTAGATAAAGAAAGAGAGTATTGATCAGACTGTAGCCAAAGGAAAGAGGACAGCTAGTAATGTATACAATCTGAAAGAATGCTTTGAATCCCAATGTGTGTTGGGACAAGTGGATGAAATATGGTTGTGGAACATAAGATTAGGCCACATAAATTTTGATAACTTAGTTGCAGTAAGCAAAAAGGGGTGTGTAAGAAATATTCCACCCATCATCAAACCGGTAAGAACATTTTTGTGATGAATGTGTGAAAGGGAAGCAAACCATGGTGAGCTTCAGAACAAAAGAACACAACACCACAAGACCACTTGAAATTATACATACAGATTTGTGTGGTCCAACTAGGACAAGAGCTCTTGCTGGTGAAAGATATTTGCTCTTCATTGATGACTATTCAAGAATGATATGGTTCACTTTCCTACAAGATAAATCAAAAGCATTTGATATATTCAAAAATTTAAGGAAGATGATGGAGAAGGATAGTGGGTGCAAGCTGAAATCTCTAAGATCAGACTAGGGTGGAGAGTTCACATCAAATGAGTTTGAAGATTACTATGAAAGACATGGAATTAGAAGGTAATACTCAACCCTTAGGACACCACAACAAAATGGTGTGGTAGAAAGGAAGAACAGGGTAGTCAAGGAGATGGCTAGAACCAGGTTAAATGAGGCAAGTTTGCCAGACATATATTGGAAGGAAGTAGTTCATACTACTGCATATACCTTGAACTGGGTTTAACTAAGAACAAAAAGAAGAATGAAACCTTATGAGTTGTGGTATGACCAAAAACCATCAATCAAGCACTTTAAGGTATTTGGAATCAAGTGTTTTATCAAGAGAGATATAGATGGTTTAGGTAGTTTTGATTCTAGGAGTAATGAAGGAATCTTCCTTGGTTACTCATTTAACAACAAGCCTATAAAATGCTACAACAAAAGACTAAGAAGAGTCATTGAGAGTATGCATGTAATATTTGTTGAGGATATACACAAAGAAAGACAATCATAGGTAAACCGATATGATGTTTCCAATGATGAAGGTGAGGAAGTCCAGTCAGACAATGAACCAGAAGAAGCATCCAAAAAGGATCTTAACCGGTATGTGCACACAAACCACCCACAAGATCAAATTCTAGGCAATAAGAGTGATGGTGTGCAGACTAGCAGAAGACTTGTCAGGAATGATGAACAAGTCAACTTCTGCCTCATGACTGAAGTAGAACCTAAAACCTTCAATGAGGCAAACAAAAGTCAGAAATGGATGGAAGCCATGGAAGAAGAGTTGTAGCAGATTGAGAATAACAAGACTTGGGAATTAGTCCCTAGACTAGAAGACAAGAAAATCATTAGCACCAAATGGGTCTATCAGAATAAGATGAATAAAGAAGGTAAAATTGTTAGGCATAAAGCGAGACTTGTGTGCAAGGGTTACTCTCAAGTAGAGGGCATTGATTTTGAAGAAACTTTTGCACCGGTTGCTAGATTAGAAGCAATTAGAATGTTTCTAGCCTATTCTACCTACAAGGGTTATAAGGTATATCAAATGGATGTAAAATATGCCTTCCTCAATGGAAATTTGGAAGAAGTGTACATGGAGCAATCAAAAGGGTTTCTGCTACATGATTATGAAACTTTTGTGTGTCGGTTGAAGAAAGCCCTATATGGTTTAAAGAAAGCTCCAAGAGCATTGTATTCAAGGCTAGATTATTACCTAAAGGAGAAAGGATTCAAAAAGGGGAGTGCTGATAGTAATTTATACATCAAGAAAGATGGAAACCACATGATAATTGTGGTTGTGTATGTATATAACATTATTTTTGGAGGCAACAAGGACACCCTTTGCATTGAATTTTCTAATCAAGTACAGTCATAATTTGAGATGTCAATGCTTGGAGAATTGACATACTTGGTTTGCAGATATCACAACAAGATAAGGGAATATTTATCTCACAAACCAAGTATGCAAAGGATATGTTGAAGAAATTTCAAATGGAGAATTGCAAACCGGTAAGTACTCCCATGGTGACCAGAAGAAAATTAAGAAAGAATGATGAATCACTGATGATGGCTCAAACATTGTATAGATCCATGATAGGTAGTCTATTGTATTTTACTACTTCTAGACCGGATGTAGTGCAGACAGTGTGCATGGTGGCTAGATTTCAAGCTGAACCTAAGCAATCACATATGAATGTCGTAAGTAGAATATTTAGGTACTTGAAAGGAACACTCAGTTATGGATTGTGGTACCCTAAACAAGGGGAATTCCTCTTGCAAGCATATATTGATGCTAATTGAGCTAGTTTCATTGATGAACGAAAGAGCACAAGTGGTGGTGCATTCTTCCTAGGTGGTTGGTTGGTCTCATGGAAAAGCAAGAAGCATGATTCAATATCCCTATCAACTGCTGAAGCATAATACATTATTGCTTCTACACATTTATTTTAGGTGCTTTGGATGAAGAAAACCCTCAAGGATCTATAGGTGGACATATGTAATCCTATTCACATTCAGTGTGATAATTCTAGTGCCATCAACATATCAAAAAATTTGATGATGTATTCCAGGAAAAAGCATATAGCCATAAAGTATCATTTTCTCAGAGAGAAGGTTGAAGGACAATAAGGAAAGATGGATTATGTCCCTACAGGAGAACAAGTGGCATACATTTTCACCAAACCATTTCTGGTAAGAACTTTTGAGTACTTTAGACATAAGTTGGGAGTCATGTCACCTGTCTTATGTAATTAAGTTAGTATGGAGTTATTTGGTTTAGGGGGATTTCATAGCAGTATCTATAGCTCTTGAAACACATGTTGATCAAAGGGAAATTTCAAGGTTGTATGTCTTAGTACTGTCTGTAATCCCTAAGAGAAAATTTGACTAAGGGGGAGAAGGGTATGATTCAAAGAGGGAGTATAAAGTACTCTGACCCTTTGTCATTGTGTCAAAGAGGGAGAAATCTATTGGTATGAAGTCTTGCAGTAAGTTGACATCAATGCCAAAGAGGGAGATTGTTGGCATTATTGGCATTAAGTTGTCAATGATGTCAACTGGTTTGGCATGGTAACCAATGAGTAAAAAGGTGGTGATCGGTATAAGAAATGTAAGACATGATGTCAATCCATATGTGAATAAGAAGACAAAAGGAAAGTTACCGGTACACATGAATTGTGTCATCTGTTGGTACAATAGGCTCACCAGTAAGGCAAGCAAGCAAGCAAAAGAACAACTGAATGATGTAAACCAGTATACTCAGAGAAGATTAATGCTACCGGTAAATGGACTGAGTAGTAAGACCAACATGTTTGATGAAAGGCTAAGTTGATCCACCGACAGAGAAGAGGTATGTAGGAATGAAGGCCCACTGGTGGAGTTAGGTCATACCGGTAAGGTGAGTTGAGCCAGTAGTCAATCTTGGTCAATGAAGAATGTCAAATCGACATGGCAAACAATGCAGAGGTGGATGTTGACAAAGATGGCAGCTAGAAGCTAGGTGGTGATCATGCACAGGTTGGTGAAGTGTGCATCGATGTAAGAGTTAGAAAGCATGTTGACTTTTATGAAGAACTCGCAAGTCATGGGAGGATGGCAGGAGATTATGGCTCGAGGAAGACAAGCTGGTGTAGACACTTAAAAATAATTATTTTAATTATTTTTAATTTCTCACATAATTAATTAATTAATTATGTTAATTCAAATTCCCCTTAATATTAATTAATTATAATTAATATTGTCACAATAGTATGTAATTGATTTATTTAATAAATCAATCCCTCTCTTTATTCTTCTAAAAATTAAATCCTCACAAATCTTCCTCTTAGCTAATTAATTTCAATTAATTAGTTAACCTATATGATTCCTACAAATCATCCTCCCAATTCATCATTAACCTAATAAAGTCTTCTAGAAATTCCCTAAACTCACTTAACCTTATTCTTCTAATTTATAATTCCCTCCACTCATTTTCTCTCCTAATCAAATCCTCCTACAAATATTATCCCACCTAATCTTTTCTCTAATCTCCCTCCTAATGAGTTGCTAGTGGCTAATCATCATGATTAGCCACAAAGTCAACTCCTTGTCCCTTCCATCCAACCACTAGCTTTAAATGCTATTTTCCTAGGTGAATGTGAGATTTTGGAAATCTCACATTCCTTTAGGCATCTCCTCTCCCAAGGAATTTTTAATTCTTTCTTATTCCTCCAATCCCCATGATCATCCTTTTTTGGAGAATTTTAAATTCCTCCTCCCCATTCTTCAAGGAGTGTCACATCCCTTGCTCTTCTCAAGGCACATTGTGAAGTCTTCCAAATGCACCTTGAGGAGTGTGGAGACAAGAAATGCCTTTAAGGCATATCTCTTGGTCTCCACACCCTCTCTTGGGCCTTCTGTGAGCTCGCAAGAAATCCTAGTCCTTCATCTTGAATCCATCCTAGCCATCCATTCTTCCTCCCCTCTTCCTATAAATTGAGGACTCCATCCCTTCATCCTTCATCTCCAAGTTTAAAAATCTTATGCTGCTACTTTGTGCCTAGAAAAGTTATCTTAGCATCATTACCATGCCAAAATCATCTCCCATCAATACTTGATAATCTCATCCTTATCATCCCTCAAGATCCATCTCATTTATGCACAACATTGGAAAGCTATCCACATCAAGCAAGAAAAAGAAGCACATCAAGTGGAGCATCATCAAGGGGCGCCTTCACTTCATCAAGCTCAATCCGAAGGAGAAGTTATAAGGTTTGTGAGGTATATGCATCTCATTCTTGTTTTTGTGTGATTCAAACTATGTCTTTTAATTTCATATGTTTCTATGATTAATTTGCATGATTTGCTAACTATTCTACCTAATCAATATTTTCCCCTCTTCATTTTGGCATGCCTGGTGGGACCCACATCCCTAAGAACTAATATTTTTTGTGAGTTTTTGTGAGTTGTGAGACGTAGGTTCCGGAACAATGTGAGAGACTGCAAATCGGCGTGAGCGACTTGGGTTTAGCGCGATGGAAAACCTACTTCGGCGCGAGCACAGGCGCATCAGCGTGAATGCCCTACACATTTGAATTTTCTTCTCGCTCTCTATCAAAATTTTAAAAAAATCACTCTCTATCTATCTATTTGCTGCGTGCGTAGGCATTTCAGCGTGGCTAATTTAAATCAGCGCGACTGCTTTTATAACATTCTCACCCAATTATTTGAATTTAAATTTTGAAAATTTTACTCGCTAATCCCCCAGGTTTCTATTTTCAGGGTTCAGCGTGAGTGCAGGCATTTCAATGCGAGCATTTCTGATTGGCACAATAGACAGTTATAAAACCATTCTATGTCCTATGTTGGCTATCATTTTTATTTACTGGTTGTATTTAGTTCAGTGCATACAAAGGCATTTTGGTGCCTGCGCAGGCACTTTAGCGCGGATGACTGCACTTCAGCGTGTCCGATGTATGTGTAGTACAGTAGGTACTAATCTTTCTTTTTAGTTTTGCAGTTTAAATCGATTGTCCAAGACCTAAAAAGTTAGAAAAACTACTAAATCTAGTTTTTTGCAAGTTGCCTATCAAACTCAACCAGACATTGTGCATTTTTGTAGTTAGGCACCTAGATGTTAATGAAAAGGGAATGCACCACTGTTTTATGTGTTTTAAGAAAAACATAAAGGTAGGAGAGTATGCTCTCATCTAGCTAGACGATCAAAAATCCAGACCCTCGAACCTTTTCTTGTTTGATTGCATGTTTCCCATAGCGGGCTTGCCCTCCCAACTTGCTCTTTGAGAAGGTAAGAGGGGAACAACCCAAGTGAGTACACCTGGACCTAGGGTTCCCAACTCACTATAATAAATAGGTCGTTGACTACGAAAGGGTCAATGGTTGGGGCTATATGAGATTTCACTCTCACATTGGGTGCTTAGTAGGATCCTAGAGATCTCAATCATGCTTGCATGACTACTAAGTTCTTGGTTCTTCGTTGGGCTATAGGCCTCGATTGTCCTTGCGTAACTATGAAGGGTAGCTCCTAATGGGAAGACTTACTAAACGCCTTGTTCATAGTGGCCAAAAACCTTCTAGTCATTGGTGTAGGAGGTCGTACCTCTGAAGTTGCCCATATTTTTATGACCCGTAGTAGAGACACAAAGTTCACCATGAGGATTTTTCATGGGAATTGATGCTTGGCTACCCCAGAAAAGTGAGTGCCATGGAGGGAAGCCAGTGGGGTCAAGCATCCAAGTGTTTCTCTGGGTAAGTGTAGCTATGAAACCAATTGGGATCCAATGACTATTGTCCTTGCCATCCTTAAGAGTGTTATACATGAGCATGAGTGTCTTTGAAATAATATGCATTTGATCATTGTGTTTGTTTTGTTTGATACGTACTTTCCAAGAGTAGACTAAAAACACCTCACTATTCCCAAACACTTTGTAAAAACACTTGTCAAGACACAAACAATTATCCAAGTCCTTACCCACAAAGTTCAAAATTGCGTCAAAACTCCATCTGTCTCATGTCTCATAAACCCAAGTGAGAAACTAAGAGTCCATGCCCTCCATCAAGATTTAGATTCATCCTTTACAACACCAACTATCATCAAAATCAGGGTGGTCATGTCCCTTCATACAACTTGCCATCCGAACCAATCATCTATTGAGTCATGTTCATGCCAAGAATAACCTAGTCATCAAGCTTCTTCTAGTCATCACTATCATACCTCTTCAATCAATCATCCTCAAAATCCTAAGGACTTAGCACATCAAATCAATCTCCCTCCACTATCAAATCAATTATCAAAATCCTTTAATCCAATTTAACCTCACATTAAGGCTGCATACCTTGTGAAGTTCCATTTAAACCTCATCTTTAATCAATTGGCTTTTGTGCTTGAAGAAGAATCCTCTCCAAGTATCTTTTGCCTTATCCTTTTCAGTCGATCAAGACTCTTAACTTGCACCTTTACTTTTCTTAGGGTCATTAGTCAACCCTTGGTGGAAAAGAGGCTTTTTAATCATCATTCCAAGGTCTAAATTCTACCCAACTTGGTCATTACCTTGATTGTGGTCTCATCCACTACCTAAAATCCTCATCCAAGGACTAAGGTGTCAATCCTAATCAAATCCAGACTCTAATCCAAGAACCCCACCAACCAGCAAAATCCCTTGTCATCAAAGACAAAATCCAAAATTCCACAAACATCTTTCTAAGTCCTTTCATCAAAGATTGCTTCCTCCAAGCTTTTCTAAGGTTATTTGTGTACGGTCACAACTCTATCCCAAAAGAAAAAGATGGTTGAACAACAATATGGTATGCCAGACATTAGTGTCCTATATGAAGATCCCACGCAAGATCCTACACAAAGTGGGTAACCTAGCAATCAAGATCAAAGCCAAAATCCTAATATGGTTAGCCAAGATGAACTCTCTCCAAAAGTGCAAACTTTCTTAGTAGACTCTTACAACCAAGAGATGATTGAAAAATTCATCCAACACAATCCTACCGCACTTCTAAAAACTCTCCTTGAAAATGGAGCTCAACTTCTGCCTGAATTTGATAAATCCACTCTCGGCCAACAACCACAAGGAGACCTTGCTCCCACACAAAATGTTGCACCTATTATTCAAACTCAATCAAGTGCAGCCCCTCCAATCATCCAAGCTCAATCAATGCCATCCATGACACCTCCCACCGTGATCTTCACCCCACCTTCTTCCTCTTTGCCATCTATCCTACTATCAAATCTGATCTCATCTATTCTCCAACACGCTTCTATACCACCTCCTTCCATTCAACCACATATTTCTATTCCACAAAATTCCCTTCCTATCAACAATGTCACAAATTTTATCCAAGCCGTACTCAATCCCATCACAATAGTTTGCGGACCGTAACCAACTATCACCCAAATCCCTATGACATCGGTCATCACATCTCACATTCCCACCTCCACATCATATCAATACATTGGTGGTGGTGCACCTTCCTTGACTCATCAAATTCTTGGGGTAAATGCAATTCATCATTATCAAAATCCACAACAAGACCTCATCAAGGAAATTCAAGACATGAAAAATATCATCAAGGACATGAAATAAGGGACTAACAAGAGGAAACCTTACTCATTTGAGGAATTTTGTCCTTGTCCATACGACCCATCTATATCAGTTGCACCTTACCCTCCAGGATTTGAGATTCCTAAATTCACCAAGTATGAAGGCAAAGGAGACCCCCGTGACCATGTTCAGGAATTTCACATCCTATGTCAAGAAGTCTCTTATAGTGACCTATATCTTTGCTGACTCTTTCCCAAGAGTCTCACAGGAGATGCCCTCGCATGGTTCCCATCTCTACCATGAGGCTCCATTGTCTCATTTCTAGACTTGGCAGAGAAATTTGTAGCTCACTATGCCTACAACATGGCTAATCACGTTTCCATGATAGACCTATGTAACACAAAACAAAGGCCCGGAGAGACTTTCGCTAACTTCTTACAAAGGTGGTGACATCTTATCAAGAAATTTCAGTGGGACATGCCAGAACAACATCAAATTGAATTATTTCAAAAGAACTTGGTACCCAAAATTTCAAGACATTTAACGTCTCAATGTATCAAATCTTTCAAAAAATTGATCGATAAGGGCCTCACCCTCGAACGTGTCTTGTTGGAGGAAGGAACCTTGAAACATTACTAGAAATTGACACAAAGTTCTTCCTCTTATCATAACGATAAGCCAAAATTCTAGTCTAAAAACAAAAATGTGGTCAATGATGGTGTAACTGATGCAAAGCGGGTCCAAACCCTGGCTGCTCCCCCCAAATCCATGACCAATAATCATCAATTCAACAATAAAAACAATCAAAATCAATCCCAAAAACCTCACAACAATGTCTCAGTCTAGGGATGACCACCCCGATCAAATAACAGGACTCCAAGAGATTTCACTCCTCTTGCTAAGCCTATTGAAATGGTGTTTCAAAAACTTGCCCAAGCAGGCACAGTGGTTTTTCCGATGACTCACCCGTTTGACCCCAATCAACCCAAATCTAGATGGTATAATGAGGATGATTATTGTGATATCACCGTATCAAGGGACATGACACATGAAAATGCATGAAGCTCAAAATCTACATACAAGATCTCATTGATAGAGGTGAGATTGAAGTAGAAAATGCAAAACCTGGTAATAACAATGACAAACTTAAAATGTACTAGGAACCCTTCCTGAAGCATGATAAAGGGAAAGGCTCATCATCTAACATAGTGGGTTATGACTACACCAATCACATAACCAGCTTTGACTCTTTAGTAGGTCACATCGAGCCTACAGACAACGATGTTAATGTCATAACTATCCAAAGAGCTAACCCTCCCCCTCCCCAAAGCAGACCAAATCTAGCTAGGATAGTCATTCAAGGTGCCATGCCTTCCACCTCCCACCCCCAAAATTACTATAATGTAACCACATGTCAAGATAAAGTCACTGTCCAAGGAGTTCCTCCCCCACCAAATCCCCCCCATGTCTTCCACCGGCCGATATGACCTCCTGGACCAACTTGGAAAGACCCCGCGTAGATTTCCATTCTAGAACTTCTCAAGACTTCCCCTGTACATAAGGAAATTTTGGAACAAGCCCTCCTTGAATCCCACATTCCTGGTAACATCACTGCTACTCAATTCCAAGCTCTCATTGGAAACCTTTCTGCCCAACAACACCTTGTATTCACCTCCAATGATGCACCTGCAGATGGAGACCACAATAAGCCTTTTCACATTGAAGCCCTTATCCAAAGACACAAGTTCAAACATATTTTGATAGACGGTGGATCCAGACTTAATCTATGTACATACAAGGTAATAAAACAATTGGGACTTTCTGAGCACTTGGTAGACACATCAGAAAAGATCACCATAAAAGCATATGATGATGCAGAGAAAGTTTCGAAGGGCATGATCACCTTACCTCTTCAAGTGGGCCTTATTACAATTGAAACCCCTTGCCAAGTACTAGATCTTGATCTCCCCTAGAACATTCTCCTCGGATGACCATGGATTCACTCCTTGTAGGCCGTGCCCTCCACCTATCACCAATGCATCAAATTCTCCTTTAATGGAAGAGAGATCACTATCAAAGGTGATCGCCAACCTTTTCAATATTGAACTCTTAGAGGGGAAGCATCCATATCATTTCCCACTAAACAAACCCTTGCCAATGCCTCCATCTGACACATCAAATGTTTCCTCCACTTCATCCCAATCAGACACTCAAATCAAGATCTTGGACAATGGTTGTGGGAAGTACAAATTGGAGGATGTCTTATTAATAGGCAACCTCCTCCTCTCTCCTAAATCATTTGGTACACCAAAAGAGCTCAAAAAAAACCCGAAACTACTTATGCATTGCCAAAACACTACCTTCTAGCAATGGGGCCCACTTGATGAGGAGAGCCTCAAAGAAGATGTCTCTTCATGGTTGTACCAGGAAGAAGATGAAGATCCAACAAAAATATCCAAAAAGATGTACCCAAAAGCATCAACCATAGTTGGAAAAATGGGTTACAAAGGACATGGCCTGGGACCAGAGGAGAAAGGAAGAAAAGCACCCATAAATCCTATCTCCTACAAATACAACAGAGGCTTGGGGTACACCCTGGTGCCTAAGATTACTATCACTGGTGCCCCTTCTAGTCCTTCTTTGGATATTGAAAGTGCTGACGAAGAAGAGTTCCATGAAATGCCTTATGAATACGAAAATGATATCTTCTTTGACACTCATGTCAATACCATTACACCCATAACCCCTTCCACTTCACATGAGCTACATCTTGTCCATCCTGAACTCATAGACTAGGACCAACGAGACAAACCCACGTTAGACATCTGCGCTGATGATAATGCTCTCATTACTCTCTTGATGGTGCGAAATCTGGAAGATTGTAATAGAGTAGAGGGTATTCAACTTCATGAAAATGGATACTTTAGTAGTCAGGTCAATGCCCTTAGCCGCAAAAGAGATAATCAAAACAAAAAACATGATTCCTTAGGTGAAAACCTCTCCGAGGCACCTTTGGATGAGCAAAAAATAAAAAACAAAGGGCGTATCCGAAAGTGAAAACCTGGAAAAGGCACTTGACTATGAGGGACTTGACCTCCCTACCATTGGTTACCTTCCACAGGATACATCAAACTTGCTGATAGAAGAAATAGATAGCATCAATATGGGCACAGAAGCCATCCCACAAAATGTGCTCATTGCCAAGTCCCTCACAGAAAAAGAGAAACAAGATTTCATCAACTTCCTTATAGAGGTAAAAATTAATTTTACATGGTCTTATGCCGATATGCTAGGGTTGGATCCTACCTTGGTGGTTCACAATCTCACTGTTTGCCCAGATGCAAAACCTGTAAAACTAAAATTGCACAAAATGCACCCGCATATTGCACTCCTGGTCAAGACAGAACTCCAAAAGATGTTAGATGCATAATTCATCAAACTCATAAACTACGCTGAATGGGTCTCCAACATTGTACCTATTGGCAAACTCATCAGGGGCATTCACATCTGCACAGATTTCTAAGATCTAAATAAAGCTTGTCCTAAAGATGATTTCCCACTGCACAATATAGATATGATTGTGGACCTTACAGCAGGACTTGAGATGCTATCGCTTATGGATGGATTTTTCGGATACAACCAAATCAGGATTGCAGATGAGGATCAGCATAAAACCACATTCACAACACCATGGGATACCTTTTGTTATCGAGTCATGCCTTTTGGCCTTAAAAATGCGGGAGCTACATATCAATGTGCCATGACAACAATTTTTCATGACTTCTTACACAAAATTATGGAGAACTATGTGGATGATCTGCTAGGCAAATCTAAAACAAGGCAAGAACACATCCCCATCCTAAAGAAGATCTTTGAAAGATTAGAAAAATATAAACTATGCTTGAATCCCAAAAAGTATGTGTTTGGAGTCACATCAGGAAAACTATTAGGATTCATTGTTTCCCATAGAGGCATCGAGGTAGATCTTGCAAAAGTAAAAGCTATCATGGAAATGCCTCCACCAGAAACTCTCAGACAACTATGCAATCTCCAAGGGAAACTCCAATCTGTTAGATGCTTTATTTCACAACTAGCAGATAAGTGCCATCCATTTGCACACCTCTTGCACAAGAACACAAAATTCAAATGGGACTACTTATGCCAAAAGGCCTTTGAGAAACTAAAAGAATATCTATGCTATTGCAGTGGCATTGGGGGCATTATTGGCATAGACATATGATCAAGGGAAGGAACATGCCATTTACTACATCAGTTGGACACTAGTAGGGTATGAACTCAATTATACCCCCATTGAAAGAGCATGCTTGGCATTGGTGTTTAGCACATAGAAGCTCTGACACTATATGCTAAACAACAAAATAAAACTAATTGCTAGTATTGATCCACTTAAATATCTCCTATCAAAAGTTGCTCTCACTGGCAGAACCACTAAATGGGTCATGCTCTTAAGCAAGTTTGACATTGAATATGTGGACAAAAAGGCAATCAAGGGACGGGTCATTGTAGATCAGTTGGTTGAAGCTCCACTTCTAGGTGACCACCCTCTTCTCACAAAATTACCAGATGAGTTCATTATGACTGTTACCACATCCCCCACATGGCAATTATACTTTGATGGCTCTTGCACCCAAAATGGATCAAGGGCAGGAATATTATTGATTACACCTCAAGAAGATGGCATCCTAAAATCATACAAGATAGCCTTTGCATGTACCAATAACATAGCAGAATACAAGGCACTCATCATAGGTTTTGCTTGGCTATCCACTAGAAAATAAAGGAATTACATGTCTATGGCGATTCCCAGCTCGTCATAAAACAAGTCAATGATGAGTACCAGACAAAAGATGATAAACTCCTTCCCTACCATACCATGGTTGAAGATCTTAAGCAACATTTCACGACAATCAAATTTGATCAAATCCCATGAACAAACAACAGGGTTGTAGATGCAATGGCCACCATTGGCTCCCTCCTTCAAATGCCAGCACACAATCAGAAGTGCAAGTTCTTGGTTGAGAAATTGTTTATACCAGCATATGACCTACCAGAGTCTGAAATGGTGTGTGTTCTTGTTGGTCCCAAGTCCCCTTGGTACCAAGAAACCTTCACTTTCCTCAAAGACAACACCATTCCCCTACATCTCACCAAAACCCAACAACAAACATTCATTTGCCGATGTGCTCGTTACACCATCCTTGGAGACACCCTATTGAAAAGGCATTTTGATGGTTCCCTCCTAAGGTGTTTAGATAAACAAGAAGCAGAATGGGCATTACATGAAGTACGCGAGGGCATCTTTGGGGCACACTCAAGTGGGTTCACATTGGCTAAAAAACTTTTGAGAACAAGATACTATTGGCCTAAAATGGAAGTAGATGCATATAACTATGTGAAGAAATGCATCCCTTGCCAACAACATGGCAACAAGATTCATGCACCATCACAAGAATTGCAGCCATTCATTACACCATGGCCCTTCTCACAGTGGGGGCTCGATCTCATTGGGAAAATTCACCCTCCATCTTCCAACAAACATAAATTCATTATCACCACCACCGAGTATTTCACCAAGTGGGTAGAGGCTATCCCTCTTACTTTTACCACTGGCAAGCAAATATCCAAATTCATCCTGAACTACCTAATCTGCTGATATGGCATCCCAAAAGTTATCATTATAGATAATGGCAGATAATTTAAAAACTAGTATGTCAAAGAACTCTGCCAAAAATTCAACATCCAACATTGCTTTTCCACTCCATATTACCCCCAGGCAATGGCCAAGCTAAGGCTTCTAATAAAACCCTAATAAAAATCCTCAAAAAGACAGTCAATGAAGCTGGTTGTGAGTGGCACCTCCAACTTCATCCCAATCTATGGGCCTACTGCACCTCCATTCACACCCCCATAGGTGCCACCCCTTATTCCTTGGTTTTTGGCTTTGAAGCCATCCTTTCCCTTGAGATCGAGATCCCCTCTCTAAGGGTATCGCTATAAAATATTTTACCAAATGAAGAGTACATAATTTCCCGCGTACAAGAGCTAGAATTGTTAGATGAAAGGCACCTCAAGGCCTTCAAACATCTCCAAGTATATCAAAACTATCTATGCATGAGTTATCACAAAAAGTCAGAACCCAAGAATTTCAAATTGATGATCTTGTCCTCATGGAAAATCAGAAAAAATCTACAAGAAAGAGAAAGAAAGGTAAGTTCAAGCCTAATTGGCTTGGACCATATATAATCATAGCAAAATATGGATCAAGAGCTTATCAGTTGGTTACTCCTGAAGGCGATCCTTTGGATGATCCAATGAATATCATGCACCTCAAAAGATTTTACTCCTAGTCCTCAGAAAGTCTTAAATTGTCAAAAAATCAAAAAATCAAAAAAATCAAGAAAAATAAAATAAAATAAAATAAAGAAATAAAAAAACAAATTCGTCCATTAGTGAAAACCAATTTATGGCGTTGTGGACAAGTACCTTGGTGAAAACCTCCATGCAAGCACCAAGGTAAATAACTGGATCTATTGTTTATCAGGTTGACACTGCAAATTACCCACCATCTAGTCCTCCCATTCGCAACATTCCTTCCCTTCTGCCTCCCAATAAAACATGTGTATGATGATGAGTCTTCTCCTGAGTCATGAACAAGGAATGTCCCATTAAACTAAGCTTCTGTGCCTTTGTGTGAGATTCAAGAAGTCTTGAGGAAAAATCCCAAGTCCGTAAGTCACTCTTCAAAAACCATAAAATCACTTGCCTAAATCCACAAGTCCACTTTGCCCCAGGGATGATTCCTTCCCTTGCCTAGCAACCTAATCCTCCATCCTAGTCCTACTCTTGGCAAGAGGTATCATTTGGTCACAAAGAAGTGACTTGTTAGATTTTGTTGGATCTTTTCATTTAGACTTGCATCTTTTGTCCTACGACTGCAACTATCTATGACTGTTTGGATTTGCCATATCCAGGTATGTTACAATAGGCACATACTGGGGCATATTTTTCATAGCATGGCATGTTTTGGATCTCTCTTATATAAACTAACAACCTGGTATTAGTGTTTTTCAACACTTACCTTCTTGTGTACAAGAGTTATCGGTGTGTTTGAGGCTCTCCTTGCACGTACCCACAACTTCGTATTAGTGTTTCTTAACACTTGCATAGCTGTGTGTAAGGACTTCCTATTTATCTGAGTGTCAGCCCACGCCTTGGGTTTCTCATGGCATCCTGATTTCTATAATCAAGGGTGCAAGTCACCTAGAGCAATATCAAACTAGGTTGGCTCTCCACATTTGTTGTGCACAAAATCTCACCATCATTCCACAAAATCCTAAACTCAATAATCCCATGGATTTCTCAATTTCCCCCATTTCCCATTTATCCCATATTCATCTATCTAAGATCATTGTGTTATTATTGGCATATTCCCTCTTTGTATTATTCATTCACATCATATAGATTGCATTTAGATAGTCATTTAGATTGCATCATTTTCACATCTAAGAATCCATCACACATTTGCATATCTACATAAAGCATAAAAATCACTCATCCTGCATCCAAAAACATGTCAGCAACACATCATAAACATACATGTATAAGAATCCACTCTACATCACAAATAAGTCAGCATAACACATCCACAATTGCATCCATATATGACATCATAAGAAAACAAATAAAAAATAAAATAAAATCCATCACAATAAATGTTACACGTCATCTATCACTAATCAAATCATGTATATATATATAAAGAGGAAAATGTGTCTGTCATGATACAATGTGTAGACATATAAAAATGACCATATTCCTAAATGAATATTTTATGTTCATTTTCCTATTTAATTAAATCCAATTTAATTAAATTATCCACATTCTTCTATTTAATTAAGTAAATCACTTGATTAAATTCACTATACCATTTAATGAATAAATCATTTTATTCAATTAAATCCCCCTCGCCACTTTTAATTAAATTCAAATTTAATTAAATAGTTATCCTAAATTGAATAAATCAAATTTATTTAATTCCAACCAAATTGAATGAAAATCAAATAAATTCAATTAAATCCTATTATCCTCCCCATCCACTTGCAAAATCCCAAACCCCTACCTAACCCCTTCTAGAATATTCTAACCAATTCTAATTAACCTAAACACCCTCTAAACTTTGTCACATCCCTAAGCAAAGGGAGGTCACTTCTCAAATGGCCCAAAGTCTTGGATAACCATTGAAGGTTTTCAACCTTCAACCACCAAAAACCCTAAAGTCTTTAAAAACCATTGAAGGCTTCCAACCTTCAACCACTTAATCCCCAAAGTCTCTAATAACCATTAATGGTTATTTCAAACCCTCCCACATGGTTAAAACATTTGTTTTGACTCAACCTCTACCCAACCCAAGGGTCTCATCAGGTCATTAATGCTTTGACCATGATTATCTCTTAATCATTTGCACAAAGGTTTATCTTTGGATTAGATCCTAATTCAGTGGGTAAACCTAATTTAGACTTGACCCTTAGCATTTAGATAACCATGAGGTCTCCTCGGGCCTTTAATGCCTCCAACCTCTTCTTTCAACCCAATCCTGTGTGGACATTTGTCACCATTTCATTGGTGCCAATTGTGCACATGGATTCCCAACTTTCAAACTTGGCCCTTGATTAAACCATTCAATCTTGACCATCCATTGCCCTGTTTGTGCTATAAATAGAGCTCTCATTCCTCCATTCTTAACAATCATCTTTCAAATTTGAAGCATCACACTTATGCTCAAATTCTTTCAAGCTTTTTCATTTTATATAAGCTCTTCATTTAGCCTCTTTTAGATCAAAATTAATCGTGAATATGCATGCTTAGGTTACTTTATTTACCATTTTAGTTCAATCGTAGATTAAATATAGTATGTTAGGATAATCTCCATACTAACCTCGTCATCTTATCATTTAGTTTATTGCATTTCTAGCATCTCATCTAGCTTATAACACATCTCATACTAAGATCAGTTAAAATCTCTCTCGTTCTCATATTTGCCATCCCTAAGCCATTTTGCTCAGTAATCTGAGAGCAAAACATTGGTTTGAGGGACATTGTGAGATAGAGAACCATGGGACCCTCCTTGGGAAGCTGAGTAACGCATCGTTACTCCATAGCTTGCATCAAGAAGTCCTGTGTGTGTGTGTGTGGATTGGTACTTATCGTAATTTTTCACATATTTAGTTTTATTAATCCATTTTTCCCACATACATTTCTGGCGCCCACCGTGGGGCACGCACCCCAATAACTTATCGTTTTTTGAATTTGAAGACTTTTGCAGGTACGTGGGAAACTAGAATTGGCGCGTCTCAGGAACATTTTAGCGCATAAGCCAAACAGTTTAGCGCTTCTAGCCTACTGTTTAGCGCGTGGGCTCTCTGTTCCAGCGCATTCAAACTGTTCCTTAGCGCATTAAACTATTGACAAATTTTCCTGTAGGTATCGACGCCGGCGAACCACAGATTAGCGCGTCTGCCTGATAGAATAGCGCATGCACCCCAAGTTTTAGCGCTTCACCTACATCTTCCAGCGCGTATCAACAGACAGTTAGCGCATTCAAATTCATAATTTCCCGAGAAAAACCGAAACGCAGATCAGCGCGTCTACCTGACAGATTAGCGCATGGGCCAAAAATAATAGCGCTTAGAATCGATCTTCCAGTGCATTTGAATAGACAGTCAGCGCATTAAACTTCAAAAATTTCCCGAATAACAGACCGCGGGAAAACCAAACCATAAATTAGCGCGTCTGAGCGACAGAGTAGCGCTTCTGAGAAACAGAATAGCGCACGCAAGCGGGACAGTAGCGCATCAACCCAATATTGTAGCGCGTACAGTTTGTTCTGTAGCGCGTCAAAAAGAAAACCAACAAAAGATTGTGTAACCGAATAAATAATTTTAGACTTGTGGAAGTCCCCCGAAACAAACTAATCAATTTCTTTTTGCAGGATTTTTAACAAGTTTCTTGCAGGAAAAGCGAGGAGATTTGTTTTACAAACAAAACGTTTTTCCTTTTGTTGACCTCGAAAATCAAAATTTGCTTTGTTGACGATCTATTTTCCATAGATTAAATAATCATTGCTATACAGGGTTAAAAAGAACACCATGCTTGTTGGAGCAACATCTCCAAATAGAGGTTAGCAAACCATTGTCTTGAAGGCTAAAAAGAACAACTTATCTGCCGTGTATCGAAAGTGGAAGGTATATGCTCTCCCCTTAACTGGGTGACCAAAAAGCCAAACCACTCTTAAAGCTTTCTTTAATTCAAGCAATAAATCCTTTAGCAGGCCTGCCTTCCCGAGGAGTTGCACTCAACTCTTAAAGTCGTTTATGGCCGGTGTGAAGGGAACGACCTAAGTGGGGAACGGCTTTGACGCCAAGAATTCCAACCCACTATAATCAAATGTGGAAAGTGACGAAAGTCCTTTTCAACGGTTGCGCGCAGCGATTAGCCTTCCCCCAGTATCCTTGAGATACGTAAAGCCTTTGTTCTAAAGGTTGGGAAGCCTCCTGAGGGAGTTTATCACTGACGGCCGAACGGGAAGCCTGATTAAGAACCTTAGAATTAGAAACTTTGAACTGAGTCAGTATCCAAACATTTGTAACATCATAGTGCAAGGGTGGGGAAGAATCTGCCCACAAGATTACTCACCATATATCTCCCAAGATAACTACTCAACTGTGAAGCAACTCACTTTGGGTTAATTTCTGGCAAAAGGCAAAAAAACGGGTGCCCTCTAGGGGGTGACACGGCTGTTTGAGCTGACGGAGTATCGAGACTAGTGAGCTATGATGTTGCTTATGACCCTTGAATAAAGAGTCTTTCTGAAGTGTTTATTTTGTATCCAACCTGTTAAAACATTGGGGATTCGAAAACATCCTCGACAGAACATACCCTTTATGTTAGATTAAGTGAAATGATTGTACTTTGTGTGCCGTGTTTACATTTTGTATTTCAGAAAATCATCCATCCTACTTAAAAATTCTCTCAACAAAAGTCAAAAACATCACAAAGGCACCAAAAAGAAAAATCAAGGCAGTTTAGCGCGTGGGAACAACATATTAGCGCGTCAAACAGTTATTTTAGCACATCTGAAGAACAAAATAGCGCATACAACAAAAACAGTAGCGTTTCAACTGAAAGTAAAACAGAGACCAGATATTTTAGCGCGTGCAAAACATATCCTAGCACATGTTAGGAATCATTTAGCGCATGTAACAAACGTCTTCGCGCTTAGAATCTCTGTTTTAGCGCATTAACCAGACCAGTTAGCGCGTGAAAGAAGCAGTGTAGCGCGTAATTCTCCAGAAAAACTTCACTACAAATTTCAAAACAGTCTGTTTTAGCGCGTGTAACAAACATCTTAGCGCGTCGAAACTCTATTTTAGCGCGTTAACCAAACCAGTTAGCGCGTGAAAGAAGCAGTGTAGCGCGTAATTCTCCAGAAAAACTTCACTACAAATTTCAAAACAGTCTGTTTTAGCGCGTGTAACAAACATCTTAGCGCGTGGAATCTCTGTTTTAGCGCATTAACCAAACCAGTCAACGCGTAGAAAATACAGTCTAGCGCATACATATTTCACAGTCGACCAAACAAAATTTTCCAAAGTCAATATTTTAGTGCGTGACCAGGGGCACAGTAGCGCGTGGATAAATAGTTTTAGCGCATTAAAAAAATTTGCTAGCGCATTGAACAACTGTTTTAGCACGTGAGAAAAAGGAGAAAAACAGAGAGTTGAAAGACCAAATTTTTTTGAAAAATTCAAAATATTTTAAAACACAGTTTTTCATCAAAACACGTCTTTATCAAACCCGAGTGACAAAAACAAGCCATAAAACTATTTCTCAAGTCAAATTTGCGTCAAACAAGGTTGTCCAAATCTGAAAACGAATCGAGCATTAAAGGACGTCTTTTCTATCATAATCCGGAAACTTGTCATCATCAGTGTCAATTCAATCCTTTAAATATCTTACGGATCTCATCTCAAAAACACTTGTCTAGAAATTTTCCAAATTGTCAAATTCAGTTTCCAGATCGGGAAACTCTTATCCATATCATTTGACATGCTTTATCGTGAAGGAATAGCTAAACCTTCATTCTGATAAAGTAAAATTTGAAATTTTCAAAACAAGAATCAACTGAATCCAAATCAATCAAAGGAAATCATTGATCACTCATGCATGACTAATCCCCTCATTCTGAGAAAGAAGAACCTCTATCGCAACATCACGTTAAAGAAACAGCGACCGAGCTTTTCCAAATTCATCAAGAGAAATAAATTTTTATACATCAATCGTCAACTCTTCAAATCTCATCGGGTATTTCTTCATCACGTCAAACATTATATCCAAAACAAATCCAGCGAATTTGACAAAGAACCCCTAAAAACAAGAGCATACTGTCAAAAGTCTGCTTTTAATCAAAAGATAAACCGTGGAGGAAAAATCAATCCAGCATTCCTGCCCGACGAGTGCATCACATATAACACACCTAGACCAGAACCACCAACGCCAGAGCAAAACATCAACGAGGACTTTGTTCCTTTCATCACTGAAAGTTTCTATTGAAATGCCTGTCACTCGCTCTCAATGAAACAAACAAAGCGAGACACCCACGGAATCAAGTATGAATCGCAGATTATCAAATCCTTTTGAAGTTCCATCTTCAGAAGATCCTGAAATTACTGACGCAATTCTTCAGGAATGCCAAGAAAATCCTTCATTCCAAAAACTCATTGAAAAACTCATGGAAAATGACAAAGAAAAATATCTACTTATGCTTACAAGCAAAGGTGTCAAACTTCCTGAAGATTTCGACGCAAACGTCTTTCAAACAGGATCTCAACAATACACATATCAAGAACAACAAAGGGAAGAAGAGACTCGCATACCTGAACAACGTATTCCAGAACAACATATACCAGAAATGCGAATACCTATGTTCGAAACCCCCGAACAACACATACCATTTGCTACACCTTTTCAAATGAGAACAAATCCAAGGGAATAACTCTTCCCTCGGCAAGATAATACGCCTTTGGTTGCTCTTACTCAACAGATGCAAATGTTGCAAAGACAAATGCATGACATGCAACAAGGGACAACAGTGCGGTATTCTATAAATGAAATCTGTCCTTATCCATTTGACAGAAGCTTAAACATGATACCTTTTCCTCCAAACTCAGACATTCCCAAATTTGATAAATATGATGGGAAAGGTGATCCTCGAGATCATGTTCGAGAATTTTGTACTATGAGTCTTGAATTTGCTCATAATGACACGTATCTGATGAGGTTATTCCCAAGAAGCCTGGGAGGACAAACAATGGAATGGTTATCCAAGATTACACCACCTGTTAGATCATTTGACGAATTGGTCAACAAGTTCATCACCCATTATTCTTACAACATCCAACATGCCATAACCATGTTAGATATCTGTAACACCAAACAAAAGAACAATGAAACATTCATGTTATTCCTTCAACGTTGGCGACGCATGGTATCAAGATATCCTCGCGATATTCCTGAAAAAGAGAAAATGGAAATCTTCATTGATAACTTGAATGGGGAAATGAGTTACAGACTCAAACTTCAATGCATCCCATCTTTTGACAAGTTAATTGAAAATGGCATCCAAGTAGAGGAAGCTTGTGTCAAAAAGGGAACACTCAAGTTCTACAAAGAAGGAACGAACTCATCAAACTACAATAACCAAAACAATACCAATCTAGACAAAACTCGATTTTGGACTCGAAACAAAAACGACGGCAACAATGAATCCTATGATCCTAAATCTAAACAGCCAGTGCTTGCTTTATCAGGAAATACTCAGAATACGAAAAATCCTAAAAATGCTACTCCCAATACACCAAACAATACTCAAGGACAACTCAACACCAACAATGCCAACGATAATCAAAACAAAAATCTGAATCCAGGGCCTAACAACAATTCACGCAACAACACCAACAATTTCCATAAGCGTATTTTCACACCATTGGGCCAATCATTAGAGTCCGCATTCAGAGAGCTGTTAGCAAACAAGGTTCTTTCTTTACCTCCAATTAACAATTACGAACCCCCGATCAAACCACCTTGGTGGAATGATTCCCATTATTGTGATTTTCATCGAAACAAAGGTCATAGAACAAACGAGTGCATGAGATTGAAACACATAATCCAAGACATGATTGATCGAGGTGACTTAACAGTAGATGGTCTCAAAACAAATAATGATCACGAAGCCTTCAAAGATCCTTTACCAAATTATAACAAAGATGGAGCATCAAGTTCAAACGATACACGCGGAGCTCGTATTAATCACATCTACAACAACACAATCAATCACATATCAGCTGAAGACCATCAAGTCAATGTTATAACCATTCGAGATAAACGTGATCATGAATCTGTCAATGTAACAACCCAGACCCAGAAATATGTCTTAAAGGGGCATACTGCACCTCCAACCACCACACCAAAGATCCAATACGACTTAGTTACTCAACTGCGAAAAACTCCGGCTCAGATATCTATCCTGGAATTGTTAAAACTATCTCCAAGACACAAAGACATATTGGAGCAAGAACTCTTAGAAACAAATGTACCTCAAAATCTGGATATAGACAGATTCCAAGCTATGGTGGCCCACATGACAGAGTCTCATAACCTCACCTTCTCAGAGCATGATAATACTTCATTGAGTCATCCACATAATACTCCTCTACATATTGAAGTCATTGTTTGCAAACACCGTGTTAAAAGAGTCTTAATAGATGGAGGAGCCGGACTTAATATATGTACCTTAAAGCTTATCCGTGCACTAGGTTTCTCAGAAGAATCTATTGATCCTTGTAAAAAGATTACCATAAAAGCATATGATGATGAGGAACGGTCCTCTAAAGGAACAGTGATATTGCCTATTCAGGTAGGACTAGTGCAAAAGGATACTATATGTCAAGTTTTAGATATTGAACTCACCTATAATATCTTATTAGGTCGACCCTGGATACATGAAATGCAAGCAGTACCTTCTACATACCACCAGTGTGTCAAATTTCCTTATGATGGACAGGAAATCTCCATATCAGCTGATCACAATCCATTTCAACATTGCAATGCAATGGGGGTAGCCCAAGATAGTTTGGTTCCTTATAACAGAGAAAAGTAGTGGTCTTCAACATCTGATCCACCAACCGTAAAATCCAACTCCTTATGGGGAGATTTCAAACAGAAAATGCAAATCAAGGACCAAGGCATGGGCGAATACTCTATGGAGCCTTTGTGTTTAACCAAATTGCCAACATCACCTAGATCGCATGGTTTACCTACTCTATCAACACATCAGGCAACTCAGCCCATAACTAAATTTGATGGTACCTTCATCCAATTGGGGACTCTAGCACATGAATCAGAAGATAAAGATGTTCTTAACTGGTTATACAAAGATGAAGAAGAAGCTAATAGAGTGGCCGCTCTAGACATTGTTCTACCAACGCACTTGTATGGAAAAGGCTACTTGATCATGAAACAAATGGGATATGGCGGTAAAGGACCTATTGGGAAACGCCAAGAAGGAGTCACTGAACCTATAGATCTTCCTTCACAACCTAGTAGAAATAAAGCAGGATTAGGTTCTAAATTCACTTTCCTATTAAAAAGGCCACCACATACAAATACAAAACCTCAATGGAAAGAAAAGAAGAAATATAAAGAAGAATCATGGCAGGAAGCTCTCTTTGAATCAGCAGAAACAATCCGTAAGGCAAGAGAACGTCAAGATCAGAAGATACATCAGGGAAAGCTTATGGATCATAAGAAGGCCATATCTGCAGCAGTGGCTCATATTCACACACCGGTGGCTCAAGAACAAATCATATCATCACAAGCACCCATCATTCCTCCCCGAGGAAGCACAATCTATGAACAAATCCAGAATGTAGAAGATGGATCAGATACAGAATCAACACAGAATGTCAAAATAGTATCTATCATCAAAGATTTATTTTCGCCATACAACATACCTGTCTACAGTATAGATAGAATTTGGGATGATGCATATGAAACAGATTCAAATGAATATGAATGGGGTACCTGCTCTGATACTACTACAAATATCCCTAATGATACTGATTTCATATCCATTTCTCAAGAAGAACATAACACAGAAGATAGGCCTCTTGAATTTGGACCACAACATATCTATGACGTTCAGGAAAGCGAACAAAAATATTACGAACAAGTCTATGTAGAAGATGATACCATCGAAGACCTCGATGAAACCCTAAATTTCTTTAAAAACAAGACCCATCACGATGATAACTCTATTCTAACACTTACAGTAGCTGAACTTGACCCGCCCCATGATTCCTTACCACTTGTCTTCCCTGATCTCATCGACTGGACTGAACCTGAGACTCATGATATCCCAATTTTTCCAGATGATGAATCTATTATCCACTACCTATGTACCGTAAATCCCGAAACAGGCTCTGCCAGTGAACCGCATAACGACGTCTGTTCTTCAGGCAGTGCCAAGTCTCTCAGTCGCAAAAATGAATCAAATAATGAATCTAATGCTGAAAACCAGTCAATGGCAGCAATGGATCCCAAAAAAGTAAAAATAAAGGACGCATCTAAGGGTGAAAACCTTTTTAAGGCACCTAACGATGGGAGACTTGACACTCTTCCTGAACATTTTCATGAACGATCACCCATATTGATTGAGCCCACTCAATAAATCAACATTGGTACCACTGAAGCAGCCAGAAACATTCACCTTGCAGAATTTTTGACCGAAGAGGAAAGATTGGCATTCATCATCTTCTTTAAAGGACAGCCAATTAACTTTGCCTGGTCATATGCTGATATGCCTGGAGTGGATCCACACCTAATCATGCATCACTTGTCCATCTCTGCAGGGGTCAAGCCAATCAAGCAGAAACTACGAAAGATGAATCCACAGATAGCACTCATGGTCAAAACGGAATTAAAGAAATTATTAGATGTCGGATTCATCCGACCTATTGACTATGCAGAATGGATTTCTAACATTGTTCCAGTCTCAAAACCAGATGGTAGTATTAGAATATGCACCGACTTCAGAGATATCAATAAAGCTTGCCCAAAGGATGACTTTCCTCTACCAAGTATTGATATAATTGTAGATCTCACAGCAGGCCATGCAATTCTCTCATTAATGGACGGTTTCTCAGGCTATAATCAAATCAAAATAGCTCCTGAAGATCAAGACAAAATAGCATTCACCTATCCTTGGGGAACCTACTGTTGGAATGTTATGCCTTTTGGCTTAAAGAATGCCGGAGCCACTTATCAACGAGCAATGACAACCATATTCCATGATATGATGCACACATTTATGGAAGACTATGTGGATGATTTACTAGCAAAATCTTTCACCAGAGCTGAACATCTTGGTATCCTAACAAAGATCTTTGCTCGGTTGCAGAAATTCAAAGTCTGACTCAACCCTAAGAAGTGTGTCTTCGGGGTTACATCAGGCAAGTTACTAGGTTACATCGTCTCAGCTAAAGGTATTGAAGTGGATCCAGCAAAGGTACAAGCCATTATGGATATGCCACCACCAAAGAATATCAGTCAACTTCGATCTCTCCAAGGGCGACTTCAATCAATCAGGCGATTCATCGCTCAACTAGCAGATAAAAGTCTGCCATTTAACCACTTGTTACACAAAAATGTGCCATTCAAATGGGAGACTAAATGTGCAGAATCCTTTTACCAAATTAAATAGTACCTGATGAATCCACCAGTTCTAGTACCACCAACTGCAGGAAAGCCTCTTATATTGTATATATCAATGACAGATGTTTCACTGGGGGCATTATTGGCACAAGAAGATCAACAAGGAAAAGAACGCGCCATATATTACATCAGTAGAACATTGAATGGATATGAGCTCAATTATACATTCATTGAAAAGGCTTGCCTAACAGTTGTTTTTGCATCTCAAAAGTTCTGACATTATATGCTAGCACACACTATTAAGCTAGTAGCCAAAATTGATCCTCTCAAGTATCTACTCAGTAAGGCAGCTCTCACAGGCCGATTGGCTAAATGGGTTATGATTCTCAGTGAATTCGACATCCACTACACAGAAAGATGAGCTATCAAAGGACAAGCGATTGCAAATCAGTTGGCTGAAGCACCGCTACCAGGAAAACAAACCATGGACATTGAATTTCCAGACAGGGACGTTTTTGCTCTTTCCTCCAAACAATGGACCCTATACTTTGATGGATCCTATACACAACATGGTTCGGGGGCCGGCATTCTATTCATTACCCCTGAAGGACACACCATGCCAAGATCATACAGGCTTATGTTTCCATGTACAAATAATATGGCTGAATATGAAGCATTGGTCATAGGCATCAAAATGGCTGTAGAATGGAAAATCACAGAATTAAAAGTCTATGGAGACTCACAATTGGTCATCCATCAAATCAACAACAACTATCAGACAAAGGATGATAAGCTACTACCCTACAAACGGATGGTGGATGACTTCAAGCAGTATTTTGTGCACATCACTTTTGAGCAAATACCAAGGTTAAATAACAAAGCAGCCGATGCAATGGCTATGATCGCTTCATTACTACAAATTCCAGAACAACAGAGTCGTTATGAGTTCCTGGTAGAGCAACTGTTCTCCCCCGCCTATGACCATTCTGAATCCCATGTTGTATATGCCTTAACCAGTTCAGATTCTCCGTTATATGGGCCAATATACGACTACCTCAAGCATAATATATTACCCATTGACCAATCTCGTAACCAAAAACGTAACTTTATCCGACAAGCTGCCCGTTACACCCTTACCGCTGATACCTTATATCGTCGAGGTCTAGATGGTACTCTTCTTCGTTGTCTTGATCGTAATGATTCTGATTCAGCTTTACACGAACTTCACGAAGGTATTTGTGGCACACATTCGAGTGGCACTACTCTTGCTAAAAAGCTTCTACGAATGGGATACTACTGGCCTACAATGGAGAAAGACTCATATCATTTTGCCAAGAAATGTCCTAAATGCCAAATCCATGGCAATCTGATACATGCACTAGCACAGGAACTACAACCATTTACCACATCCTGGCCCTTTTGTCAGTGGGGATTGGATCTGGTAGGCAAAATACATCCTTCATCTTCAAATGGACACAAGTTCATTATAACTGCCATAGAATACTTTACCAAATGGATCGAAGCAGTTCCCATGACCACAGTGACTGGGAAACAAATTGCCTCTTTTATCCTAAATTATCTGATCTGCAGATATGGTATTCCAAGTTCAATTGTCACAGATAATGGATGACCTTTCAAAAACCAAGATGTGCAGGAACTATGTGAAAAATTCAAAATTCAGCATCGATTTTCTACACCATACTATCCACAAGGAAATGGTCAAGCAGAAGCATCTAACAAAACGATCCTAAAAATCCTCAAGAAAACAGTAAATGATGCAGGCAAAGATTGGCATGTACAACTCAATCCAGCTCTTTGGGCCTACAGGACTAGCATCCGCACACCTATAGGGGCAACACCATATTCCTTGGTATATGGATCAGAGGCTATTTTACCCTTGGAGGTAGAAATTCCATCTCTTAGAGTCTCTTTGAAAGGTTTGATTTCAGATGAAGAGTATCGAGTAAACCGACTGCAAGAATTGGAACTATTAGATGAAAGATGCCAACATGCTTATACTCATCTCAAAGCATATCAGCAAAGCATGTGCAGGAGCTACAATCATAAGGTCATTCCTCGTAACTTCAAAGTTGGTGATCTAGTCCTAAAAGAAAATCCCAGAAACCAGCAAGATAGAGAAAAGAAAGGGAAATTTGAACTTAACTGGTTGGGTCCCTATGTCATCATTTCAGTCTATGGATCAGGTGCTTATCAGCTAACAAATTCTGAAGGAGATGTGCTTTATGATCCAACTAATAGCATTCATCTAAAGAAGTACTATACTTAAGGTAGCCTAGTGCACAGAAAACGCCAAAAAAAAAACAAAAAAATACAAAACTCCAGAAAAAGTCAAAATACAAAGTACAATAAAAACAAATGGTGAAAACCTGGTAAACAGGCGCCTTTGTGAACGACCGACTCCTTTCTCTATATCCATGTCATTTTATCCATCAACACGCTATCGGCCATCGCCTGACACTTAGCCTCTATCCATCCAGGATATACTTAGCATAGTCACTATCCTGAGTTATCTATCTGTATCTATTCTCTTATCATACCACACCATGGCTTGGAAATCACTGTACCTAACCATATCCAGACAAACACTCATCTAGGGGCATTAAACTATTCACAAACTTGCAAACATTCAAAGACATTCCAACTATTGTAAAATCTCAAGACACAGGACATCCAACAAACACAACTGCACTTCATTACAAACAACCAAAACACGAACAATACACAAGAAACTCAAGGATGGATGATTTTCTGAAATACTAAATGTTGCATTATCACATTAAAGTCTTGATTATTTTACATTTTGAACTTTTTAAATAAATTGGAATCTTCTCATCTCATCAAAAGCTTCAAAGCCAGAGATCATGAGGAACTTCCAAAATTTTCTTAGTCTTCTGTCTAGGAGGCGATCACTTGTACTGTGTGAATATTTGCCTCGAGACGTGATCCATATCACTAAAGGCTTGATCCCATTTCACGCATATAAATGATCTACTCTTGTCTGTTTACGCAATACGCACTCCGGTCGTCCTGGTTCAATTATACCTTGACGCTTGTGCTATCTTGCAAAATTAAAAATCATGTAAATTTTACTCAGGTTATTATGGTTCAAATATACCATTATGCTTGTATAAATTTTCAACATTTCCAAAAATCAAGAAAATCTCCATGATGATATTTACAAAGAAAGCAAATAAATGGTTATATCGGATGGCAAATACAGAATGAGAGATGATCCAAACACAATTAGTTGCATATAATTTTACAATTAGTTGCATAACATTTTACAATTAGTTGCATCTCATTTTATAATAAGTTGCATCTCATTATTATCCCATCTATCATTATTACATCATTACACATCATCTTACATAAAGCAGCATATTAACATCATACATCTCATTTTCAAGATACGTCTCATAACATACAAAAACATACATATATATCATACATTACATCATGTATATAAGCATTACATCATCATGTAAAAAGGAAGAAGCACACATAAAACATACATCCATAAACACATCACATCGGTCAAAAATGGTGCTTTATATATATATCTCTCAAAAAAGGATCAACATCTACAAAATGTGTCAAAACTGTGTCCGGTACAAAGAATACACTGCTCAAAATACAATAGAGACCATGTCTCTCAAGTATGACTATCCCCTGATGGAGATGGTCTAGCCCCTGAGGCACCTGCTCCCGGATCGGCAGGAGGGTCCTGTCCCGTTGGCCCTGTCACTCCACGGCTCTCCGATCGTGTCCCGGCAGTTCGAGATTGACTCGATCTCGACTGCGCAAAGCTCTCTACACGCCGCTCTCTGGGAACCGCCTCCTCATAGTGCCGCCTGTAATATGCAGCCTCCTGCACACTCCGTGTCAGCTCTCTCAGGGTGTCTCTCAAGGGACCACCCGCCGCAGCTCTCTGTACGGTCGCCAAGGCCTCCTTTGCTCGCCCCCGCCGCTCCATCTCGGTATCTCTCTCAGTGATCAACTGAGAGATCTGCCTCTGATAAGTCAAAATCTGTGCCTGCAACTGCTGCACAGTGATCTGAAGAGTCCGGATCTGGGCGTCCTCTACGTGTCCCGACACTTGAACCCGTAGTGGTACCTGTGCTGACGCCACTCCCCCCACTCAGCCTGTCCTGGGTACGGGAGGTGGAAGTATATCTATCCTCCTCCTCTGCACTGGTCTCCCCACCTCCTCCTCTCCTCCTCCTACTGCCGCTAATACCTCTGTAACTCTCCCCTCTCTACTGGCTCCAATGGCCAATCCTCCCCTCCCTCTCTCAATCCGGCCCAGCCGTACTGCCCTCTGCACACCTCTCCCTCTCCTCCTCCCTCTATCTCCCCCATCTCCCCTATCATCTCCATCATCCCCCTCATCTCCCTCGTCTCCCTCCTCTCCATCCGAATCAAAAGCCGGTCTCATCTCCTCTAGATCTGAGATCCTCGCAACCGCCCGAGCAGCAAATAAACGAGCGAACTCGTCAGTCATACCGGCATCCTGTATCTCTGGGGCATAGTCCTAGATCTGCCCAGCCAAACCAGTAAACTCCTCAATCGCAATGGCACTGTCAATAGTCGGCCCCCAATCGGCCACATCCTGCTGCCACCGTGCATATAGGCACGTCCCCTGTGGAACACCCTGCTGCCTCCCGAACTGCCTCAAAACTCGGGTAAGCAAAAACCGCTCAATGACGAACGGGGTCCTCCCAATCAAATGCCTCATCATGAAAATGAACGGCATCTCCATCCCATCCTCAGCCCATACCTCGCAGCCTGTATACGGTCTCCAGGTGACCGTATCTATGTCATCAAAAACCCTCCTCCAGTGCTCTAGTTTGCCCAGCTTACGCTGGACAACTAGGCCTCTATAACCATATGCATAAGCTGCCCCCACGGGCCTATCCTTGTCTGCCAGTGGCCTCGCTGCTGGAATGTGCTCCCAGCACCATACCTGTAAGAGTGTCACCCCTGCCGATAAACTGCTATAACCAAGGTATACTACCTCGTGCAGGCTCCTGTAAAGGTGGGCCAACATCGCTGACCCCCATGCAAATCTCCGCCCCTGTGTGACCATCTGCTCTAGCACTAGCCCCCATCCCACTGAAAATCCCTTTGACCTGCAATCAGGACAAAGGAATCCTCCAATAAATCCTGCCAATACAGATGGCAGCGGCGCATAATCTAGATCCAGGAACTCCTGCCATGGGATCTCATAACCGCAGACACTCTCATCATGAAAAATCCGGCACAGTGCCTCTGTGCCGCCCTCCTCTGTCTGCTCATAGGGCAATATAGCTCCTACCACAAGAATACGCAGGATGCGATAGCAGTCCTCTAGTGTCACGGTCATCTCCCCAGTAGCAAAATGGAAGGTGTTCATGTCACTATGCCACCTCTCTGCCAGTGCTGTCAAGAGTCCCCGGTTCACAGTGAACCGAGGCATATCTAAAAGTGAGGTCAATCCACACCTCTCAATAATGTCCAGGTCTGCCTGTGACAGACGTGGTATCAGTGTCCATGGTCTCGAGAATCTCTCCCTCGACTGCACAATCCCCAATCGCTCCTGTCAACAAACAAAACATATCCAATATCAGATTCCACATCAACAAAAAGATATCAAAATAAAACTTACATCAAATACATGAAACAAATTTGCTCATCTACATCAAGTTCAAAATCCTATCATCTCATATCAACTTCTAAAACAACTCAAGTTCTCAAAAACCATATCAAAACTTGTAAAACAACTCAAGTACCACAATCACAAACTTGTAAAATAACTCAAGTTTCCCACACATATCAAAACTTGTAAAACAACTCAAGTTTCCAACCCATATCGGCTTGTAAAACAACACAGGCTTTCATACACATTTGAACTTAAAACAGATAACACACATAAATCATGTTCTGATCACCACAAATAGCTTGATATCTATACATAACTTGGAAACATTCACATCAAAACAAGTTATACAAATACTCATATTGGATACATGCATCAAAAACACGACAGACACGCAAAAACACAACATTTTAAATCGACCACAACACAAATTTTTCCTGGATGCGCTAAAACAGACATGAAATGCGCTAAAAAAGACCCACGCGCTAGGCTGCTTGTCCTACGTGCTAACCTATTTGCCTTATGCGCTAGATTCCATCCATGCGCTACGCTGCTTTTCCTACGCGCGAATCTATTTGCCCTATGCGCTAGACTATGTCTATGCGCTATTCTTTTCCTCCATTGCACTACCCAATCTACCCTATGCGCTAGACTCTGTCTACGCGCTAATCTATCCTCCCTACGCGCTCCCCTTTTCATCCTATGCGCTAGAAACAACCTACACGCTAATCTGATCTTCCTAAGCGCTACCTGTTAAGCCCTATGCGCTATGTTATGATTACGCGCTAAACCTCCGGCTTTATGCGAACTTCTTTGCTTCCTATGCGCTAGGTTATACTGACGCGCTACCATGTTCTTCCAACGCGCTACTAACCACGTTACCTGCGCTGTTTTCCGTCTACGCGCTAACCTAAAACTCCTATGCGCTACCAAATATTTTCGGACGCGACCCCTAAATTTGACCCTGATGCGCTATTTCGCATTGCGTATGCGCTACTGTTTACCTTAGACGCGCTGAACCGAAAAGCCCGAACTTAAAAATTGAAAAAACACCTAAAATCGACAAAATCAAAAATCAAAAAAGGGTCAAAAGGGTTGACTTACTGGTGGTCCACGCGCTGTAGGTCTCCGATATCTCCGAACGCGCTCGAAACGGTGTCTGTGGTAAGGAATAGGCATTTTCTCTCCAGAGCAAATTCTCTTTTCTTCAAAGTCAACAAGCACAAATGAATTCAAATCAAGCCCTTTTCCCCTTTTATAGGAGAAAAATGAAATTAGGGTTACCTAACTGGGCCTGTAATATGGTCATGGTCTCCCCTATACCAAAACATTTGTAATTTATCGGGAGATGAATCAATTTACGCACTTTCTACACGCACGAAATCCTACACATCATACGAACTTCATTAATTTAACTCAAAAAAAATTTCAAAAAAAAATTGATTCATCTCCCGAGGGGGCATCACATCGAACATCGAATCTGGGGCATGACTGGCAAATCAAAAGAGCGACACAAAAATTGCATTTAATCATAAATCATGATAGGACATCATTTTCTTTGAAATAACATGTGCACACACGTCACTTCAAAGAGGGGCAAAATGTAGACATATAAAAATGACCATATTCCTAAATGAATATTTTATGTTCATTTTCCTATTTAATTAAATCCAATTTAATTAAATTATCCACATTCTTCTATTTAATTAAGTAAATCACTTGATTAAATTCACTATACCATTTAATGAATAAATCATTTTATTCAATTAAATCCCCCTAGCCACTTTTAATTAAATTCAAATTTAATTAAATAGTTATCCTAAATTGAATAAATCAAATTTATTTAATTCCAACCAAATTGAATGAAAATCAAATAAATTCAATTAAATCCTATTATCCTCCCCATCCACTTGCAAAATCCCAAACCCCTACCTAACCCCTTCTAGAATATTCTAACCAATTCAAATTAACCTAAACACCCTCTAAACTTTGTCACATCCCTAAGCAAAGGGAGGTCACTTCTCAAATGGCCCAAAGTCTTGGATAACCATTGAAGGTTTTCAACCTTCAACCACCAAAAACCCTAAAGTCTTTAAAAACCATTGAAGGCTTCCAACCTTCAACCACTTAATCCCCAAAGTCTCTAATAACCATTAATGGTTATTTCAAACCCTCCCACATGGTTAAAACATTTGTTTTGACTCAACCTCTACCCAACCCAAGGGTCTCATCAGGTCATTAATGCTTTGACCATGATTATCTCTTAATCATTTGCACAAAGGTTTATCTTTGGATTAGATCCTAATTCAGTGGGTAAACCTAATTTAGACTTGACCCTTAGCATTTAGATAACCATGAGGTCTCCTCGGGCCTTTAATGCCTCCAACCTCTTCTTTCAACCCAATCCTGTGTGGACATTTGTCACCATTTCATTGGTGCCAATTGTGCACATGGATTCCCAACTTTCAAACTTGGCCCTTGATTAAACCATTCAATCTTGACCATCCATTGCCCTGTTTGTGCTATAAATAGAGCTCTCATTCCTCCATTCTTAACAATCATCTTTCAAATTTGAAGCATCACACTTATGCTCAAATTCTTTCAAGCTTTTTCATTTTATATATGCTCTTCATTTAGCCTCTTTTAGATCAGAATTAATCGTGAATATGCATGCTTAGGTTACTTTATTTACCATTTTAGTTCAATCGTAGATTAAATATAGTATGTTAGGATAATCTCCATACTAACCTCGTCATCTTATCATTTAGTTTATTGCATTTCTAGCATCTCATCTAGCTTATAACACATCTCATACTAAGATCAGTTAAAATCTCTCTCGTTCTCATATTTGCCATCCCTAAGCCATTTTGCTCAGTAATCTGAGAGCAAAACATTGGTTTGAGGGACATTGTGAGATAGAGAACCATGGGACCCTCCTTGGGAAGCTGAGTAACGCATCGTTACTCCATAGCTTGCATCAAGAAGTCCTGTGTGTTTGTGTGGATTGGTACTTATCGTAATTTTTCACATATTTAGTTTTATTAATCCATTTTTCCCACATACACAATGATCACCCCGAAGGGTCAAAATATAATACACAAGAAAAATAAGGAGATAGCTCTCACCTCCTGTCTCTCCCCCCCACTCTATTGTACCTCCTCCAACTGATCCTCCTGCTCCCCCTGCTGGTGGCCGAAAAACCACTGATCCCCCTGTCTGCTAACTCTAAGTCGGGCGCTAACTATAGGTCTTGTGAGACCGCACACTCTCAGTATACAAGGCCACTCACTATGCTATAGGCATTGCTCTATGATATAGGCCACTATAGTACTGTGCCTCTCAAGTTGACCTCTCCGCCCTCTCCCGCTACTGCATGCTATAAGAAAATATCTATGCCAATCTTGCAGGAACCAATGCTTGGCGGGCTGCATCCCTCTCCCCCGCAGTCATGTCACATTCACCTCTGCCCTCTGCACTCTGACCTATAACCCCTCTAACTTGGCATCCTGCCAACCAATAATATCCTAGAGCCCTACAATAGTTGTACCTATCCGAGCCTTCTCCAACATCCTCTCTGCCTCCTCCCCCTCCACCCTCAAGGCATCCACCTCTGTCCTAGCAGTATGGAGACTCTATGTTAGAACGGCTATCTCTCGTGTCAACCACTCCACCTCTGCCCCCATGCTCTCCCTCTGAGGCCTCTCTACCTGTAGCTCATCCTCCACTGAATGAAGCCTCACTCTATAGGTATCCCACTCCTGTTGAACAGGGTCAAAATCAGCCTGTGACACCCCTCCCTTCTCCTCTGTCTGTGCCTTAGGGACGTCCATAGGTACAACCTCCCCTCCCTCACCAACTGCGGCCTCTGCAACCTCTCCCACTGGGGCGTCCTCGCCCTCTATATCTCCCTCCTCTGGATCCCTCCTGCATACAACCCAGACTCTCCTATGTTGTCCACCCACACCATGCCCTATGCAAACCACAACTCTCTCTCTTGGGCCATCATCCTCCCCACCCACCACTTGATCAACCCCTGGCTACAGCTCCTCATCATCCAGAACTCTAGGAATGGTAAGCAGCATTGACAAGTGCCCCTCCCACTAGCTCCTATAACCACCTGTCATACTTGGATCCTCCCCTACCCCCATCCACTCATCCCAGACTATGTGAAATGTTGTCTGGAAGCTCGTTTGGTCCTCCAAGGACTCGTTGTAGGCCCCCAATACCTCACCTCCCGTGTAATCCTGGGATACACTAAAATATCCCCCACTATATCCTATATCTGTCCAAGCTGCTGAGCCACCCTAAATGGAGTATAGTACTCCATGATGTAGACTTATCTCCCAGATATCCACATCTCCACTTCCGCCCAATGAAGCTACCAGTCATCCCTCCACCGCTCACATCCCAAAAATGGTCTCCAGGTGAACTGCGCTAGTTCATCCAAAATCCTCCTCTAGAACCACACGGATGCTATCTGTGTATAGTGCAATAGTCCCCTGTATCCATCCACAAATGGCTGTCATGGCTGCCTGTCCTGTACTCCTACTGGCTGAGTCACCGCAATATGCTCCCACTCCCAGATGTGTAAGAGTGTGACCCCAATTAGATAAACTGGCATACTCCCTGTAAACCACTAGATGCATATCATGATACAACTGGGCTAGCATTGCCATTCCCCATGCATACTGTTGACAATCATGAACCATGAAGTAAACACATCTGCTCCACCCCAAAGGAAATCCATGTCCACCCAAATCCAGAATGATCCGCCCACTCAGGAAGCCGCAAATCACCAACACCAATCGAGGAATATGACGAACACCCTTCGCTCGACCCAGGTGCATCATGCTCCTATCTAACATCGGTGGTGTCTCATACTCACACACCTCCTGCAGATAAAAATCAATCGCATCCAAGTGATACTCAGGGATCATGCCATGAACGAGGATCTTTAAGATCCTCCAAACATCTAATAAGGTGATCGTGGCCTCTCCAGTCGGCAAACAAAAGGTGTTATACTAACTATCCCACCTCTCCACTTGTGCGGTCATCATAGCAGTATGCACCCTCTCGGCCACCTGCCTACATAATGAAATCCCAGTGCATCTAGAACCTCCAGCTCATCATGGCCTAGCTCATGATACAGGCTCATTGTTGTAGGCCAATGCTCTCTTGAGGCCAGTGGTCCCCTCTCCACCTACATCCATTACACCAAATCATTACTTTAACATCTTAGAACCCCCTCCTGACCTCCGAAACCAACCATACCCTTCCCCCTATTCCAAAATTCTAAGCCAAAATTGCATTTCCCCCCATCCCAAGCGCACGCACTGATTTACTAGGTGCTCGCACCAAAACTATGACACTCGCGCCAACAAAAAAACCCTACCCTTTATTGACCCCCCTTCGGGGCCCGTTAATGCGAGCGCCCGTGCTTCATCGCTAGCGCCTGCATAATCCCTTGGGTGCCCGCACTAAAGCGTGAGTAGCTGCGTTGATCCCCCATTCCCCTCCCAAAACCTATATTCTACCCGACCCCCCAGTGAGCGCTCGCGCTCCTGCTGATCTAGGGGCACATGCGCTGAAACAGCGATCAGCGCATGCGCCTCGCTTTACCTAGACCCCTATTTCTAGCCCTAAAACTTACTCAAAACCAAAAATTCCAAAATAGGGATAGTCCTATTCACCGGTGGTCCATAGCTCATCGGTCGGTTGAATCGTCAGATCCTCTCAGCACGATGATCACGAACTGGAATGCATTCCATCTCTCCTTCTCCTCTTCTTCTCTTTGAGTGGCTCCAAGGCTTGTGTGTAACATTGACCCCTCATTGGGCCCATTGTGGCTTATATGAGTCCCCGTGAGGGCCCATTTTCCTCCGTGGTCTCGCATCTCCTATTCTTCCTTCCAAATTCTTCACGACTGCTTCATATTTCTTCCTCGCTTATTTCTTCCACCCAAAATTCTTCTTCCTTTATTTTTCAAGAATTTTTCGTCCCTTTTTTCGAAAAAATTCTCAAGGGGGCATACACCTCCCATGCTTTACACTGGGGCATCCTTTTCTTCTTCTATCTTCTACACATCCCCAAAATTGTCGCTGCGTAAAAGAGGGGCAAAATGTAGACACTTAAAATAATTATTTTAATTATTTTTAATTCCTCACATAATTAATTAATTAATTAATTATGTTAATTCAAATTCTCCTCAATATTAATTAATTATAATTAATATTGTCACTATAGTATGTAATTGATTTATTTAATGAATCAATCCCTCTCTTTATTCTTCTAAAAATTAAATCTTCACAAATATTCCTCTTAGCTAATTAATTTCAATTAATTAGTTAACCTACATGATTCCTACAAATCATCTTCCCGATTCATCATTAACCTAATAAAGTCTTCTAGAAATTCCGTAAACCCACTTAACCTTATTCTTCTAATTTTTTAATTCCCTCCACTCAATCTCTCTCCTAGTCAAATCCTCCTACAAATCCTATCCCACCTAATCTTTCCTCTAATCCCCCTCCTAATGAGTTTCTAGTGGCTAATCATCATGATTAGCCACAAAGTCAACTCCTTGTCCCTTCCATCCAACCACTAGCTTTAAATGCTCTTTTCCTAGGTGAATGTGAGATTTTCAAAATCTCACATTCCTCTAGGCATCTCCTCTCCCAAGGAAATTTTAATTCCTTCTTATTCCTCCAATCCCCATGATCATCCCTTTTTGGAGAATTTTAAATTCCTCCTCCCCATTCTTCAAGGAATATTGCATCCCTTTCTCTTCTCAAGGAACATTAAGAAGTCTTCCCAATGCACCTTGCTCTTCTCAAGGCACATTGGGAAGTCTTCCCAATGCACCTTGAGGAGTGTGATGACAAGAAATGTCTTTAAGGCATATCTCTTGATCTCCACACCCTCTCTTCGGCCTTGTGTGAGCTCACAAGAAATCCTAGCCTTTCATCTTGAATCCATCCTAGGCATCCATTCTTCCTCTCCTCTTCCTATAAATGGAGGAATCCATCTCTTCATCCTTCATCTCCTAGTTTAGTAATCTTATGCTGCTAGTTTGTGCCTAGAAAAGTTATCTTAGCATCCTTACCATGCCAAAATCATCTCCCATCCATACTTGATCATCTCATCCTTATAATCCCTCAAGATCCATCTCATTTGTGCACAACATTGGAGAGCCATCCACATCAAGAAAGCAAAAATAGCACATCAAGTGGAGCATCATGAAGGGGTGTCTTCACTTCATCAAGCTCAATCCGAAGGAGAAGGTATAAGGTTTGTCAGGTATATGCATCTCATTCTTGTTTTTGTATGATTCAGACTATGTCTTTTGATTTTATATGTTTCTATAATTGATTTGCATGATTTGCTAACTATTCTACCTCATCAATCTTTTCCCCTCTTTAGCTGGCAAGTGATTGAACTTGTCCAACAAGAAGATTTGATCTTCGTACTCATTTGCTAAAGGAAACAACCAAGCCATTAATGGCATGCGATAGAGAAACATAGAAAAGCATGGTGTATACCTCTAGATATAGAAAACACTCATTGGAATGTAAGGAGTTGGTAGTGCTGGTCGATGACATGCAGATCATCTCTCTGGAAAAGAAGATTAAATCAAATACAATACGAATCAATTTGGTGAAGGCAAAACCTAACACAACATTGTTTGAATGTAGTTTTTGGCAGGAACCCTAGATGATAAATATGTGAGCTCAAGACAAAAATTAGTTGATGCTTGATGCGAAGAGTGAGAGAGAAGAGAGCTTGAGAAAGGAGAAAGATCATCTTCCTTAGATTTTATTCTAAGAAAGTTGCAGAGTGAGTTAATAGGCGAACTCGTGAGAGGGTCTAACCGGTAGAGACAAAGTAACTGGTAAACTATTGCAGGTCCAATAGTTAAGCTAACTGGTGCATTGTGATTAGTCAAGAAGGCATCCGAGAGTGACATAGTGTGGTGTGAGGTTGAGGGAGAAAGAAGAGAGGCTAGTAGTAACCGGTGAGTGGTTAGAAAGAGAGTAATCTGATAACTTGTAGTGTGAGAACCAATGAAGAAAAGGAGGTTGTTGACCGATAGAAATCCATTGTTCAGGTGTTGTAGAACTCATTTGCAACTAGGTTCTATAACTGTATCTAAATTGTATTTCATTACACAACACCGATTTGTAGCTTGGTGCAGGGGTTGGTGCTCCTTGGGTTGGTGCCCTAAATCATTGTAATCCATTATTTTACTTGTGAGGCTGGATTTGAGCATTAGACTCCAGCAACATTTCTCACTGAGGTTTTTTCTATATTGGGTTTTCCTCATACATCTGGTGTTGTGGGTTGTATTTGTGTTTTTGCCTATTTTTATATCTACATTTGTCTTATCGGCTTAATTGTTTAGTGCTTAGGGTAATAATCGGTATTCCAGGGTTGTTTGAAAAGAAAAGAATTTAGGAACCACTGATTTACCCCCCTCTCAGTGGTACATTGTGTTCAACAAGACATCCTTGCATGAAGATTGTTCAAGATTCCCACAATGAAGGATATGGTGGGATGAAATGCCTTGAATGCTAGAAAGATGAGTTTTTATTTGCATTGTTGATTGATGTGGACTTGAGTTCTCCTTATTACCTCCCTAAAATGACAATGATACCTTTCTTATATACCTCTTCTAGAAATTTTGAGGTGAAAAAATTGGATTAGGTCAAGACCAATTTTTTTGTCCCATTGAACCTAGCCAAGTATGCTATGGTTTGAATTTGGGGCCAAACATCAGGGAGTAGGTCACGCTAGGTGACTTTCTCCCACCAATTTGGCCTTAAATTGGAACCTATAGTCCAAAATGAGAAGGAGAAGCTGAAATGACATATGGAATAGAGTTTTGATGAATGGGACCAGAGGCGAGAGGTCATACATGTGAAAATAGGGCCTAACATATTTATAATGCTATAAAGACATGTAATTGAAAATGTCTATTTTTGGGAATGAAAAAATATCATCTAAAACTTGTAACAAGGATAACCAAAGAAGGTATCATATAGGAAATACAAAAAATTGAATTGAAAAAAGATAACCAAGTAAGATATCATGCACGAAAATCCACAACATGAATTTAAAAAAGGATAACCAAGAAAATAATTATGAAAGGAAATCCACAACTTGAATTTAAAAAAGGATAACCAAGCAATGCATTATGGAAGGAAATACATGATTTGAATTGAACATATATTACAAGGAGGTCATGATGTATGTCCCCCCTTACGATGTCAACATAATCCTATGTTGATGTCTTAAGAAAAAGATAGAAACAAGGATACACACCATTATCACCAAGGATATATCCTTTAGGCAACTATTTACATATCTCCAAGATAAAGAGGCATAAATCTTATAAGCAAGGAAAACATAGTTGTAAAAGAGATTGTTTTGCTAAAATTAGGGTCAATTGTATTAAACATGCACATAGATGAGATAACAATAAGAACTAGGAAGAACAAATTGAAAATTAAATAGAATATGCAAACCAATGGCCTCCTTTAAGATATCCCATCTTCCTCTATTTTTGAGGACCTTGAAGGAGGTGGATTGTTGGTTCTCAGCAGAGCAATGACCTCCAAAGTGACAACTCAAAAGTTGAGTAGCTACTTGATCATGATTGATTGTGCAAATGATATGAAATGCATGATCTAGCTAGAATGATCTATTCAAGCTACATGATTTGATAAAAAGGAAACTAGATTAAGATACTATGATTAATCCAAATTAACAATTATGCTAGATGATATGAATTCAAATGTCTATAATAACAATGCAAAAACTTTGAATGCAAGGGATATTTATTTCTCCAAAATGAGGGGTATTTATAGGTGTTACCAAATTTTGCACATCCCAAATTTAGTGCCCTAATGAAGCTTTTCATTCATTCATTTTGAAAAAGGTCAAAATTATGAACAAGAAATGAGAAATGCACTCTTTCTGTCTAACTTGTTTGCTTCATATGTAGATACTGTTGGCTTGATGAAAATTGTAATGTATTCATCACTTGTTTTCATTGATGAAACACTCTCACACACATATATGATTACATTGACTACCAATGTAACTTCAATTGGTTTACACTACCAACCGGTATGTTTAAGATCTATCTCTAATTGATACTTTATGTCAACCGGTATGTGCCTAAGAGATAACCTATGGTAACACTAAGTCAACATCAAAGTGAAGATAAAGTTGAGGGTGAAGATCTAGTGGAATATTTGAGGACAACGATTCACTAGTTTTATTCTAACTGGTATTGACTGCTCTAACCGGTATCTAATTTTGTGATATGTTACCAGCACCATTTGTTTGGTGGTCATTTTTGTGATGAGTTATGTTTAAATGTCTAGATACATTGTACCTAGGAAATTGTGTTCCTATGGCCAACATAAGGTCTAAATGTCTATTTAAAGACATCTTAGTGAAGCATTTCAGAAGAGATGAAAAAAAGAGAACAGTTATAGAAGAGGTGATCTATGCGAATACTTTTGCTAAAGAGCAATAAGTGCTTAGATGGAGAGCAGTGTTGAATGTACTTAGAATGATCTGATCAAGCAAGGTTTGTGCTACTCAAAATAGAACAAATCTTTCTTGTTGTTTTCTAATCATTACAATAGAATAAAATCCCCTAACTAGGTAAGCTCTAACAAGCTTCATTGTACAAATCCTCTAACAAGGTGATCCATTAGTTTGGATTCTAAAATCCTCCAGCAAGGTTACTCTTAATAGGGTATAAGCTTCTAATCAAGATTGGGATCTCTAAGAAGATTCGGTCCTAGCATAGCTCTTTGTAAGACCTTAACCAGTCAGTTTTCTATTACTACAGATAGTTAACTTGTGAGTTCAATCTCACCGTGATTTTTTACCTATTTGGGTTTTCCATGTATAAACACTTGTGTTATGGTGGGTGTTCTACTTTATGTGGATGTTGTTATTTCATTTTGGATAGCATTTATTTTGTTCAAATTCTTAGTTAAGTTCATCTACCCATTAGTGTTTAAAGTTGTGTGTGTTTTGGTGTTACTGATTCACCCCCCCTCTCAGTACTTTTCAAGACCATCAATTGGTATCAGATCCTAACTTCTTTGAAGCCTAACTGCTTGGAAGGAAATCTTTAAACTACCATGGGGGACATAAGTTACTTCGAGATGGTTAGAGATCTAGATGCTAGCAAAAATGAGATTGAATCCTTTAGGGGAAAACTAAAATTTTCTCAAACCAAAAGGAGAGAGTTATCTGAAAAACTATTAGAAATATTTGATAACATTTCTTCAGATGAAGAAAATATTGATGCTTTAGTAGAAGAAGTTGAAAACTTGCAAGGTGAGAAACTGAATCTAAGAAGAGAGCTAGAAGGTCTCACTATCCGCATGAGTCAGGAACTGGAAGCCAAAAGAGTTGCTAAAGATCTTATCAAGGTAAGAGATTAGGAAATCATAAAGATCAAATAGGAAAAATATACTATACATGAGGACTTGATTGTTGAAATAGAAGAAAAGGAAAACCTAAAGCTAGATCTTGAGTTGGCATTGTCTCTGCAAGAGAACCTGCCTAAGCATAATGAAGATCTTGTCAAAAAGCTTGTTGAAGCCAATGAGAAATTGGATAAGTTCATCAAAAGTTCTACCATGCTGGAAGAACAAATTCAATCATAGAGAATGAAGGGTGATATCTCTAGACTTGGTTTTCATACAACTGAAAAGGGTGAATCCTTTGGCACTCAATCACAGAGAATGAAGGGTGATATCTCTGGACTTGGTTTTCATACAACTAAAAAGGGTGAATCCTCTGGCACAAAGAGAAAAAATCCAAAGAACAAAACTGCTTCTAAAGTCAATAAGACTACCAGTAAGAAGCCTTTTAAACCTATCTTCTTTGTTTGCCATAAGCCTGGTCATACTACAAATGTTTGTAGGAACAAACTTAACAAAAATGTAAGTTACAATACTAATGCTAGGTATGTGTCTAGAAAGTTTGAAGGACATTGCTACACTTGTGGAATGTATGGGCATAAACATATTGAGTGCATATATGGATCAAACAATCTTGTACCACACATGCATCCTAGACCATATGGTGATCGGACAAGGAATTTGATAACCGAGTAAACAGGAACTGGCAAAGATCCTATGGCAACTGGTTTAGTCCATTCAAAATGGAAAAGGTAACAAATGTTGTGTGTACCTTTTGTAATAACCTTGGTCATGTGGCTATGAACTGTAGAAAAAGAATAGGAAGAGGAAATGCAGGACCCTATAGATCATTTGGTATGGTCTGTTACCACTGCAACAAGCCAGGGCACCTGGCAAAGTTTTTGCAGATCAAGGAACAGTAAACTCTTTCAAGGATTAGAAAGGCAAACAGAAAATTGATGTTGAGGAAACAAGAGAAGATATGAACTGGACTTGGAAGAAGAAAAGTGAAGAATTGCCTGTAGAGGAAATCATTCCTTCACCTAGTGAAGAGAATCCAACACCAGTGACTTAAGCCTATCTAACATGGTAAGGGGAGCATAACGGTAAAAAAAATTTGGAACCCTTTTGTAAAATGAGCGGGAACGAATTTTTGAATTTTGAATTTTGGTGATTTTTGTTAACGTGCTATTAACTGGTATTTCACTTAAGCGGTGAAATTAGGGTTTGTAAACTAAAAGTATGTGCATTTATTGCGATTGGTAAGAAGGATAAAAAAAAGTTTTACCTTATCATCTTTACCCTCTTTTGAAAAAGGAAAATTGAAGCGATTGTAGAGTAGAGCAAGATTGTCTTGGTGCAAATTGGCAAATTGCTTTGTAATTAGAGAAATCAAGTTGAGTTGGAAGCTACAGAGAAGCGAACGGGTGTGCATTTGAATAGTTCAACTGGGAAACAAAGCGACGTGCAAGATTATAGGTATTTCTTTGTATACCACTTCGAAGCTTGTTTATCTAGAATGACATCCACTTCTAAGTCTGTAGAGAGGTTGATGATCACTGTTCATCTTGAGGAAGCTCTAAAGGCAGATGAGATTATGTCTTATAATGCATTGTCGCAAGTCCTGAGTGGTGTCGTGGTCAAAGGTGATTTGTCCGGCTATATAGACTGTAAAATTGAAGATTTGGGAACTCTTCACATCTATACTCAGCTGATAAGGACGGAAAGATTGAAACTAAATATGCTAGGGTTTTTGAAACAGGGTTTCATAATGCCGCCTACTTTCTTGAAGACTTTGAGGATGAACACATAAGAATAATTCTGAGTCGAGTCCATGGAGAGAATATGTATCTGGAGAGGACTCACACAATAACCAAGGAGGCTATTAGGGTTGTAACGAGTTATTGCTCAACTGGTGAAGTTCCTGCATTGAGGAGAATTTCAAAAGATACTATCTTCAAGTTAACCGGTTCTACATCCGATAGGTGTTCTTTTTCTATCAACAATATTAGGGACCCTATGGTGAAGCTTGAAGCAATGGTGATAGGCTACCGAGTGTTTTACTCTAGTAGACTTAACAGTGTTCCATCCGCAACAATTCATACAACACATAGAATGATAATTGATAATGCAGACTATGATATTTGTGAAGCTATCAGACTCCAACTATTTCAAAATTTGAAATCCATTAAGAAGGACAATTATGAGAAGTTCAAATATGGTTAGCTATTAACTGGGTTATTTTTCTACTTTCAGAACTTTCTATTGGGTATAGGGGATATTGAATGGTCCAAAGAACAACCGATCAATGCACGAATCAAGAACAACATTAAGGCTGTGAAGAATAATTTTTCAGTTGCCACGAATAGGTACTTTAATGAATTCCAAAAGAAGATGAGCTTGAGAATGAGGTTACCTAAAGATGTGGTAAAACACTTTGAAAAAGACATAGTCTTCACAGTTACCATTGACTTTTGCTTGCATTATCACTGTTTAAAAATGGATTTTCTTGTTTCCATAATTGGCTAAAAGAGTGAAAGTTTTGAGTCAGGTATGCCCTTGTTGCTTCAAACTATTTTAAGTCCAAAGGGGTTTAGGGGTTTAGGTTTTAATCACTGTAATGTCTGATAAAAACCCTTTGGCTTCTAATTATGCATTACTTTATTCACTTAAGTGATGGGTCCCTTAGTCGTGTGAGTGTCCCCCCATTGTTATTTGCCTAGGCGGTCATTAAATATTTGTAAAATTTTACGCCTATTTCATATGCCTTTTCCTAATGTTTGTCAGGCCTTATAACTATCGTGCAACTCTCAGTCAATCAGACGACCCACATGGATTCGCAAAGTCAACATGCCCACAAGTTACCTATCATGAAATAGCAAAAAGGTTTGGCGGGACCGAGCAGTGAGGACTTCTCCCTTGGCTAAAAGGTGATCAGGTTTGAAAGAGATCAATGGCCCGCATTGATTCACAGTAGGGAGATTCTCATGGTTTATTGATTGCGAAATAGTGAAATGACATAGCATTCCAGGTTAGTAGTCTAGGTGTTTTAGGTGGCTAATCAGAAAATCACACGTGGCTGAGAGATCCAATAAATTAAAGAACAAACTTGGCGACCAAGTGGTGGGCCCAACAAGTAGAATGAATCATATCGCCAACAAAGAGGTAACCTGTCAGGAACAGATGGCAGTTTTAGAAGTGGATCCCACTGAAGATTTTTAGTGAGTAATAAGTTGACACATTATTTTTTAAGGGATCGAATGTTGAAAAGGGTGGCATTGATTTAGAGGGCCCACATCTGCCGATTTTAAAGTTGTTTAAAGAACACACATCTTAAGGAGGATCCTACAGCAGGCACTTTTTCACAACTCTAAGATGCAAGGCTATTACTATTTGTGAAGTTGTGAAAATGGTTAGCATTAACCGCTTTGAGCGTAGTTAGTGATATAAACTGCTAGGTCAAGATAGTGTAAAGACCGATTAAGTTATAGTTAATTGGATGGCTAGCACAGCTTTGCTGGGTTAAAATGCACGATGGTTACCATCTGCAAAATAGCGAAAGGATTTTCAGCTCGTTGCTAGATGAGAAAAGTCAAGAAGGTAAAGGCCATGCAAGTTCTATCTAATCGGACGACTCACATAGCTTCGCTGGATGAACATGTGAGGATCTTATGCTTTGCAAAATGGCGAAAGTGAAAAAAGAAAAAATACTCAGAGCTGTTCTGACCCGTTGGAGCTAAATTTTTGAATTCTTTCATGAATTCAATTCTGAAGAGACGGCCGAAGCATGCGGTGTTAATGTCACAGTTAAGGAGCTAAATTTTCATATGTATTCACGCATCAATTGAATGAGGGTATCATATCAAAGAAGCAGTTGCGAAGAGAGTTGGTGCAAAGTAGAGTTCTTCAAGCTAAAATTAGGTTTTCTTGTTCTTGTTTACCCATTGCTAGAAATTTTTTGAATTGTGGTCTTGTTCTGTTAGAAGATTGCTTTGACTGATAATTGGCATAGTTACATACTTCCAAGATGGTACCCAAACAAGAATTAATAGGGAAGGTAAATTACTAGGACCGGAATATATGTGATGATTTCCTAGAGCAGTTAACCATGTCAACCAATGTCAGGGCTAGGGCTAAAGAGTTAGTACCAAAAAACCCTCGTTTGAAAATTGGGGATGGTTTATATGATAAAGGAAATTGGTTGAGGGACCTTGAAATAGGGATATCTTGTCTCAGTTTGTTTAAAGCGGGTTTTGGTCAGAGACATGCCCCTTCCCCTATGAATAGTATCAAGAATTTAGATGTGGGGAAGCTTGTGGTCCCTGGTGTGTTCATGGATGTTGATTTGTTGATCCTAATCACACAAAGTTATGACCCTGCTGCCAAATGTATCAAAAACATGAAGGGATCAACCCTTGTTGAAATCAAAGATGAAGAATTTAGAAATGTTTTCAAGCTTAGTGAAGCTTCGAATTATCTAGAGCCTATTAATTTTGAGGCATTAGCTCAGGTTTATAATGCACAAAGAGAACATCTTAGGAGTGGCCCATTGAGAGATTTTTTTGTCAAAATAGGGGGATTAATAGTTGTAGGCCCTAGCACAATGGAACCATTTTCCCTGAATTTGTTCACTTTGAGAGCTAAGGGTATGTACTGGACACTGTGTCAAATTTTTGGAGAAGATACCGATAAAAACATGCCAGTCCATTACATGCTAATGATTGCCCAAATTTTGAACCCTTCCTTGGCCATAACATTTGACTTTTCTCCTTTCCTCATAGATGCTATCCATACAGGCCTTGTAGGGAATAAAAATAGTAAGGTAGATAAGCCCTTTGGATGGTACTCCTTGTTAATGCATATGTTTCTATTCAAAGGGGCTAATTATTTTGCAAAAGAGATGGACCTGGTTAAGGTCAAAGACAAAGAAGAGATGCCCGTGCAACTATGGAGTACCATTCTATCTTGGATAGAGAGGATGCCAATTTTTTGAAGTTTGATAGATGCTTTTCATCTAAGATTAGAGTTCTCATATGTATGGAAAACCCTAGGATACCCAAGGCTCTCTTAGAATTCCTTAGGCCCAAAGAGTTTACAGAGGAAATCAAGATTGTTCATAATTGGGGAGATAGGTATTTGTATCCTGTTTCTACTATCTTTAGAGTATATGGTTTTAGAGGAACCCCCTACCTACTACCTTATCAGGTTCCATTGAAGATAGGGATTGCAAAGATGTTGAGATAGATAGGAGGAGTGCAGGAAGCCAAACTGACTAACAGGGGTAAAGGGACAATTTTCCCAACCATCACCATGGCTCATCATTTTGTAATAACCAAAGGTGGATGGAAGTACTTTGAAGAATTCTTTAAACCATACATGTTATCAACTACAGTATCAAGGTGTGCCGACATTAAAGATTTCTTCAATGGCATGTTCAGAAAGAGGGCAGTATGTAAGATCAGGCCTCATCAATTTCAGTTTCCTAAAGATTTGATCAGAAATGAATTTAGTTTAGATGAGTAGGAGCTAAGAAAAGAAAAGTGGGTTGCATACAAAAGAGCTCTTGATTTATCCACCAATTTGATTCTAGTTATGATCCCCTTTCTAGTTTTACCCCATTTGAGGAAAAGATTAAATTCTTAATTCTTTATTTTGAGGATTTAATGCAAACCCTGAAGGAGAAGAGAGAGGCCATAATGCAGAATGATCTTGATATGGCTAAATTGGTCCTAGCCAAGCCTGCCTTTACTAAGGCTATTCCACCAAGTAACTATACAATGCAGAAGAAGTCTAAGTACACTGTAATGATGCCAGTGTCAAATGAACCTTCTACTTCCAGAGGGAAAAGGGCCATTGAAGATATTATTGAGATTCAGGATTTGTCTAAAAGGCAGAGGACATGTAAAGAAGTTGAAACTGATGAACCTCAATACTCCCCATCTCAATCCCCTGTTCACATTGGAGATGAGCAAGCGGTGGCTAAGAAATTGCTACAGTTAGGGAGTCTTGGTGAGATTACATACACATATAATGAGACTTGAGAAGGAATGCCAGAAGAACCACCCAATGCAAAAATGGATATAACTGATGGTGAGTTAAAGGGAGAGGAATTGGACATCACTATCAAACAAGCTAGTGAAGAGTTCCTAGCTGACAACAATTTTGTCACATCAGGGGCTTTAATGCAATTTGTATGGAAACAAAATATTGATCAATTCAAGTCTAGATGTGAGCAAAGGATAAATGAACAACCTCTCAAGGATGCATCCCAAGTGGAAGAAGAAATAAAGTAGGAGATGATGGAAGAGTTCAAAACTATTACTCCTGAAGCTGGAAGGGAGATGGTATCAAAGGTTGGTGTGCTAATCCTCCCTGAATGGGATATAGCCAATGCATTGGTTCTTGAAGCAGCCAAAAAAGAAACCAAGCCAATGAAAGGAGTGACATTTAGCAAGGATAATGCTTCTTTGGTCATGTGGTCCCTCAAGAGGGATGAAGATAGAAGAAGAAAAGATACCTTAGGATCTAATCTCCTAGGAGGTATGGTAGTGAGAAGAGTGCAAGATACAAGGGTGGTGGAAGCTACCAGTACAATCTTGGAGATTGCCAAGTTTAGTGTGGCAGTAGCAGAGAAGGAAGCAAAAGAAAAGGTTGATCTCCAGTTCAAGTTGGAGACAATTTTAAAGGCTTATAATGAAGCCAAAAAGGAGGTAGCCAGCAAGGACACTATCATTGCTAGACTTGAGAGTCAGTTGGCAGGACGACACCAAGGTGGTGAGTCCTCTACCTTAGTGATGTCTTCATCTCCAGTAAGACCTCCTCCTACCAATCCTATTATAGAATTCCCTCCTTCTCCTATGCCTTCTAGTTTCCAACCAGTTGAGACCTTCCAACATGAGTCAGAAAATATGAAACAGGCTCAAGCCTTATTTGCAAATAAGTATGAGGAGAAGATAAAGGCTACAATTTTGAGTTTTGTTGATACAGTTGATGCTTCCACAATGCACATAAATATGAAGAGGATTTTGGACACTCTTTGTGAGGAAAATGAGGACAAGGCTATTCTAGAGCCTATTTTGAATAAGTGGATACCAAGAGAAGTAGACTTAGAGTTTATGTGTGTATCTTATGATGAAGCCAAATCTAATGCCACCATCAAATCCACATGTGAATTGACCAAAGGTTTGACAAAGCTGGCAGAAGGGAAAGCCAATGTGGAAAGAAAGGCTAATTTGTATAGAAAGGAATATATCGAGCACAAATTTGAACTGTTTCCTGGGGGTTTTGTCAACCAAAATCAGTTAAAGGACAGACAAGTGTGACTTGATGAGTTGGGAGCCAACTTGTCTCTAAGGGTAAATGAAATAATCAACAAAGATGACACCTCTTTGTTTGTCAAAATAATTGAGGAAATTGAAAAGATAAAATCACATTACGGTTTTTTAGAGTCAAAGATGAAGAAAGTGAGGAACTCTTGGAAGAAGCTGTTAAAATTAAAAAAGAAGATTGTTAGCCACTCATGGCCTACTGATGATGTTTTCCAAGAGTGGTCCAAAAAGTATGCAGTGCAAGAAGCAAATGCTCTAGAACAGTTGGAAGATGCTCTGGGACAGTTAGAAGACATTGTAGAAAGAGCTACCGATTGAAAAGGCCTCTGAAATAGAAAGAGACTTGTAACTGCCTTTTGAAAGAGATTGTGATTGTAACTTTCCTAGGGAAGTCCAAAGCTTTGGATGCATCCATGTTATTATAAATGGATACCAAGACTATAAAAATAGGGGTTCACAAGAAATTGTAAGAAAACTCTGCAGAAATATATCTAGGATTTTCTAGTCATATAGAGAACACACTAATGTTTTTGTAATATTTTCTAAAATTAATATCAATATATAGACCATCAATTTTGAGCCTAGAATTTGTGTTGTCTTCGGGTGTGCTTGCAAATATTTACTAGTCTCAATCTGAGTAATTTAGGGTTGTTCATTTGAGCATGGATTGTAAGGCAATCTTTTATAGGTGTGTTTCTTAGCTTTTCTCTTTAGGAGGGAAATTAAATACGCAAGAAATATCTCTATCAGTAAGTTACTTGTTTAGAAACTTTGAATCTGATGAATGCTTTCTAGTTTGATAAGGATAAACTTTTATATATGTCAAGCGTATGTGGGGTTTATAGAAGCCGAGGTGATGGGATGTGTGGAGATGTCTAATTGTGGGATTATTGTTTAAACTTAGATGACTCTGTGGCCTGGATAAGGCACTAGTTATCTTTTTACATATCTTGTGGATCAACATTGAATATGAGCATTAAGCTTTATTTCTTTGTTTCTATTAGTTTTAAGGTGAATAGATTCACTGGTTTTCGGACTGGTTTACTATGGATCTATCTTTTAAAGTGTGAATTTAGTTCACAAGAGGTGTACCCACCTGAAATTTGGATAAGTTTGAAGCGTAGAAGGTTAATTAAACCTTGTCATATGTTGCTCTGAAGTTCCTTTTTCCCAGTCTCTCTTTTACAGACAGAGTTGTTATTTTCTTCCAAGGGATAAAAGGGGAATCAAAATTTGAGACTAACAACTGGATGCAAGCAATTGAACCAAGGAAGGAAGAGATGGAAGATAAGAGCTACGAGGTCAATCATGACTTACTGGTTGGCTATGCTAATACTCTATTAGCATCACCCAAAGACAAAAAGAAGGCAAAATTGGACATCTTAGCAGTCCAAGCTGCACCAACTAAAACCGGTAATGCACCTGTAGAAAAAGCAAAAGGAAAGCAAAAGAAATGTGATGAAAAATATCTTGTGAAGAAGACTACAAGGGTGACTTGGAGTATCCTAACCAAGAAGGAACCAACACGTAAAATATCTGAGAAGAAGGAGAGTGCCCCAAAGAAGAGGAATAGGAAACTAATTCTGCAACCAGAGTCTAAGGGTACAGATTTTGAAGAAGAACCTAAGAAGGAAAAAGCAACAGGCAGAACACCTAAGAAGGTAAAGGTAGTGCCAAAGGCAACTACACCTATAGACATTGCCACTTACAAACCTGACACAATATTTGAGAGAACAATGAAGTCATTGGGAAGAAACAGGTTTGACAATGTCAAAGAACATTATGATTCTTTTACTGAATATGAGCATAAGCAAATACTCCGATAGGTAATAACCTACTTGGGTCATTATAGTAGATTTCACATGATTTGGAGCAAGATATTTCAGTCTCTTTGTATAATACTTTTTTAGATAAATGGGAAGAAGCCATTCAATTAGAAAAGAAGATTTTTGATGAAGTATTTGTACAGTATTTTCCCAATCTATCATCAAATGGAATTAGTGCTTTAATTGAGGAATACAAAGCATATTTTGATTTTAAAGTAAGAAGACTGAAGCTTCTTAATGCAAAAAGGTCAATTGTTGAGTTTGAGACACATCAACTAGCCTATATAATCAAAAAGAGGGAAGACGTCATCCACTCAAGTAGTAAGGATGATACCACAGAAGATGTTCCTCGACCAAAAATGGATGAAGATGAAATTGTTCAAGCTGACGTAGTCTATCCAACCAAGAAGAAGGATGATTCCATTATTCTTGTTGATGGAGACAATAGTAGACCTATCTAGAGACATTACTGCACCAGATATGGATCGTCCTACAATCATAGAAGTACAGGTTACATCAGGTGATCAATTGGGTAATCAACTAAAAGAGGTTAGTGAACTAGCAACTGAACAACTGGAGAAACCCAAATCTCCACCAGTCATTGAGACTACTCAAAAGGAGTCTATTGAGGAAGCCTTTACTTAGAAAACATAAGATACAACGGAGAAGAACACAGAAAGAGCCATCATTAAGAGCACACCCCCTGAACTGACAAAGCCAGAACTACTTGATGATGATGATGAAGACTCTTTAAGTATTTTAGGACCTATTGACATGAATACCTTGAGTGCATCTGAAATGATGAATATTGCTAATGTTATGCAATATCATGCACACAAGAAGAGATTGAAAGAGCAAAGAATTGAGGCAGAGACAATCAAGAATGCAGTAGAAATTTTGTTTGGATTACTACTGGAAACCTCTGTCGCACATCTTCCAACTCCTATCAGCAAGCTTGGTTAGTTAGTTGCATATGCATCTAATCAAATCAAAGCACTTGAAGATGCTGCTCAAATATCTACTAAGAAGAGCCACAAGAAGGCATATGGAGGTAAATTGGCTAAGCACATTGAAAATAGAAAAATGGCTTTATCTCATAATGGCAGTCTGTTAAAGAAAGCTATTAAATATGGAGGAAAGTATCTTGCCTCTACCTCCAATATTACTTTCTTTTATTTTGATATTTCTAAGAATCAAGTTGAAATTGAGTAGGAAATAGAAAGGTTATGCAAGGCATATGTCCCAATCCAAAACTCTATTCATGCCTTTAACCGGTCTATCGATGAATTGCATGACAGATTAAACAGGAATGATAATGAGAGAGCTAAGAGATTCCAATCTCTAAGAGAGCTCAAGAGCCAACTCACCTCATAGATTGACATTCTTCAGAAAGCCTACTCCAGTGCAGAAGCTATTCTTTCTACTCCTAAAACCTGCATGCTAGATTCAATGGAAGAATTATATTCCTAGCTGTTGTCTACCTCTGAGTATACAAACAACATACTAGAATCATGGAAGAATGCTCTATCCCAGATGAAGTGGAATTTCAATAATATTTTCATGAGAATAGCCAATGCATGAACTTGTTTGAAATTGTAATATATGATGAACACTTTGATATAAATTTTCTATATATATGTATATATTTTACTTTATCATTTTGGCATTATTGTCAAAGGGGGAGTAATAATATGTGTGTTTTTTTGAAAATTTTGTATTTATGCATGCATTAAGGGGGAGTATTGAATTAAAAGGGGAATATGAGTAAATATGTAAATATATTATGTATGCACACTTAGCAGTATTGTATTACTCTAAAATTCTCTAAGTGTTGCCATCAATGCCAAAGGGGGAGATTGTTGGCTTGATGATAATTGTAATGTATTCATCACTTGTCATTGATGAAACACTCTCACACACATATATGATTACATTGACTACCAGTGTAACTTTAATTGGTTTACACTACCAACCGATATGTTTAAGTTCTATCTCTAACTGGTACTTTGTGTCAACCAGTATGTGCCTAAGAGATAACCTATGGTAACACTAAGTTGGCATCAAAGTGAAGATAAAGTTGAAGGTGAAGATCAAGTGGAAGATTCTAGGATAAGGATTCACTAGTTTTATTCTAACCAGTATTGACTACTCTAACTGGTATCTGGTTTTACTAGCACTGTTTGTTTGGCAGTCATTTTTGTGATGAGTTATGTTTAAATGTCTAGATACACTATACCTAGGAAATTGTGTTCCTACGGCTAACATAAGGTCTGAATGTCTATTTAAAGACATCTTAGTGAAGAATTTCAAAAGAGATGAAAAAGAGAGAACAAATATAGAAGAGGTGATCTATGCAAATACTTTTGCTAAAGAGCGATAAGTGTTTAGATGGAGAGCAGTATTGAATGTGACAAGCAAGTTTTGTGATACTCAGAATAGATCAAATCTTTCTTGTTGTTTTCTAATCATTACAATAGAATAAAATCCCCTAACCGGGTAAGCTCTAACAAGCTTCATTGTACAAATCCTCTAACAAGGTGATCCATTAGTTTGGACTCTAAAATCCTCCAACAAGGTTACTCTTAACAAGGTAGTACTCTTAATAGGGTATAAGCTTCTAATCAAGCTTGGGATCTCTAACAAGATTCGCTCCTACCAGAGCTCTTTGTAAGACCTTAACCGATCAATTTTCTATTACTATAGATAGTTAACTTGTGAGTTCCATCTCACTGTGGTTTTTACCTATTTGTGTTTTCCATGTATAAACACTTGTGTTATGGTGGATGTTCTACTTTATGTGGACGTTGTTATTTCATTTTGGATAGCATGTATTTTGTTCGAATTCATAGTTAAGTTCATCTACCAGTTAGTGTTTAAAGTTGTGTGTGTTTTGGTGTCACTGATTCACCCCCCCTCTAAATGCTTTTTGAGACCATCAAATACAGGAAAGTAAGACAACGTGTGGGTTAAAATGTGGCTCCCACGAGGGTTGAGCTCGGTATGTTGTAGATCATAGAGATATTTATGCTCCATTGTAGATGAAATGATGTGGCTATTAAAACTGTAAGGCTAAACGAAACTCAAAGCAAATGCAATTGGCCTATGTAAAGTTTTTACTTGGGTGCCAAAGAGGGTTTTAAAAGTCCAGAGAACTTCCAAGCATTTTTAGTCGCTAGGCATGAAGAAAATTTATCCCACATTGGTCATGGGAGGAACATTTTTGTATTTAAAACTAAAGTCACATATAACTATAGTGTCAAAGCTTACGAGCTTTTGACAAGAAGTGGCTCATTGCCCAGTGGACCCCACATGCATGCGCATCATAAGGCATCTTAATTTTGTGATTGGTTGATGGAAAGAGACTAAAGAGAGAGAAAGTAAGGAAGATTAGATGCAAATCATGGTGATCCAATGAAATTTTCTATGTCAAAATGGTTAGATGCTCACCAAGTATCATCGCAACTTGGCGACTAATGATGTGGTGGGGTAGAGGGTATATGTCCAAGGACAGGTGGAGGATAGGTGGTGGTCCAGTGGCTAGTGACATGGCCACGATGAGTCCTAAAAAGGTTTCACTAAAGGCCCAGTTCCATCGATATTGAGCAGACCTTGGCCACGATGAGTCCCAAAAAGGTTTCACCGAAGGCTCAGTTCTATCGACATAGGGTATATTGAAGAAATCAGAACTAGTCCCACCGAAAGGAAGATATCAATGAAACTTCAGGCTTGATGAGAGTGCTAAATGGCTCACTGAGGGAGTAATTTGGTTGAAAGAATGATATCTGATAGAGCAAGACGCATTGTAGGCATGACAGACAGGTGGTGCCTAGGCGGATCTCCAGAGCCAATCAGGGGGTGACACATGTTGACACGCAGCACAAGAGAGAAAATCAGCCAGGGTTAAAGGTTGAGAAGATCAAGAAAGATAAATGGTAGTCTGAAAAATCTAAGGGCTATTGCTATACCGCTATAGAAAGAAGCTCACCAATTATCTCCATGACTTGGCAACAAAGCACATGTGGAAAAGGTGAGTGGCTAAGGTGCTAAAGATCGAGCAGTTTGAGGGCAGATCAACGACCGTCGCTATACCGGATGATGAAGATGCTCGATAGTTATCCCCTGCGACATAGAAAATGATGACGTGGTAGTTCAGGTGGTTGTCCAGGTGGGATAAGAATGAATGAGGATGTGCCATGAGATAGAGAGTAGATGAAGAACCAAGGCAGACCAAGTCTAGTGGCAAGTCGAAATGGCTAGACAATGTGGACTTGCGAGTGAACCAGTGGTTGACACGTGGCGACACCGTGGCATAAAAGAGAAACTTAGGAGAGATAAATACAGAACAGGTTCCTAAAGATCTAGTGGTGGTTGCTATACCACGATTAGAAGATGTATAGTGTTTATTCACCACAACTTGGCAAACAAGTAGTGGGGCCCGCTAAGGAAGAATTCAGTTGGGAGTGCATCATTGGTCATTGGAATAAGTGTTTTAGTGCTAACTTGATGACCCGATGAAGAAAGCAATGCTAGTCATAGTTAGAAGCCGAAAGTGGTGGCAGGCAAGGTAGCATCCAGGGATCCATGCAAAATGAGAAGAGAAGCCATTAGGTAGTTTGAGGTCCAATTTGAGCTCAGAGAAACTTTGCACGAGTCTTTTTCATGATCTTGAGGTGATAAGGATTGATTTTGAGTGCCATATGGGTCAACTGTTAGTTGACTAAGAGTTTGAACTGAATTGCATGAGTTCTTTTTGCATGTTTTGAAGCCTTTTTTGGGTGGCTTTTATTTCTACGAGAGGATCATTTTCAAAAAAGATATTTTTAGTGGCAGTTTAGCTTCAGTCATTTGGAAGATATCTTTCCTCTACATTTTGGAAGGTTTTTGTATAAAGTGAAATTTTTTTATCTTTCTTCACTAGTTCTTGATAATTCTCTGGCTGGTTTTAGCAGAGAATACATTCTTGTAGCTCATATGCAGTTTTATGATAGAATTTTGAATAAAAACTACCAGCTTATGCCTTATGACGTTATAGTTCATTTTCTTATTCATGATTGAGAGTTAGTTTATTGTGTTATTGTCTAAATAACCTTTAAATTTTTTGTCTCATTTATAAGTCACAAGTTGTGCATTGTGATAAATTGATTCATTTGGTTGATTGTGAAAGTTTTCTTTCCTTTCAATTTCTTGAAGTTTAAATCCTTTGCATGAAATATTTATGTGTTATGAATCATAAGTCTATTTGTGCATATTGGTGTTTTTAGGACTGTATCCCTATCATTTTGAGATATCTTATTGATGCTTCACCTTGGTTTAGCATTTTGCAAGTCATTCTATTTTCATTCTTAGTTTTCTTATCCCTTTTTTTAGTAAAGATTTAGAGTTATTCACAAGGAACCAACCCTTCATCTGGAGTTAATTCTCACTATAGGCAACCCACAAGCCTGAGAATTATCCCATGTGTCACCAAGTTGCTTGAGCTTTCAGCTTGTGTATTACGAGTGTAGTTTGAGTGACAATAGTTTTTGGCACGCCCGGTGGGACCTATTTGAGCTATCTCAATTCAACAAATATTCACTCTTGCTGCTTTTGGTGTGAGGAGTAGCAATTCTAGCCTTCAAAGGCAACAATTTTCATGCCTGCCCACTCATTTTCTTGGTTTCTATGCAGATCCAGTGATATTTTGTAGCATATGAAAAAGTATCAAACCAGATAGAGCGAGGATCCGGTTGAGCATATTGAGCTACCACCATCACAAAGAAGGTCAAGAACAATGAAAAAGACAGAGAAAAAAACAAATTCAACTGTTGAGTTTCCAAAAATGTTGACAGTTGAAGTTTTTCAGGAAACTCCAGATTCTGATCTCCTATCTAATTCTTCTCCTCTACCTAATTATCAGCCTAATTTTGCCACCTGCATAAATCCTCTTTTTGAAACTACTCCAATTAAACCATCTATTACCCAGATAGAACAAGTAAATCCACCTGTTATCCCAATGGCTCTACCAAGAGCTCAGCCTTTTGTACCTTTCAATCAAGGCAACCCTTTGAATCTTACTCATTATGATGATATTCTTGTAGCAGCATTGAAAAGCCTACCTTTTTTCATAGGAGAAGATCAAACCACTCCAATCGAACATATAAGGGATGTAGCTTCATTGTGTGGTGTACATCATATCACACAAGAGAATTTTGCAATCAGACTCTTGGCTACCTCATTTAAAGGGAAAGCACTTTAGTGGTTCAAAGGACTACGTGTAAACTCAATTGATACCTGGGATCAGCTAGGTGATAGATTAAATTCACAGTTGAGGATAGATCTGACCATTTGTCACTATTAGAACAACTGAGTACCATAAAGAGATCCCCTCAAGAGAAAATGACTGACTTCAATTTTCGTTTCCAGAAGACTTGGAGTAAAATACCTGTCACAATAAGGCCTACTCCTACTCATGCATTTGTATCTTATCTTAGGGCCCTTAATAGTGACATTTCAGTCATGATTCAGTCTATGGGTGCAAATACTCTACCAAATGCATTTGTTGTTGCTACTAGAGCAGAAAACTATATAATTCAGGCTAGTAAAATAGCCCCTAGGCCCCCAATGCCCATATTTCTAGAAATACAACCTATTGTACCTCTTTTAGAGTCTCCTCTAGTCATTGTCCCACCTTTACCAGCACTGAATTATCAAGTTGCAACCCAAGAAAATACTATCACGCTCCCAAATCAAGAGTTTTAGGAGTTTAAAAATGAAATGAAAACTATGTTCCAAGGCTTTGGTAACAAAATGACCAATATTGAGAAGCAAATTTACCAGAACACCAAGCCTTATCAAGCCCCTTATCAGAATAACCAGCAGAACAAGCCTCCTTATCAAGCTAACCCTCAGGGTCAAAGGAGAAATTATAACAAAAGATCCAATATACCTTACAATCCCAACACTACCAGCATATCCAGAGATATCATCCTAGCTCAAAACAACATGGCATCAGATTATGATTGGTGTTATCCTTGCAACCAACCTTATAATCAAACCACTTGTACAAATGGTATGCTACATCAAGCACTCATGGTTCAAAATAATGTTGTTGTCTCAAAAGATAGTACTCATGGAACTCATGATCAACAAGTTTCTCATTTTCAACAAGGCCTGGATGTTACCTTGGTCAATTAGCAAGGTGAAGAATTTTGAGTAAATCAGCCACAAGATCAGAATCAGTCCTACACTTCTATTGTAGCCAATACATGGTCCAAAAAGAGAGCCATTGATATAGGACAACAAGCTGATAAAGACATGAACTAGGCTTCTATAAGCCAACAAGCACCATCTAGACCTCAACCCACTCCAAATATACAAATCCTACCAAAAGGGCAACCAGTGGTTAACAAGGATCAACCAAGAGGTCAATTACATATAGCACAAGTTCAAGAGGATTCTATTGTTAAAAGAGGGCAGCAGAAGGTTAGTACAAGCTCATTTAATATTTTGGATCAATTGAAAAAGATGCTTGTCAGTGTCTCAATGTGGGATTCCTTAGCTCTTCCAAGGAAAAAGGATTTGCATAAAAATGCCTTGTCTAATATCTCTTTGTCACAAGAGCTTCCAAATGAGCAACCCAAAGTAGTCTTATCCATTGCCCCTCAAGAAAAGAAGGGTGAACAACAAACTTAGAAGGTTAAACCCCCTCCTTTTTATCTAACTTTAATCATAGGTCAGCACCTAGTGCATAATTGTATGATTGATTCAGGTGCAAGTAGTTCTGTCATGCCAAAGAAGATAGTTGATAAGCTAGGTTTGACATATGAGCCTCTTTCAAAAGGGGTAGTCCAGTTAGATGGGACAGCAGTAAACAATAGGTGTGATTAAAAATCTGGATCTCATATTGCATGCATGCCCAAACTTCTCAATCCCACAAGATGTCTACATCATAGATCTTCCACCTTACTTTTCTTTATGCTTGTCCAGAGATTTCACAGCCAAGTTGGGTGGGTATTTGTCTTCTGATTGGTGACACATGTTTTACAGAACAAGATATGGTACCAAAGTGACCATAAAATTATAATTATTAGCTAATGATCATATAGAACCATACATCCCAAGTGCTCTTAATGCAAATTTTTCTATACAAGAACCTAATGAGCAACCTGATATCCCAGATCGTCTTTAGTGGCTTTCTCTAAGAATCCATCGTTGGATTGGGACCCCTCAAAATTTGACAATAAGAACTAACTTAGTAGCCCAAATCCCACATTTAGTGATTTTGGGAGTGTGGATCATACCCCATAGATATCCTTCATGTACCTTGCATTATAATACAAAATCCCTTGGTGATAAGATCTTCGAGGTATGAGAGACTAGCATGCCCGAGAACTGTGTGTCGTGGAGTGGATCCAGTGTTGCTAGCCTCTTTATCTATTCATTTTGTTTTGGTATTTTATTGTAAGGACCTCATTGAATGGTTTCCACTTTCCAGTGTAAGATTGTATTTTGTGCTTTTATATGTATCACTATACCAGACTAGTATTGAGTCAGTTTTGGGCTATTTCAAACCCTATGTTATGTATCTCTGAATTCTCAGAGTTGGTTAGAACACATTCAGTCAGCTATACCTATCTTCAAACAACTGTTCTCAGATTTGGAAAACAACAAACTTGTCCTACACATAGAATTAATGGAAACAAAGTCCATTTTGAAATGTCAGACAATCCTACAAACTTAAAATTTTACATACTTGTGACCATAGGTAGTCCTTGCATAGTCCTTGCATAGTCCTCATAGTTCTCATTTATGTCCTTATTATCATCCTCAGTCCTTGCATAGTCCTCATAGTCCTTGTTTACATCCTTATTATCATCCTTAGAACTTGCATAATCCTTGCATAGTCCTCATTTATGTCCTTATTATCGTCCTTGGTCCTTGCATAGTCCTTGCATAGTCCTCATAGTCCTCATTTATGTCCTTATTATCGTCCTTAGAACTTGCATAGTCCTTGCATAGTCCTCATTTACGTCCTTTTTATCATCCTTAGAACTTGCATAGTCCTCATAGTCCTCATTTATGTCCTTAGAACTTGCATAAGTCCTCATTACATCCTTATTATCCTCCTCATATACGTCTTTAAATTTGGTCTTTATTAGATTTCATATACTTCTATCTTAGTCCATTATCATTTGCACAATCATCCTATAAAGTCATAGCATGTTTCCTAATGGGTCTCCTAGGTAACTTAGTCTGGCAATTAAAGAGAAATGCACCTCATTATATAGGAGTCAAGTACGAGCTAAATAGAGAGTATAAAATTGCCTGTAGAATTGATAGAGAAATTGTTGCAGAACTTCTAAGAGAAGAGCTTGAAAAACTTGCGTTACAGAAATCTCAAAATACTCAACAAGTCTTACGTCAAAATCCTTAATAAAGAGTCTGGTCTAGTGTTGCATATTCCATATTTGGGTCTAGAGTCTTGGGTCTAGAGTCTTGCATTAGGTCCTAAACCATCCTCATATAGAAGTCTTAAATGCCCGTCACAAGGTCACAAAAGGCAAAAAGTAAAATGGACCCAAACAGTGACCTATCAGTAAATCCAACTTGGAACATGGACATATCAAATGGTCAAAAGTAAAATTCTCAGGAAATGCCCACAATACATGAACTACAACAAAATTTAACACACAAAGAGATTGATTCATCTCAACTGGACCCACATATCCTTATGATCTTAGACACTCTTATACATAATGATATGGACAAATATCTCTCGTTGTTATTACAAAATGGGGCCAAATTACCTGAAGATTTTGATATCACAACAATCTTACCACTAGGAAATACTTTAGGTCCAAATAGAAGTCAAATACCACATATGACACAAATGCAAGGATGACCTCAAGTTTTCCTCAGAATGCACCAACATCATCTATACAAACAAATTTCATTTCAAACACAAATTCTCAATCAAGTGCATCATCCTCAACAATAAATGTTAGTGCACCAACACAGACTATACTGATAATATCAAGTGTCTCAGCACCTACTCAAATACAAGTTCCTCATACAACAAGTGTGGCTCAACCTCTGGCTTCCTATTCTATAGGATCTACATATAGTCATTAGAATACAAACCCAGGTTCCGCTAATACAATGAGTATGACACAGTCCAACACGGGTTCACATGTCTCTTATTTCACAGTACCTAGCAGAACTCATAACACATAGAATCATAATTATAGTACCTTTCAACAATCTCCTAGTTATACTACCACGAATCCTTTTGTGGGAAAATATACATACACAAAGTGTACCCCTGACTCAAACAGATATTTTGTCCCAACAAGTACAGAATCTACAACAACAGATGGTAACTATGCAAACCGGTAATGATAAAAAGAGCTACACAATGCAGGACTTACGTCCTTATCCTTTTGATCACACATTATACATGTCGCCTTTCCCACCACATTTTGAAACACCAAAATTTAACAAATATCGAGGGCAAGGTGATCCTAGAGATTACATTAGAGAGTTTTTTATGACATGTATAGAGGTTGCAACTAAAGACACTTATCTAATGAGACTATTTCCTAAAAGTCTAGGAGGCTCAGCCTTGGAGTGGTTTTCACATCTACCACCAACTATCACATCATGGGGTGAATTAGCTAAAAATTTCATTGCTAAATTCTCGCATAACATTGAAACCCCAGTCACTTTGATGGACTTATGTGCTGCAAAATAATATGAGAATGAAACATTTGCGTCCTTCATACAATGATGGAGAGCTCTCTATAGGAGATGCAAGACTATTATTCCAGAAACATAGCAAGTTGACATGTTTACAGAAAACTTAATCCCTAAAATCAAGTACCCAATAAAAATGCAATGTTTGACCACATTTAAACAAATCACTAAAAAAGCCCTAAAGTGTAGGAAAGGACTAGTAGAACAAGGTCTCATGAAATATGGCAATAACAACAAAAATGATAAATCCAAATTTTGGTCCAAAAACAAAAATGTGACCAACGATGGTGTTGTAGACGCTCGTACAGTGAACAAAACTCAACCGGTGTTGTCTTTACAAGGCCTAAGTCAATCATATAGTCCACACATAGAGAATAATAGTGTATCAACCAATGTAAATGTTGTGCAAACTAAGTACACAAAATTTCCAAGGGTAAATGCTCCAAAAAGGAATTACACACCTCTAGGGGAACCTATTGAATCAGCATTAAAAAAGTTGATACAGACAAACATGATCACTTTACTAGAAGTAAGAATTTATGAACTAGGTCCTTTCAAACCTACATGATGGAATGATAGTGAAAAATGTGAATATCATCATACAAAAGGTAACAAAATTGCAAGTTGCTATAAATAAAAAAAGTTAGTCCAAGATATAATCGATCAAGGTGACATCACAATTGACACCAACAAAACTTCAGCAAACACGAATCATACCATCTTTAAAGATCCATTTGTCAAACATAACAAAGGGAAGGCATGTAAATTAGGAACACAAGATAATACAACTAACTACACAAAAGTCTCATACGACTATACTATTCATGCCATTAGCTCAGGAGATGTAGTAAATGGTGATTCATAAGAAGCATTTGATAGTGATGTGAAATATCAAGACACTTATAACGATGATAACCAAATTTGCATGTTGTTAGAAGCACTGAAATATGATGAAGACAAGAGTCTCTGTCTTAGGGACTGGGAGCATGAAGAACCATTTTACTTAGGATGGTTTGAAGATGAACTTATAGCACATATCATGGATGTCAGACTTGCACATGATGACTATAGGGAGGGATATGAAATAAACCTTGATAATATAGCGTATGTTACAGACAGTTCCCTCACAAGAGATGATACAGTGGCTACAATAATGACAACTCCCAGAGACAGAGACTATGCAGTAGTTACTCATAGATCTAAAGTAACTTTACAAGGAGTACCATCAAACCCACCACCAACAATATGGACCTATAATGTTGTTGACCAACTCAAGAAAAACCTAGCATGGATATCACTTTTTGAACTATTGCGTATATCACCAACTCATAAATCTATGCTAGACAAAGCACTTCAAGATTCAGTAGTTGATAGAGATATAAACGAAAATGCCTTCCAATCCATGGTGGGGAATTTAGCACAGGGTACCCATATTACATTCACAGGAACAAGATGTTCCCAGTGATAGACTTCTCCATAATGACCCACTACATCTAGAAGCTTACATACATGAGTGAAGAATCATAAGAGTACTTATAGATGGGGAAGTTGGTCTCAACATCTATACATTAAAGCTAGTTAAGGCATTGGGATATTTTGAGCTTCATATTGATCCTTCAAAAACAATAAACATCAAATCTTATGATGATGAAGAGCGTCCTTCAAGAGGTGTAGTTACACTACCAGTGCAAGTAGGACCTATAATAACAGAGGTTACTTTCCAAGTGTTGGATAGAGAACTAGTGTACAACATGTTATTGGGCCACCCATGGATTCATACCATGCAAGTTGTACCATCAATATTTCATCAATGTGTTAAATTCCCATACAATGGCATTGAAATCACCATAAAGGGTGATCCAAATCCATTCCAACACTATAATCACTTAAAGGAAAGTGTAGATAACTAGGAACCTATTAATCAAGCAACACCCCTCACAACACAAATTGAGTCATTAACAATCACAAAAATATAGAAGAATGCACCTACAACATCTTCTTTGAAGATTAAGGATGTTGGTTGTGGGGAATACTCTATTTCAAGTGCCTCAAATGGAAAAAAGTTATATCTTTCTCCTAGGTTTTTTTGGAAGTCTCAAAGCATTGTAATGAAATAAGACAGAGGAAAATAAATAGTAAAATACTCAGATTCATGCTCTTTCATTAGGTGGGGAGATTTACAAGAAGAATATATGAATGAAGATGTCAATCACTAGATATACAGAGAAGAAGATGACATGACAATACCAAGGTTACCATTAGACCAATATGGCAATGGATTCAAGATGCTACAAAAACATGGGTATGATGGTACCACAGGCTTGGGATTGCAAAAGAAAGGAAGATTAGAACTCATTGTACCAAATGAAAATCCAAAGAATCAAGGATTAGGATATAAACATGTACCAAATATAATAGAAGCAAGACAATGTACATTAGATATACGGAATAGACCAAGGCTACCATCAGAATACATATCTCAAAGTCAGTTGTCAACATGAGCATTTCCTTCTTCATCTCAAATGAGCAAGAAAACACCAACATCTCCTAGTACAGAATTAGATGGTGAAGATATGAGACAACTTCTACAAGAACCTAACATGAAGTCACCTAGCAATACAGTATCTGACACATCCACACAAGCAAATATGGTAACAAACACAGGCTTAGCACCAGTAAATGAGCCTAATCCTTGGTTGTTTTCAATAATTTTTCCAAGGGAAACAACTCAAGCTCCACCCAATGAATCAGATGAAGAAAGACTACAATGGCTTATACCAGGTTTAAGAAGGGTGACCCCCATACAAAGGAGGCCTACAAATCCACAACAAAATCAGGTGCAAGAACAAGAGGAGATAAGTGATACAACCTCAAAAGCCGAAACATGCATAGAAAGTGAGATGAATTCTGATGAATATGAATTCCTATCTAATCATGATTCCATCCCACAAGCAATAGACATGATAGAGGGTCACAAATCGCCTATAGATGATGAAAATATACTAGGTCACTCAAATAACTAGGTATGCATGTTATCAAAATCTATTACAATAGAAGGGAGTAATGAATTACCCCTTGAACATTTACATTTGATTGACTGGGACCGAGAAGGAAAACCAACTCTAGATTGGTTTGAGAATGATGAAGCTATTGCAGAATTCCATGATGTTAGAGGAGGGTTTCCACAAGGTGGTCACAAGGCAAGATTTGTTGTAGACCTAGATAGAACAACATACTTTGGAGAGGTAAGTGCCTCTATGTTAGAAGATATGGATCAAAGTGATCGCAATGGAAAGACTTGGTTAGATAATCTACCTATTGAAAAAGAGAATTCAACATTACTCATGGAAGAAATTGAAGAAGTCAATATAGAAAAAGGAGAAGGTGTACATAATATCCACTTAGCAAAATCATTGAACTAGGAAGAAAAGGACAAATTCATACAGTTTTTCAAATAACATCCTATCAATTTCACTTGGTCCTATGCAGATATGCCAAGCCTAGATCCAGAGTTGGTGTTACATTATTTACCATTGCTACCAGGAATTAAACCATACAAAAAAAAGCTAAGAAAGATGCATCCATAGATTGCATTACTAGTCAAAATAGAACTCCAAAAGCTTCTGGATGTGGGCTTCATTCGACCTATTGACTATGCAAAATGGATATCCAATCTATTACCTATGACTAAGCCCACTGGGGGCATAAGAATCTATACTAGCTTCTGAGATCTAAATAAAACATGTCCTAAAGATGATTTCCCATTACCCAACATAGACATGATAGTTGACTTAACTGTTGGCAATGAAATGCTTTCATTAATGGATGGTTTCTCAGGATATAACCAGATAAGGATTGCACCAAAAGATCAACATAAGATGATATTTACCTATCCATGGGGAACATATTGCTAGAACGTCATGTTGTTCGATCTTAAGAATATAGGAGCAAGATATCAAAGAGCTATGACAACACTATTTCATGAAATGATACACAATATCATGGAAGACTATGTGGATGATCTACTGGCTAAATCGCAGATAAGAAAAGGTCACCTTGAAGTCCTTGCAATGATATTTGATTGATTAGAGCAGTACAATGTTAGGTTAAATCCTAAAAAGTGTGTGTTTGGTGTAACAACAAGCAAACTTTTAGGATTTATTGTGTCTAACAAAGGAATTGAAGTAGATCCTGCAAAGGTCAAAACAATTATGGATATGCAACCTCCATCAACACTTAAGAAGTTAAGAGGAGTAAAAGGAAGACTACAGTCCATAAAAAGGTTCATAGCACAGCTAGCAGATAAATGTCATCCATTCCAGTATTTACTCAGAAAAGGAGTTACCTTCAAATGGATAGAACAGTGCCAAGAAGCTTTTCAAGCTTTAAAAGTTATATTTTGAATACTCTAGTATTAGTTCTACCTACTCAAGGAAAGCCCCTATTACTATATTTATTGGCAACAAACTCATCATTAGGAGCCTTGTTGGCACAACATGATGATCAAGGAAAGGAAAGAGCAATCTACTATATAAGTAGAACCCTAATTGGATATGAGCTTAATTACACTCTTATAGAATGAGCATGTATAGCAGTGATTTTTGTATCTTAGAAACTTAGACATTATATGATGAGTCACAAAGTACAACTTATCACACCATTTGATCCACTCAAATATTTGTTAAGCAGAGCAACATTGACTAGAAGATTGGCTAAGTTGGTCATGATTTTAAGTGAGTTTAATATAGAGTATGTGGACAAAAAGGAAATCAAAGGGAAGATTATAGAAGATCAGTTAGCAGAGGCTCCCTTGCAAGACAGTCACCTGCTACTAATAGATTTTTTTGATGAAACCGTGTTTACATTGACAACATCTACCATGTGGAAATTATACTTTGATGGGTCCTATACAAATCATGGATTCAGAGCTGGGATTCTTTTCATCACCCCCCAAGGTGATTCTATCCCTAAGTCATTCAAAATAAATTTTCCCTATATGAACAATATAGCTGAATATATGAAGCTCTCATCATAGGACTTTGTATCGCTATGCAGTGGAGGATAAAAGAATTACAAGTCTATGGTGACTCACAACTGATTGTAAATCAGTTCAATGATGATTATAACACATACGATGATAAATTGTTGCCTTATAAACAAATGGCACAAGATTACAAAGAATATTTTAGTAACATCACTTTTGAAAAGATTCCAAGGATGCAGAACAAGGCAGCCAATGCCATGGCTATAGTAGGATCTTTGCTAAATATGCCTAATAATGAAACTTAGTTTGAGTTTATTATAGAACAATTGATGATAGTGACATATGAGATTCCCTCATCAGAATATGTATGTTCAATTGTGGGTCCTAGATCCCCATGGTATAATGAAATATACAGATACTTACATACTAAGTATATGTCTCCTAATTTGTCTAGAAATCAAAAGAAAACTCTTATTCGTCAGACATCCAGACACACTATTATTTCTGACACATTGTATATAAAGGGCTTTGATGGAACCCTTCTCCGATGTCTTGATGAAAGAGAAGAACAACTTCCCTTAAAGGAGATATGTGATGGAATTTGTGGGGCGCATCAAAGTGGCTCGCCACTATCAAAGAAATTGTTAAGAACTAGATACTATTGACCAACCATGGAAAAGGATGCCAATAAATATGTACAACAATGTAAACAATGTCAAATGCATGGAGACCTCATTCATGCAGCAGCACAAGATCTTCAACCTATTACATCACCATGGCCATTTACACAATGGGGGTTAGATCTAGTTGGTAAAGTCAATCCTACTTCTTCCAATGGGCACAAATTCATCTTAGCTGCTACTGAGTATTTTACTAAATGGATCGAGGCAATTCCCCTTACATACACCACTGCAAAGAAAATAGCAAAGTTCATGCTTAATTACATTATCTGTTGGTATGGGATTCTAATGTGCATAGTGGTAGACAATAGACGTCCATTCAAAAATCAAGAAATGAGAATTGTGTGAAAAATTTCAAAAACAATAGAGATTTGCAACACCATATTATCCACAAAGAAATGGACAAGAAGAGGCAACAAACAAGACAATATTGAAGATCCTAAAGAAAGTTGTCACTGATGCAGGATGAGACTAAAATCTCCAGTTAAATCCTGCTCTTTGGGCTTATAGAACAGGAATATGTACCCCTACATGAGTAACACCATATTCATTAGTCTATGGTACAGAAGCGATACTACCTATTGAAATAGAACTATCATCTTTAAGAGTCTCCTAAAAAACATCATATCAAAGGAAGACTATTGGGTTGCAAAATTACAAGAGCTTGAAACACTCAATGAAGAGAGACAAACTTCTTTAAATCATTTGCAAGGTTACCAAAATAGATTGAGAAGGAGTTACAATAAACGAGTACACCCAAGGAGTTTTGAAGTGGGAGATCTAGTTCTCAAGGAGAACCAAAGGAACCTAGCAGAACCAGAAAAGCCAAGGAAGTTTGAACCTAACTAGCTAGATCCTTTTATCATAACAAGGGTTATAGGAAATGAAGCACACAATTTGGCTACCATGGAGGGAGATCCACTCCCTAACCCTATGAACAGTATGCACCTTAAATGATATCATATCTAAGGACTGGGTTAGTTTAAATTTTTCTTTCTGCATTGCATATCATTTTATTCAAAGTACTACATCGCATATAGTTTCCTATTCAAATGCATCGCATTTGCAAAAGTCCGACATTACCATTTAGCAACATCAATAAAACAAAGCAACTATCCAAGTTTATCATTTGTTTGCATTCAAAAGAAACAAGGGTCATCTCCTTTCTTAGATATTCAAACATGAGGTCTTTAAGGTCCTAAGGTGATTCATTTTCAACATTACCCTGTGACGATGCTTTACTTATGGTTGGGTAGTAATTTCACTATTTGAGACTTGTTTATCCAAAATCTATCGATTTCTATATCTCAAACACATTAACAAAATCTCTAATTCATTCTAGAAACCTAGTTGATCATATGACTAGTGAAAAATCTAAAATTCTACTTCAGCGCCATTGTAATTGCACACCCAAGTAGGTTTCATTACTTACAAGTCAAGGCAATAAAATATAAAAGAAAAAGAGCTATGCCAAATAATCATCTCAAGGCAAAAGAGAAATGATATATAACTAAACTATCACTCATACAAAGTGCGGCAAAAAGATTGAATGCCTATTGGCAATGAAGCAATATTTGAGAAATTACAGTCTATAACCTCGTCGGAGCTCTAAAAGCTTGCTGGCCTCTATTCAGGATTCTTTTGAACATAGGATAATCCATGTAGCTAGTCATATAGGATGCTAAGGATCTTTACTGAACACAAGAGTAGGAATTAACTCATTTACACACACATGGGCAAAAGAAGATCAAAGTTTCAACAACCAATGGGGAAGTTTTATGCGCTTGCATTTGTAAACCCTAGTCACTAATTGTGTTAATTTGGATGTTCCAAAGGACCTTAAGGATCGATTGACCGCTTATCTATGAAATATTTTGTACCTCCAATTCAATTAGTGTATTACGAAATGCTAAACAAACACAATCATCCTTGTTTGAATAGGAAATGCATCTTCATCATGCATATTGCATTAACATAGGTCATGTCAAAAATTCTTTGTGTCCACATGCAATCTATAGATCATTATGTCATATGGGTTTGCACACTGGGGGCATAACTGAAAAAATCCTTAAAAAATCATATAAAGTCCTAAAAAAACCCTAAAAATCTAATTTGATCCTGAAAAAAGTCAATCAAAAACATTCATATATAATCCATAAAATCCAAAAACATTGAAAAGAAATACATTCCAAAAACATCCAGAAAAATTCTTGAAAAAAACAACCAAAAACAATCAAAAATCAATCAATCAAAAAAAATTGCAATAAAATGTCTCGCAAGAAACAAATGCCCTAGCAAATATCCAGCAAACACTTCACACGAAGTTAACAAAAGGTACGACTATCCAGTCAAACGTCTGCAATCAACTGATCAAACTTTCTTTTCAATCATATCATATTCATATCAAGTGATCATTATCTTGTCTTAAAAAAAGAGAGGATACACTCTAAATGAGACATATCAGTCTTAAACAGGGTCCACAACTTTATGAGATCAGACATTATCAACTATCACATCAAACAATCAAAATGAAGACACAGATCAGTATGGCTACTGGATTTTGTCCTATTTAGTCTTTATCTTTTCTCATTTGGCGACATATCATGTTTCTATGCTACTCAAGGATGTCCACAAGTGACTAGAGGAGCTGGGATGGTCCTGATCTTTTTCTTTGTTTGTTGTTTGTGGTGTGGACCAATGAAGTTCTGGGTAATAGTTCCAGTGAGTGCCTGTGTTGGTACGTTCATTCAGAAAATATCTCATGCAAAATATCATAGATAGTTATGCTTGTGACTATCACACATACCTCGAAACTTGGCACTACAACTAGAATGGAGGGTTCACTCCTTGTCTGCTACGTGTTTGTTTCTTCAATGAGATATCTTTACATCTTGGTTCCTTATACCCTGATGTGCTAAGCTCCATTGTTCAATAGTAAGGCTCAGTGATGAATATATATTGTGCAATAAATAATGACACAAGTTCATGAGCCAATCATTCTCATTTCATCTCATTTTCTTATTGCTAGTTTGTTGATTCCTTTCTCATCTCTTTCTAAATCATTTTATATCATCTAACATTATTCTATTTCATTCTAAGGTTCATTCTCTCATATTCTATCTCGATATCATCTTCACATCACCTATCTTTATCTCTAATCAACTAACTATTCTTCTATTTAACATTCTTCTTTTTTTGAGAGATCATTCATACCTTTAATGCATAAACAATATCTCGAGGGGGCATTACACTCTAAGTATCACCGGGGCATACTAGGGCAGAATTTTTTTCATTTTCTTTGAAACAATGTCATTCCGATATTGTCTCAAAGAGGGGCAAATGTAGACACCTAAAAAATATCTCATTAATCATGTACTAATTATTCGTCTAAATTAGTTAAAAAATTCTTTAATTCTTTAATTAAGTTAATAAATCTTATTCTTCTAATTTCATATTTCCTCATCATCTTACTAATTATTCTATTTAAATTCTATCACTGCTTAATTATTGTTGGTGTAAATAATTATTCATCTTGGATATTATTACACTTACTTAAGTTTACTTAGGATAATGCATTTCATAGTAGTTTGGATATGAGACACTTGGGTGTTTGTGCCACATTGGGATAGTGTGTGTAGGAGAAATTCCACCTTTTATGGTGTTGATCTTGTTATTACACTATCATATCCACTTATTGTGGAGTGATAATTCCACCTTCGGTGGATGATCCACCTCATGTGGAATATTATATTATTTCTCCTACCTACCCACACCTATTTCCTACCTACCCTTGTTTCTTATTGAGCCACATGTCATATTTGTGTGCTCATACATATCCCTAGCCTTGCCTATATAAGAAGGCTCATCTACATTGTATGTAGCTATGTTATTGATCATTTTCTATTGATGAGAATACAGTTTATTCCTGTCCCATATTATATCTCTATTTTGTACATTTCATTGAGCTCTTGATCTTGGCAAAATCCAACATGGTATCAGAGCCATTGGGGCTTCATTGATTTGTCTTGAAGAGGCATTATTGCGACGTTAAGAGGCAGATCTGAGGAGTAGCATCTTATGGAGGCGTCCTAGACCAGATCCGACCCCGCCATTGCGTCCAGAAGGCCGTTTCCATGAATTTTGGTTATAAATTCGGCCTATTTTGGTGAGAAAATTTTTTTCTCCAATTTTGCTTATATCGTACGGATTTTCGGAATATTATTGTATTTTTCGAAAAAAAAAAAAATTCATTTCTGAAAAAATATTTTGTCAAAAAAAAATATAAAAAACAAAAAAAATCAATTTTTTGGGGGGTCCGCAGACCCCCCCCGTGACCCTGCAGGTTTGCAGGTCTACGACACGTGTCGTACCCTACCGTCCTCGCTGTCTTTGTCTCTGTCGCCGTGTAGCCCGCATCCACGCGCCGCCGTCCGATTCCGCCGGCGCCTCGTCCACGACACCGCCGCCGCACCGGCGCCCAAAGTCCCCGCCAGTTCATGCCCGCCCGTCTCTGCCGACGCGCCACCCCCTGAGCTCATGTCGGCCGCTACATCTCCAGCTCTGCCGCAGCCTGTGCTCCGCCACCACCAGCGACGCTAGCTCCTCCCACCGCTCTCGGCTCCGGTGCCTCACGCGGACATCAGTCAACCCAAAGACTGGAGGACCGCGCCCGCCACGTGGCAGGCGGCCACTGGCCCGCAGTACAAACCGTACGCCCTGTCACCTGACACGTCACTTCTGTATAGTGCACGCAGATTTCCATACACACTGTCACCTACCAAATCAGCTTGCCAAATCAGCAAATCCATACGGTACGGAATATACAGTCAAGTGGCCACATCATCTGTCTGTACGGTACGAACGCCCAGTCAGCAGAGGGTGAAGTTTTTGCGATGGTCATACAGCCATCAAATTTAACCCAATGAATTGCTGACATCAGTGCCACATCAGCAGGGTTTGAAAATTTTTGGACCCTCTCTCATTTGCATTTTTGATTTTGCAGTTCAACTTCAAATTGCCATAACTTGCTCATTTTTGCTCCTTTTTTCGAGCAATTTTTTTTGAAATGGGCTAGAATTTCGTGCTCTCCGTAGTGGTGAAGAAATTTTTTGATTTTGATGCACATATTTTTCAGAAAATGCATTTTTTGGTGACTATCCCTGAGTAATCCCAGTTTTTGCAACTTCAGAGGCTTTGTTTGAGGTCATCTGACCTCCTTTTCAGGTGTCATTTTTTTTGAAAGTGCATATTTTTTTGTTTACTTTCACTTGATGCTATCAGATTGATGTCATTGTAAGTAGAAATTCTACTTTGTAAGTAGATATTCTACTTTTAGATCTTGGCCATTTTTTGCTCTCTTGGTACTTGTATATTTGCTTGAATCTCAGTTAGATTCATTGCACTATTGATTGAAGTCTCTTGTATCTCATTTGAGAAGTTGTAAAATTTGCATCATAAGTCCACTTTGCCTTGTTTTGCAAGTGGCTCATTGTAATCGCACTAAGTATAAAGTGCCAAAATCATCACTTTAGGGGGGGTACATTGATTGAGTGAATTTGGGGGGGTGTCTCTTGTGCTTTTGTGCTTTTGTGTTCCTTCCTTTTTGCTGCTATGGGTTCTTCTAAGTTTCCTCTCTTAACTCCACATAACTATAATACTTGGAAAATTGATGCAAGGAGTAAACTTATGGAAAAAGGACTCACTCATTACATTGATGGAACTATTGTTGCTCCAACTGATCCTAAGGCTGATCCAGTTGGTCACTTAGATTGGCTCACTAAAAATATCATGGCAATTGGTACCTTAAGAAAGTATGTATCAAAGGATCTCATTTTTCATATTGAGAAATGTACTCTAATCAAGGATGCTTGGCAAAAGTTTCAAGACTTGTATGGTCAAGTTGATGGGATTAGGGGATATCAAATTGATAGTGATCTCACCATGTTAGATCCCAAGAACTTTGATACTATACAAGATTATGTCACTAAGGCAAATGAGCTGAGGGCACAACTCAAAGATTGTGGCATTGATAAGAAGGATACTCAATTGATATTCAACTTGATAGGCAAGCTTCCACAAGAATATGCAGCATTTGTTTCTAGTTTCCAAACCCATAGGATGACAATGGGTTCAAGCTACACAATGCCTACATTTGATGCTTTCAATGAAATGTTGATGATGGAACAAATGGATAAGCATGGGCATTCTTAAGGCTTCTAAGTCTCAAGCATTAGTGGCAAATCAAGGGAACAAAGGAAATCAAGGAAAGGACAACTCAAACAAGAAGAAATGGCAATCAAAGCCTAAAGAAAAAGCACCATCTTCTCCACAACAAGGAGATTCATTCTCTTCCAAGAGAGATAATTCACCAAAGAGGGAGAAACCTACTTGTGCTTATTGTAAAAAGATTGGTCATGAGGAGCATCATTGCTATTCTAAAAAGATTGATGAGCTCACACATATCATCAAAAAGCATAACATTGATTTGCCTAAAGTCTACAAGAAGGATGATTCATCAACTTCCACTTCCTCACATTCAAAAGGAAAAGGGCAAGCATTCATGGCTTCTACAAGTGGAAAGACTCACTCTTTTGGAACAAGAAAAGGAAAAGCTCTATGTGCTACTATCAGTCATGATTCAGAGAGATGGCTTCTAGATTCAGGGGCTTCTCATCATATGGCATCTTCACAGTCTATGTTCTCTACATTTGAGCCTTGCACCATACCATAGATTTTGATGGGCAATCATACATACATGGATGTGATTGTGAAAGGATCTATTGACATTGGGGATAACTCCTTCAATGATGTGTTGTGTGTACCCCACTTAACAAACAATCTCCTTTCTATCTATCAAATCACACATGGTGCAACTAAGAGAGTTGTGGAGTTCACACCTGACTCAGTTTTTATTCGAGACATGGAGACTAGAGCTATCATTGCGACTGGGGTGGTTGATCATGCATCTCGGTTATACTCCTTTTCAGATTTTGTTGATGATGATGATTTCACATTTGATGATTCTACACATGATGATCACACTTATTGTGATGGTTCAGACTTTGAGGAGAACTTTGGACACTTGAACATGGGGATTCTCACTTGTGACCCCATTCTTGAGTCTTGTATTTCATCTCCTCATATTGGTATCACATCACCTATTGCACCTGATTATGTGGATAGTGCGACAGTTTTGCCTTCATGTGATTCAGTGCAGCAGGATATTCATTGTCTTCCAGCTTCAGATTCATGGGATGATTACTTGACAGATATTGTAGATTTGTTTATGGAATCCTACATTACAGATTTGGGAGACATCATTAATGACATACATCTTCTCTTTGATGAAGATGATCCTTCTTTCGATTGTTGCGAGGGCACACTTTGACCCTCTTGTTCATTCTCTACATGATCATTCTTTCGAGGTTGACATGATTGTGGATACTAATGTACACCAGTTGGAGGAGGTCTCTTTATGTTTTGAGGAGACATGTGAATCTTTGGGACATGTTCTACATCCATCTCCACTAGATGTTGGAGTGCATTTTTCAGCAGTGTGGCACAGTTTACCACCTTTGGAGGGGGTATCTTTTAGCATCGACATGGGGACACTTGAGCAGTTTTCAAAGATTCCTTTCATCATGAGTTTTCTTCATACATCTTCCCTTCATGATTGGGGAGACTTCATGGATACACCTTTGGTTTTGTTTCTTCCTAAGGGGAGGAATGTTGTTCGATGTTCGTGGAGCAGTTTCTTCATACATTGAGCTTCTATCATTGGTGCAGATTCTACATTGAGGGGGGGTCACAGTTTGACTTCTCTTCTTCTCTCATATGGGGAGGAGTTTTTCCTCACATGGGGTTTTGTTCCTCACATTCTTCTATGAGAGTTCTCTTCTATGTTTTTCATCTCTCTTTTGGGGGAGGGTTTTTTCCCATTGGGTTTTTCTCTCTTTCCTCACTTTGTGAGAGATTTCATTGCATTGGTTTGCATGCATTTGCATTTGTACATGGGTACCTAACATGGCCTCGTAGCCGGGACCCATCTTGCATTGCTTAGTTGCATTGTAGACTTAAGTGCATTCCCCTAAGTTGCACTTAAGGGGGGTGTTGGTGTAAATAATTATTCATCTTGGATATTATTACACTTACTTAAGTTTACTTAGGATAATGCATTTCATAGTAGTTTGGATATGAGACACTTGGGTGTTTGTGCCACATTGGGATAGTGTGTGTAGGAGAAATTCCACCTTTTATGGTGTTGGTCTTGTTATTACACTATCATATCCACTTATTGTGGAGTGATAATTCCACCTTCGATGGGTGATCCACCTCATGTGGAATATTATATTATTTCTCCTACCTACCCACACCTATTTCCTACCTACCCTTGTTTCTTATTGAGCCACATGTCATATTTGTGTGCTCATACATATCCCTAGCCTTGCCTATATAAGCAGGCTCATCTACATTGTATGTAGCTATGTTATTGATCATTGTCTATTGATGAGAATACAGTTTATTCTTGTCCCATATTATGTCTCTATTTTGTACATTTCATTGAGCTCTTGATCTTGGCAAAATCCAACAATTATTTAAACTATTTTCTAATATTAATTAAATGTTTATTATTTAATTAATTGTGATTTTAATCCTTAATTTAGATAATCTTTATTATTTAAATAAATTCATTTTCAATTTCTATCTCTATTCAATTAATCATTTAACCCTTTTCTAAATATTAATTAAATATTTATTATTTAATTAATTGTGATTTTATTCCTTTAATTTAAATAATCTTTATTATTTAATTAAATTCAATTTCCAAATAATTAAATAGTTTCTTTAAATTATTTAGTTAGCTAATTAACTCTTCAATTCCAAATCCCCAAATTCTAATTTCATTTAATTTCGTATTCTTCTAATTTCATTAATTCTCCAAATTCTTCTAATTTAATTTAATTTCTAATTTCTCCTAATTTTGAATACATGTGCATGATTTAAAAAATCAAAGTCAAGTTCTAAATATATTCAAATAACAAATTGAATTCAAAATAAATTCAATATTTGAATAAAATCTCAAGCAAAGATTAAATTGAAAAATCAAAGTTAAAGTTCAAGCACATGCTAAATTAATTAATTCAATAAATCAATTAATTAATTCAATTATCTCTTCAATTCCTATTTCTATCTTTTAGTTAGTTTTTTCTAAATAAATCTCTCAATCAACTTTCAATCAGTTAACTATTTCCTCCTGTTTATTTCTTCGAATCACTCTTTTTCATCTTTCAATCAACTTTTTCTCAATCAGTTGACTCATTTAATCTATTCAATCTATTCTATTTCACCTCCAAATCAGAAGTTCAACTGCCAATCAGCAAGTGAACTCACCCGAGTTCCACCTCTTGATCAATCTGTTCCACCTTTCATTCAATCTCATCCAATGATCTATAAATTGAGCATTCAATCTCCATTTTCAACAATTATGAACTTTGTATCTTTGTGTCATTTGCAGGTTGCCAGCACGATATCTAAGAGCCACCATACCACAAAGAGGAGAAGAGCAATGGAAGCTATATGCAGTCTTGGAATAGGAGATTTTGAATCATAAAACTTTATATTCCTATTTCTTGCTTGTTTTGCATTATTCCATTGTTTGTTTGTTTAAATTCCAATTAGTATAGGGATTCATGATTTCCCTTTCATTCCTATTTGATTTACATTTAATGAATTTTAGCATACGATAATACTTTTGTGGCAGATACATATAGTAACAATGACTCACCTTGAATTGGTGACGTTAGGAGAGGTGGTTGCATAAGATATTCCTTGATTTTGTTGAATACTTCTTCACATAGATTGTCCCATTTGAAAATAAACATTCTTGTGCAATAGATGAGTAAATGGTTGACACTTATTTGCCAATTGAGCAACAAATATTCTAATTGATTGCAATCTTCCTTGAAGTGATCTGAGTTGACTGATATTTTTGGTAGATGTCATTTCCATGATTGCTTTAACTTTAACCGGATCTACTTCTATACCTCTAGCTGAAACAATGTATCCCAATAGCTTACTTGAAGTGACACCAAAGGCACATTTCTTTGGATTGAGCCTTATCTTGTATTGTTCTAACCATTCAAAGATATTTTCTAGTATTTCTAGATTTTCATGATGGTATGATGAAAGAATAAGTATCTAGTCAACTACTGAGAGGGGGCGGTGAATCAGTAGATAGAAAAACTGATAATAAACTTCACCAATCAATCTCTCAAAGTAAACTTAGAATAATAACTCTATCAAGATAAAAACTCATAAGATAAAACCGGTTGTTTGTTACAACAAATTAATAGTAAACAACTTCTTCATATCTTCAATACTACCGGTTATCATGACTTATCAGAAATAGTTAAGTAGTTAAGTAAATCAATCATGAAAACATAACCACATAAACATTCACCACTTGACACGAATATTTTTGACGTGGAAACCCAAATAGGTAAAAACCACTGTGAGATGAGACTCACAAGATAAAATCTGAACTCTTCTAAAGTTCACCCTGTTAGGAGCCTATCCTGTTAAAGCTTTACAAAAAGTCCTGTTAAGAACTGATCCTATTAGGAATCGTCCGGTTAAAGGATTGACTACAAATGATTTGTTAGAAGCAATACTCTGTAACGAGTAACCTCAGTAGAGGATTTGAAAATCCAATCTAATGGACTACCTTGTTAGAGGATTTGAATAGAACTAAGCTTGTTAGAGATTACCCAGTTAGGGGATTTCAATTCTATTGTAATTGTTATAAAACAACAGGAGTTTATTGATCTATCTGAATAGCACTACACTTGCTTGATCAAATCCACTTCATGCTCCTATCTTCCTTTACTCAAACTGCAAATACATCATCCGGTTAGGCAACCACACACTCAACTAAACTGTGTCTATCTCTTTGCCAACTCTCTTTTGAAACTAAACAACTTCATCGACCTTAAATACAGATCAATCAGATCGGTAACACAACAAAAACCTAATTCTCATCGAGATTACAAACAAATTCAGTTCAAGTATGACCATCAGATTACATAGCAATCTCTACACATCAATCAAGAAAACCTTGATTGCTCCTTGATCATTGCTTCATTGAACTTAGTAACTCATCACACACTTTGCATTAGATGCAATACATTTTCTCATTCCCTAGAAAAAAAAAATGTTACATAAACTCACCAAAATCTCTTGGAATTGTCTACATACAATAATCATGTGTGTCATCATCGTTACCGCTCATCATCAGATCATAAACCAATATAACCAATTCACCAAACTTAATTGGTTAGAGTTTATCAAAAACAACTAGTAGGGTTTACTGGTTACAACAATAGATAAGGTTTACACCTTTACACTGGTTACCTATTCTCCTCACAAATTCTTCCTACCAGTTACAGTAACAATATTACAACAATATCAACAATATCATTACCAGTTCAATTGACATAAATGACAAAAAAAATATCATTAATACAATCTTCATGCGAATGCCAACAATGTCCCTGTTTGGCATTGATGGTACAAATATCAATACCATTGATTTCTCTATGATTGTGAATAGGAATCCTGGTTTATATTACCAAGTATTCACCATGGTCATTGTGTCTTCATCTTGTCGGTGGTTCTACTTCCCATAATCACATAATTATTCTCCCCCTTTGACAATAATGCCAAATTGAAAGTAAAACATGTAATGCCAAATTTCACTATGCATCATCAATAATCTGCAACTAGATGCTCCCCCTATGGAATACATCCACTTTTACACCAATCCTCTTGTAAAATTCTGCAAGTAGCTCCAAGACTAATGTAATCTACATCATACTTAACTAACTTCATGAAGAGGGACAAACCCTAACTGACATCTAAGATATTCAAAAGTAGTCTTAGGAAGAGGTTTAGTAAAAATATCTACAAGTTGTTCCTTGGTAGAAACATTCTCCAAGGAAATATCTTTACACTGAACTTTTTCCCTCAAGAAATGATACTTCAATTTAATATGCTTGGTTCGTGCATGCAAAACAGGGTTCTTGGAAATATTTATGGCACTTGTGTGATCACATAAATTCTTTATAGGTTTTGAAATCTTCATTTTAAAACGTTCCAAAATGTGCCTAATCCATATAGCCTATGTGCAATTCATGTAAACTGCAACATACTCAACTTCAACAGTAGATTGTGAAGTACAACTCTGCTTCTTAATACTCCATGAAATAAGCCTTCCTTCAAGAAAAAATGATCCACCTGTTGTGCTTTTCCGGTCATCAACATTTCCTACCCAATCTGCATCTGTGTACACCTTCAAGTCAAAATTTCCTCCATATGGCTATCATAACCCATAATAAACGTTGCCTTTCAAGTATCTAAATATTCTTTTGGTTGCTATCAGATGTGTTTCCTTATAATTGTTCTGAAATCTAGCAACTATGCCAACTGCATGAGCTATGTCTGGTCTACTATGAACAACATAGTGCAATTTTCCAATCATTGACCTGTATTCCTTCTCATCAACAGATTTGGACTCATCTTCCTTAGACAACTTACAACCTGTAATCATAGGTGTGCCAACTAGTTTACAATCACTCATGCCAAATGTCTTCAAGACCTCTTTCACATATGTAGATTGTTTGATGACAATACCATTCTTCATTTGTTGTATTTGCAAGCCTATGCCAATTTTTATTTCCCCCACTAAAGACATTTCAAACTCATTTTTCATTTCATCTACAAAATTGTTGCTCATGTCATCATTACCTCCAAATATGATATCATCAACAAATACTTCACTGACTAGTATTTGATCTCCTTCAGATTTGAGATATATGTTACTATCATCACTGGTTTCTAGAAATCCTATCTTCATCAGATGTGTATGAAGCCTTTCATACCATGCTCTAGGTGCCTTCTTTAATCCATATAAAGCTTTATGTAATCTACATACCATGTCTTCCTTATCAGTCAGAGCATAACCATCTTGTTGCTCAATGTATACTTCTTCTTCAAGTATCCCATTCAAAAACACTGACTTGACATCCATCTAGTATGTGCAACCAATGCAAGTAAAGTTATGACACCTTCCAGTCTTGCCACTGGTGCAAAATTTTCACCATATTCTTCTCCTTCCTCTTGTGCATAGCCTTTGCAAACCAACCTAGCTTTATTGCGAACCAGAACACCATCTTCATTCAATTTGTTCCTGAAAACCCACTTAGTTCCTATCACATTTTTATTTACCGGTTGGGGTACTAGGGTCCATGTGTTGTTCTTCTCAATTTGATCTAATTCCTCCTCCATAGCTTTAACCCAATGATCATCACCAAATGCTTCCTTAGCAGTTCTTGGTTCAATAGTGGAGATCATGTAAGAATTTTCTCTAATTCTTCTCCTGGTTAGTACTCTAGCATCCTTAACCCCAATAATTTGTTTAGGATTGTGATTTAGTCTCACATATCTTGGAATAACATGATCATTATCTTTAGGTTCAACTTCTTCATTATCATCATCTTCTTCTGAATTTATCTGTTCTAGTTGGACTGGTACATCAATATTTGCTTTGCCAGTTTTAGATTTAACAGTTTCTAGTTCCAAAAACAAAATGCAAGGATCTTCATCCTTTTTCTCTGAACCGGTTTCCTCTAAGACTTTAGGAAATTCATCCAATCAAACATCAACACTTTCAACAATTTTCTGTGTCCAGTTTTTAAAACACTTGTAGGTCTTACTCTTGGTGGAATAGCCAAGAAATATACCTTCATCACTTTTAGCCTCAAATTTGCTAATATAATCACCTCTCTTAATAAAACATTTTCTTCCATAATTTCTAAAATAACTAACATCAGGTGATCTACCATACCAATATTCATAAGGAGTCTTGTCGTTACCTCTCTTTACCAGAATCCGGTTCATAGTGTAGACAATTGTGCTCACAGCTTCTCTCCAAAAGATTTTTGCTACACCTCCTTGTATCAACATCGTCCTAGCAGCTTCAACAACTGACCGATTGTTTCTCTTTATGATACCATTTTGTTGTGGTGTCCTTGGTTCAGAAAGCTACCACTTGATACTATTTCCTTCACAATACCTGGTGAATTCCTCAAAAGTAAATTCACCGCCCTGATCTGTCCTCAGACACTTTATCTTCTTACCGCTCTCTTTTTGCTAAGGCCTTGAATGCCTTGAACTTACCAAAAGCTTCAGTCTTATCCTTCAAGAATGTGACCCATATCATCCTTGAGCAATCATCAATGAATATCATGAAATATCTATCACCTTGAATACTTTTTGTTCTTATTGGTCCACAAAGATTTGTACGAACCAAATCTAACAAATTTTCCGTTGAAAAAGGTTTTCTCTTGAAAGTTGAGGATGTCATCTTTCCCAACTGACATTCTTTGCACAAAGCATTAACTAGTTTGTCTAACTGAGGCAAACCTCACATTGTCTTGGACTTACTCACTTTAAGAATTTTATCAAATTTTATATGACAAAATCTCCTATGCCAAATCCAACTATCATCTATCTTTGCAATTAAATAGTTGCTGACTTTAGGATTAAGATGAAACAAGTTACCTTTAGTTTGCTTCCCGGTTGCAATCAATTCACCTTTACTGTCATAGATCTTGCACATACCATTTTAAATTCCAATGGGTATCCTTTGTCATTAAGTTGTTCCACACTCAAAAGATTGTGCTTTAGACCTTCAACCCAGTAGAAATCATCTGCACTACTCTTTCCATTAAGAGAATTACTTCCCTTGCCTTTAACCATGTAGGGCGAGTCATTACCAAATCTTACAACTCTGCCATCATATTCCTTCAGAAAAAGAAATTTGCTCCGATCATCAGTCATGTGATGTGAACAACCACTATCAATGATCCAATCATTAGAGTTATCCATCCTGGATACTAATGCCTTTTGGTCTGACATCTCTTCTTTAATGGCTACAAACACAATGTCTTTATTAGCATCACCATTAGATTCCTCATCAGTGATACCGCCTTCAACAACAATAAGACAATCTCTTTTGCCTTTACCCTTGTACTTCTTGAATTTCTCTCATTTGTGCTCATTATCACCATTATGACAATTAGCAGCAATGTGTCCAATCTTGTTGCATGCAAAACACTTTAAAGGTAATTTGCCTTTATATTTACTTGTACCTCTAGGCAACCGCTTGGCCAACAATGCTTCAAGATCAACTAAACTGTCATCATCATCAGCTTCTTTGTTAGATCTGGATTCATAATTGTGACTAGCATCTCTACTTTTCCTCACAGATGGGTTAGAAACAGAAGCTCTAAATGTAGACTCAGATTTCTTTACACTACCATCATAACCATTTAATTCAAAAGTAGTAAGCTTGCCAATGATGGAGTCAAGAGTTACCTTAGTTTTGTCAATGGAATTCAACTCCTAAATAGCTACAAATTTGATAGCATACACGAGTAGCGGGGTTCTCATTACCTTACTAATCACTGTGGAATCTTCCTTTTTACCTCCTACAATATTAATTTCACCGACTATCTCTTTTATCCTTTGACCATACTGCTAGATATTCTCACTTTCAGCCATGCGCATGTCATCAAACTTTCTTCTTAGACTCTCTTCTTTAGCAATCTTAACATGTTCATCACCTCTATAGATCTCTTCAAGTTTTTTTCATACCTCATATACAGTTTCAAGACCATGAAGATCTACATATTCGGCATTAGACAAAGAACTGATAATAGCCTCCAGTGCTTGATGATTTTCTTGTTGCTCTTTCTTCTAATCATTAGTCAACATCCCAGTAAGTGCAACATACTTAGTATCAACATGTTCTCAATACTGACTTCCCAGACTCTTGATATAAATTTTCATACTGTCACTCCATATCATATAGTTCTCTCTATTAAACTTCAGACCTTCCTTCTTCATCATGATTAGTAGATCTTTTCCTCAAGCTATTAGGCTTAGACCTTAGAGGACCTAAAATACTCTGATACCAATTGATGGTATGATGAAAGAATAAGTATCCAGTCAACTACTGAGAGGGGGGGGGTAAATTAGTAGATAGAAAAACTAATAATAAACTTCACCAATCAATCTCTCAAAGTAAACTTAGAATAATAACTCTGTCAAGATAAAAACGCATAAGATAAAACCAGCTCTCTGTTACAACAAATTAATAGTAAACAACTTCTCCATATCTTCAATACTACCGGTTACATGACTTATCAATAATAGTTAAGTAGTTAAGTAAATCAACCATGAAAATATAACCACATAAACATTCACCACTTGACACAAATATTTTTGACATGGAAACCCCAATAGGTAAAAACCATGCTGAGATGAGACACAAGATAATATCTGAACTCTTATGAAGTTTTCCCTATTAGGAGCCTAGCCTATTAAAGATTTACAAAAATTCCTATTAAGAACTGATCCTGTTAGGAATCACCTGGTTAAGGGATTGACTACAAATTCTTTGTTAGAAGCAATACCCTGTAACGAGTAACCTCGGCAAAGGATTTGAAAATCCAATCTAACGGACTACCTTGTTAAAGGATTTGAATAGCACCAAGCTTGTTAGAGCTTACCCGGTTAGGGGATTTCGATTTTGTTGTAATTGTTAGAAAACAACAGGAGTTTGTTGATCTATCTGAATAGCACTACACTTGCTTGATAAGATCCATTTCATGCTCCTATCTTCCTTTACTCAAATTGCAAATACATCATCTGGTTAGGCAACCAAACACTCAACTAAACTTTGTTTATCTCTTTGTCAACTCTCTTTTAAAACTAAACAACTTCATCAACCTTAAATATAAATCAATTAGGTCAGTAACACAACAAAAACCTAACTCTCATTGAGATTAAAAACAAATTCGGTTCAAGTATGACCATTGGATTACATAGCAATCTCTACACATCAATCAAGAAAACCTTGATCACTCCTTGATCACCGCTTCATTGAACTTAGCAACTCATCACGCACTTTGCATTAGATGCAATACATTTGCTCATTCCCTAGACAAAAAAAATGTTACATCAACTCGCCAAAATCTCTTGGAATTGTCTACATACAATAATCATGTGTGTCATCATCTTTACCACTCATCATCAGATCATAAACCAATATAACCAATTCACCAAACTTAATCGGTTAGGGTTTATCAAAAATAACTTATAAGGTTTACTAGTTCTCCTCACAAATTCTTCCTACCAGTTACAGTAACAATATCAATAATATCATTACCAGTTCAATTGACATCAATGACAACAAAACATATCATTAATGCATTCTTCATGCAAATGCTAACAATTCATCTCTATTGTATGATTTTGCCAATATGTCATATATATAGTCTTCTATGTGTATGCATCATGTCATGGAATATTGTTGTCATATCTCTCTGATAGGTAGCACCTACATTATTTAGTCCAAATGGCATGATGTTCCAACATAAAGTACCCCATGGACACATGAAAGTTGTCTTTTCTTGATCTTCTGGAGCTATTTTAATCTAATTATATCACGAGAACCCATCCATTAGAGAAAACATGGAATATCTAGTAGTTAAATCTACAATTATGTCAATATTAGGGAAAGGAAAGTCATCCCTTGGACATGCATTATTGAGATCTCCGAAGTTTGTGCATACTCTGATATTTTTATCTAGTTTAGAAACAGGAACTATGTTTGATACCCATTGGGGATATGCCACAAGTCTGATGAATCCCACGTCCAGTAATTTCTTCAGTTTTGCTTTGACAAGGAGAGCTACATGAGGATGCATCTTTCTCAATTTTTGTTTTACTAGTTTGTCTCCTAGAGAAACATTTAGGTGATGCAGTATAAGATGTGGATCCAACCTAGGCATGTCTACATATGACCAAGTGAAATTGATTTGTCATCTTTTGAAAAATTCTAGATATTTATGTTGTTCTTGTTCAGATAGAGAGGTTGTCAGATGTAGAATCTTTGGTTGATCTGTTGTTCCAATGTTGATTGCCTCCATCGGTTAAATTAGTACAGATGATCTCTCCTGATAATTTTTAGGTAAGGTTTCAAATCTCCCATCTTTCGGTGCCTCAAGGAGGTTTTCACTGTTAGACACATCCTTTCTTTTTACTTTTCCTTGGTCTAATGTTGACAATAAATGGTTTTCAGCATTAGACCTGATATTTCTTTCTTTATTTTTACTTTTGCAACTGGGAGATTCGACACCCACTTGACTAGAAGATGCGTTAGCGAAATCCCAAGTGGAAGTTTTTGTGGGCTCAATTGCATTGAGGTATAGGGAAAAAGCGTGTTCCTTAGGAAAGGTATCAATTTTAGTATGTCCTTCATTATCCCAATCAATAAGTTCATGATGTATTAAAGGTAAGGGATCATCAAGTTGAGATGTTTCAAAGGCATTAAGGATCATGATATATACATCAAAGTCTTCAATATGTATTTCAATGTCAAGGACATTACTCTCGTCAAAATGACCTCTCACAAGTAGTTCCTGATCATCCTCGACTAAATCCAAGTTGACCGAATGTGATTCTAATTCAAGTGATCTAGTTCCTGACACTTGTTCTACATACCCATGAACTACATCGACATTCACATCTTTTTCATAGTAGGTTTCTTCAAGTGATTATTCAGAATCATAGGAATCCCATTCCCATTCATTGGAATTTGTCTCACTAGCAGCTTGCAATATGTTGATTTGTTCATAAAGCTTTTGGTTTGTTTCTTCTATTTTCTTCACTATATCTTTTCTTCTCTCATATTCAGCTTCCTCTAGGATAATATTTAGTTTTGTTAGTCTTTCTATTATTTCTTCTTGCTTCATACCATCTTCTTGTCTATTTTGATTAGAATTTGACTATGCTTGAGAAGTGCCATCATGTTGTCTTTCTTGTTGATTAAAAGCTCTCTCTTTTTGGGATCTTATGTTATATTGTTCTTGTTGTTTGATAGATGCTACCTCTATTTTGATTGCAATTTGCTCCTGCCTTTTACCATGTTCATCTTTTTGTTTCCTAGAAGATGTTTCTTCTTGTGGAGTAATTTTTCCATACCCTAAGCCTAATTTGTCTTAAGCCTTTTGAGTATGAGGTTGTATGGATTCTAAGATACCTTCATCTTTTTTTCCTATGAGACCTATTCCAGTGTATCCCATTTTCTGAAGGATGTTAAATCCTATTCCATGTTTTTCTATGGGTATTTTGACATTATTGATTTTTTGTTGAGCTTCTTCATCTTTAAATAGCCATTGTAGCACAGCTTTGTCCTCTATTTCTTTAAATAATGTCCCAGTGCTAACAAATGCTCCATCAACTTTTTGAAGAGGTTTTATAACTGGTTGTTGTTTTGAGCTTGATTGTTTACCATAAGATTTAGGAGAAATGGGTAATTGTGCCAATGAATATTCTCCATTCCCTTGATCCCTTAGCTGTATCTATTATTCAAAACTTGACAAGATTGAGGAAAATGATTTTTCCTTAGATTGTGTGCTTGAAGACGATGCCTCTCTATTATGTGGAACAATGACCTCTTGTGCTGGTTTCAAATTACTACAATATTGGAATGGATTCGAGTCTGCTGAAATTGTGATTTCCTGCCCATTGTACGAAAACTTCAGGCACTGGTGATAAGTTGAGGGAATAGCTTGTATGTCATGAATTCATGGTCTTCCTAGAAGTATGTTGTATGATAAATCTAGGTCTATAACTTGGCATGTTGTATTTTTCTACAAGGATCCCACAATTCCTTTGGAGGAACGCTCTTCTTCGTCATATTCTTTGATTGTGATCTTTTTATGGGGATCAACTTATTGGTTCCCAAATGAGTTTACACTGCGAGGGGCAGAAACCAAGTTGATTCTTCAAATACTCATGGAAGCCAACTCCAACTATCGATATCCTTTAGACTTGGACCATCTGTAACAAGGATCTATGAATCCTTCTGCACTTTGGGCTCTGCAAGACTCAAGAGGGTGATCCCTTAGAAAATTTGTGATCTCTGCACCACACTCACAAATTATGCTAAAATAAACCAGATAATCTCATATACGGGCTCAACAATAGGGAGAATGCTCAATAATGGCTAATTCTTCAGTGATCCTCGACCTTATCTGGAGCATGAGATAGTAGGACACCTCAAACATACATAAAAACTTGGAAATATGTCTTGATTTTAATTATTTATGACAAACCATAAGTGAAATAGACACGAAATTGATAACCTAATGATATTTTCAAGCAGATATCAGTGCCTTACTTCATTGGACTCTGATTTTCTGAAATATCACTGAAAATCAATAGAAATTTATCTAATAGCTAACTAAATCTTAAACGATACTACATTACAATATCATTTTATTTGTAATTTATTACCCAAACTACTTATCAAATCCTAGTACAAGATTTATCCCTTTGTAATCTCATTCAAGCATTTTAATTAACCCCTTGGATTAAAAAATGAAATGAAAAATTATAGACATCATAACAATGAAATGAGCAAATGAAACCCTTGATTCCATTTACCCAAAAGAAAAGAAAATCGTACACAAGAGAGTAAGGATTTGAAATTATATATGTATTAACTTCAAAAGATTTCTTTTATCAAATAACCGAATACATTTCATTTACAGGAGAACCCATTTGAAATTTGAAACTGATGACTATCTTCTATTTTGCTCTGCAAAATGACATTACAATTCTCTTCTATTTACTCATGACTTCTCAAAACTAGAAACTAATCCTTTAGACTAGATCTACACAAGAAACCCTATTCAGAAACTTTGGAACCCTTTCTCTTGACCATGATTTCCCTTTTATAGAAACAAGAGAGAAAAAAAGCTATGGGCCAAGAGAGAAACATGTCATAAGAATGATTAAATATACTTGAAGTTTTTTACAAAGATATTCCATTTGAAGAAAGTTATAACCAATATAAAAATCTACAATCGCTTCTCTGATATTCTTGATGCATTTTACCACCCTTGCTATTGTTCTAGTTCAAACAAATAACCGCCACTAGAAGACAAAACACCGTTCAACCAAACAGTTCTATCAAATAGTTTACAATCCTTATTCCTCATTCAAACATGTCTTACTCCACCCATTGTATTCTTCATCAGATGTCTATTCATAACTCATGACCTCATCAAATTTTACTATGTATGGAGTGTACATAATAGCTACTTGATTTGCCTCTCTTTCAAAAGATTCAAAAAATGTCCCTTTGGCAATTACTTTGTCCATGCTATCCTCCAACATATCAATGTTCAACCCTTTCCAAATTAACTCTACTTGGGTGCTAATGACTCTCTCTACCTCCTCCTTCCAAAATTGTAAAGGCTTAACTGCCCCATTTTCATCCTCTATATCCGACAGAAGTGTTTCACTCAGCTCACTGAAATTTCACTTTGGTTTGCAACTCTACACACCTTTGTTGAACTACATTATAATCATTGAAAATCTTGTCAAACTTTCTTATTAGCTCTTCTTTTTACAAGGTTTCCCTCTTTGCAGTCTCATGAGCCAATTTGGTGACATCGGCATTCAAATTTGTAGCTTCCAAACTTTATATTTTAGATGCTCTTTTTATAATAAGGACTCCTTTTAAGTTGGGATTTATGTCACTAATGTTAGGTTTTCGAGGTCCTTCCTCTAATGCCCATATTGTGAAGATTGCATAGTCATCTACAAAATCCTACCCTTTTAATGCCAACCTTGCTTCTTCCTCTAAACCTAATTGTTTGTCCTTTGATTTCCTAATTGCATCAAAGGCAACTGCATCTATTATAGCCCATTTTGGTAAAATTAAGACTCTAGCCTGATTTACAATCATCTTGCCCTCATCTACAGTAATTTTCCTGAGCTCTTCCATCATCTCATTCTTAACTTCTTCTTGATTTTTATGCTCAGACCTATCTAGCCTCTGAGCTTTTCTCTCAGCACTTCTCTTATTAAATTCTCCTATTTTCCTTTTCCATACTAATTGCAGTAAGGTTGGGCTTCTCACAAAAGAATCATCCTTAAGAAATTTATCATATGCCTCCTTCCTCATATCCCTGAAAGCTCTACCCTAAATATCCAAGGGAGTGAGGTCCAACCCCAAACTAGGAGGCACAAGAGGAATACCAATTTTTATCTCTGCACCGGTTACTATGAAAGTATCTTCCTCTCTTTGTTCTTCAACCTACCTTGAAGGTGAATAGGGAACATGTGGTGGTCAAGGACTTCTATCTGAATCTTCAAGATCAATGATCTTAACTCCTTTAAAAGGCTTAACTTGCACCTTTGGGGGAGGCTCTAGCTTCCTTATCTTTTAAACTTTTCTCCTCACCAATTTTTAATTGTCATTGCTACTCTCTTATTCACCACTTGTTTCTTCTCTTACCCTCTTTTGAGAGGGCTCATAAATAGGTCTTTCTTCTTCTACACCATCTATTCTTTGAGGAAGAGGAGGTCATGGGCCTAGCTATTGCATCCTCATTTGATGAAACAAGGCCGATTCCTCCTATGTGATGGGCGTTGGATGTTGTACATCTCTTCTTTCAACTTATCATCCATGGAATTCTTCAAGTTTGGCCCTCTTCTCCTTAAATGCAAGAATCAATTCATCAAAATTATTCATAACAAAATCAACTTTAGCACAAAATGGAGTGAAATTTTTTGTTGGATCATAGCTTGGATCCATTTTCTATACTATAGCCCATATGATAGTTCTAATACTTAATATAAGTACAGATCCAATAGCCAACAAGATGAGAGGGGGGGGTGAATCATACAAACTTATTCATCCATAAAAACATTAGATTCAACCTCGGTAACATATATCAGTCATATAATCAAAAATTGTCAAACATGCAAACTCAAAAGCATTTGAACAATATAAACCTCATAACACCAGATTTAACATGGAAACCCAAATAGGGAAAAACCACTGTGGGATTTCAGACCCACTAACAAATATACTCTTCTAGAGTATGCTCCGTTAAAAGCCAATCTTGTTAAAGATTACAAAACACATTGCTATATGTGACCTGGTTAAGGGATTTCCCTCAAATCTGATAGGATCTTCACTTTGTTAGAAGTGACCTTGTCAAAGGATTTCAAACACTCATTTAGAATGTCACCTTGTTAGAGGATTTACATATAAGACTGTTAAGTCCACTTGGTTAAGAGATTTCCTATGACTTTCACAAAATAATAGTAATACAATCTATCTACAACTTTACATCTAAAATGCTAAAGCAGATTCTTATTTGTTCAATACAATCTAGACATAGGACTAATCTTGTCTATCTGCTAGGCATCAATACTCTATTATTCTAACAGGTTTTCAAGCTTCTATGCTCGGTAATCACTATGTAGCATCCCTGTGCATACACTTGCCCGCATACATTGTTTATCAACAGTTCCTTATTTATAAACAATCTTCTAACTGCTTAATCTCCTTGATCACATTTCCCATGATCAATCATAGCCATCAGATCTTCAATCTTGTCCAGGTTCATTGTATCTTATGATCTGAAAATGTTTTACCCCACCTCAGAACTTGCACATTCATCTTGGAACTTGTGTCAGGGTAATGCGGTTCAATCTGAGTTCTAGATCTTCTTGCCGACTTTCCATTGCCTTAGATTCGTTAACAAACTTTTTCTACGGCTTGCCAATCATTGATTTGCTCCAACTCATTAGCATTTTTCATTAAATATCACAGGTAAACATTTAATGCATTCTGTTATAGCTCAGTTACAACTCGGTGAATACTAAACTTTACTCGGTAGACATTCTGTCTTCATTAACCGACTGTGATAACCTTAGGGTTTACTGACTAGGTTCCTTAGGGTTTACCAACTAGGTTCTTTGCTTGATAACATAGTATAGTATTAACCTTTACATTTTACAACATATGTATGATGTTAGAACAATCTAAAACATCAAGATCTCATCATTGTCTGACTCGGTAGAGTTGCCAATTGAATAACTTATCCCTTTATTCGTCATATTCTTTCCTGTGTCTTTACCGACTTCTTTATAATCTTCATATCATATTTCTTAAGATATGGCAGCATCATACTGAATTAGAAAATCAATTTCTTGACATCAATGACAAAATAATAATATCAAGATAGTAAAACATCTTTAATCAGTTATGTCCATAATCATCAACAACCTTCTCAATATCCTTGTAATATTGCCAACAATCTCCCCCTTTGGCATTGATGGCAAAACCAATTGATTTGACCGTTAAGAATTTGGATTGCTATGATTTTGAAATGCTGAAATGCTCTCCCCCATACGTCAGACTTCTCTTTTGTTTTCAATCTATAGTCTTTTCTTAGTTTTCTCGCCCTGGGTAGGTCTTCTCCTTCTTGGTCTTCTCCTTGGTCTTCTCCCTGGTCTTCTCCTTGGTCTTCTCCTCCTTTGACAACAATGCCAAAAAGAATAGAACTAAAACATAATTTCTTGTTGTTGTGTAGCAACTGAGTCATGGTCAAAGCATTTGTTTACAATTCTGTATCATTTTCTATATTATCCTAGTATTATTTCCAATACATTTTCAGAAAAACATTCTAAAGTGTATCACTCCAGCATCAACTCCCTAAAAGATATTCAATAGAGTCATCGAAGTGATGCTTTCACCGATCTTGGTCAGTGAGTAAAAGATAGGCTTACTTCTAAGATATTCAAAAGTGTCCTTTGGTAGTGGCTTGGTGAAGATATCAGCTATTTGTTCCTTTGTGTCAACATATTCCAACACCACTTTCTTCTCTTGAGCTTCTTCTCTAAGATAATGATATTTGATAGATATGTGCTTTGTTTTAGAGTGCATAACAGGGTTCTTTGAAATATTAATGGCACTAGTATTGTCACAGAATATAGTTACTGGCTCGGTAACTTTCTCATTTATACCTTCCAACAATTGTTTGATCCATGTAATGTTGGTACAATTTAGTGTTGCAGCAACATATTCAACTTCGGCTGTTGACTGAGAAACACATCCTTGTTTCTTGCTAAGCCAACTCACTAGTCTTTCTCCTAAGAAGAAAGCTCCTCCACTTGTGCTTTTTCTGTCATCAATGTTGCCTGCCCAATCAGCATCAGTATAAACTTTTAAATCAAAATTATTTCCTTTCTGATATACTAAGCCATAATCTTCAGTGCCTTTCAAGTATCTAAAAATTCTTTTGATTGTTGTCATGTGTATTTCTTTAGGATCTACAGAGAATCTTGCAACAATACCTACTGCATGTGCTATAGCTGGCCTGCTGTGAACAACATATTGTAGTTTTCCAATCATGGATCGGTAGAGTGTCTCATCAACAGATGCAGATTCATCACTCTTTGATAGTTTGCAATTTGTAGTCATAGGAGTACTTACTGGTTTTGAATCCTCCATTCCAAATTTCTTCAAGATTTCCTTTATGTATTTGGATTGAGTAATGAAAATTTCATTTTTCATTTGCAGTATCTGTAAGCCTATAAAATACTTTATCTCACCGATTAATGACATCTCAAATTCTTTGTTCATTTCATTTCCAAATTTCTTGCATAAAGAGTCATTTCCACAAAATATAATATCATCAACAAATATGGCTGAGATTAGTATTCCATTTTCATCATTCTTCATGTACATGTTGTTGTTCTCACTTATCCTTATAAAACCAATCTTAATCAAATAAGAGTGCAATCTTTCATACCATGCTCTAGGTGCTTGTTTCAAACCATATAAAGCTTTGTTCAATTTACATACCTGATCTTTATTATTGTCTTCAACAAATCCTTCAAGTTGTTCAATGAAAACTTCTTCTTCTAATATTCCATTGAAAAATGCAGATTTGACATCCATTTGATATACCTTGAAGTTCTTGAAAGTAGCCTATGCCAACAATGTTCTAACTCTTTCAAGTCTAGCAACAGGTGCAAAAGTCTCACCATAACCAATTCCTTCTTCTTGGGCATAACCTTTGCAAACCAATCTTGCTTTGTTACGACTGACCTCACCTTTCTCATTTAGCTTGTTTCTAAAGATCCACTTTGTATTGATTACATTTTTGTGCTTCGGTCTTGGGACCAATGTCCATGTGTCATTCTTCTTGATTTGATCAATCTCTTCACTCATAGCATTTATCCAATCTTCACTATTGAATGCCTCTTTCACTATTCTTGGTTCAAATTCAGATATCAAACATGTGTTCTATCTCAGTTTATTCCTTGTCATCACTGGATCATCCTTATCTCCTATAATCTGACTTGGTGCATGGTGTCTTCTGACATATTTGGCTAATACAGGCTCGGTAGGATCTATATGATACTCTTCATCACTTAGTAACTGGATATCTTCCTCATTTCCTTCAACAGTTATCTCGTTAGGACTTTTCGGTTGCACATAGACAAATTCATCAGTCTTTTGGTTCTTTGGAATTCCTGTCATCAGTTCTTTCTGCAAATTCATCAATTTTCACATTTGCACTTTCTACTATTTTGTTAGATGATTTGATCAGACATTTAAATGCTTTGTTTCTAGAAGAATATCCTAGAAATGTTCCTTCTTCACTTTTTTGATCAAACTTGCCATTTCTATCATCTTTATGAACATAGCATTTGCTTCCAAACATCTTAAAATAACTTACATTAGGTTTCTTGCCATACCAGATTTCATAAGGTGTCCTCAAAGTACCTTTCTTCAATTGAACTCAGTTCAAGGTGTAAATAGCTGTGCTTATTCCTTCTCTCCAAAATATTTATGGAACCTTCTTCTCAATCATCAGTGTTCTAGCACAATCCACAATAGATTTGTTTCTTCTTTCAGCTATTCCATTCTGCTGTGGAGTCCTCAGTGTAGAGACTTGTCTTTTAATACCATGATCATTACAAAATAGGTTGAAATCATCAGATGTGAACTCTCCTCCTCTATCTGATCTAAGACATTTCAGTTGTCTTCCTATTTCATTTTCAACTCTAGCCTTGTAGCACTTAAACATTTGAAAATCTTTTGATTTTTCTTTTAAAAAAATTACTGACATCATCCTTGAATAATCATCCACAAATAATATGAAATACTTATCACCATAATAACTTTGAACTTTCATAGGACCACAAAGATCAGTGTGCACAAGATCTAAAATTCCCCTAGAAGTGTAGGACTTACTTGTAAAGATGGATCTTGTCATCTTACCCATTTGGCATCCTTGGCACATAGCATTCTCAGTTTTTTCAAGACTCGGTAGACCTCTTACTCTGTGCTTCTTAATTATCTTGATCAGATTATAAAAATTAACATGACAAAACCTTTTATGCCATAACTAGGTATTATCAATCTTTTCATGCAAACACTTGTTGTGAGTAGAGTCAAGGTGAAATGTATTACCTTTTGTTTGTGTCCTAGTAGCAGCTAACTTTCCATTTTTGTCATGAACTTTGACAATTACATCATTGGATCTTGCTTTATCAAGAAGTGTTATGGAACCTTTACCTCTTACCGGACATGGTGCATCATTACCAAATCTAACATAGCCTCCATCATAATCTTCTAACATAACAAACTTGTGTTTATCTCTTGTCATATGATGTGAGCATCCACTATCTATAATCCAAGAATCATTAGTGTTTATGTGAGATATTAGGGCTTTTTCTTCATACCTTTCTTCATCTGATCCATTCTTGATAGCCACATAAACAACTTCTTCTGTATCAGTCTCATTTGATTTATCATCTTCAGATTCCTCATTAGCAATTAAGCATGTCTTTCTATCTCTTCTTCTGAAGTCTCGGTGACCTCTGTAATGATTATCTTTCTGTTTGTCATCTCGGTAATCTCTCTTTTCAGTGAAATCTTTGTCAGGACAATTAGAAGCCATATGTCCAATCTTATCACAATTGAAACATTTCAAAGGTAGTTTTCCTTTATACTTACCTTTGCCTCTTGGTAACCTTTTGGCCAATAGTGCTTCAAATTCTTCTTTCTTTTTGATTTCTTCATACAGTTTATGTACCTCCTCCATGTTCTTCCGAAATCTTTCACTTGCTCCACTGTGATCTCCTTTAGAGTACTTATACATTCTCTCATTGTAATCATTAGATTCATTCAGATGAAAAGAACGAAATGCAGATTCAACTTTATTTACCAATGACCCACTGTTATCAAAGTTACTTAATTCAAATGCATGTAGCTTACCAATAGTAGCATCCAAGGAAACTGGCATATTAGGTATAGACCTCAATTCATTGATTGCAGAGACACAGATTGCATAGGCAGGTAGAAGGGTTCTTAACAACTTACTTGTCACATCCTTTTCTTCAATAGTTTCTCCTGCTCCCTTGATTTGATTTACAATCTCCTTTAGTCTTGTCCTGTACTGGGCTATGTTCTCACCTTCATTCATCCTCATAGATTCAAGTTTTCCTCTTAGACTATCAACTTTTGTTCTTTGAACATGTTCATCTCCTCCATATATAGATGTGAGCTTAGTCCACATTGCCTTTGCATCATTGCAGCCTTCTAGATCATTAAACTCAGAATCGGTCAATGCAGATGTTATTTCAATCATTTCTTGAATGTGTTCTTGCTTTGCCTTTATCTCTTCCATAGTCAATGGATAGGTGCTCGGTGCAACAAAATCATTCTCTAGATAGTATAAAGCATATTCTCGAACTCCTGATAGATTTAGCTTCATCCTTTTCTGCCATGTAGAGAAACTTCACTTATTCAGCTTAGGTGCATCCCTCTTATACATCTTTGGATCTTTAACTCAAGTGCCTTTAAACTTTCCTTTCGGAGTCCAATACTCTGATACCAATTGATAGTTCTGATACTTAATATAAGTATTGATAGTTCTGATACTTAATATAAGTACAGATCCAATAGCCAACAAGATGAGAGGGGGGGGGTGAATCATACAAACTTATTCATCCATAAAAACATCAGATTCAACCTCGGTAACATATATCAGTCATATAATCAAAAATTGTCAAACATGCAAACTCAAAAGCATTTGAACAATATAAACCTCATAACACCAGATTTAACATGGAAACCCAAATAGGGAAAAACCACTGTGGGATTTCGGACCCACTAAGAAATATACTCTTCTAGAGTATGCTCGGTTAGAAGCCAATCCTATTAAAGATTACAAAACACATTGCTAGATGTGACCCGGTTAAGGGATTTCCCTCAGATCTGTTAGGATCTTCACTTTGTTAGAAGTGACCTTGTCAAAGGATTTCAAACACTCATTAAGAATGTCACCTTGTTAGAGGATTTACATATAAGACTGTTAAGTCCACTTGATTAAGAGATTTCCTATCACTTTCACAAAATAAGAGTAATACAATCTATCTGCAACTTCACATCTAAAATGCTAAAGCAGATTCTTATTTGTTCAATACAATCTAGACATAGAACTAATCTTGTCTATCTGTTGGGCATCAATACTCTGTTATTCTAAAAGGTCTTCAAGCTTCTGTGCTCAGTAATCACTATGTATCATCCCTGTGCATACACTTGCCTGCATACATTGTTTATCAACAATTCCTTATTTATAAGCAATCTTCTAACTGCTTAATCTCCTTGATCACATTTCCCATGATCAATCATAGCCATCAGATCTTCAATCTTGTCCAGGTTCATTGTATCTTACGATCTAAAAATGTTTTACCCCGCCTCAGAACTTGCACATTCATCTTGGAACTTGTGTTAGGGTAATATAGTTCAATCTGAGTTGTAGATCTTCTTGCCGACTTTCCATTGCCTTAGATTCGTTAACAAACTTTTTCTACGGCTTGCCAATCATTGATCCACTCTAGCTCATCAGCATCTTTCATTAAATATCACATGTAAACATTTAATGCATTCTATTATAGCTCGGTTACAACTCGGTGAATACTAAACTTTACTCGATAGACATTCTATCTTCATTAACCGACTATGATAACCTTAAGGTTTACCGACTAGGTTCCTTAGGGTTTATCGACTAGGTTCTTTGCTTGATAACATAGTATAGTATTAACCTTTACATTTTACAACATATGTATGATGTTAGAACAATCTAAAACATCAAGATCTCATCATTGTCTGACTTGGTAGAGCTGCCCATTGAATAACTTATCCCTTTATTCATCATATTCTTTCCTATGTCTTTACTGACTTCTTTATAATATTCATATCATATTTCTTAAGATATGGTAATATCATACTGAATTAGAAAATCAATTTCTTGACATCAATGACAAAATAATAATATCAAGATAGTAAAACATCTTTAATCAGTTATGTCCATAATCATCAACAACCTTCTCAATATCCGTTTAATATGGCCAACACCATAGCTTCCTAAAAGCTATCCATTTCTCTTTCCTCCAATCTTGAATCATGAAATAAAACTCATTTCTTATTATATCCTTAGGGAAATTGTGTTCATGGGGAAATAGGCCTCCTTTTATTCTTTTCCTGAATATGTTATAAAACCCCTCCGGGTCACTATGTCTGGCTATGCTAACCCCTAAATGATATGGTGCAAAAAACTTGTTGAAATGCTCATATCCTCCTTTTAAAATCACAAAATATGGAATGACAGTATAATCAAGGAAAATTGTTCCTTTGCCTCTTCCCTTTAATTCCTTATCATGGATGCATCCTATTTGCCACATTAATTCAGCAAAACCCATTCTCAAACGAACATTAAAAGGCAATACATGTGGCTGACCAAAGAAACCATAAATTCTGATAATAGTGCTAATAGGATAAGGGATGAAATCCCCACAATTGTCCTCAATATTTAGAAGTGACAACCTCTACTTAGGCCTTACAAAATCATGCAGCTCCATGGGGATCCTTGGTGGGCTCACTATCAATATTTTTCTTAACCTAGAAGCAAAGTTGTTATCAAACATCACAAAGCTAGCCTCATGTCTGTCCCAAGACATATCCATGCTCCAATGTTGCACTGGAATTTCATTATTGTCAATTGTTCTTTTGAGGTTCATAGTGCCTTCAAAGTAATGTGCATTCCGATAAAAGAACATGTGCATGAGAAAGGAGTACCAATAGAAATGAGTGTCTGACACTTCATTCTTAACATCCTACAACCCCTCATGAATGTTCTCTTCAAGGTATGGGACGAAGTCAAAAATCACTATATAATTTGGATGTTGAATTTGCATAGCCATATACATCAAGTCATGTGGCATAATTGTAATTGGATTGAACCCCAAGTCTTGACATAGAGAGAAAAAGGTAGCTTAAAAATAAGGATCAAAAACACCAATGGGAAAAGCCTTCACTAAAATAGGGACAATGTAGTATGTTGTCTCTATTGCTTTTGCCAAATGAATTGGAAGAAAGATAGTTCTAATGAAACCTTTCATTCTATAATACTCTTGCCTTCAATTCATTTAAATCTTCTTGTACCAGGTTAGCAGATGGTTCATACAAGTTGAAGATCACCTCGAATTCCTCTCTCCTTATTGTTAGCATAATCACTCCTTCATTTCCCCTTATAACCCTCAAGACAAGGTCATATCTATCTACAATAGCCTTGAGAAGGTTGACATCCATGAACACATTTGGCACCACTAATTTACCCAAGTTATATTGTCAGACACTTGAGAATGGGGATTGTAAATTCCTTTGTCCATACCATAATTTGAATATATCTATCCTATTCATTGGTACCCTAGCATCCGCTAAGTGGTATGCTCTATCAGTCAACCCTTCTCCTAGGGTTTTACCATGAACAAGTTTCTGGCCTTGGTACTTGTCGTTAGTTGAGGGCTTTAATTGGTCAAGAAAATCATTAAAAATATTTCTCTTCAAATATTCAGTCTGCCCTAAATGTTTTCATGGGGGAGCCATCTTACTAGACTAGGGTTTCTATCACTTAACCACAAGAGGAAAATAAAACTAGGATTCAATACAAGAACCTCAAGAACAACACAGAATCATGCAGATTCTTATCAAATTGTGAACCCTAGAACAATTCGTGAGGTTTTCCCTACAATTACTCACATAATTGACACTTCAATCATTCAGGGAACATAGAAGGGGTGTTTAGAAACTTGTTGCTTTGCCAATACCAGGCAAATCGCAATCCTACACTGCAAGAACCCGTCTTAATCTTCTTCAGCTCCAAGGATACCTTTTGAATCGCTATGAATCACTGAATTGAAAATAGCTCTGAGAATGCTTTTATTATTGTTCAGGAATGAAATGTCACTGTCTCATCCACCATTACTGCTTGCACGAGTGAAAAAATAGCTCAAACTTGCATTTGAAATAATTTTAAAACTGAACCATCGATCATCTTCCATAATGGTGCATTGTATGATTATCTTTAGTCAATCTAAAATTGACCATCACATGTGGCAAGCGGCTCCACCCAAAGTATGACATGGCATAGCCAACTAACTGCTTACTTTGCCTCGGTTAGCAACCCCACCATCAACTTCACTTGGTCTGCCTTGGACATGTGACATCATCTCGTGATTCCATGGTCCATAATCCCCTTGCATCCCTTGATCGTGGGGTTACAAGGATTGTTGGATCAGTTCACTATTTACCTACCAGCCACAATGACCACCTTCTTAAGTCCCTTAACAATCGAGCAACTTTTATGTAGAAATTAAAACATCTTCGTCCATTACAAGCATGTGCATATTGATGAACCATTAGTAGTTTGTACTTTATTTGTTGGAAACCGGTAACAACAAATGTTGCAAAGGTTTAATTGTCGGCTTAACCTCCCTGCCTTGGACACATGGCATCATCTCATGATGTCGTGGTCCTTAAACACCACGCACCTTCGACTTCAGGGGAGTGTAGGCTGTAGGATTTTCTCACGGTTTAATTGCCGACCGAAATATTAAAACATTTGACTTAGGAAAATGTAAAGGGGTCGGCTGAAATGTTAAATAGGGCCCACGTAGGATAATATAGGTAACCACAACTAAGGGGATAAAATGGCCCCGTCAATAACGTGATGACCCTCAAGCCTTAAGACAAAAAGGTAATGAAAAATTATAACAGGCTTAGGGTTTTTCCATAATATTTAATTAAAAAAGCATAAAACCCTAAACCCTAAACCCCAAAGGCAGGAACAAAGAATAAAATTAATCGAGGATGACTAATATTTTGACTAAGGCATGAATTTTTTTTTTTGTGCAGTGATTTTTAGGACTATCAGTGGCTCTTGTTGGAGACAATCATTACTCAAGAATTCTACAAGAAATCCAAAGTCTTTGGTGGATCAGACCATTTTGCAGAGTAGACCAAAAGGAAAAAACCTAGACAACACGACTCAAACAAAAAAGCAACTACTCTACTTATGTACAAGAACTAATCTAATGCTCAGGGAAAAGTAACTACTTTAAGAAAAGTAGAGCTTCAAGAATTGTCCATGAATAGGCAATTCAAGAGTATCACCAATTATATTTTGGAGAAAATATGAATCTTCTCCCCACTGGCTCTGGATCAGATTTGGGCCAAGCCAAATGGTGTCAAACTTTCCATGTTTTCCTTTATCTTCTAATTTGGTATTCCACATCAGAACCAAATCATTAACTTGAAAAGTCATACAATTTTTTTATTTGCATTTATAATTTTACATTTCTGGTGTTATTTTCTCTTCTAATTTCATCCAATTCCATCAAAGCTTCAACCCTCAACTGCATATTATCATCTATATCATTGTCATAAGTTTGGACGAACTTATACATTTCCATCAAATTGTTTTGAGGTTATCTTGTGTGCATACCATACACCAAGTCAAAAGGTGCACATCATATTGCTTTCTTAACTATCACTCGATATGCCCAAAATGCCAATTTTAACTTTGAGTCCCAAGCCTTTTTATTTTTCTCCAGGATTATTTTAATAATTTTCATCAAACTCTTATTGCTTGATTTAGCTTGCCCATTTCCCTATGGGTGATAGTGTGATGAGTATGAAATCTATATACCATATTTGTTGCAAAAATCTTCATATTCCTCTAACTTAAAACTCATAGCGTTATCAGAGACTATTCTTTTAGGACATCCAATTCTAGTCAATACATTATTCATGAGAAAATCAATCACCACCTTACTTGTTGCCTTCCTAGTAGGTATAGCTTCAACCCACTTAGTGAAATAGTCAATAGCCACCAATATCCAAGAGTGACAACCACTAGACTTACATGCTATTTCTCCAATAAAGTCTATACCCCATTGCTGGAATGGAGCCTGCACATTTACAGGTTTCAATGGCAAATTTCCTGAAAAAAAAAAAAATTTCCTGAAAACCTTTGCCATGGATCACATCTTCTAACTAACTAATGTGCATCCTTGAAAATTATTGGCCACCAAAACCCAACCCTTAATACCTTGTGTGCATTTGTCTTGGCCATATAATGCCCTTCGCAAACTCCACCATGCATTTCTGACAACAACTTCTGAGCTTGGTCATGGTCAACACATTTTAATATGACACCATCATTGTTCCTCAACCAAAGTTTTCCATTAACAATGGCATATTTTATAGAATGTAATTTCAATGTCATCTTTTTATTATCAGCCATATCTTCAGGACATTTCATTTTCTGCAAGTAGTATATGATATCATCATACCACTCACAACCATCCATATCATAGACATAAGCTTTGTGTTCCTCCACTATAACATTTATCTGATTTGCATCCAAATTACTCTAAGCCATAAATTTGGCCAATCCTTTTCCTCTCACTAAATTAGTGATTTGGATATCAATATTGAATTCCTGGATCCTATTGATCCATCTACATCTCCTTCCAAACACTTCCTGTTGAGTGAAAATGTCTTTGAGTAGAGCACTAGGCACATGTGTAGCCACTGTGGCTCCCATCTGATAACTCCTAAAAGATTTTACTTCCTTTACTAGTGCATAAGCCTGTTTCTCATTTAAATCATACTTCAAATCTGCAACCTACAAGGACTTACTAAAAAATGCTATGGCTTGTTCAAAACCCTCTAAATTCTTTTGCAATAAGACAACAACAACAGTATGAAAAGATGCAAATGAAAATATTTGTGTAGGTTTGCCATAATCAGGTGTTTTCAGAATAGGTGCATTCTTAATAGCTCGCTTGATTTCCTAAAATGCCTTGGTTGTCTCAACTTACCATTCTAACTTTGTGCCCTTTTTTAACATCTTGGAAATGGGTCTTACTAATTTCAGCAAAGTTAGTGACAAACCTTCTGACAAAATTGATTTTCCCAAAGAATGATTGAATGGCTTTCAATGTCTTGAGCTGAGGGACTTTGTCAATTGTTGCTACCCTTTCTAGGTCAATCCTTACATCATCTCTTGAAACAATATGACCCAACAATTTACCTTCAGTCACCCCAAAAGACCACTTCTTTGGGTTTAAAGATATTTCATATTCAACAGCCCTGTTGAAATATTTTTCAAGATGACCACAATGATCATCTTCCTTCCTAGAATATGTTGTTAAATCATCTTGATATACAACTAAGAAGACATTTATAATATCAGAAAATGCAACATCCATTGATCTATGAAATGAGGTTGCTCCTTTGTTTGTTAAGCCAAAAGGAATCCTTACATAAACATAAGTTCCCCAAGGTGTAGTAAAAGGTGTCTTGTACTGCTCTGATTCTTTAACCACTACTTGGTTATGCCCTAAAAATCTATCCATCATAGACAAAAGATCACAACCTGTGACCCCTTCCAACATTGCTTCCATATTAGGCAATGGATAGTTATCTTTTAATGAAGATATATTCAAATTCCTAAAATCAACACACAATTTGATATCTCCATTCTTTTTTCTCACAGGTACCAAGTTAGACACCCATGTCCAATGTTTGATGGGTTTTATGATTCTAGCATCCCTCATCTTGACTAATTCTTCTTGCATCTTGGGTGCTAATGTTGGATTAATAGGTCTTTGGTTCTTTCTAAAGGGCTTATCATTTTCCTCCAAAGGAATCTCATGTTGAAATGAATCCTCCCTATAATCTTTCAGGTCATCATATGAACAAGAAAAGACATGTTTATACTTCCTTAACAAATCAATCAACATTTTTCTTACCTTGGGTGACATTTTCCTTCCAATATACACCTTCCTTGGGCATCCTTCCATCCCAAGGTTAATTTATTCTAATCCTTAGGGTGTGGGGCAGTGGTAGCAACCTCGACCTTATCCTGACTATCAAACACCCTTTCCAAACCAACCAAATCTTTGGGAATTCTATTTCTCTTCAATTGAATCACCTCCTTCTCAAAGATCATCTCCTTTCCATCCTCTTTTTGTACAAAGGCACCAAAATTAATCTCCTAGTTTTTATATTGTTCCACATAAGTTAAGAACCTTAAAATATCATCATCATCATTGAAAACCTACCAGCTTTCAATGTTATCAAGGACCGAAGGCCTAGATTGAACTTCAACTTTTGAGATTCTAGCAAAGGTAATATCTTCTGGCCTTAAAGCTATATTGGCTAGCAAGTCCACCATTCTATTATAGCTTCTTTCCTTCCAGTCAATGCTAAATGCATCAAAATTCTCAATCTGATCCCATACATCATTCCTTTATTGCTTCATCCTTCTATTCTTTGATGCATACTTAGACCTAACTTGGGATATGACTAATTCAAAATCTCCAATGACTTTGAGATTCTTTATCTGATGTTTTTTAGCTAATTTCAAACTGAGTAGAAATTCTTGATATTCTGTCACATTATTTGTGCATGCAAAAGACAGAGTAAAAAAATAAATGAAAATTTTCTCGATTGGGTGAAATGAATAATATACCTGCACCTAATCCCTCTTTTGAGATAGCTCCAACAAAATACAACATCCATAAATCATCGTCACTTGATGATTTCTCTATTTCCTCATCCAATGGTGAAGGTTGTCCCATTTTCTTTTGCAGAGAATCCTTAACTCTAAATGAATTGATATATGTGTCTACAAAATATGTCATGTCTTCATCAGAGTCTTTTTCATGTACCATCATATATGGCACTCTTGACTCCCTTTCAATCTTTACATTTCTACCATCAATAAAAAAGTGGCATAAGATAAATCACACTGCAAAATTCCACCCATAGAGGCACTCCACTTTCTTGACAACAACATCCCATAATAAGGTGGGATATGTACAACTAGGACACTCATGGTTAACTCCTTCTCAAGGAAGCCATCAAGTTTATAAGTAAATGCCCTTATAGTACCTATCACAGGTACTTCTCTTGAATCCATAGCACAACATCTACCCTGAGGAGTATCTACATTTAAATCCATGGCTTGCATTATCCTCATTGGCATGATATTATTTGAGGCCCCAGAATCAATCATATAATTATTTAAGACTCCTTCATTTATGATAACACTCAGAAAGAAAGGGTCTACATTATCAAGGCTCTCACCTACTGTGTCTTCAAGATAAATTTGGTGAATATGAGAAACCATTCCCTCTAACTCCTTATTCTTTGTCTCATTTTTATTCACTCATTCCTTTACATTATAAGAAACATTCTCATGTTCAATCCTAGTAGAATAAGAAACACCCATGACCCAGGCCACGTTTTTCTCTTTATGCTCTTCAATTCTTAGAATTTCTTGTAAAGGGACTTTAACTATAATATGAGAAAGCAACTGAAGCATATCAACAGGTGTGTAAACTGTAAATCCAAGAGACATACTTGATTTTCCTTCATGATTCTTTGGTTTGTTTCTTTCAACATTCTTTTTTGCTTCATGTCCTCTCCAGCAAATGCAACAGGTTTTTCAACTATCTTTTTCTTCACCTTAGGTGAAACATTTTCCTCACTAGGCTTTATAATTTCATCTTTCTTAGCCCATTCTTTCTCCTTGACCTCCTTGATCTTGATTGCATCCTTCCTTAGCTTATCCTACTTGACCTCCTTGCCTTTACTTTTGAACTCTTTAATGAATAGACCAGAAGGCTTTCCTTGGTCTTCACCAACTTTTTTGTTTCTCAAGTGATAATTAATTTTAACTTGAGCTAACATAGAAGCTCTTATTCAAGTAATCTCTTCATCTAAAGGTCTTCTCAAGGATACAAAATCTTCTCCTTGTTCAGCATTACACATTTGATCATCAACACATGAATCATCATCAGAAAAAAACTTGCTAATGGTATGATTCTATCCTCTACCTCTGATGATCTACATCCATATCCCGAGTCTCAATATCAAAAAAATATTCTGCCCCTCTGAGATAAAAAGTAGTCATGAGACAATCAACATTATCATCCTCAAAGGTTTCTTCTTCTTCTTCATGTAACCCATCTTTGGCAGAAATAAACTATGCAACAACAATATTCAGGTGAGTGGGGTGATTGACAAGCAACACACCAAGGTGTATCCTCAATAACATTCACTGTGTGTTTTTGCAATGGATCAGGATTTTGATGCTCTTGCTTATTCTTTTGTTGTTGAACTGGTTTGCCATCCTTCCAATTTCTATTGTAAGGATAATCCTGCAATCTTGGGGGTCTATTAAATTTATTAAACTATGGCTTATTTGGTACATAACCCTTATCATTCTTTTCCACGATCAATTTGACATCCTTCAAGGTATTAAGTACCTTGTCCCATTTGTCTTCCTCTTTAGGTTTTGACCCTAAATATTTCTCAACTCTATCCTTTGCACTCTTAGAGAATCTGGGATCCTCTCTTCTTCCAAGCTTACCTGAAGCTCTTCTATTTCCTTCAACATTTATGGCTATCCTAAATGAATCTCTAATACTTTGAGGATCTTTATCTCTAAGGATATACGTCATTTTTGCATCAAATGCATTCATATATGTAGTTAGACAAACATTATCATCCAACCTTAAAAATTGAAATAACTTATGCATAGCCTTTTGAAATCCGATATTAAAATCAGCCACATCCTCATTTAATGACTTCTTGATGTTGTTGAACTCATTTAACATAAATATTGCATTAGTTTTGTCACCATACCGCTCTTTGAAATATCTCTCAAATTATTCCCAAGAACTGATGCTTGCAGTTGGCAACCCTCTGTACCAATCCATGGCATCCTCTGTCAGAGATTGCACAAAAATTTTCATGACAACATCCTCATGCTCCACTTCATATTCATTTAACTTATCTATGAAATCCCTCAGATGTTCCTCACCAATAATAGCATTATTTCCTGCAAACTTATTGAATTTATCCCTTAAGTCATTTGGGATTGTTGTTGGTGTAAATAATTATTCATCATGGATATTATTACACTTACTTAAGTTTACTTAGGATAATGCAATTTCATAGTAGTTTAGGTATGAGACACTTGGGTATTTGTGCCACATTGGGATAGTGTGTGTAGGAGAAATTCCACCTTTTATGGTGTTGATCTTGTTGTTACACTCCACATTCAGTGGGTGATCCACCTCATGTGGACTATTATATTATTTCTCCTACCTACCCACACCTATTTCCTACCTACCCTTGTTTCTTATTGAGCCACATGTCATGTTTGTGTGCTCACATATCCCTAGCCTTGCCTATATAAGCAAGCTCATCTACATTGTATGTAACAACTATTGAATCTTGATTATTGATCATTTTCTATTGATGAGAATACAGTTTATTCTTGTCCCATATTGAGCTCTTGATCTTGGCAAAATCTCACATGGTATCAGAGCCATTGGGGCTTCATTGATTCGTCTTGAAGAGGCATTATTGCGACGTCAAGAGGCAGATCTGAGGAGCAGCATCTTTTGGAGGCGTCCTAGACCAGATCCGACCCCGTCATTACGTCCAGAAGGCCATTTCCATGAATTTTGGTTATAAAGTCGGCCTATTTTGGTGAGAAAATTTTTTTCTCCAATTTTGCTAGTATTGTACGGATTTCAAAAAAAAATCATTATATTTTTTGGAAAAAAAAAAATTAATTTTTTGAAAATATTTTTCGAAAAAATAAAAATAAAAATAAAAATTCAAAAAATTTCGATCAAAAATCATCAAAAAAAAAAAAAATCAATTCAAAAAAAACAAAAAGAGTTTTTGGGGGGTCCGCAGACCCCCTCGTACCTGCGTGTTGCAGGTTGCAGGCATACTACCTGTCGGACCGCCGTCGCCCACGCATCATTCCCTGTGCCGAGTCCAGCAGATCGCCGCCGGTCATTGCTTTCGTGTCCTCCTTGCTCCGCACGACACCGCCGCCGGCACCCAAGTCCTCGGCCGTCGACGTCCACGCCCCTCTGCCCGCACCCGTGCCTGCTGAAGCCCGTAGCCGCGACCGTCCCTTCCTCGCCGCAGAGGTTTCCCGTGCCACCGATTCCCGTGAACCGGCTGCCACCACCATGTCCTCTACCACCGGCGCACCGTTCTGCTAGCTATCTCCCACCGGACGCCTCTCCTCCACCGCCAGCCCTCGGCTTCGGCCGCTTCCTTCGCCGGCGACTACCAGACTGGAGGACCCGCGCCCGCCACGTGGCAGGCGGCCACTAGCCCGTGGGTACACCCATATACATAGTCATCTATATGGTAGCCGAGTCATCCGCCACATCATCTGCCACCCAGAGCTGCCCAATCATCAAATCTGTACGGTACGGACTGCACAGCCATCTGCCACGTCAGCTGTCCGTACAGTATGGACACCCAGTCAACAGAGGGAGAAGTTTTTGTGATGGTCATACGGCCATCAAATTTAACCCAGTGAATTTCTGACATCAGCACCACATCAGCGTTTTTCAAAAATTTGGCAGGCCCCTCTCATTTGCATTTTTGATTTTGCAGTTCAACTTCAAATGGCCATAACTTGCTCATTTTTGCTTCTTTTTGGGTGCAATTTTTTTTGAAATGGGATAGAATTTCATGCTCTCCACAATGGTGGAGAAATTTTTTGATTTTTATGCACTGATCTTTCAGAAAATGCAGTTTTTGGTGACTATACCTGAGTAATCCCAGTTTTTACAACTTCAGAGGCTTCGTTTGGGGTCATCCGACCTCCTTTTCAAGTGCCATTTTTTTTGAAAGTGCGTATTTTTTTGTCTACTTTCACATGATGCTATCAGATTGATGCCATTGTAAGTAAAAATTATACTTTCAGATTCTGGCCATTTTGGCTCTCTTGGTACTTGTATATTTGCTTGAATCTCAGTTAGATTCATTGCACTATTGATTGAAGTCTCTTGTATCTCATTTGAGAAGTTGTAAAATTTTCATCATAAGCCCACCTTGCCTTGTTTTGCAAGTGGCTCATTGTAATCGCACTAAGTATAAAGTGCCAAAATCATCACTTTGGGGGGGGGTACTTTGATTGAGTGAATTTGGGGGGGTGTCTCTTGTGCTTTTGTGCTCTTGTGTTCCTTCCTTTTTGCTGCTATGGGTTCTTCTAAGTTTCCTCTATTAACTCCACATAACTATGCTACTTGGAAAATTGATGCATGGAGTAAACTTATGGAAAAAGGACTCACTCATTACATTGATGGAACTATTGTTGCTCCCGCTAATCCTAAGGTTGATCCAGTTGGTCACTTGGATTGGCTCACTAAAAATATCATGGCAATTGGTACATTAAGAAAGTATGTATCAAAGGATCTCATTTTTCATATTGAGAAATGTACTCTAATCAATGATGTTTGGCAAAAGTTTCAAGACTTGTATGGTCAAGTTGATGAGATTAGGGGATATCAAATTGATAGTGATCTCACCATGTTAGATCCTAAGAGCTTTGATACTATACAAGATTATGTCACTAAGGAAAATGAGTTGAGGGCACAACTCAAAGATTGTAGCATTGATAAGAAGAATACTCAATTGATATTCAACTTGATAGGCAAGCTTCCACAAGAGTATGCAGCATTTGTTTCTAGTTTCCAAACCCATAGGATGACAATGGGTTCAAGCTACAAAATGCCTACATTTGATGCTTTCAATGAAATGTTGATGATGGAACAAACTAAGTTGATAAGCATGGGCATTCTTAAGGCTTCTAAGTCTCAAGCATTAGTGGCAAATCAAGGGAACAAAGGAAATCAAGGAAAGGACAACTCCAGCAAGAAGAAATGGCAATCAAAGCCTAAAGACAAAGCACCATCTTCTCCACAACAAGGAGATTCATCCTCTTCCAAGAGAGATAATTCACCAAAGAGGGAGAGACCTACTTGTGCTTATTGTAAAAAGATTGGTCATGAGGAACATCGTTGCCATTCTAAGAAGATTGATGAGCTCACACATATCATCAAAAAGCATAACATTGATTTACCTAAAGTCTACAAGAAGGATGATTCATCAACTTCCACTTCCTCACATTCAAAAGGAAAAGGGCAAGCATTCATGGCTTCAGCAAGTGGAAAGACTCACTCTTTTGGAACAAGAAAAGGAAAAGCTCTATGTGCTACTATCAGTCATGATTCAAAGAGAGGGCTTCTAGATTCAGGGGCTTCTCATCATATGGCATCTTCGCAGTCTATGTTCTCTACATTTGAGCCTTGCACCATGCCACATATTTTGATGGGCAATCATACATACATGGATGTGATTGGGAAAGGATCTATTGACATTGGGGATAACTCCTTCAATGATGTGTTGTGTGTACCCCACTTGACAAACAATCTCCTTTCTATCTATCAAATCACACATGGTGCAACTAAGAGAGTTGTGGAGTTCACACCTGACTTAGTTTTCATTAGAGACATGGAGACTAGAGCTATCATTGCAACTGGGGTGGTTGATCATGCATCTCGGTTATACTCCTTTTCAAATTTTATTGATGATGATGATTTCACATTTGATGATTCTACACATTATGATCACACTTATTGTGATGGTTCCGATTTTGAGGAGAACTTTGGACACTTGAACATGGGGATTCTCACATGTGACCCCATTCTTGAGTCTTGTATTTCATCTCCTCATATTGATATCACATCACCTATTGCACCTGATGGTGCAGATAGTGCGACAGTTTTGCCTTCATGTGATTCAGTGCAACAGGATATTCATTGTCTTCCAGCTTCAGATTCATGGGATGATTACTTGACAAATATTACAGGTTTATTTGTGGAATCCTACATTATAGATTTGAGAGACATCATTGATGACATTCATCTTCTCTTTGATGAAGGTGATCCTTCTTCAATTGTTGTGAGGGAACACTCTGACCCTCTTGTTCATTCTCTACATGATCATTCTTTCAAGGTTGAGATGATTGTGGATACTTATGTACAGCAGTTGGAGGAGGTCTCTCTATTTTTTGAGGAGACATGTGAGTCTTTGGGACATGTTCTACATCCATCTCCACTAGATCTTGGAGTACCTTTTTTAGCAGTGTGGCACAGTTTACCACCTTTGGAAGGGGTATCTTTCAGCATCGACATGGGGACACTAGAGAAGTTTTCAGAGATTCCATTCATCATGAGTTTTCTTCATACATCTTCCCTTCATGATTGGGGAGACTTCATGGATACACCTTTGGTTTTGTTTCTTCCTAAGGGGAGGAATGTTGTTCAATGTTCATGGAGCAGTTTCTTCATACATCGAGCTTCTATCATTGGTGTAGATTCTCTATTGAGGGGGGTTCATAGTTTGACTTCTCTTCTTCTCTCATATGGGAGGGACTCTTTCCTCACATGGGGTTTTGTTCCTCACATTCTTCTATGAGAGTTCTCTTGTATGTTTTCATCTCTCTTTTGGTGGAGGGTTTTTTCCCATTGGGTTTTTCTCTCTTTCCCCACTTTGTGAGAGATTTCATTGCATTGGTTTGCATGCATTTGCATTTGTACATGGGTACCTAACATGGCCTTGTAGCCGGGACCCATCTTGCATTGCTTAGTTGCATTGTAGACTTAAGTGCATTCCCCTAAGTTGCACTTAAGGGGGGGTGTTGGTGTAAATAATTATTCATCATGGATATTATTACACTTACTTAAGTTTACTTAGGATAATGCAATTTCATAGTAATTTGGGTATGAGACACTTGGGTGTTTGTGCCACATTGGGATAGTGTGTGTAGGAGAAATTCCACCTTTTATGGTGTTGATCTTGTTGTTACACTCCACTCTTGTTGTTACACTCCACATTCAGTGGGTGATCCACCTCATGTGGACTATTATATTATTTCTCCTACCTACCCACACCTATTTCCTACCTACCCTTGTTTCTTATTGAGCCACATGTCATGTTTGTGTGCTCACATATCCCTAGCCTTGCCTATATAAACAAGCTCATCTACCTTGTATGTAACAACTATTGAATCTTGATTATTGATCATTTTCTATTGATGAAAATATAGTTTATTCTTGTCCCATATTATGTCTCTATTTTGTACATTTCATTGAGCTCTTGATCTTTGCAAAATCTCACGATTGTGTTAGGATATCCTAGTATCCCATCAAAATGCAACTACCTATACCTTTCTAAATGGATAGGTCTTCTTTGAAAATGCCCAACAATAACTTGTCCAACAACATTTATTGTGGCATTAGTCCCAATGGTATTTGTTCCAGTACTAACCCTAGTAGTAACACCAATAGGCTCTTTAAAAGGTTGGGTTGTCTGATGTTTCAAGTAGCCACTTGACTTCCCTACCCAATGACTGGAACTCTAATATTCTGGGTACTCTAAACATTCTGGGCAAGAGTATTTGTACTGACATTTGGTATTGTTGTAGAAACCACACCAAAAATAGCCTGAGTTTTAGATGGACCAACAGTAAATGAAACACTATTTAATGTTTAAAACTTAAGCAAATCAATTTTTCTCTTCATTTTTGCACTTGAATCTTCCATCTCAATTTTCTTCAACTCTTTTGCAAGAGTTTCATTCTCTATCCTATCTTTTTCGAACTCAATGTCAGCTTGGGATAATTCTTGACTTAGATCTGGGATAGTTGAAGATATTTTATCATCTATCTTAACACCGGATACCTTTTGCTTTCCTTTATCCAAATCTGATTTGGGAATTCGAGCACTTGGCTGACTATAATCTACTAGCTTTTGGCTATCAACATGACTCTTAAAATTTTCTTTTGTAACATGTTCAGATCTTTTATCTAAGACCTCTCTTAGAACAAGACCCTCAACACTAGGCTTGATGTTTTCTTGAGTCAATGCTTTGAGTGTAGCCAATTTCCATTTTAGATCGTCTCTTTCTATCACATCACTAATGACTTCTGATTCCTTTTCTTTTTCTCTCTTCCTTCTCAAATTTATTTGTTCTTGGAGCTCCCTTCTCAATGTGTCTATATCTCCAAAAAATTCTTTGGTATCTAGCAAAGTCATCTCAGATCCAGAAGTATCACCTAAATCAATTAGGTTTACATTACCTTGTTCCTGAAGTAACTCATAACCACAAGGAAACTATGTTGTGAGACAAAGAGGATGAGGTACACCAATAGAATTCACTTTGGTGACTTCTACTTCTACTTTGACCTCTCTTATTTTCTGAATACTGAACCTGAGTAACCTCCTTTCTCTATTGTTGCACCTCTTCTTGGACATGTGTATCAAACAAGGAATTAAAGAATCCTAAACTATTTGATTAAGAACCCTTAGAAGATAATGTATGAATTTCAGGAACAAGATTTAAATGTGACTGTAAAGTGGAAAAATTGAACCCTAGTGACTCCCCACCTAGGAGAGAGAAAGGAAGTCACTAGGATGATTTTTCACTTGGGAGAACTTTACATTCAAAAGAGGGGCTTGAATCCACTACATCCAAATCCAAGAGAGACAAAGATGTGAGTTCCAAGTGGAATGCAAGGGTTGAAGTGTGTTTTGCCCTCTTTTGTAAATAGGAAAGTTGACTTGTTGACTATGTGGAAAAAAGAGAAAATGAGTGAAATGAGGAGCTACCAATTTAGGGTCATGCTATAATTTTGGATCTGAGCTAATTAGACTAATACAGATCTACCCTACAAATTTGGAGAAAAGTTGAGACCGTGACAAAAGTGTACACAGTCCTCCAAAAAATTCGCGAAACGAAAAGGGTTTTTCTGCCTTTGTAAATGGAATCCAGATCTGAAAATATAGCTACGCACCTGCAACCTACACAAAAAAAAGAAGGGGAGAAGGTTTGTGGATAGGGGTTTGCCTCAGCCAAACCCTGGTTGAGGAATCAACCTTGAAAGAAAGTAATTGCAAATGCTGAAATGTAAATAATGAAAGTGTATACCTTGTACATTTGCAATTTGTTGATGATGATTGATTTGCTTCTTGAATAAAATCACATATGTTGCATGAAATGGCATGTAACATGATAAAACCCTAACACACACACACATTCTTACAAATAAATGTTGTAATGTTGCTCCAATGCATGAATGAAGAAGACACATGAAGAAAGAAGACTTGATGAATGCTTGATGACAATAATGAAGACCTTCTACTTCAATTCTTGTATATTATCCCCTATCATTATTCTGTCAAATGAAGGAATTTAATATCCTTTTATACATGCCTCAATGATTAATTTTCAATCACCAAAGGCAGACAAATAAGAATTGCAAACCCCGAAGTCGGATTGTGCATAGGAAACTGGGAAAACCCAACATAGGGCCACCCTAAGAAGTTGGGACAGGGGTGCCACACCCCCGTCCTGCCCTATTTTGGGGCCCAGATAGGGTTTGGAGGAAAGAATAGGTCCTAAGTGATAGTTCTGATACTTAATGTTAAGTACAGATGCCAAGCTAATAAGATGAGAAGGGGGGGTGAATCATACAAACTTAATCTTCCATAAAAACAACATATTCAACCTCGGTAACATATACTTCAACAATATAAGAAAAACTGCTAAACATGCAAACTCATAAGCATATAAACATCATAACACTCATAACACTAGATTGAACGTGGAAACCCAAATAGGGAAAAACCACTGTGGGATTTTGGACCCACTAAGAAATATACTCTTCTAGAGTATGCTCGGTTAAAAGAAAATCATGTTAAAGATTACAAACACATTGCTAGATGTGACCCGATTAAAGGATTTCCCTCAGATCTGTTAGGATCTTCACCTTGTTAGAAGTGACCTTGTTAAAGGATTTCAAACACTCAATCAAAATGTCACCCTGCTAAAGGGTTTTCCAAATAAGACAGTTAAGTCCACTCGGTTAAGAGATTTTTTGTCACTTTACAAAATAACAGTAATAAAAATCTATCTGCAACTTCACATCTAAAAATGCTAAAGAAGATTCTTATTTGCTCAATACAATCTAGACATAGAACTAATCTTGTCCATCTTCTAGGCTCTATACTCTGTTATTCAAACAGGTCTTCAAGCTTCTATGCTCGATAATCACTATGTAGCATCCCTGTGTATACACTTGCCCGCATACATTGTTTATCAACAATTCCTTATTTATAAACAATTTGCCAACTGCTTAATCTCCTTGATCACATATCCCATGATCAATCATAGCCATCAGATCTTCAAACTTGACCAGGTTCAATGTATCCTTCTATCTGAAAATGTTTTACCCCGCCTTGGAACTTGCATACATTTCTTGGAACTTGTGCTAGGGTATTGTGGTTCAATATGAGCTGTAGAACTTCCTATCGATTTTCCTTTGCCATAGATTCTTTAAAAAACTTCATGCACGACATACCAATCATTTAATCATAACCAGCTCATCAGCTTCCTTCATGAAATAATGCTTTTATTCATTCAATGCATTCTGTTATTACTCGGTTGCAACTCGGTAAATACTAAACTTCACTCGGTAGACATTTTACCTTCATTAACCGGTAGCAATAACCTTAGGGTTTACCGACTAGGTTCTTTGCTCGGTAACATAGTATAGTATTAACCTTACAATCAAAAACATATGTAGGATATCAAAACAATCTAAACATTATGATCTCATCATTGTCTAACTCGGTAATAGTTGCCCATTGAATAACTTATTCCTCCCCTTATTCATCACATTCTTTCTGTGTCTTTTACCGACAACTTTATACTCATCAAATCATACTTCTTAAGATATGGCAACATCATACTAAATTAGAAAATCAATTTCTTGACATCAATGACAAAATAATAATATTAAGACAGTAAACATCCTTAATCAGTTATATCCATAATCATCACCAACCTTCTCAATATCCTTATTGAAATGCCAACAATCTCTCTTTGTCTATTATAATGCCAACAATCACCCCCTTTGGCATTGATGGCAAAACCAATTGATTTGACCTAATTGATTCAGATTGTTGTGAGATTCTGAAATGCTCTCCCCCTATCATCAGTCTTCTCCCCCATACATTATTCTTCTCCCCCTTTGACAACAATGCCAAAAACTAAAGAACTAAAACATGATTTCTTCCTGTATGAAGTGAATTCCTTGGAGTTTTGTGTCAACTTAGTCTCAGTCAGAGCATTTTGTCTTCAATTACTGTTCTTTGTATTTGTTTCCTGCACACCTTTAGAAAACATCCTAAAGTGTGTAAATCAACATTAACTCCTAAAACATATCTGTAGAGTCATCAAATTGATGCGTTCACCGAACTTGGTCAGTAAATGGAAGATAGGGGTAGGACCCCTAACTTACTTCTAAGATACTCAAAAGTGTCCTCTGGTAGTGGCTTGGTGAAGATATCTTCTATTTGTTCGTTTGTGCTAACATACTCCAGCACCACTTTCTTCTCTTGAGATTCTTCTCTAAGATAATGATATTTGATAGAGATGTGCTTTGTCTTAGAGTGCATAACAGGATCCTTTGAAATGTTTATGGCAGTAGTATTGTCATAGAATATAGTTACTAGCTCGGTAACTTTCTCATTTATACCTTCCAACAGTTGTTTGATACATGCTATATTGGTACAATTCAATGCTGCAGCAATGTATTCAGCTTCTATTGTTGACTGTGAAACACATCCTTGTTTCTTGCTAAGCCAACTCACTAGTCTTTCTCTTAAAAAGAAAGCTCCTCCACTTGTGCTTTTTCTGTCATCAATGTTGCCTGCCCAATTAGCATCAGTATAAACTTTTAAATCTAAAACATTTCCTTTCAGATATACTAAGCCATAATCCTCAGTGCATTTCAAGTATCTGAAAATTCTCTTGATTGCTGTCATGTGTGTTTCCTTGGGATCTATAGAAAATCTTACAACTATACCTACTGCATGTGCTATATCTGGCCTATTGTGAACAACATATTGTAGCTTTCCAATCATGGATCGGTAAAGTGTCTAATCAACAGATGCAGATTCATCATTCTTTGATAATTTACAGTTGGTAGTCATAGGAGTACTTACTGGTTTTGAATCCTCCATTCCAAATTTCTTCAAGATTTCGTTTATGTACTTGGATTGAGTAATGAAAATCTCATCTTTCATTTGCAGTATTTGTAAACCTATAAAATACTTTATCTCACCGATTAATGACATCTCAAGTTCTTTGCTCATTTCATTTCCAAAGTTCTTGCATAGAGAGTCATTTCCACAAAAGATAATATCATCATCAAATATGGTTGAGATCAGTATTCCATTTTCATCATTCTTCGTGTACGTGTTACTATTTTCACTTGTTCTCATAAAACCAATCTTGATTAAATAAAAATGCAATCTTTCATACCATGCTCTAGGTGCTTGCTTCAGACCATATAAAGCTTTGTTCAATTTACATACCTGATCTTTATTCTTGTCTTCAACAAATCCTTCAAGTTATTCAATAGAAACTTCTTCTTCTAATATACCATTCAAAAATGCAAATTTGACATCCATTTGATATACCTTGAAATTCTTGTAAGCAACATATGCCAACAATGTTCTTACTCCTTCAAGTCTTGCCACAGGTGCAAAAGTCTCACCATAATCAATTCCTTCTTCTTGGGCATAACCTTTGCAAACTAGTCTTGCATTATTTCAAATAACCTCACCTTTTTCATTCAGTTTGTTTCTGAAAATACACTTTGTACCAATTACATTTTTGTCTTTCATACTTGGGACCAATGTCCATGTGTCATTTTTCTTGATTTGATCAATCTCTTATGTCATAGCATTTATCCAATCTTCACTATTAAATGCCTCTTTCACTATCCTTGGTTCAAATTTAGATATTAGACATCTGTTCTATCTTAGTTTGTTCCTTGTCATCACTGGATCATCCTTATCTCCTATAATCTGACTTGATGCATGATGTCTCCTGACATACTTGGCTAAAACAGGCTAGGTAGGTTCTGTATGATCTTCTTCATCACTCGGTAACTGGATATTCTCTTCATTTTCTTCAACAGTTCTCTCGGTAAGACTTGTCAGTTGAACATAGACAAATTCATCATAATCTTCTGGTTCCTTGGAGTTTCCTTCATCATTTCTTTCTGCAAATTCATCAATTTTCACATTTTCACTTTCCACTATTTTGTTAGATGATTTGATCAGACATTTAAATTCTTTACTTCTAGAAGAATAACCAAGAAATGTTCCTTCTTCACTTTTTTGATCAAACTTGCCATTTCTATCATCTTTGTGAACATAGCATCTACTTCCAAAAATTTTGAAATAACTTACATTATGTTTCTTGTCATACCAGATCTCATATGGTGTCTTCAAAGTTCCTTTCTTCAGTTGTACTTGGTTCAGGGTGTAAACTATTGTGCTTATTGCTTCTCTCCAAAATGTTTGTGACACTCTCTTTTCAATCATCAAGGCTCTGGCACAATCCAAAATAGATTTGTTTCTTCTCTCAGCTATTCCATTTTGTTGTGGAGTTCTCGGTGTAGAGACTTGTCTTTTTATACCATGATCATTGCAGAATAAGTTGAACTCGTTAGATGTGAACTCCCCTCCTCTATCTGATCTAAGACATTTCAGTTGTCTTCCTGTTGCATTTTCAACTCTTGCCTTGTACCATTTAAACATTTGAAAAGCTTCTGATTTTTCTTTTAAAAACATAACTGACATCATCCTTGAGTAATTATCCACAAATAATATGAAATATTTATCACCAAAATAACTTTGAACTTTCATAGTACCACAAAGATCAGTGTGCATAAGATCTAAAATTCCCTTAGAAGTGTAGAACTTACTTGTAAAGCGTGATCTTGTCAATTTACCAATCTACAATCCTTGGCACATAGAATTCTCAGGTTTTTCAAGACTCGGTAGATCTCTTCCTCGGTGCTTCTTGCTTATTTTGATCAGATTATCAAAATTTATATGACAATACCTTTTATGCCATAGCTAGGTATCATCTATCTTTGCATACAAACACTTGTTCCGAGTTGAGTCAAGGTGAAATGTCTTACCTTTTGTTTGTGTCCCGGTAGCAGCTAACTTTCCATGCTTATCATGAACTTTGACAATTCCTTTCGGAAATTATATTCAGTAACCTATATTGTTTAGTTGTGCTACACTCAACAAATTTTATTTCAAACCGTAAACCCAATAAACATCATTGTATCTTACATTGTTAAGAAGTGTTATAGATCCTTTACCTCTTACCGGACATGGTGCATCATTACCAAATGTTACATAGCCTCCATCATAATCTTCTAATGTAGCAAATTTATGTTTATCACCTGCCATGTGATGTGAGCATCCACTATCTATGATCCAAGAATCATTAGTATTTATGTGAGATATTAGGGATTTTTCTTCATACCTTTCTTCATCTGATCCATCTTTGATAGCCACATAAACTACTTCCTCTGTATCATTTTCATCTGATTTATCATCATTTGATTCCTCATTAGCTATTAGGCATGACTTTCTATCTCTTCTTCTGAAGTCTCGGTGTCCTCTGTAATGATTATCTTTCTGTCTATCATCTCGGTAATCTCTCTTTTCAGTAGAATCTTTGTCAGGACAGTTAGAAGCCGTATGTCTTATCTTATCACAATTGAAACATTTCAATGGTAGTTTTCCTTTATACTTACCTTTGCCTCTCGGTAACCTTCTGGCTAATACTGCTTCAAACTCTTCTTGCTTTCTGATTTCCTCATACGGTTTGTGCACTTTTTCCATGTTCTTACAAAATCTTTCACTTGCTCCACTGTTATCCCCTTCAGAGTACTTACTTATTCTATCATTGTAAGCAATAGATTCACCAATATGAAAAAGAACTAAATCCAGACTCTACTTTATTTACCGATGACCCACTGTTACCAAAATTACTTAACTCAAATGCATGTAGCTTACCAATAGTAGCATCTAAAGAAACTGGCATATTGGGTACAAACCTCAATTCATTGATTGTAGAGACTCGGATTGCATATGCTGGTAGAAGGGTTCTTAACATCTTACTTGTTATATCCTTTTCTTCAATAGTTCCACCTGCTCCTTTGATTTGATTGACAATCTCCTTTAGTCTTGTACTGTACTGGGTTATGTTCTCACCTTCATTCATCCTCATAGATTCAAGTTGTCCTCTTAGACTATCCACTTTTGCTCTTTGAACATGTTCATCTCCACCATACACAGATATGAGCTTGTCCCACATTGCCTTTGCATCATTGTAGCCTTCTAGATCATTAGACTCTGAGTCGGTCAATGCAGATGTTATTTCAATCATTGCTTGAATATGTTCTTGCTTTGCCTTTATCTCTTCCATTGTCAATGGTATGTTCTCAATGTAATGAAATCATTCTCCAGATAATATACAACATATTCTCCAACTCCTGATAGGTGCAGCTTCATCCTTTTCTACCATGTAGAGAAACTTGACTTGTTCAGCTTCGGTGCATCTCTCTTATACATCTTTGGATCTTTTCCTCAAGCACTTTTAACCTTTTCTTCTGGAGTCCAAAGCTCTGATACCAATTGATAGCTCTGATACTTAATGTTAAGTACAGATGCCAAGCTAATAAGATGAGAGGGGATGTGAATCATACAAACTTAATCTTCCATAAAAACAATAGATTCAACCTCGGTAACATATACTTCAGCAATATAACCAAAACTGCTAAACATGCAAACTCATAAGCATATAAACATCATAACACTCATAACACCAGATTTAACATGGAAACCCAAATAGGGAAAAACCACTGTGGGATTTCGAACCCACTAAAAAATATACTCTTCTAGAGTATGCTCGGTTAAAAGCAAATCCTGTTAAATATTAAAAACACATTGCTAGATGTGACCTGGTTAAGGGATTTCCCTCAAATCTGTTAGGATCTTCACCTTGTTAGAAGTGACCTTGTTAAAGGATTTTAAACACTCAATCAAAATGTCACCTTGCTAGAGGGTTTTACAAATAAGACTGTTAAGTCCACTTGGTTCAGAGATTTTCTGTCACTTTACAAAATAATAGTAATAAAAATCTATCTGCAAGTTCACATCTAAAAATGCTAAAGCAGATTCTTATTTGCTCAATACAATCTAGACATAGAACTAATCTTGTCCATCTGTTGGGGTCTATACTCTGTTATTCAAATAGGTCTTCAGGCTTCTGTGCTCAGTAATCACTATGTAGCATCCCTATGATACACTTGCCTGCATACATTGTTTATCAATAGTTCCTTATTTATATACAATTTGCCAACCGCTTATTCTCCTTGATCACATATCCCATGATCAATCATAGCCATCATATCTTCAAACTTGACGAGGTTCAATGTATCCTTTGATCTGAAAACATTTTACCCCACCTTGGAACTTGCATACATTTCTTCCTGCCCATTTTCCTTTGCCATAGATCTTCCTACCCATTTTCCTTTGCCATAGATTCTTTAACAAACTTCATGCATGGCATACCGATCATTTAATCATAACCAACTCATCAGCTTCCTTCATTAAATAATGCTTTTATTCATTCAATGCATTCTGTTATTACTTGTTAGCAACTAGGTAAATACAAAACTTCACTCGGTAGACATTCTGCCTTCATTAACCGATAGCAATAACCTTAGGATTTACCGACTAGGTTCTTTAGGGTTTACCGTCTAGGTCTTTGCTCGGTAACATAGTATAGTATTAACCTTATAATCAATAACATATGTAGGATATCAAAACAATCTAAACATCATGATCTCATCATTGTCTAACTCGGTAATAGTTTCCCATTGAATAACTTATTCCTCCCCTTATTCATCACATTCTTTCTGTGTCTTTTACCGACATCTTTATACTCATCAAATCATACTTCTTAAGATATGGCAACATCATACTGAATTAGAAAATCAATTTCTTGACATCAATGACAAAATAATAATATTAAGACAGTAAACATCCTTAATCAGTTATATCCATAATCATCACCAACCTTCTCAATATCCTTATTGAAATGCCAACAATCTCTCTTTGTCTGTTATAATGCCAACAATCTCCCCCTTTGGCATTGATGGCAAAACCAATTGATTTGAGCTAATTGATTCGGATTGTTGTGAGATTCTTAAATTCTCTCCCCTTGTCATCAGTCTTCTCCCCCATACATTATTCTTCTCCCCTTTTCTTCAGTCTTCTCCCCCTTTGACAACAATGCAAAAAAGTAAAGAACTAAAACATGATTTCTTCTTGTATGAAATGAATTCCTTGCAATTTTGTGTCAACTTAGTCTCGGTCAGAGTATTTTGTCTTCAATTCCTGTTCTCTGTATTTGTTTCCTGCACACCTTTAGAAAACATCCTAAAGTGTGTAAATGAGCGTCAACTAATAAAAGATATTCTGTAGAGTCATCGAATTGATGCATTCACCGAACTTGGTCAGTGAATGGAAGATAAGGGTAGGACCCCTAACTTACTTCTAAGATACTCAAAATTTTCCTTTGGTAGTGGCTTGGTGAAGATATCTACTATTTGTTCGTTTGTGCTAACATACTCCAACACGACTTTCTTCTCTTGAGCTTCTTCTCTAAGATAATGATATTTTATAGAGATGTGCTTTTTCTTAGAGTGCATAAAAGGATCCTTTGAAATGTTTATGACACTAGTATTGTCACAGAATATTGTTACTGGCTCGATAACTTTCTCAATTATACCTTCCAACAGTTGTTTGATCCATGGTATATTAGCACAATTCAATGCTGCAGCAACATATTCAGATTCTGTTGTTGACTGTGAAACACATCCTTGTTTGTTGCTAAGCCAACTCACTAGTCTTTCTCTTAAAAAGAAAGCTCCTCCACTTGTGCTTTTTCGGTCATCAATGTTGCCTGCCCAATTTGCATCAGTATAAACTTTTTAATCAAAAACATTTCCTTTTAGATATACTCAGCCATAATCTTCAGTGCCTTTCAAGTATCTGAAAATTCTCTTGATTGCAGTCATGTGTGTTTCCTTGGGATCTGCAAAAAATCTTGCAACTATACCTATTGTATGTCCTATATCTAGCCTACTGTGAACAACATATTGTATCTTTCCAATCATGGATTGGTAAAGTGTCTCATCAACAGATACAGATTCATCATTGTTTGATAATTTATAGTTGGTAGTCATAGGAGTACTTACTGGTTTTCAATCCCCCATTCCAAATTTCTTCAAGATTTCCTTTATGTACTTGGATTGAGTAATGAAAATCTCATCTTTCATTTGCAGTATTTGTAAACCTATAAAATACTTTATCTCACTGATTAATGACATCTCAAATTATTTGCTCATTTCATTTCCAAAGTTCTTGCATAAAGAGTCATTTCCATAAAAGATAATATCATCAACAAATATGGCTGAGATCAGTATTCCATTTTCATCATTCTTCATGTACATGTTACTATTTTCACTTATTCTTATAAAACCAATCTTAATTAAATAAGACTGCAATCTTTCATACCATGCTCCAGAAGCTTATTTCAGACCATATAAAGCTTTGTTCAATTTACATACCTGATCTTTATTTTTGTCTTCAACAAATCCTTGAGGTTGTTCAATAAAAACTTCTTCTTCTAATATACCATTCAGAAATGTAGATTTGACATCCATTTGATATACCTTGAAATTCTTGTAAGCAGCATATGCCAACAATGTTTTTACTCCTTCAAGTCTTGCCACAGGTGCAAAAGTATCACCATAATCAATTCCTTCTTCTTGGGCATAACCTTTGCAAACTAGTCTTTCTTTATTTCGAATGACCTCACCTTTTTCATTCAGTTTGTTTCTGAAAATCCACTTTGTACCGATTACATTTTAGTTCTTCAGTCTTGGGACCAGTGTCCATGTGTCATTTTTCTAGATTTGATCAGTCTCTTTTGTCATAACATTTATCCAATCTTCACTGTTAAATGCCTCTTTCACTATCCTTAGTTCAAATTCAAATATCAGACATGTGTTATGTCTCAGTTTGTTCCTTGTCATCACTGGATCATCCTTATCTCTTATAATCTGACTTGATGCATGATGTCTTCTAACATACTTGGCTAATGTAGGCGTGGTAGGTTTTGTATGATCTTCTTCATCACTTGGTAACTGGATATTCTCTTCATTTTCTTCAACAGTTCTCTCAGTAAGACTTGTCGGTTGAACATAGACAAATTCATCATAATCTTCTGGTTCCTTGGAGTTTCCTTCATCATTTCTTTCTACAAATTCATCAGTTTTCACATTTGCACTTTCTACTATATTGTTAGATGATTTGATTAGACATTTAAATTCTTTACTTCTAGAAGAATAACCAAGAAATGTTCCTTCTTCACTTTTCTGATCAAACATGCCATTTCTATCATCTTTGTGAACATAACATCTACTTCCAAAGATTTTGAAATAACTTACATTACGTTTCTTTTCATACCAGATCTCATATGGTGTCTTCAAAGTTCCTTTCTTAAGTTGTACTCATTTTAGGGTGTAAACTGTTGTGCTTATTGCTTCTCTCCAAAATGTTTATGACACTCTCTTTTCAATCATCAGGGTTCTGGCACAATCCACAATAGATCTGTTTCTTCTCTCAGCTATTCCATTTTGTTGTGGAGTTCTCGGTGTAGAGACTTGTCTTTTTATACCATGCTCATTGCAGAATAAGTTGAACTCGTTAGACGTGAACTCTCCTCCTCTATCTGATCTAAGACATTTTAGTTGTCTTCCTGTTTCATTTTCAACACTTGCCTTGTACCATTTAAACATTTGAAAAGCTTCTGATTTTTCTTTTAAAAACATAACTAACATCATCTTTGAGTAATCATCCACAAATAATATGAGATATTTATCACCAAAATAACTTTGAACTTTCATAGGACCACAAAGATCAATGTGCACAAGATCTAAAATTCCCTTAGAAGTGTAGAACTTACTTGTAAAGCTTGATCTTGTCAATTTACCAATCTGGCATCCTTGGCACATAGCATTCTTTTGTTTTTCAAGACTCGGTAGACCTCTTACTCGGTGCTTCTTGCTTATTTTGATCAGATTATCAAAATTTATATGACAAAACCTTTTATGCCATAGTTAGGTATCATCTATCTTTGCATACAAACACTTGTTCCGAGTTGAGTCAAGGTGAAATGTGTTACCTTTTGTTTGTGTCCCAGTAGCAGCTAACTTTCCATGCTTATCATGAACTTTGACAATTCCTTTCTGAAATTATATTCGTTAACCTGTATTGTTTAGTTGTGCTACACTCAACAAATTGTACTTCAAACCGTAAACCCAATAAACATCATTGTATCTTACATTGTCAAGAAGTGTTATAGATACTTTACCTCTTATCGGACATGATGCATCATTACCAAATGTTACATAGCCTCCATCATAATCTTCTAATGTACCAAATTTATGTTTATCACCTGTCATGTGATGTGAGCATCCACTATCTATCATCCAAGAATCCTTAGTATTTATGTGAGATATTAGGGCTTTTTCTTCATACCTTTCTTCATCTGATCCATCTTTGATAGCCTCAAAAAATACTTCCTCTGTATCAGTTTCATCTGATTTATCATCATTTGATTCCTCATCAACTATTAGGCATGACTTCCTATCTCTTCTTCTGAAGTCTCGGTGTCCTCTGTAATGATTATCTTTCTGTCTGTCATCTCAGTAATCTCTCTTTTTAGTAGAATATTTGTCAGGATAGTTAGAAGCCATATGTCCTATCTTATCACAATTGAAACATTTCAAAGGTAGTTCTCCTTTATACTTACCTTTGCCTCTCGGTAACCTTCTGGCTAATAGTGCTTCAAACTCTTCTTGCTTTCTGATTTCCTCATACAGTTTGTGCACTTTTTCCATGTTCTTGCAAAATCTTTCACTTGCTCCACTGTGATCCAATTCAGAGTACTTACTCATTCTATCATTATAATCAACAGATTCACCAATATGAAAAGAACTAAATGCAGACTCAACTTTATTTACCGATGACCCACTGTTACCAAAATTACTTAACTCAAATGCATGTAGCTTACCAATAGTAGCATCTAAAGAAACTGGCATATTGAGTACAGACCTCAATTGATTGATTGCAGAGACTTGCATTGCATAAGCTGGTAGAAGGGTTCTTAACATCTTACTTGTTATATCCTTTTCTTCAATAGTTCCACCTGCTCCTTTGATTTGATTGACAATCTCCTTTAGTCTTGTACTGTACTGGGTTATGTTCTGACCTTCATTCATCCTCATAGATTCAAGTTGTCCTCTTAGACTATCCACTTTTGCTCTTTGAACATGTTCATCTCCACCATACACAGATATGAGGTTGTCCCACATTGCCTTTGCATCATTGTAGCCTTGTAGATCATTAAACTCTGAGTCGGTCAATGCAGATGTTATTTCAATCATTGCTTGAAGATGTTCTTGCTTTGCCTTTATCTCTTCCATTGTCAATGGATAGGTTCTCAATGTAATGAAATCATTCTCCAGATAATATACAACATATTCTCCAACTCCTGATAGGTGCAGCTTCATCCTTTTCTACCATGTAGAGAAACTTGACTTGTTCAGCTTCGGTGCATCTCTCTTATACATCTTTGGATCTTTTCCTCAAGCACTTTTAACCTTTTCTTCTGGAGTCCAAAGCTCTGATACCAATTGATAGCTCTGATACTTAATGTTAAGTACAGATGCCAAGCTAATAAGATGAGAGGGGGGGTGAATCATACAAACTTAATCATAAAAACAACAGATTCAACCTCGGTAAGATATACTTCAGCAATATAACCAAAATTGCTAAACATGCAAACTCATAAGCATATAAACATCATAACACTCATAACACCAGATTTAACGTGGAAACCCAAATAGGGAAAAACCACTGTGGGATTTCGGACCCACTAAGAAATATACTCTTCTAGAGTATGCTTGGTTAAAAGCAAATCCTGTTAAAGATTACAAACACATTGCTAGATGTGACCCGGTTAAGGGATATTCCTTAGATCTGTTAGGATCTTCACCTTGTTAGAAGTGACCTTGTTAAAGGATTTCAAACACACAATCAAAATGTCACCTTGCTAGAGGGTTTTACAAATACGACTGTTAAGTCCACTCGGTTAAGAGATTTTCTGTCACTTTACAAAATAACAGTAATAAAAATCTATCTACAACTTCACATCTAAAAATGCTCAAGCAGATTCTTATTTGCTCAATACAATCTAGACATAGAACTAATCTTGTCCATCTATTGGGGTCTATACTCTGTTATTCAAATAGGTCTTCAAGCTTCTGTGCTCGGTAATCACTATGTAGCATTCTTTTGCATACACTTGCCTGCATACATTGTTTATCAACAGTTCCTTATTTATAAACAATTTGCCAACCACTTATTCTCCTTGATCACATATCCCATGATCAATCATAGCCATCATATCTTCAAACTTGACCAGGTTCAATGTATCTTCTGATCTGAAAACATTTTACCCCACCTTGGAATTTGCATACATTTCTTGTAACTTGTGCTAGGGTATTGCGGTTCAATTTGAGTTGTAGATCTTCCTGCCCATTTCCCTTTGCCATAGATTCTTTAACAAACTTCATGCATGGCATACCAATCATTTAATCATAACTAGCTCATCAGCTTCCTTCATTAAATAATGCTTTATTCATTCAATGCATTCTGTTATTACTTGGTTGCAACTCGGTAAATACTAAACTTCACTTAGTAGACATTCTGTCTTCATTAACCGATAGCAATAACCTTAGGGTTTACCGACTAGGTTCTTTGCTCGGTAACATAGTATAGTATTAACCTTACAATCAATAACATATGTAGGATATCAAAACAATCTAAACATCATGATCTAATCATTGTCTAACTCAGTAATAGTTGTCCATTGAATAACTTATTCCTCCCCTTATTCATCACATTCTTTCTGTGTCTTTTACCGACATCTTTACACTCATCAAATTATATGTCTTAAGATATGGCAACATCATACTGAATTAGAAAATCAATTTCTTGACATCAATGACAAAATAATAATATTAAGACAGTAAACATCCTTAATCAGTTATATCCATAATCATCACCAACCTTCTCAATATCCTTATTGAAATGCCAACAATCTCCCCCTTTGGCATTGATGGCAAAACCAATTGATTTGACCTAATTGATTTGGATTGTTGTGAGATTCTTAAATGCTCTCCCCTTGTCATTAGTCTTCTCCCCCATACATTATTCTTCTCCCCTTTTCTTCAGTCTTCTCCCCCTTTGACAACAATTCCAAAAAGTAAAGAACTAAAACATGATTTCTTCCTGTATGAAGTGAATTCCTTGCAATTTTGTGTCAACTTAGTCTTGGTCAGAGCATTTTGTGTTCAATTCTTGTTCTCTGTATTTGTTTCCTGCACACCTTTAGAAAACATCCTAAAGTGTGTAAATCAGCATCAACTCCTAAAAGATATTATGTAGAGTCATCGAATTGATGCATTCACCGAACTCAGTCAGTGCATTGAAGATAGGGGTAGGTCCCCTCACTTACTTCTGAGATACTCAAAACTGTCCTTTCGTAGTGGCTTGGTGAATATATCTACTATTTGTTCCTTTGTGCTAACATACTCCAACACCACTTTCTTCTCTTGAGCTTCTTCTCTAAGATAATGATATTTGATAGAGATGTGTTTGTCTTAAAGTGCATAACAGGATCCTTTGAAATGTTTATGGCACTAGTATTGTCATAGAATATAGTTACTGGCTCAGTAACTTTCTCAATTATACATTCCAATAGTTGTTCGATCCATGGTATATTGGTACAATTCAATGCTGCAGCAATGTATTTAGCTTCTACTGTTGACTGTGAAACACATCCTTTTTTCTTGCTAAGCCAACTCACTAGTCTTTCTCTTAAAAAGAAAGCTCCTCCACTTGTGCTTTTTCTGTCATCAATGTTGCCTGCCCAATAAGCATCAGTATAAAATTTTAAATCTAAAACATTTCCTTTCATATATACTAAGCCATAATCTTCAGTGCCTTTCAAGTATCTGAAAATTCTCTTGATTGCAGTCATGTGTGTTTACTTGGGATCTACAAAAAATCTTGCAACTATACCTACTACATGTTCTATATCTGGCCTACTGTGAACAACATATTGTAGCTTTCCAATCATGGATCGGTAAAGTGTCTCATCAACAAATGTAGATTCATCATTGTTTGATAATTTATAGTTGGTAGTCATAGGAGTACTTACTGGTTTTCAATCCCCCATTCCAAATTTCTTCAAGATTTCCTTTATGTACTTGGATTGAGTAATGAAAATCTCATCTTTCATTTGCAGTATTTGTAAACCTATAAAATACTTTATCTCACCGATTAATGACATCTCAAATTCTTTGCTCATTTCATTTCCAAAGTTCTTGCATAGAGAGTCATTTCCACAAAAGATAATATCTTCAACAAATATGGCTGAGATCAGTATTCCATTTTCATCATTCTTCATGTACATGTTACTATTTTCACTTATTCTTATAAAACCAATCTTGATTAAATAAGAGTGCAATCTTTTATACCATGCTCCAGACGCTTGTTTCAGACCATATAAAGCTTTGTTCAATTTACATACCTGATATTTATTCTTGTCTTCAACAAATCCTTCAGGTTGTTCAATAAAAACTTCTTCTTCTAATATACCATTCAGAAATGTAGATTTGACATCCATTTGATATACCTTGAAATTCTTGTAAGCAACATATGCCAACAATGTTCTTACTCCTTCAAGTCTTGCCACAGGTGCAACAGTCTCACCATAATCAATTCCTTCTTCTTGGGCATAACATTTGCAAACTAGTCTTGCTTTATTTCGAATAACCTCACCTTTTTCATTCAGTTTGTTTCTGAAAATCCACTTTGTACCAATTACATTTTAGTCCTTTGGTCTTGGGACCAGTGTCCATGTGTGATTTGTCTTGATTTGATCAATCTCTTTTGTCATAACATTTATCCAATCTTCATTGTTAAATGCCTCTTTCACTATCCTTAGTTCAAATTCAAATATCAGACATGTGTTCTGTCTTAGTTTGTTCCTTGTCATCACTGGATCATCCTTATCTCTTATAATCTGACATGATGCATGATGTCTTTTGACATACTTGGCTAATGCAAGCTCGGTAGGTTCTGTATGATCTTCTTCATCACTTGGTAACTGGATATTCTCTTCATTTTCTTCAACAGTTCTCTTGGTAAGACTTTTTAGTTGAACAAAGACAAATTCTTCATAATTTTCTGGTTCCTTGGAGTTTCCTTCATCATTTCTTTCTGCAAATTCATCAATTTCACATTTTCACATTTTCACTTTCTACTATTTTGTTAGATGATTTGATTAGACATTTAAAATCTTCACTTCTGGAAGAATAACCAAGAAATGTTCCTTCTTCACTTTTCTGATGAAACTTGGCATTTCTATCATCTTTGTGAACATAGCATCTACTTCCAAAGATTTTAAAGTAACTTACATTAGGTTTCTTGTCATACCAGATCTCATATGGTGTCTTCAAAGTTCCTTTCTCCAGTTGTACTCGGTTCAGGGTGTAAACTATTGTGCTTATTGCTTCTCCCCAAAATGTTTGTGAAACTCTCTTTTCAATCATCAGGGTTCTGGCACAATCCACAATAGATCTGTTTCTTCTCTCATCTATCCCATTTTGTTGTGGAGTTCTCGGTGCAGAGACTTATCTTTTTATACCATGATCATTGCAGAACAAGTTGAACTCATTAGATGTGAACTCTCCTCCTCTATCTGATCTAAGACATTTCAGTTGTCTTCCTGTTTCATTTTCAACTCTTTCCTTGTACCATTTAAACATTTGAAAAGCTTCTGATTTTTCTTTTAAAAACATAACTAACATCTTCCTTGAGTAATTATCCACAAATAATATGAAATATTTATCACCAAAATAACTTTGAACTTTCATAGGACAACAAAGATCAGTGTGCACAAGATTTAAAATTCCCTTAGAAGTGTAGAACTTACTTGTAAAGCTTGATCTTGTCATTTTACCTATCTGGCATCCTTGGCACATAGCATTCTCTAGTTTTTCAAGACTCGATAGACCTCTTACTCGGTTCTTCTTTCTTATTTTGATCAGATTATCAAAATTTACATGACAAAACCTTTTATGCCATAGCCAGGTATCATCTATCTTTGCATACAAACACTTGTTTCGAGTTGAGTCAACGTGAAATGTCTTACCTTTTGTTTGTGTCCCGGTAGCAGCTAACTTTCCATGCTTATCATGAACTTTGACAATTCCTTTCTGAAATTCTATTTGGTAACCTGTATTGTTTAGTTGTGCCACACTCAACAAATTGTATTTCAAACCTTCAAACCAATAAACATCATTGTATCTTACATTGTCAAGAAGTGTTATATATCCTTTACCTCTTACTGGACATGGTGCATTATTACCAAATCTTACATAGCCTCCATCATAATCTTCTAGTGTAGAAAATTTGTGTTTATCACTTGTCATGTGATGTGAGCATCCACTATCTATGATCCAAGAATCATTAATATTTATGTGAGATATTAGAGATTTTTCTTCATACCTTTCTTCATCTGATCCATCTTTGATAGCCACATAAACTACTTCCTCTATATCAGTTTCATCTGATTTATCATCATTTGATTCCTCATTAGCTATTAGGCATGACTTTCTATCTCTTCTTCTGAAGTCTCGGTGTCCTCTGTAATGATTATCTTTCTGTCTGTCATCTCGGTAATCTCTCTTTTCAGTAGAATCTTTGTCAGGACAGTTAGAAGCCATATGTTCTATCTTATCACAATTGAAACATTTCAAAGGTAGTTTTCCTTTATACTTACCTTTGCCTCTCGGTAACCTTCTGGCTAATACTGCTTCAAACTCTTCTTGCTTTCTGATTTCCTCATATGGTTTGTGCACTTTTTCCATGTTCTTACAAAATCTTTCACTTGCTCCACTGTTATCCCCTTTAGAGTACTTACTCATTCTATCATTGTAAGCAATAGATTCACCAATATGAAAAGAACTAAATGCATACTCTACTTTATTTACCGATGACCCACTATTACCAAAATTACTTAACTCAAATGCATGTAGCTTACCAATAGTAGCATCTAAAGAAACTGGCATATTGGGTACAAACCTCAATTCATTGATTGTAGAGACTTGGATTGCATATGCTGGTAGAAGGGTTCTTAACATCTTACTTGTTATATCCTTTTCTTCAATAGTTCCACCTGCTCCTTTGATTTGATTGACAATATCCTTTAGTCTTGTTATGTACTGGGTTATGTTCTGACCTTCATTCATCCTCATAGATTCAAGTTGTCCTCTTAGACTATCCACTTTTGCTCTTTGAACATGTTCATCTCCACCATACACAGATATGAGCTTGTCCCACATTGCCTTTGCATCATTGTAGCCTTCTAGATCATTAGACTCTGAGTCGGTCAATGCAAATGTTATTTCAATCATTGCTTGAATATGTTCTTTCTTTGCCTTTATCTCTTCCATTGTCAATGGTATTTTCTCAATGTAATGAAATCATTCTCCAGATAATATACAACATATTCTCCAACTCTTGATAGGTGCAGCTTCATCCTTTTCTACCACGTAGAGAAACTTGACTTGTTCAGCTTCGGTGCATCTCTCTTATACATCTTTGGATCTTTTCCTCAAGCACTTTTAACCTTTTCTTCTGGAGTCCAAAGCTCTGATACCAATTGATAGTTCTGATACTTAATGTTAAGTATAGATTCCAAGCTAATAAGATGAGAGGGGGGGTGAATCATACAAACTTAATCTTCCATAAAAACAACAGATTCAACCTCGGTAACATATACTTCAGCAATATGACCAAAACTGCTAAACATGAAAACTCATAAGCATATAAACATCATAACACTCATAACACTAGATTTAATTGCGAAACCCAAATAGGGAAAAACCACAGTAGGATTTCAGACCCACTAAGAAATATACTCTTCTAGAGTATGCTCGGTTAAAAGCAAATCCTGTTAAAGATTACAAACACATTGCTAGATGTGACCCGATTAAGGGATTTCCCTCAGATTTGTTAGGTCTTCACCTTGTTAGAAGTGACCTTGTTAAAGGATTTCAAACACTCAATCAGAATGTCACCTTGCTAGAGGGTTTTACAAATAAGACTGTTAAGTCCACTCGGTTAAGAGATTTTCTGTCACTTTACAAAATAACAGTAATAAAAATATATCTGCAACTTCAAATCTAAAAATGCTAAAGCAGATTCTTATTTGCTCAATACAATCTAGACATATAACTAATCTTGTCCATCTGTTGGGGTCTATACTCTATTATTCAAACAGTTCTTCAAGCTTTTGTGCTCGGTAATCACTATGTAGCATCCTTGTGCATACACTTGCCCGCATACATTGTTTATCAATAGTTCCTTATTTATAAACAATTTAACAACCGCTTAATCTCCTTGATCACATATCCCATGATCAATCATAGCCATCAGATCTTCAAACTTGACCAAGTTCAATGTATCCTTCGATCTGAAATTGTTTTACCCCACCTTGGAACTTGCATACATTTCTTGGAACTTGTGCTAGGGTATTGCGGTTCAATCTGAGCTATAGATCTTCATGTCAATTTTCCTTTGCCATAGATTCTTTAAAAAACTTTATGCATGACATACCAATCATTTAATCATAACCAGCTCATCAACTTCCTTCATTAAATAATGCTTTTATTCATTCAATGCAATCTGTTATTACTCGGTTGCAACTCGATAAATACTAAACTTCACTCGGTAGACATTCTGCCTTCATTAACCGATAGCAATAACCTTAGGGTTTACCGACTAGGTTCCTTAGGGTTTACCGACTAGGTTCTTTGCTCAGTAACATAGTATAGTATTAACCTTACAATCAATAACATATGTAGGATATCAAAAAAATCTAAACATCATGATCTCATCATTGTCTAACTCGGTAATAGGTTCCCATTGAATAACGTATTCCTCCCCTTATTCATCATATTCTTTTTGTGTCTTTTACCGACATCTTTATACTCATCAAATCATACTGCTTAAGATATGGCAACATCATGCTGAATTACAAAATCAATTTCTTGACATCAATGACAAAATAATAATATTAAGATAGTAAACATCCTTAATCAGTTATATCCATAATCATCAACAACCTTCTCAATATCCTTATTGAAATGCTAACAATCTCTCTTTGTCTGTTATAATGCCAACACTGAGAAAGAAAGATCCCAAGGGTAAAAGTACAGAAAGGGGTCAGGAGGGTGTCGTCACCAAGGTGAGGACTTCAAATATGGTTAAAATTTATAGGGTTGCAATTTTATGACACTACAATGACTTACTTGCATTCTTATGCTTAGGTTTCCATGACGAGGGAGCAGTGCTAATTTCTGCATTTCTTCTTGTCTCATTTCTTTGCAGAGCTCTAGGAAGCTCTTCCAACTTCTCTTCCATATGCAACCTCATGTAACCTCTGGTGTTCTTTTCTTTACACAGTGACAAAATCTTTCAAAAACTTGTTAGAAATATTCAACAATACACGCACTAGCACAGAGACCTCAGAGTTGTCTCCCAAATCGCTTTGGGATACCAAATAATACACTACTTGGCAATCTTTGAGATAAATTTGTGAACCTTGCTCACAAACAAGAATGTTTTTCTCACAAAAATGTAGAACACCCTTTACATAGAAAATCATGAGCTGGAAACACCAAACTGTGGGCTCAACCATCAAATTACAAAAAAACCATGAAAATTCAATGCAATTTTTCCAAATGGACGACAAGATTGACTGCAACTATGTATTAGTCCCCAACACAGTCACCATTTTGTTGGTGAATCGGATGGGTCAATGTAGAAATCAATTACAACTCAATTCTTTACCAGACATTCTAGACAACTAATCCCCAATAGAGTCTACATTTTGTTGGTTCCCAAATGGGTTTACACTGCAAGAGGCAGAAGCCAAGTTGATTCTTCAAATACTCATGGAGAAGCCAACTCCAACTATTGATATCCTTCAGATTTAGACCAGCTGCACCAAGGATCTGTGAATCCTTCTACACTTTGGGCTCTACAAGACCCAGGAGGGTTACCCCTTAGCAAATTTGTGATCTTTGCCCCACACTCATGAATTATACTAAAACAAAGTAGATAATCTCATATATGGGCTCAACAGTAGGGAGAATGCTCAAGAATGGTGAATTCTTTAGTGATCCTTGACCTTAGCTAGAGCATGAGATAGTAGGACACCTCAAACATACATAAAAACTTGGAAATATGTCTTGATTTTAGTGATTTATGACAAACCATAAGTGAAACAAACACAAAATTGATAACCTAATGACATCTACTACCATATATTAGTGCCTTGCTCCATTAGGCTCCGAGTTTCTAAAATATCACTGAAACTTGATACAAATTTATCTAATAGCTAACTAAATCTTAAACGATACTGCATAACAATATCATTTTATTTGCAATTTCTTACCTGAACTACTTATCAAGTCCTAGTACAAGCTTTATCCCTTTGTAATCTCATTTAGGCAACCCCTTGGATTAAAGCATGAAATAAAAAATTACATATCATAACAATGCAACAAGCAAATGAAACCCTTGATTCCATTTACCCAAAAGAAAATAAAATCATACACAAGAGAGTAAGGATTCAAAATTATATATGTATTAACTTCAAAAGCTATCTTCTATCAAATAACCAAATACATTTCATTTACAGGAGAACCCATTTGAAATTTAAAATTGATGACTATCTTCTATTTTGCTCTACAAAATGACATTACAATTCTCTTCTATTTACTCATGACTTCTAAAAATTGGAACCTAATCCTGCAGACTGGACCTACAACAAGAGACCCTATTCAGAGATTTTGGAACCCTTTCTCTTGGCCATGATTTCCCTTTTATAGAAACAAGGGAGTAAACAAGCTATGGGCCAAGAGAGACACGTGTCAACAGAATGATTAAACATACTTGAAGTTTGTTACAAAGATATTCCATTCGAGGAAAGTTATAACCAATATCAAAATTTGCAACCACTTCTCTAATATTATTGATACATTTTACTGCCTTTGTTGTTGTTCAACTTCAAAAAATTAATTGCCACTAGAAGACAAAGAACCGTTCAACCAAACAGTTATATCAAATAGTTTACAATCCTTATTCCTCATTCAAATATGTCTTACTCCATCCGTTGTATTCTTCGTCAAATGGCCATTCATAAGCAAAGACCTCATCAAATTTTGCTTTGTATGGAGTGTACTTAACGGCTACTTGATTTGCCTCTCTTTGAAAAGATTCAAAAAAATGTCCCTATGCCAATTATTTTGTCCATAATATCCTCTGGTATATCAATGTTCAGCCTTTCGCAAATTTACTCTACTTGGGTAATGATGACTCTCTCTGATTGGGTAGCCAACCTGGCTTGCCAATCGAGAGACATCATCACTAGTTATGGTGAAAAGGAGATTGCAAGTGAAATGAAATCCTTTCTCAACCAGGACCGAAGCTATACAAGGCAATGTGGTACTTTTAATCATTATTTCTAATGACCTTTCCACCTTTTTCGATGCAGGGTTTGCTTGAAGATAATGAGCTATTAAATAAGTGTCATATCATCATTATTTGGTACAGATTATGGGCGCTCTTATAGAATAACCACAGAAACCAGAGCAAAAGTTATCAAAATGAGAGAAGGCATTGCAAGGAAGGTGCTAGAAAAATGGGAGGAAACAAGAAGAGATTTGAACCTGCATCCTGCTCTAAATGGAGAAAGAACGAAGAAGTCTGGAGTATCCTTCAGCAGGGGGGGCTCAATGTTTTCATGGAATGACTGAATGGGAAGGACCCCACAATTACTAGCTACTTCATCAAGAACTGGAAAAATGGAAAAGTTCTGATTGGATCACATATGATGAATGTAGACGAAGAGGTTATCGTTGAGGCCATGGGGATGACTACCGAGGGTATGAAATTTTACAGGGACAGAGGGATGTCAGATAAGGCTGCAGACAAGTTTCCTATTACGGATGGTGAGAGAAGAAAGATGATCAAAATTGACAACTCCTACCACTCCCCAAAGAGAATTTGTAGGCCTTGGAGGTTTGTCTTATTTGCTTCTATTGAATATATTACCTTAGATGGTTGTTTACCAAGGCTTATGGGCATCACTTCATCCTTCTTAACCATTTTCGTCATGGTGAAAGGGTTAGCCTACCCTATTACCTGGCCTGCTCAATGGATCATACTATAAAGGAGATCCAGAAGGACCCTAAAGGCGATCATGCCCTCCACCAGGGGCTCATGGTCCTGGTTTATAAAATGATAAAGGGGAAGTACATTGAAAAGCCTATTAAAGGCAAAAATGCCATAGATGAGACTACAGAAAGTAAGGATAGTGGTCTCAACTTTGATTCTGAAACCAAGGGAGAGTCAGAAGAAACTAGCAGAAAAGGGAGGATTAGGGCTAAGAAGAGGAGGATTATTATGGAATCTGAAATGTCAGACTCTGAAACTGATTCCCTTGAGGAAAAACCTGTTAAACAGAGGAAAGGGAAAGCCTCTGGAAAGAAGGCTCAGAAAAAGAACACTAAAAAGGGTAGCAATTCTGATCTCAATTATGTTCTGGTTGAGTTTGAGGAGGAGGATGATGATAATAAGAGGATTGATAGTCGGGGCAAAGAAGGGGAGGGTAACCTAGTTAAGGATAATTTGGAAACCATGGAGATCGTGAAAACCACTAGACTGCATAACGAGGAAAAAGGGGGTCAAAGTGATAGTGGTGACAAAGATACCATTAAGGCTTTCTGTGAGACCATCACTACTTTGGTGAAGGATATTAATAGTTTGAAAAAAGATACACAGGCCATGGCAAGAATTATAGTTGGTGACAAGCCCTTGGCGAAGCATGTTAAAGAGTTAGTGGTTGTTCTGCATAATGCGCAAGAAGCTATTGAATGTATGGTTGGAAAAATCTTAGCCACAAAGAAAAAGGTCAATGAGATGGGAGATAGAAAGGAAATGGACAACAAACTGAAAGATTTTGGTAGCAGAATTGACAAGCTGGAGCACAATGTCAAGCAGCTTGCTGATCAAAATTTCCAAATTCTTAAATCTTCGGTGGACAACATGAACATCTTTATCAACAGGTACGAGAACAATGCAGAGAAGGAAGGTGATAAAGAGCAGGTGAACAAGAAGGGTTATGAAAGGAGGACCAGAGCCAACACAAAGAATAAGGTTGACATCGAAGGTCATGAGCTGGAGGATATGAAGACCTCAGTGAACAACATGAAACAAATGGTTGTTCACGCTGAGGAGATCCTGAATAGTATTTAGTTCCAGTTGTTGTCCTTGGTTCTGTCTCTTTTCTGTCGTTTGCTTTCATGTTGCTGTCTATTCTAAGTTTTATGTAATTATGTAATGATATTTTAAGTTGTGCCCTTCCGGTGGGTTCATTTTGACTTTTTGAAGTGATCAGGCACTTTTTTATGCTTTTCTATTCTCCTAGCTTGTAAAAGGTTCGAGTACCTTTCAAATACCTATTTTTACTTAATCAAGACTCTCTCTGCCTCCTCCTTCCAAAATTGTAAAGGCTTAACTACCCCATTTTCATCCTCAATATCTAGCAAAAATGTTTCACTCAGCTCACTGAAATTTCTCATCAGCTCTGTTATCTTTCTTTCTATATTCTCTAGCAAAATTTGGGCCTCTTGCATTGATTTTACCAACAAATAAGTTGTCTGGAGTGTAGGTGGCCTCTCAGCATGATATTTGGAAGCCATAGACATTATTCTAAGCTTATTTCCCCTTTGCAACCACTTTGTGAACAAGGGAACCACCATCTCCTTATATTTATCAAATTTTTGAATAGAATCAAACAATAACGAATACAAAGAATGAATGTTATTAAGTCTACTATCAACTTTTTCATTTACATGAGTTAGCATTGAGCTAACTATCTCCTTTTGTTGACAAGATGACTTATCTCCTGATTTCTTCAGATTATTTTTGAATTCAATAATCCTCTCCAAGAGTTGGGATTTAGTTGGATCAATAGATCTAGTGGATTTAGGCTCGTCATCATCATATTGTATCAATGATATATTGGGGATATCAACATTGCTGCCAGGTTGAATGGCTTCTTCTTCATGGGTAATAGGTAAAGATCTGGATGTTGATGGTGCTGATATCCCAATAAGTGCAAAATAGGATACTCTTATGTATCCTTGCTCAAGAAGTTTCACTTTGGTTTGCAACTCTACACACCTCTGTTGAACTACATTACAATCATTGAAAAGCTTGTCAAACTTTCTTATTAGCTCTTCTTTTTCCAAGGCTTCCCTCTTTGTAGTCTTATGAAACAATTTGGCAACATCGACATTCAAATTTGTAGCTTCCACACTTTATGTGTTGGATGCTCTTTTTATAATAAGACCTCCTTTTAAGTTGGGATTTACGTCACTAATGTTAGGATTTCTAGGTCCTTCCTCTAAAGCCTATATTGCCAAGGTTGCATAATCATCTACAAAATCCAATCCTTTTAATGCCAACCTTGCTTCTTCCTCTAAACCTAATTATTGGTCTTTTGATTTCCTAATTGCATCAAAGGCCACTACATCCGCTATATCCCATTCTAGTTAAATTAAGACTCCAACCTAATTTAAAATCATCCTGCCCTCATCTGTAGTAATTTTCCTGAACTCTTCCATCATCTCTTTCTTAACTTCTTCCCAATTTTCATGCTCTGACCTATCTGGCCTTTGAGATTTTCTCTCGGCACTTCTCTTCTTAAATTCTCCTATTTTCATTTTCCATACCAATTGCAAAAAGGTCAGGCTTCTCACAAAAGAATCATCCTTAAGAAATTTATCACATGCCTCCTTCCTCGCATCCCTGAAAGCTCTACCCTAAATATCCAAGGGAGTGAGGTCCAACCCCAAACTAGGAGGCACAAGAGGATTACCAATTTGCATCTTTGCACTTGTTACTATGAAAGTATTTTCCTCTATTTTTTCTTCAACTTTCCTTGAAGGTGAATAGGGAACATGTGGTGGTGGAGGACTTCTATTTGAATCTTCAAGATCAATGATCTTGACTGCTTTAAAAGGCTTAACTTGCACCTTTGGGGGATGCTCTAGCTTCATTATCTTTTTACCTTTTCTCCTCACCAATTATTCACTTTCGCAGCTACTCTCTTCTTCACCACTTGTTTCTTCTCTTACCCTCTTTTGAGAGGGCTCATAAACATGTCTTTCTTTTTATAGGCCATCTTTTCTTTGAGGTAGATGAGGTCATGGGCCTGGCAGTTTCATCCTTATTTGATGAACCAAGTTTGATTCCTCTGGTGTGATGGGCGTTGGATGTTGTACATCTCTTCTTTCAACTAGTCGACCATGGACTTCTTCAAGTTTGACCCTCTTCCCCTTTAATGCAAGAATTAATTCATCAAAAAATTTAATGACAAAATCAACTTTAGGACAAAATGGAATGAAATTTTTTGTTGGATCATAGCTTGGATCCATTTTCTAAACTATAACCCATAGCTTCCTCAAAGCTATCCATTTCTCTTTCGTCCAATCCCGAGTCATGAAATCAAACTCATTTCTTATTATATCCTCAGGGAAATTGTGCTCATGGGGAAATAGGCCTCCTTTTAGTCTTTCCCTTAATATGTTATAAAACCCCTCTGGGTCACTATGTCTAGCTATGTTAACCCCTAAATGATATGGTGCAAAAAACTTGTCAAAATGCTCATATCCTCCTTTTAAACTCACAAAATATGGAATGATAGTATAATCAGGAAAAAATGTTCCTTTGCCTCTTCCCTTTAATTCCTTATCCTGGATGCACCCTATCTGCCACATTACTTCAGCAAAACCCATTCTCAAAGGAACATTAAAAGGCAATACATGTGGCTGACCAGAGAAACCATAAATTCTAATAATAGTGCTAATAGGATAAGGGATGAAATCCCCCCAATTGTGCTCAATCTTCAAAAGTGGCAACCTCTCCTTACACCTTACAAAATCATGCATCTCCATGGGGATCCTTCATGAGTTTACTATACAAGTTTTCCTTATCCTAGAAGAAAATTTGTTATCAAACCTCACAAAGCTACCCTCCTGTCTGTCCCAAGACATATCCATGCTCCAAAGCTGCACTGGAATTTCATTATTGTCAATTGTTCTTCAAAGGTTCATAGTTCCTTCAAAGTAATGTACATTCAGATACAAGAACATGTGCATGTGCAAGGAGTAAAAGTAGAAATGAGTGCCAAACACTTCATTCTTAACATCCTACAACCCCTCATGAATTTTCTCTTCAAGGTATGGGGTGAAGTAAAAAATCACTGTATAACTTGGATGTTGAATTTGCATAGCCATATACATGAAGTCAGGTGACATAATTGTAATTGGGTTGAACTTAAAGACCTGACATAGAGAGAAAAAGGTAGCCTGAAAATAAAGAGCAAAAGCACCAATGGGAAAAGGCTCCTTTGAACTAGGGCCAATGTAGTACATTGTCTCTCCTGCTTTTGCCAAATGAATTGGAAGAAAGATAGTTCTAATGAAACCTTTCATTCTATAATACTTTGCCTTCAACTCATTTAAATCTACTTGTACTAGGTTAGCAAATGGTTCATACAAGTCAAAGATCTCCTTGAAATCCTCTCTCTTGATTGTCAGCATTATTTCTCCTTCATTTCCCCTTATAACCCTCAAGACAGAGTCATATCTGTCAGCAATAGCCTTAAGAAGTGTAGCATCCTAAAATTGCGACACTTTCAATTTCGACCGCATTTGGGTCTTCACGATGGCGACGCAACACTAAACCTGAATGGAGACCCCAAAACTTGCTCATGACACCAAAAACTGCATTTTTCCAGCACCCTGGCCTGATCCTCCTTGCACCCTGCTGTCCCGGGAGGTGGGACCAGAGCGCCCAGTGCCCTGGTCCCTGGCCCTATTTTGGGCCCGGTCTCCTATGGGACTTTGGGCCTTTTTGTTTGCAAATTGGAAAATAACATTTCCTGGTCGGCCTAAGGTCGGGAAAATCAGTCTTTTAACCCTAATTGACAAGTATATAAACTACATTTTCCTCTCTCATTTGGTATGACAGAAAAAAGCGTGGAAATGATACTCAAACATTCAAGCATTCAAGCATTCAAGCATTCCTTCAAGCATTCCTTCTAAGTCTCCATTCAAGGCTAAGTGTTGCATTCAAGGCAAGGATTCAACCATTGAAGAGGAGATCACTTACTACATGCTACATACAACATACAACATACAACATACAACAAACAACATCTATACCTTCGCACATAAGGATACAAACATCCTTACAACAAGGTATTAGTACTTGTTTTACATTACATTTACAGCATTTCTCATTTCTTGGTTAATTCCAAAACCGGGGTTTGACCTAAGGGCAAACCCCTAATCCCTAACCCCCCAATCGTCTTCGCTTTTCTATGTGTAGGTTGCAGGTACGCGGCTGAAATTGAAGATCTGGAATCCTTGTGCAGAGACGAACAGATCCCCCTTCGTTTCTCAGATTTTTCGGAGGACCGTGTGCACGCCGGGCACCATCGTCCCATCAACTTTTGCTCAAATTTGCAGGACAGTGCCGTCTCAACATTTTACTGCTAATTCCAGGTCCGCAGCTTCATCCTATATCCCTAACTCAGTTTATAAGCGAATCTTTCTCACTTTCTATGCATTCCTAGTTCAATCTTTCCATCTACATTCTTTACAAAAGAGGGTATCCTTGCTATCACAACCCTTGAAACTCATATAGAATCCAATCTTGCATTGCATGGGATTGGATCTTGTGGGTTTCAACCCCTCTTTTGAATGTAAAGTCTCCCCTAAGTGAAAACCATCAACCCTAGTGACTCTCCCTTCTCTCTCCTTGGAGTCGGGGAGGGGAGAACAACTAGGGTTCGATTTTTCCGCTTTACATTTTGGTGAGCCCGACGTGAACATCCTTTCTGATTATTCATAGTTAGATCTGAAAATTGGATTCCTTGATTACATTTCCATGTTTGATCTTTGGCAAAATTTTAGAGGTTAATTGCATAAAAACCCTAAATTTTCTTTTTAAGTAATTAAACTTGTGAAATGTTTAATTGTTGATGCTTGTTTCAGATTTGCCCTTCTATTACAAATTATCAATTCATATTTGTGCGTTAATTTTGAAAATTAAGTGGTTAAGTGTCAAAACCCTAATTTTCGAAACCCTCTTGATTCAACCTTTGTCCAACAATTTCACTGATCAAAACATCTCCAAATCAGCTGTAACTTTGGATTCCTCAATAAAATCATAATATCTTTCATCCCTGAAAATTTGGAAAAAAGTTGCGAGGACCATGTGCACTCCGAGCGCCATCGTCCCCGACATTTTTTCCGAAATTTCGGGAGCGAGATCTTACTGTATTTTCCTGCTAAAATCCAAAATTTTGGCTGATTTTATCAATTTTAACACCTTCAAAGTTACAGTCAAAGTTGGTCTAGTGATTGCTTGGATTGAGGCTTCTAATCATTCAAAAATTGTTGAAATTGAAATTTGTGTCAAAATTGTGTTTCTTACAGTCCTAAATCTGAAAAGTGTGTTAGCATTCATTCGAAATTTCAGTGATTTATTCAAATTTTTGCAATTTGTGACTTTTGAAATTAAGTGCTTAATTACAACAACTTTGATTTCCGCTTTCAGAATTGAATTTTGCGTGAAATTGAGTCAACTTTCAAATTTCAAAACTTGCATTGCTTTTGGTATTCCCTCTAAAATCATAAAATTCAAAATTTCAGTTTCCCTCTCTTTTTCAAAATTCAAATTTTGCATTTTTTGACAATCTTGGTAGGGTTCAATTTTGAGATTGCAACTTTAATTTGGCCTATCTATGGATCGTAAAATCACTCAATTTTTTCAGGTTAGCTGTAAAATCATCATAACTTTCATCCCTGCAAATTTCAAAAAAAGTTGCGAGGACCGTGTGCACCCCGAGCGCCACGGTCCCGGACATTTTTTCCGAAATTTCGGGAGATTGTCCTGATTAACAGCTTAAATCTAGAAGATTGGCTGGTTTTACTGAAATTTGCTACCTCTAAAAATTCAAAATCTTCTCTCTCTCTTTAGTGCATGAGTTTTACAACAATAAGTCCTACTTACACTATTCCCGTTAGACAAAGCCTTAGAATTAAGTCCTTCCAAGGTTTAATTACTGAGGAGATGGAACCTAATTTGAATGGTCTTTTTAACGAGGACATGGGTAATTCCTCTAATCCTCTTAATGATGAAGAAGCTCTCCATGAGGTTTCTGTAGAACAACTTTCAAAATTGGATAACCAATTTGACGATTTTCGACAATGGATGTCTCAAGAATACCCTGATAGTCAAGCTCTTCCTTTAATTGAGGGTCTAAAACGTATGCTTCAAAGTGATAAGAATGGAATTGATATTTTGCGTGGTATTGCACACATTGTGGATTCAAATGTGATGCCTATGAAAAGTTGTGCCGAAACCTTAGGTTATACACAACCTCCTACTCAAGTTAATCATTCTATTCCTTTGACAACTTCTATTGCTAGTATACCTACTTTTACATCAAACATAATGACTACTTCAACACAAGACATTCCTCCTATGATCACTAGTCATGGGGGAAATCCCTCTTCTTCAATTAACCCTCTTCCTTCATTCAATCCAACTTCTTCATTCATTCCTTCAATGAGTGTTCCTATTATATCACCACAAATGAACATGATGCAAGGGGGCAACTCGTTTAATCATTCCATTCCTCCTTGTAGTGTTCCTCCTGTCCAATCATCTCCTATGACTAACTATCATAGCGTCCCACCACCTTACTCTCTACCTTCTTTCAATAACATAACACCTCCATCACAATCTAACACGTCTAATATGAACTCTTCGACTAAAGCGACCATTAACAATCTTGCACAAACTGTCTCTTCTTTACAGCAACAAATTGCCTCTACGAATCAATCTAAGTTTATTGTGCCCACATTTGATGTTGCGAGTCCACTTTCTCTTGACATTGTTCGAGCTATTCCCCCTAAACATGTTGAAATTCCGCGTTTGGAGCTTTATAATGGTAAGGGTGATCCTCTAACACATGTTAAGACCTTTCAAACAATATGTACTGATTTTGCTTATGACCAAAGGTTGCTTGCAAAATTGTTTACTAGAACATAAAGAGACAAAGCCCTACAATGGTATTGCTCGTTGCCTTCCTATTCTATTACTTATTTCGAACAACTTGCAAATGCTTTCATTCAACAATTTCAAAACAATATAAGTCCTAAAGTTACTTTGATTGATTTAATGCATTGTAAACAAGGTGTTAAAGAAAAAGTGACTGATTTCATTGGTAGATATAAGCATTTGTATGCTCAAATTTCTTTTCCAGTGCCTGACAATGATATTCAAAGAATCTTTATTTCTAATTTACAAAAAGAAATTAGAGAAAAACTCCTGTTTTCTGAGTTTACTTCTTTCCAATAGTTGTGCGCAACTCTTCACAATTATCAACTGACTGTGAGTCAAATGGAACAATCACATCCTATGACTCCGAGTGATAAGGGTGATAGTAGTCAACAACCATTTGGGAAGTTTAAACCGAACAGAGAGTCCATTAAATTCAATGAAAACATCATCAACAACAATGTGAATGCAGCATCAGGTGTGTCTCCTATTTCTAAGTTTTTCAAGAAAGAAAGAAAGTTTACTCCTTTGAATGAATCATTGCATAGTATTATGAATAAGTTATTGGAAAAAAATGTGCTTACTCTTCCTCCTATAAGGCAAATTGATCCTGCAAAGATTAATTCACCTTATTTTGATAACAAATCTTTTTGTCAATTTCATCGTCAACCTGGGCATGATACTAAAAAATGTTTTGCTTTAAAGGGGAAGATTCAAGATTTGATTGATAATAATACTATCTCTGTTTCTGGTGTGAATGATAAAGGCAATACATCTGTAGCTCCTCCTAACCAAAATCTTCAGATTTTCACTGATCCATTACCTTCTCATACCTCTAATGCGATTGATACTACTGATTCCTCTGTCTCACCTGATGATCTTGTGTCCATGACTCTGAATGTGATTAACTTTGTAGAGCAGCAGAAAATCCCTAAAGAACCTTCCATCACATTTGATTCCAGTGAAACTATCAGGGCACCTGATGGTCCTTTATATATAGTTGCAAAAGTCAAGAATACACCTTGCCGTGGAGTGCTTATTGATCCTTCTTGTATGGTTCATGTCATTACTGAAGAATTTCTTTTTACTTTGCAATTGAATCAAGTGATCTATGACAAAACAGATGTGGTTGTGAAACTATTTGATGCATTTTCTTCTCCTGCAATTGGTTCTATTACATTACCTATTGAGGTCCATAACAAATCCCTTGATGTGGACTTTGCTATTATTCCATCATCCGAACAATTTCATGTGAAGCTTGGCTATCCTTGGCTATCTTCCATGCAAGCTATCGCTTCTCCTATTCACAAGTGTTTGAAATTTCCCCATAATGGTGAAGTTGTTACTATCAATCATAGTCTCTTTAAACCAGCTGAAAGAACTTCTAGCGTTCCTCTTGATTACTTTTGGCCTAAACAATTCCAATCTCTTCCTCTGCGAAGTGATCATCTTTTCAAATCTTATCAAAAGTGGAAAACAGATATGATCCTATCTCTAAGTGAACCTAGGACACCCAAACTTGAAATTCCTATCATTCTTGAGAAGGAAGTTCTTCCTTTGAAAGATAAAACTAATGTCTTTCCTCAAGAAGATTCCTTACCCATTCCTATGGATGTGACTATGCCTATATCTAATAAACTTCCCAAAAGTAGACCTATCCCTCCTCGTCATGATGGACTTGGTCTCCTTCCAAAACCAAATATTCCTCCTTTATATGGAGCAGTTCCTCCTCCTTCCTCTTATGGAGAGAAGAGACCTTCCTCTTCTCCTATTGTTCAGCCTAAGAGACCACAACCTAAACACCCAAGTGATAAGGATGAGAACATTCCTCCTCCTCAATCTTCGCAACTTCCTACTAAGACTAGACGAAATCGTTTTGCACGTGAACGCCGGTGAAAGCGTCATCTTAGAGCTCAAACTTTGCAATCCCCAAAAACACCTTCAACTAGCATTATTCAATTTTCTCCTCAGCCGACGATTGAGCCGAAATCTCCTAAACATAAGATACATGATGGTCTTGATCCTGTGCGAGTTAAAGATCCTATTTTTATAAATCTTGATGATGATATAGATGAAAATGTTATTCATGATGAAAATGCTACTTCTCCTGTTCATTCTGATAGTGAATATGAACTTGTTGATATTGATAACCATTTATCTAACGAATTTTCTAAAGCACTTATCCTAGCTCCTAGACAAGAACACCGTGGCTTGGGATATGAACATAGCCCTTGTTTGGATCTTGTGATAGCTCCATCTGCTGTGTTGGATGTTCCTCCTCTAGCATGTTCCCTGCCTTCCCAAAACATTGATCAGCAAGATCGGGGGGTAGACGACGTGCTAGACTAGTTTCATTAGCATAGCAGATTCTCTCCTCCTCTCTTTCGTTACTTCTTCTATGTGTTATTCTCATTCTTCTATTTGTTGTCCTTAGTGTTGTCTACTTGAGGAGGATGCAAAGCATTGAGATCTCTCGATCTCTCTCATGTTGACTCAAAAGACACATGTGTTCCCTTCTTCTAGGTGACCTTCCTTGATTGGGGAATGAAGAACAATTATGCATACATACATATGATATACATGAATTATCATACAGCATACTGACCCCGAGGAAAGCGAAGTCACCTCGTGCTTTGTGTTTTGTGTCTATTATCCTTGGGCTTATCTCACACTTGGGGGCTAAATCCTTGTGATAACGTGCTCCTTTCCCTTTTTCATTTTCTTATATGTATCACTACCTTAAAGCAATCACCCCCGGTGAGGCGTGTGCGATCACTTTAACGTAGGGGGGCATACATCCCGTTCATATCTTTTCAAGATACTTGAAAATTTCTTGACAAATGTAGCTTTGCCTTGAAAATTTTTGATATCTTTCTTGCATGACTCATAGTGAGGGAACCTTGCTACTGACAGTCATGGTTCTCCCTCGTGATCTTCCCTTTTACTTTTTCAATCGAAGTCGTAAGATCCTTAGTCCACTGGGGGCTTGGTGTATCTTGCCTCCTTGACGTGGTGAAAGTTTTTCAATGTTGTTTCCTTGTACTTTACCGGAAGTATGAGCGTACGCTTATACTCCCGCTAAAGTGGGGGCTAAATGTAGCGTCCTAAAATTGTGACACTTGCAATTTCGACCGCATTTGGGTCTTCACGATGGCGACGCAACACTAAGCCTAAATGGAGACCCCGAAACTTGCTCATGACACCAAAAACTGCATTTTTCCAGCACCCTGGCCTGATCCTCCTTGCACCCTGCTGTCCCGAGAGGTGGGACCAGAGCGCCCAGCGCCCTGGTCCCCCAGGACCATGGCGCCCAGTGCCCTGGTCCCTGGCCCCATTTTGGGCCCGGTCTCCTATGGGACTTCGGGCCTTTTTGTTTGCAAATTGGAAAATAACATTTCCTGGTCGGCCTAAGGTCGGGAAAATCAGTCTTTTAACCCTAATTGACAAGTATATAAACTACATTTTCCTCTCTCATTTGGTATGACGGAAAAAAGCGTGGAAATGATACTCAAACATTCAAGCATTCAAGTATTCAAGCATTCCTTCAAGCATTCCTTCTAAGTCTCCATTCAAGGCTAAGTGTTGCATTCAAGGCAAGGATTCAACCATTGAAGAGGAGATCACTTACTACATGCTACATACAACATACAACATACAACAAACAACAACATCTATACCTTCGCACATAAGGATACAAACATCCTTACAACAAGGTATTAGTACTTGTTTTACATTACATTTACAACATTTCTCATTTCTTGGTTAATTCCAAAACCAGGGTTTGACCTAAGGGCAAACCCCTAATCCCTAACCCCCCAATCGTCTTCTCTTTTCTGTGTGTAGGTTGCAGGTACGTGGCTGAAATTGAAGATCTGGAATCCTTGTGCAGAGACGAACAGATCCCCCTTCATTTCGTGGATTTTTCGGAGGACCGTGTGCACACCGGGCGCCATCGTCCCGTCAACTTTTGCTCAAATTTGCAGGATAGCGTCGTCTCGACATTTTACTGCTAATTCCAGGTCCGCAGCTTCATCCTATATCCCTAACTCAGTTTATAAGCGAATCTTTCTCACTTTCTATGCATTCCTAGTTCAATCTTTCCATCTACATTCTTTACAAAAGAGGGTATCCTTGCTATCACAACCCTTGAAACTCATATAGAATCCAATCTTGCATTGCGTGGGATTGGATCTTGTGGGTTTCAACCCCTCTTTTGAATGTAAAGTCTCCCCTAAGTGAAAACCATCAACCCTAGTGACTCTCCCTTCTCTCTCCTTGGAGTCGGGGAGGGGAGAACGACTAGGGTTCGATTTTTCCGCTTTACAAGAAGGTCGACATCCATGAACGCATTCAAAACCACTAATTTACCCATCATATTGCCAGACACTTGAGAATGGGGATTTTAAATTCCTCTATCCATACCATAATTTGAACATATCTATCCCAGTCATTGGTACCCTAGCATATGCCAAGTGGTACACTTTATCATTCAACCCTTCTCCTAGGGTTTTACCATGAACAAGTTTCTGCCCTTGGTACTTGTCCTTAGCTGAGGGCTTTAATTGGTCGAGAAAATCATCAAAAATATTTCTCTTCAGATGTTCAATCTACCCTGAATGTTTTCATAGGGGAGCCATCTTACCAGACTAGGGTTTCTAACTCTTAACCACAAGAGGAAAAGAAAACTAGGATTTGACACAAGAACCTCAAGAAAAACACAAAATCATGTGAATTCTTATCAAATTCTGAACCCTAGAACAATTCGTGAGGTTTTCCCTACAATTACTCACACAATTCACACTTCAATCATTCAAAGAATGCAAAAGGGGTGTTAGCAACTTACTACTTTGCAAATACCAAGAAAACTGCAATCCTACATTGCAAGAACCCATCTCAATCTTCTTCAGCTCTGGGGATACCTTCTAAATCACTATGAATCAATGAATTGAAAATTGTTGGAATTATGCCTTTAATTCACTTGACCTTTGCTCATACTGATCAAGTTAACTCTGGCCAATGAAACAGTGTGAACAAAATCTGTGAACTCTATCGGTATAACCTTTGTCGATGAACTCGACATATCGGAGCTTGGAGTAGCAAGTTTGAAGTCATCCCGATGATCCGACGAAGTCATCTTTGGTCATCAGGGTAGCATCAGTTATCGGATGGACGAAAGGATAAAAGACTTACAATTTAGATCTAGATCCAACGGTCATCGCTTTACTACTATGGAAAGATGCATGTATGCTATTTCCTACAACTTGGCGACCATGGTGGGGCTTGGCATAAGTGAGCAGTCTAGGTGAGATAAGGGTCATGCAGATCAGAGATGATCGAATGACAATCAAGGTTGATCCAACGATGGTCATTATGTCATGATGGAAAACTGCTCGTTAGTAGATTCCTTGCGAATTGGTGACCAAGTGTTGGGACCCAATAGGAGAGCAGCTAAGGCGAATTTAAAGGCTGAGCAAATCAAAATGATCAGACGGCGATCGCAGAAGATCTGATGGTGGTCACTAGGTCGCAATGGGAAATTGCTCGTGAGGCTTTCCATCACGGCCCAGCGACAAAGAATAATTTCGGATGGATAGTGAGGTCGTGCTAAGATGTCAGAGAAAGGACCCCATAACCAATCAGGGGGTGCCACGTGGTGGAGCGTAGAGAGAAAGATCAAATGATAGCTGATTGTTTGTTTTGTTGATACCCGATGGAATCGCCTTCGGCGATCGGGCCTGTCATCGGCCATCGGAGATGTAGTATTGAAGCTACGCCAATACCTAATGGAGTCGACTTGTCTGAGCCAGTGTATTTGATTATGAACCGGTTCGATTCCTGGATGCATGTGGAATAATTGTTTTCTCATGAATGCAGACTGACGCAAACAGTTAGATGTCTAACTAATTGGTGTAAAATGACAGTTGAACGGTCAACATGAAAATGTATATTAAGCCAAGAGGAGACTCGAACATGGTTGTTGTTCAGATGATAAGTTGTATACTGTGGTGTGTAACTGAAGTGATCAGAGTGAACATTTGTGCTATGATAATAAACTTTATTACAAAGATTCTTTGCTAAGAATAAAGTGATCTTGTTGTCGGTGGTGGGTTTTTTTCCCGAAAGGGTTTCCCACATAAATTCATGATGTTCATCTCTATGTATGTTTGAATTCTGACATCGTCTCTATTTCGTATATGCTAATCTTAGTATTCTGTAAAGTTATAAAATATACTAGTCTTATTTCCCCTACAAATTGACATTAGGGAAGCATTTTTCCGCACTGTGCTTTCCTTACAAGTGGTATCAGAGCCTGGCTAGTTGTTTTATCCTTGTGGGTAGGGTTGTTTTTTTATGTTAATTTGTTTCACTGGGAGTCTATTAGTGTATCTAATTGTTTACAGATTAAGATGGCAAGCACTTCTGGAAGAATGGATATTGAGAAGTTCAATGGCTCCAATTTTGACTTATGGAAACTTAAAATTGAGAACCTGATGATTGATCGATATTTTTGGATTACAGTGAGTGGACAGAAACCTTTAGGCATGAGGCAAGAAGATTGGGATTTAGCAGACCAGAAAGCTAGAGGACTCATAAGACTAAGCCTCGCAGACTCAGTTCTATTGAACGTACATGAGGAGAAGACTGCAAGTGATTTTTGGAAGAAGTTAGGAGACATATATCAAGGCAAAACCTTGGTGAATAAACTCTTCCTTAGAAAGAAGTTATATTCTCTAAAAATGGATGCAGGAACACCCTTGGCAAATCATTTGAATGCGTTTAACATGGTTCTCGCTCAATTGACATCAGTCGGTGTGGCTATTCAAGAAGAAGAATGTTGCATGTTGCTGCTATGCTCATTGCCAAATTCTTGGGAACATTTGGTGATGGCCATTGGTAGTACGACGACCTAGTTCAAGATGGATACTGTGGTCAATATTCTTTTGTTAGAAGAAATGAGAAAGAAGTCTTCTGAGATGACAAAAGATGCACTCTCTATTCAAGGAAGACCAAAGGACAAAGACAAGAAGAAAGAGAAGAAGTCCAAGTCCAAGTCTCAAGAGACGTCCAAGTCTCCTGGAAAGAAGTTTAAGATGAAATGCTAGAACTGTGGACAAAAGGGTCATATTCAAAAAGACTGCAAAGAGGAGAAGAAGAGAAAGAACTCTTCTGATAATTAATCTTCTCATAGTGATGTAGATGCCTTTGTAGCAGCTTTGGCAGTGCCTACTTCTGACAATGTGTGGTTGATTGACTCAGGGGCATCTTTCATATGACATCTCACAAGGAGTGGTTCTTAAAGTATGAACCGTATGTTGGTGGGAAGGTGTACTTAGCAAGTGACTCAACACTGGAGATTGTTGGGAGAGGAAGAATTAAAATCCAATTTCCTGATGGGATAATAAAGGGAATCAATGGAGTTTTGCACATACCAGGTTTGGAAAGAAACCTACTTTCTGTAAGCAAGCTGAATGATGCTAGAGTCTAGGTAACATTTGTGTCTAGTGGTTGTAAGATGACTAGAGGGTCTATTAGTTTGGCTAAGGGTGAATGCGTTGGTACATTGTACAAGTTAAATGCTGAACCTATGTGTTGTAATAGAGTCACCAAGAAATCTGATAGAACTACCGAGTTGACATATGATGTAAATTATATGGAAGCTAAACTTCCTGTAGAAAAGACAATGCTTTGGCATTATAGACTTGGTCACATTGGTGAAAAAGGTTTGAAAACTTTAAAGAGTAAAAATCTGGTCGAAGGAATTACTGATTGTAACCTTGAGTTTGATTTCTGTGAACATTGCATATATGGAAAACAAAATCGTGTTCAATTTTATTCAAGTCTTCATAAATCTTCTGACATTATGGACTATGTGCATTCTGATGTGTTTGGTCCAGTGGATGTACCTTGTTTGTCTAAATCAAAGTACTATGTATCCTCTGTTGATGATTATTCGAGAAGGACATTTGTTTATTTTATGAACAGTAAGTCATAAGTGTTCAGTCAGTTTAAGGAATTTAAAAACTTGGTTGAAAATCATACTGGAAGAAGAATAAAATGTTTAAGAACTGATAATGGTGGTGAGTATTGCAATACAGATTTTGACAAGTACTGTGTAGACCATGGAATCAAAAGACATAGAACTACACCTTATACTCCACAACAAAATGGAGTTGCTGAAAGGTTGAATTGGTCTCTGATGGAGAAAGCAAGAAGCATGTTGAGTAGCGCTGGGTTGGAACAAATGTTTTGGGTAGAAGCAGTTGCTACAACATGTTACCTGTTGAACCAGTCACCTACAATAGCGTTAGTAGACAAGACACCTATGAAAGCATGGTCTGGTAAGAAACCTTCTCTAAGACTCATTTGTGCGTTTGGTTCAAAGGCATAAGCACATGTACCCGATGTTAAAAGATCTAAATTGGATAACAAAGTATTCAAATGTATTTTCATTGGATATGGAGTTGGAGTTAAAGGATACAAGCTTTGGGATCCTAAGAAAACAATTATCCCAGTGGCATTTCATTCCAGAACAATAATAAAAGCATTCTCTAACCCTAGGATATGGAGCTGGAGTACAAGGATACAAGTTTTGGGATAATAGATCTGAGAATGCTTTTATTATTGTTCTGGAATGAAATGCCACTATGTCATCCACCATTACTGCTTGCGCGAGTGAAAAAATGGCTCATACTTGCATTTGATATAAGTTTAAAACTGAACCGTCGATCATCTTCCATAATGGCGCATCACATGATTAGCTTTAATCAATCTTAAATTGACCATCCTATGTGGCAAGCGGGTCCACCCAAAGTATGACATGGCATAGAAAACTCACCGCTTAATTCACCTCGGTCAATGACCCCACTGTAGCGTCCTAAAATTGCGACACTTGCAATTTCGACTGCATTTGGGTCTTCACGATGGCAATGCAACGTTGAACCTGAATGGAGACCCCGAAACTTGTTTGCGATACCAAAAACTACATATTTTTGCACCTTGGCATGATCCTTCCTTGCACCCTGTTGTCCCGGGAGGTGGGACCATGGCGCCTAGCGCCTTGGTCCCTGGCCCTATTTTGGGCCAGGTCTCTTGTGGGCATCGAGTCTTTAAGTTTGCAAATTGGAAAATAATGTTTCTAGGTCGGCCTAAGGTCGGGAAAATCAGTCTCTCAACCCTAATTGACAAGTATATAAACTACTTTTCCTCTCCTAGAAAAGGAGGAAGGAAAGAAGCAAGAGCAAGAGGTGGAAGTGATATAAAAACATTCAAACATTCAAGCATTCAAGCATTCCTTCAAGCAATTGAGCATTCTAAGTCTCCATTCAAGGCTAAGTGTTGCATTCAAGACAAGGATTCAACCATTGAAGAGGATATTACTTACAACACATTACATACAACATACATTACACCTTTGCATGTAAGAATACAAACATTCTTACAACAAGGTATCAGTACTTGTTTACATTACAAACATTTACATTTATAGCATTCTCATTTCTTGGTTAATTCCAAAACCGGGGTTTGACCTAAAGGCAAACCCCTAATCCCTAACCCCCCAATCGTCCTCTCTTTTCTATGTGTAGGTTGCAGGTACGCGGTTGTAATTGAAGATCTGGAATCCTTGTGCAGAGACGAACAGATCCCCCTTCGTTTTGCGGATTTTTCGGAGGACCGTGTGCACTCTGGGTACCATCGTCCCGTCAACTTTCGCTCAAATTTGCAGAACAGCATCGTCTCAACATTTTACTGCTAATTCTAGGTCCGTAGCTTCATCCCGTATCCCTATCTCCATTTACAAGCGAATCTTTCTTACTTTACATGCATTCCTAGTTCAATCATTCCATCGACATTCTTTACAAAAGAGGGTATCCTTGCTATCACAACCCTTAAAACTCATTTAAAATCCAGTCTTGCATTGCGTGGTATTGGATCTTGTGGGTTTCAACCCCTCTTTTGAATGTAAAGTCTCTCCTAAGTGAAAACCGTCAACCCCAGTGACCCTCCTTTCTCTCTCCTTGGAGTGGGGAAGGGAGGAACACCTAGGGTTCGATTTTTCCGCTTTACATTTTGGTGAAACCGACGTGAAACATCCTAATTCTAATTATTCATGGTTAGATCTAAAAAATTTGCTTCCTTAATTATATTTCCATGTTTGATCTTTTGCAAATTTTAGAGGTTAATTGCATAAAAACCCTAAAATTTTCTTTTTAGTAATTGAGCTTGTGAAATGTTTAATTGTTAATGCTTGTTTCAGATCTACCCTTCTATTGCAAATTGTCAATTCATATTTGTGCTTTAATTCTGAAAATTAAGTGGTTAAGTGTCAAAACCCTAATTTTTAAAACCTTCTTGATTCAACCTTTGACTGATAATTTCACTGATCAAAACACCTCCAAATCGGCTGTAACTTTGGATTCCACAACAAAATCACAATATCTTTCATCCCTGAAAATTTGGAAAAAGGTTGCGAGGACCGTGTGCACCCCGAGCACCATCATCCCCGACATTTTTTCCGAAATTTCGAGAGCTAGATCTTACTGTATTTTTCTGCTAAAATCTAGAATTTTGGCTGATTTCATCAATTCTAACACTTTCAAAATTAAAGTCAAAGTTGGTCTAGTGATTGCTTGGATAAAGGCTTATAATCATTCAAAAATTGTTGAAATTAAAATTCATATCAAAATTGTGTTTCTTACTGTCCTAAATCTGAAAAGTGTGTTAGCATTCATTCGAAATTTCAGTGCTTTATTCAAATTTTTGCAGTTTGTGACTTTTGAAATTAAGTATTTAATTGCGGCAACTTTGATTTCCGCTTTCAAATTTGAATTTTGCATGAAATCGAGTCAACTTTTAAATTTCAAAGCTTGCATTGCTTTCAGTATTCCCTCTAAAATCATAAAATTCAAAATTTCAGTTTCTCTCTCTTTTTCAAAATTCAAATTTTGCATTTTTTAACAATCTTGGTGGGGTTCAATTTTGAGATTGCAACTTTAATTTGGCCTAGCTACAGATCGTAAAATCACTCAATTTTTTCAGATTAGCTTTAAAATCATCATAACTTTCATCCCTGAAAATTTCAAAAAAGTTGCGAGGACCGTGTACACTCCGTTCGCCACGGTCCCTGACATTTTTTTCAAAACTTTAGGAGATTGTCCTGATTGTATTTAACAGCTTAAATCTAGGAGATTGGCTGATTTTATTGAAATTTGCTACCTCTAAAATTCAAAATCTTCTCTCTCTCTTTTGTGCATGAGTTTTACAACAATAAGCCCTACTTACACTATTCCTGTTAGGCGAGGCCTTAGAATTAAGTCTTTCCAAGGTTTAATTATTGAGGAGATGGAACCTAATTTGAATGGCCTTTTTAACGAGGACATGGGTAATTCCTCTAATCCTCTTAATGATGAAGAAGCTCTCCATGAGGTTTCTGTAGAACAACTATCGAAATTAGATAACCAATTTGACGATTTTCGACAATGGATGTCTCAAGAATACCCTGATAGTGAAGCTCTTTCATTAATTGAGGGTCTAAAACGTATGGTTCAAAGTGATAAGAATGGAATTGATATTTTGCATGGTATTGCACACATTGTGGATTCGAATGTGATGCCTATGAAGAGTTGTGCCGAAACTTTGGGTTATACACAACCTCCTACTCAAGTCAATCATTCAATTCCTTTGACAACTCCTATTGCTAGTATACCTACTTTTACATCAAACATAATGACTACTTCAATACAAGACATTCCACCTATGATCACCAGTCATGGGGGCAATCCCTCTTCTTCAATCAGCCCTCTTCCTTCATTCAATCCAACTTCTTCATTCATTCCTTCAATGAGTGTTCCTATTTCATCTCCACAAATAAACATGACGCAAGGGGGCAATTCATTTAATTATTCCATTGCTCCTTGTAGTGTTCCTCCTTTCCAATCATCCCCTATGACTAACTATCATAGTGTCCCGCCACCTTACTCTCAATCAATACCTTCTTTCAATAACATAATACCTCCATCACAATCTAACACGTCTAATATGAACTCTTCGACTGAAGCGACCATTAACAATCTTGCACAAACTGTCTCTTCTTTACAGCAACAAATTGCCTCTATGAACCAATATAAGTTTAGTGTGCCCACATTTGATGTTGCGAGCCCACTTTCTCTTGACATTGTTCGAGCTATCCCCCCTAAACATGTTGAAATTCCACATTTGGAGCTTTATAATGATAAGGGTGATCCTCTAACACATGTTAAGACCTTTCAAACAATATGTACCAATTTTGCTTATGACCAAAGGTTGCTTGCAAAACAGTTTACTAGAACATTAAGAGATAAAGCCCTACAATGGTATTGCTCGTTGCCTTCTTATTCTATTAATTCTTTCGAACAACTTGCAAATGCTTTCATTCAACAATTTCAAAACAATATAAGTCCTAAAGTTACTTTGATTGATTTAATGCATTGTAAACAAGGTGTTAAAGAAAAAGTGACTAATTTCATTGGTAGATATAAGCATTGTATGCTCAAATTTCTTTTCCAGTACCTAACAATGATATTCAAAGAATCTTTATTTCTAATTTACAAAAAGATATTAGAGAAAAACTTCTGTTTTCTGAGTTTACTTCTTTCCAACAGTTGTGCACAACTCTTCACAATTATCAACTGACTGTGAGTCAAATGGAACAAGCAAATCCTATGGCTCCGAGTGATAAGGGTGATAGTAGTCAACAACTATTTGGGAAGTTTAAACTGAACAAAGAGTCCATTGAGTTCAATGAAAGCATCATCAACAACAATGTGAATGCAGCATCAGGTGTGCCTCCTATTTCTAAGTTTTTCAAGAAAGAAAGAAAGTTTACTCCTTTGAATGAATCATTGCATAGTATTATGAATAAGTTATTGGAACAAAATGTGCTTACTCTTCCTCCTATAAAGCAAATAGATCCTACAAAGATTAATTCACCCTATTTTGATAACAAATCTATTTGTCAATTTCATCGTCAACCTGGGCATGATACTGAAAAATGTTTTGCTTTAAAGGGTAAAATTCAAGATTTGATTGATAATAATACTATCTCTGTTTCTGGTGTGAATGATAAAAGCAACACATCTGTAGCTCCTCCTAACCAAAATCTTAAGATTTTTACTGATCCATTACCTTCTCATACCTCTAATGTGATTGATACTAATGATTCCTCTGTCTCACCTGATGATCTTGTGTCTATGACTCCGAATGTGATTAACTTTGTAGAACAATAGAAAATCCCTGAAGAACCTTCCATCACATTTGATTCCAGTGAAACTATCAGGGCACCTGATGGTCCTTTATATATAGTTGGAAAAGTCAAGATTACACCTTGTCGTGGAGTGCTTATTGATCCTTCTTGTATGGTTAATATCATTACTGAAGAATTTCTTTTTACTTTGCAATTGAGTCAAGTGATCTATGATGAAACAAATGTGGCTGTGAAATTATTTGATGCATTCTCTTCTCCTGCAATTCGTTCTATTACATTACCTATTGAGGTCCATAACAAACCCCTTGATGTAGACTTTGCTATTATTCCATCATCTGAACAATTTCGTGTGAAGTTAGGCTATCCTTGGCTATCTTCCATGAAAGCTATTGCTTCTCCTATTCACAAGTGTTTGAAATTTCCCCATAATGGTGAAGTTGTTACTGTCAATCATAGTCTCTTTAAACCAGCTGAAAGAACTTCTAGCGTTCCTATTGATTTTTTTTGGCCTAAACAATTATAATCTCTTCCACCGCGAAGTGATCATCTTTTCAAATCTTATCAAAAGTGGAAAAAAGATATGATCCTATCTCTAAGTGAACCTAGAACACCCAAACTTGATATTCCTATCATTCTTGAGAAGGAAGTTCTTCCTTTGAAAGATAAAACTAATGTCTTTCCTCAAGAAGATTCCCAACCCATCCCTATGAATGTGACTAAGTCTATATCTAACAAACTTCCTAAAGGTAGACCTGTACCTCCTCGTCATGATGGACTTGGTCTCCTTCCTAAACCAAATATTCCTCCTTTATATGGAGCAGTTCCTCCTCCTTTCTCTTATGGAGAGAAGAGACCTTCCTCTTCTCCTATTATTCAACCTAAGAGACCACAACCTAAACACCCAAGTGATAAGGATGAGAACATTCCTCCTCCTCAATCTTCTCAACTTCTTACTAAGACTAGACGAAATCGTTTTGCACATGAACGCCGACGAAAGCGTCGTCTTAGAGCTCAGGCAGTTGCTTCTAAAACTTTGCAATCCCCAAAAACACCTTCAACTAGTATTATTCCATTTTCTCCTCAGCCGAAAATTGAGCCAAAATCTCCTAAACATAAGAAGCATGATGGTCTTGATCCTGTGCGAGTTAAAGATCCTATTTTTATAAATCTTGATGATGATATAGATGAAAATGTTATTCATGATGAAAATGTTAGTCCTGTTCATTCTAATAGTGAATATGAATATGTTGATGTTGATAACCATTTATCTAACGAATTTTCTAAAGCACTTATCCTAGCTCCTAGACAAGAACAACGTGGCTTGGAACATGAACATAGCCCTTGTTTGGATCTTGTGATAGCTCCATCTGCTGTGTTGGATGTTCCTCCTCTAGCGTGTTTCCTGCCTTCCTGAAATATTGATCAGCAAGATCGGGGGTAGATGACGTGCTAGACTAGTTTCATTAGCATAGCAGACTCTCTCCTCCTCTCTTCATCTCTTTTGTTACTTCTTCTATGTGTTACTCGCATTCTTCTATTTGTTGTCCTTAGTGTTGTCTACTTGAGGATGATGCAAAGCATTGAGATCTCTTTTGGTCTCTCTCATGTTGACTCAAAAGACACATGTGTTCCCTTCTTCTAGGTGACCTTCCTTGATTGGGGAATGAAGAACAATTATGCATACATACATATGATATACATGAATTATCATACAGCATACTGACCCCGAGGAAAGAAAAGTCACCTTGTGCTTTGTGTTTTGTGTCTATTATCCTTGGGCTTATCTCACACTTGGGGGCTAAATCCTTGTGCTAACGTGCTCCTTTCCCTTCTCATTTCTTATATGTATCACTACCTTAAAGCAATCACCCCCGATGAGGTGTGTGCGATCGCTTTAACGTAGGGGGCATACATCCCGTTCATATCTCTTCAAGATACTTGAAAGTTTCTTGGCGAACTTAGCTTTGCCTCGAAAATTTTTGGTATTTTTCTTGCATGACTCATAGTGAGGGAACCTTACTATTGACAGTCATGGTTCTCCCTCGTGATCTTCCCTTTTACTTTGTCAATCGAAGTCGTAAGATCCTTGGTCCACTGGGGGCTTGGTGTATCTTGCTTCCTTGACATGGTGAAAGTCTTTCAATGTTGTTTCCTTGTACTTTACCGGAAGTATGGGCGTACGCTTATACTCCCACTAAAGTGGGGGCTAAATGTAGCTTCCTAAAATTGTGACACTTGCAATTTCGACTGCATTTGGGTCTTCACGATGGCGATGCAACGTTGAACCTGAATGGAGACCCCGAAACTTGTTTGCGATACCAAAAACTGCATATTTCTACACCTTGGCATGATCCTTCCTTGCACCCTGCTGTCTCGGGAGGTGGGACCATGGCGCCCAGCACCCTGGTCCCTGGCCCTATTTGGGGCCCGGTCTCTTGTGGGCATCGAGTCTTTAAGTTTGCAAATTGGAAAATAATGTTTCTAGGTCGGCCTAAGGTCGGGAAAATTAGTCTCTCAACCCTAATTGACAAGTATATAAACTACTTTTCCTCTCCTAGAAAAGGAGGAAGGAAAGAAGCAAGAGCAAGAGGCGGAAGCGATATAAAAACATTCAAACATTCAAGCATTCAAGCATTCCTTCAAGCAATTGAGCATTCTAAGTCTCCATTCAAGGCTAAGTGTTGCATTCAAGACAAGGATTCAACCATTGAAGAGGAGATCACTTACAACACATTACATACAACATACATTACACCTTTGCATGTAAGAATACAAACATTCTTACAACAAGGTATCAATACTTGTTTACATTACAAACATTTACATTTACAGCATTCTCATTTCTTGGTTAATTCCAAAACTGGTGTTTGACCTAAAGGCAAACCCCTAATCCCTAACCCCCCAATCATCCTCTCTTTTCTATGTGTAGGTTGCAGGTACGCAGCTGTAATTGAAGATCTGGAATCCTTGTGCAGAGACGAACAGATCCCCCTTCGTTTTGCGGACTTTTTAGAGGACCGTGTGCACTCCGGGCACCATTGTCCTGTCAACTTTCGCTCAAATTTGTAGAACAGTATCGTCTTGACATTTTACTGCTAATTCCAGGTCCGTAGCTTCATCCCATATCCCTATCTCCATTTACAAGCGAATCTTTCTTACTTTACATGCATTCCTAGTTCAATCATTCTATCGACATTCTTTACAAAAGAGGGTATCCTTGCTATCACAACCCTTGAAACTCATTTAAAATCTAGTCTTGCATTGCGTGGGATTGGATCTTGTGGGTTTCAACCCCTCTTTTGAATGTAAAGTCTCTCCTAAGTGAAAACCGTCAACCCCAATGACCCTCCTTTCTCTCTCCTTGGAGTGGGGAAGGGAGGAACACCTAGGGTTCGATTTTTTCGCTTTACACCCACCATTGACTTTTCCTGTCCCGCCTTGGACACATGGCATCATCTCGTGATGTAGTGGTCCATAATCCCCTTGCATCTCTTTATCATGGGGTTATGAGAGCCATTTGATCGCTTCATTGTTTACCTGTCGGCCACAATGACTGCCTTCTTAAGTCTCTTAGCAGTCAAGCAACTTTTTTTGCAGAAATTAAAACATCTTCGTCCTTTACAAGCACATGCAGATTGATGAACCATTAGTAGTCTAGACTTTACTTGCTGGGAAATAGTAACAACAAATGTTGCAAAGGTTTAACTACCGACTTAACCTCCCCGCCTTGGACACATGGCATCATCTCGTGATGTCACGGTCCTTAACCACTGCGCACCTTCGACCGCGGGGGAGTGCGGGCTGTAGGATCTGCTCACAGTTTAACTGTCAGCCGAAATATTAAAACATTAGACTTGGGAAAATATAAAGGGGCCGCTTGAAATATTAAACGAGACCCACCTAGGATAATATAGGTAAGCACAACTTAGGGGAGAAAATGGCCCCGCCGACAATGACACAACCCTCAAGCCTTAAGACAAAAAGGTAATGCAAAATTATAATAGGCTTAGGGTTTTTCCACAAGATTTAATTACGAAAGATTAAAACCCTAAACCCTAAACCCCAAAGGCAGGAGTAGAGAATAAAATTAATCCAAAATGACCTAGATTTTGACTAAGGAATGAATTTTTTATTTTGTGCAGTGATTTTTAGGACTATCACAACTACATCTTCAGAATAACCTAACGTGTGAACAAGACTTAATGAGAAAATATTCAAGTCATCTCCTCCATCTATTAGGACATGTTTAATGAGTGTTTTATGAATAAGGACTTCAATATGCAAGGGAGCATTATGGGGATGTTGCAAAGACATGTCATCTTTGTCTATGAATGATAAGAAATGAGGCGCTGTGAGGTGTCCCACCATAGTTTAGAACTGGTCTACACCAAGATCTTTGGATACTGTCATATCTACTAGCACTCTTTCTAAAATTTCTTTATGTGCGGGTGAAAGTTTTAAAAGTTCTAAAATTAATATTTGCATGGGAGTTTTCTATAGTTGATCCACTATACTGTATTGTTTTGACGTCGATGACATGTAAGTTGTAGGACCCGACAAAGTAACCCTGGCTTTTCTTCTCATGATAACATGAGTGGGTTCTTGTTGTTGTTTCTCTTTCACCACAATCACATTGACCACGTTAACATAGGTATGAACATAGTTCACTTTTTCTTTACCTGTGCCATTTTGCATTGTTGATGATTCACCCTTCTCATAATTAGGAAGTGGATTTTTGAAACTTGTGTGCGACTCATTTGTCTTATGCCCATCCACAGTTATTATGCCATTGTCAATCAAATCTTGGATAACATGTTTTAACCACTGACAATCATTTGTTTGGTGTCCTTTGTTTTGATGAAAATCACAATAATGATTGTCATTCCACCAAGTAGGTTTAACCTTGGCTTCAAAGTCTCTTGCTTCTAGCAAGGTAATCAACTTGTTTGCAAGAAGTGTCTTTAATGCTAACCCAAGTGATTCGCCAATGTTAGTAAATTTCCTACGAAAATTATTAAAAGGTGGTTTTGGTTTATTGTTATCTTGTTGAATCATTGTTGTGTGATTTGATAAATTGAAAACTGGTTTCTTTGGTTTCAAATTTTTATTATCTACTATCCCATCATTGACGATGTTTCGATTTATGTTCCAAAACTTGGGCTTATCATTGTTTTTATTATTAGTATTGTTGTTGGGAGGAGGATTAACTCATTCTTTGTATATCTTCAACTCTCCTTTCTTTACCATAGCTTCCTCAACCCTGATTCCATTATCAATCATCTTTTCAAAACTTGGAGGACATTGTATTTTTAGTTTATAACTCATTTCTTCATTTAGATTGTCAATGAATATGTCCATCTTTTCATTATCTGTGACCGTACAAGGATATCATGATCTAATCATCACCACCTTTGTAGAAACATCATGAAAGGTTCTCCACTCTTTTGCTTGGTGTGACATAAGTCTAGTAGTGTGATCTCATGTTGTATGTTATAAGAGTATTGTGAAACAAACTTGTCCACCAATTTTGCAAATGTTATAATTCCAGGTGGAAGTTTTGAGAACCATTTCATATCTTGGCCACTTAAGCTCTTTGTAAATAACCTCATTAAGTATGTGTCCTCATGTGCAAACTCCATGCTCATCATGCAAAATTCTCTTACATGATCTTAGGGATCAATTCTTCCATTATATTTGTCATATCTAGGAGTTTCACAATTTGGAGGAAAACGTATCATGTTGAGACTTCTGTCAAATGGATAAGGACAAATTTATTGAAGTGAATACCTCTTAGTAGTTCCCCTATGTATATATTGAATTTGCATTTGAAGAGTCTGTATCTGTTGCGTGAGAGCCAAAAGGGGATTATCCACATTAGTTCTTGCTTCACTATTTCGTTTGTTTTGAACTTGTTCATTATGGATATCATTTTGAGTTTCTTCATTTTGGACCTCATTTGGAATTCGTTCATTTTGAGTATGGTTGGAATCATTTTGAGTATCAGTTGTCTTTTCACCTAGTTTCAAGCTAGTAGTGTCAAAATTACTTGGTAACTTGGCACCATGACATGCTAACATAAGAAAATATCTTTCCTTGTCCATTTCAAGGGCCCTTTCTAAGAATCTAGTGAACTATGGGTCTTGTTGACCTTCTCTGATTTGTTCTTCCATTATTTCATATTCATCAGGCTCACTATTTTGAGTAGTGGATGCAAATTGTTGAAAGAAAGGATTCTCTTCTTCCATTGTAAATGTTTCTCTTTCTTTTCCTTTAAGTCTTTTTTTCTAAGCCCTAGTTAACACGGGCATACAAGTGTTCTGAATGTTTTGTGAGGTTTTGATTTTTTATAATGTGCCTCAATAAGTGATCAATTGTTGAGGTAAATATGATAGATTGATACGACACGAAATGATCATTCAAGTATTTGCTAGTTTCCAAGTTTTTCGATCCTAGTTTGGACTACAAATTTTGTGATTTTGATATGACCAAATTCAATAGGAACAGTATATCCTATGATAGAGAATGGGGTTAGTCTTATCAAGCATTATAGTTTCATGATAAAGGATGATAGATCCGGATAAGAAACTATGTTTGAATAATCTGCTTATCAAAGAAAATGTGATGATGCACTTTGAGATGTTAGATCTTGAACTTGTTGGAGATGAATACTTGAAAACTTAGTGTGTCTAGATTTGAATGTGCTTTGACAAAAGATAACCTGACTGAGTACTCTGAGAAGATGACCTAGAATCACTATGTTTGATTGTATGAGAAATGTATTGTTTCTATTTTCTGATTTTGATGGAGTTTATCAGAAACACTGACAAAATGATCAGAAACGCTGACAAAATAACCAAAAATACTGCTATACTGACAAAAAATATTGCTATACTGACCAAAAATGCTAACAGAATGACCAGAAACGTTGACAAAATGACCAAACACACTACTATTTGGACTGAAACCGCTATGGTACTGACCAAAGATGCTATTGTACTGACGAGAAACACTACTGTACTGACCAAAAATGCTAAGGAACTGACCAAAAATACTATCAGACTAACCAAAGATGCTAAGGAATAGACCAGGAACTCTAAGACAGAGATCAAAAATGCTATTCTGCCAATAAGGTACCCTAAAGTTCAAAACAATGAAGTTTAGACTTAGAAAATGGTTGTTTGAACTTAGAAAATTGTTGTTTTGCCCCAAATATTTGATTTTCAAACTCAAACAACTGATCTTTAGACCTAGGAAGAACAAACTTGGATAGCTAATGCTGAAATATGAGAAAGATGACATTCAAAGCAAGAGAGATAAAGTTTAGACCAAGAGAGTTGACGTTTGGACCGTAAGAGCTGATGTTTGGACTGAAAGAGCTAAAGTTTGAACTAGGAAAGCTGACATTTGGAGCAGAAGAGCTAAAGATCGAACCAAGAACTTTGAAGTTTAAATGACTGATGTTGGAACTCAGACAATGGTTGTTTTGACTCCAAGAGTTGATGTGTAGACTTAGATAACTAATGCTCAAAATTAGGAAGCACCAACTTGGAGATCTAATGTTGAAATATGGAAAAGCTAACATTCATACTAGGAGAGATGTAGTTTAGACCAAAATAGCTGATGTTTGAACCAAAAGAGCTAATGTTTGGACTGAGAGAGTTGTTATTTGGACTGAGGGAGATGTTGTTTGGACTGAAAGAGCTACTGTTTGGACCGAGAGAGCTACTTGATCATGATTGATTGTGAAAATGATATCAAATGCATGATCTAGCTAGAATGATCTATTCAAGCTATATGATTCGATAAAAAGGAAACTAGATTAAGATGCTATGATTAATCCAAATTAATAATTATGCTAGATGATACAAATTCAAATGCCTATAATAACAATTCAAAAACTATGAATGTAAGGGATCTTTATTGCTCCAAAATGAGGGGTATTTATAGGAATTCCAAGGCCAAAGCTGAGGTGGTAGGAATCGACGGTCTAGATTCGATCTGAAGATATCAAGGGATAAGATTGAGGAAGTTGGCAAAGAGGCTAGAGGAAGGGACACATGTCATCCCTATGGTGACAAGTGTCAAGGATCCTTGCTCATAAGAGGGCAAGTGTCCAAGGGAGAAGACATGTGGCAAAAGTGCCATGTGTCTTAAAGAGGGGATATCCAACCCATAGGAGGTTAGAATAAAAGAGGTTAGGATGTGCAAGATAGGATAGGGTTAGTTAAACCCAGGATTAGATAGAATGGGTTAGGTTAGGGGGTGGTTAGGCTAGGTGGTTATAAGTTAGGAGCCATGTGCTCATTTGAATTTAGAAATTCAATTAATTAGGAAAAAGATAATTAATCTCAACAAACTTGGATATGTTAATCTTAATTATAGGATTAGGAGAATTGATTTAAATGGGGGGAGGATTAATTAATTTAGATAAATTAATCAAAGGGGAATATGATGAACTATATAAATAAATCATTTAGATTTATTTATAAGCAACTGACTAAGGAAATTAATCAAATTACTTGTGAATTCAACTAATTGGGAAGGGGGATTAATTAAAAAACTATGTATTTAATCAATTATATTAAAACCATTTTTAGGTGTATACAGAGATATCATGCAACATGTGTAGAAAGGGATCCTTTTGGGGGATGCGCAAAGGAAGAGATATTTATTTAAAGATGTTCACCTCTAAAAGTAGAGGAGATCTTTAAGAAATATGACACCTTTGGAAAGAGGAGACTAAAAATAAAAACCTTCTCCATTTCTTAGGAAAAAGTGTATTCCTAGTGATGCATTGCAAAATTCACTAAGGAGAGATTGTTCATAAGATTATGCACTAATGCAAATTAAACAAAGAACAACTCGAACCAAGGGACATATATGTCTAGCTATATTCACATATGAGCAATCCCTTAGACACCTTCCTAATGGAAGTAGACCTACCATTAGGAGGGTTGTACAATAGATCCATGAATGTAGCATGCTAATTGAGAATTGAGTGTAAGGTACTGACTTTGTCACTTTCAACCTCTCACACAACCTCACATTTCTTCTAGATAATTAAGTATAACATCTATTTATCATGATACCTATCAAATATCATAGATTCATGATGCATGTAGGTTATCCATCTCTTTGGCTAGTGTATTTTATAGAATAAACACATTCCTAAATGAAATTATGGGTCATCTACTCATCTTTCTACAATTTCTATTTCAACTTGACTTTGTAAGGAAGTTAAGTAGCATAACAACTTCCTACACTAACCTTGAGAAAAGGGTAATGCAAAAATGTTTATAGATCCTTACAATAGTTAAAAATCTTAATAGAAATAAACATAAATAGTATGCATACCATAATACAATTATTTACATGGAGAAAACCCTTTTAGGAGAAAAACCCCATACTCTTAAAGTCGCCCAATATATTATTTAAAAATAAATAACATACAATATAATTGTAAAGAAATATTTTCATAGGAGTATCACCAACCAAAGATTCAAAGGTAACTCAATAGCTATAAGACTCTTACACACAACCTCCATATCACACACCTTGAATATATAGAAGATTCAATGCATGACACCATCAAATGGTATTACAAAACAATGGACTAAAACCTCCCAATAAAGTGGCACCTATCTTATCTCCAGTCCTATTTACCCTAAAATGTGTCAAAACACACATCAACACATGTACCTCTCTTTTACAACTCATTTATGTGTCTACGTATTTTTATATTTCCCATTTTAGGAGACAACTTTCAAAGGTCATAACTTTTGAACCGAATGTCTGATTGACAAACTATTTGAAGCGTCAGAAAGCTCATGATGTGATATATCAAGCTATAACACATTGTACTAATTATAGACACTTTTGGACCATTTAGGATCCTCTAAATCCCTCAAAATTGACTCAAAAATTTTGTTCACAACTTTTAAAAATGAAAACTTTAATATCTTCAAATCTAGACATGGTCTTGCAACGAAAATTTATTGGCATGCTTATCTAGCTAATCCAAAGCTTTAGAATTTTTTTTGGACCAAGTCATGTTCAAACAAAAACTTACTATAAATAATAACCTTGTGCAAATGCAAGGTTGAGACACCATTTTTCTAATAGACTTGACAAAATCTAGATGAACTACTCTATTCACACTAGAAAACTTAATAAAGTTGATTGTCGATATAAACTAATTAAATATAGTTTCTCCTTAGTTCAAAATAAAATTCACAATTGGATGATACACCAATTATATATGATAAAAAAACATACGATTTTATATTTTTATCAATCACACATACGTAAATTTGGAAATGGATAACCTAAATATATTCTTCCAACAATAAACTAACCTCTTTTATACTAGAACTTGCACTAAAAGGAGGTCATATGGTTACATGATTGTAATTTATATGTTGTCATAAAAATTTGACACGAGGTCTACAATTGAATTTATAAGTGCTTTATTAAAAAATTGATACAACACAATGTATTAAACTAATTATTATTTATTATTTACATTTCTTAATATAATATCAATTGTCGACTCTTGATAAGATGCATTGTAGCAATCTTGGATGTGATGCCATTTGATATGTTTGGGAATATTGAACATCATCTAGATGGTTATACAACAAGTAATATAAGATGTGGACCTGAGATTTAAATTGAGACTAATGTGATATAATGTAGACGCTCTTCTAATTTAAAATGATACCAATTAACGATTATAATTGTTTACGCTAAATTGTTAATCCTATTTGTAAACCCTAAAGATCCAACCACTAACCTAAGTCTACAAACTAATTGAACACAACATCAATAGAGATCTACCATGCATGTAAATAACAAAGATTACACCATTCACATGCATAGTAGGCTTGTCTCCATTGTTCTCCTATCCTCTATGATCTTTTTTGTTTTATGTTTTTGCTCTCAGATTTGTGTTGAACTTACACAAGAGCTCAAGAAAGAATGGATGTGGTTGTTTTCATGTATAACTATGATGCAAAGATGATGTGATGATATGATAGAATGTAAGTATGCTTGATTGAGAGATATCTAAAATGAGAGGAGGAAGTCTCTTTTATAGAGAACATACTAAAAATGGAGGGTTGGGATTAAGAGGTTAAAAGCTGAAATGAAGGGCTAGGATTAATGAGTAGGTATTTAGGGAGACATGTTATCATGTGGATAAGAAGAAAAAGGTAATTGAATTAAATAAATAAATAAAAGTATTTATTTAATTAATAGAAGAGGAGATAGATAAATTAAATAAATAAAATATTTATTTGTTTTAGGAGAGGAGGTGTGATTGAATAAATAATAAGTATTCATTTAAATTAGAAAGAAGAGGATAATGAATTAAATAAATAAATAAAAATATTTTTTTTAATTAATGGTGGAAAAGGCTTATGAAATAATTAAATAAATAAGTAATATTTATTTAATTAAAGGACACTTTTAAGTGTCTATAACAATGACCTAAAAACAAATCTTAGACACACAACTTAAGATATTTGACATGCAGAAAGTATGAAATTTTAAATTTGAAAACAAAACCTCAAATGAATCTAATTTAAAAAATAAAAACTTCAAAAAAAAATGTCCACTTCTAACTTAAACTAAAATATTTAACAAAACAAAACATAAATTCAAGATTAAAAATAATCAATATATCAAAAGATATAAATTAATATTAAAACCATACATTAATAATATTAAAAAACATAAATATATAAAATATACATTTTTATACTTATACAAACTTCAAGAAAAAAAGCATGTTTTACACAACATTGATTTTTTTCCTATTTTTTAGATTCTCATAACTCAAAATAATTTCTTTGTTTATAGAATAAATGAATGAAACTAAAAACATTACCAAATTAAATTGTGATAGAAGCATGCAAAATCCAATCTGCAAAACATAATACTCTCTATAATTAATAATATTAAAAATAATTTTTCCACGATAGAAATTTATATATTTAAACATCTCAAAGCATAAAAGGTATTGATTTATTTTTCAAATTACTTTGCAATGCAATTTCAATCATTCTATTTTCTATGTCCATGTCCCTTTCCAATTCAATATAACGTCAGTTTCATTTACACATAAAAAGTGTCGAAATTTATATATATAACCCTGCTTGTCACAGCATCCCATGTGTAAAACAGATGTTTACAATTTGGTAGAGATACATGCAACTTACACGAGCTGCAATTTTTTTTCATTTTCTGTCCCATCAGAATTATTCAATTTGAAATTTAGGTTTGGAAATCCAACCCTGCCTTGTTTTTTCTTGTTTGATTTGGAATTTGCGAAAATATGTTGAACAAAACCAACCTTAAAAAAAACCAATTTTGTCTAGGGTATGTAGGATTCATCAGCTATGAAAGAATTTTATGGTTTCTAAGGTAAAACATTTTGCTTATATGGTATATTAGAATGACTTGAACATTGACATTGAAATATAGTTTATATTGTTTCTTAATAGAATCTTCTGAGTTAAGTTTAAAGAAAGCATTAAAATTTTTATGGAATCCTCAAAATAGATTTCCAACATGCCACAAACAGTATTTTACAACTACAATTAAGACCTAACACTATTAAGTTGCAAGTTAAGAATGCTTACAAATCATTAATTTGAAGTGTTTGTAAGGCATAAATAATCGAATTATTGTGCATTTACATGCCAAGAGTAAGCATAAATGGTGTCAGTTTGTAAGAAAATTCTGGCCAACTTGTTGAGCATCACAGTAACATATCTTCATGAATCCTTTGAGTGTGATTAAAGCTCAAACATTATTTGCTAAAAGGATCTTACTACTATTATTACAATGCAACCTAATAAAGAAGTAGGTAGTGTCAAGCACAGTCCTCTACATTAAAAATAGGTGGATCTAAAGATGTGGATGACATATTATAATCGCTGGTGGTTATATTGAAATTTTATAATGACTTGATATTTTTTTTCTATATTCTTATTTGTTGATGTTCAAATTTAGGAGGCGTGGATAAAACCTTAACTAAAAGGTTTTGTTGGTAGTGAAATCCCTAAATGATAGTAACAATAATCACTAGTTTGCATTCTCTCTCTCACCTCACTCTGTAGTAGACCTGAGGCTGGGTGTAAAGGGGTTCTCCTCATAAGGCCCACGAACAATTAGCTTCCAGCTTCTCAGATGCATGCCTCGTTCAACTATCACTTATCCTAGCTCTAGAGAAAGAGGAGGGAGACCATTTTACATTATACTGTCTATGAAGTTTGATAATGTTTGATGGTTCTCCTTCTTTCATGGAGGTCATCAACAAGTCCCAAACATAAGTTAAGGAAAGTAGTCAAGATAGTCAATTTTTTTCAGAGCTACTTGTTACTAAAAATTATGAATGGAAGCTTGAAATCCATTTTATTGACATTATGCATCACTAAAATATATTTGTTTTTTGTTTTACTTTTTAAAGATAACCAATTTTTTTCTGAATTACTTGCTACTAAGAGTTATAGATGATAGCTTCAAGTTTATTTTATTGACATTATACATTACTTTAAAACATATTTGTGTTTTGTTTTACTTTTTGAAAAATGCTAACAATTTATTTGAATTTAATATGAAGAATTTGTTTGAATAATGACAAAGTCCATAATCTTATAATAAGGATTTAATGAATATTCTAAACTGTAACTTTGGTATTTTGTCAGACCATTCTTGCAGATTTTCTTCCTTTAAGACTCTAGCAGATGACGGAAGAAAACTAAAGAAAAAAATTGAAGAAATTGAAAGAAAAAATACTTCAAATTGAATTTCTAAAGATTACCAAAATAATTACTGAGTATGAATGATTGTTGTTTAAAAAAAAACACAATATATTAAAGCTGTAACAGCAAGCAAAATTAACTTAACAAATCATTGGGTGTCCTCTAGAACTTTCTTCAAAGCTCCTTATAAAGATCATGTTTCAGAATTACCCACAGGAAATGCAGAATTAATACACATGCCATGTTGCAAATGCAAGAAAGTTAAAATAAATCATGTCATGTGGTACCTCAGAATCTGCAAAAGTTCAAAAAAAAGTCATGTCATGTGATACTTAATCTGAAGTAAGATATTTTGAAATTTGTTTTCATTACAAAGCTATCCAGTTTATAAGATCATAAAACCCATCTAGTTAAATTGGATGGCATATCAATCCATCTAATCCTCTGCTCAGAAAAAGAGAGTGCACACATAGAGGGCTTATATCTAAAACGAGGTAACACACAGATCAGGCTTCCATTTCCCTTTAAATGTGTAATAAGAGCATGGAGAATGCAGTTGCAAGCACCATGAAAAGCAGGGGCATTCAATCCAATGGTTGCAGTAACAAGCATGCATATCCTATTATACAATGATTAATATGACAAAATAAAATCTATCTTAAAGGTCAAAGTATTATAATGAAAAAAGTTGTCGACTAATAAAATATATAAAGTTTGCTCGAAAAAAGTAGACAAGAATATGAATAAGACAATCTTCAATATAAAAAAATAGTTTGAATTGTATGTATCCCCAACTATCCAGTTGTAAAGGCTTTCGGATAAACTGTGTACAAGATTTTTAACAGTTTTTACAAAAAACCTTCCTATATGGACTTAAAAAGCCTTAGATCTTTGAAGTACAACTATATACGCATGGATTGCTGAAACCTCCGTGGACTTTTGATGACTCAATTCTTAAGTTTTCAGATAACATATTACAGTCACATTTATTTGTCTGCTTTTTTTCATAACAACCTTGACCAAGCAGCAAGCCCTGCCTCATATGTATGACTCTAAATTTTTTGACCTGACTGGAATGCTCTCATCACACCTTTCTGCTTTACCAGTTGATGATAATAGAAATTTGCCAAGTTGGTGATAAAAGAAAGTTACCACATTAAACAAAATGAAGCCAATTTAAGCCTAATTCATAAGCTTCCACATTACGCTACTAAATTGTAAGGTTAAAAAAGTAAGCAAAAACACAATTATTTTGTGTAAGAAGAAAAATTCCCATACCAAACTCACCGTATGTATATGAGTGAACATTGAACCTAATCACCCCACAGTCCATGAGCTGGACCAGAAATAATATTTGATTTATCAAGCCTGTTATTCAAAATTTTACTTATATTTATTTTGTATGGACCTTTCAACAGAATTGAGAATGTTTAACAATGATTGAAGACATGACTCTCAATAGATATCAGTAAGTTAGCAGAGTCATGCCTACCTCATGCCACAAAACGATAAGGAACTTCAAATCCAATCCACAAAATATAAGCTAGAACGAAAATTAATGACATTTAAAAATCATTAAAGCACTTGGTCGAGACCAATATATTGTAGAACAGCTTTGTTTAAGTGCAGCATAACCGAACCTGAAAAAACCCCATTGATAGCCTCTGCACATGAATAGCCCCCATTGATAGCCTGTGCACATGAAGTAATTAATATATAGGAGCTACATTGCACATTCACAAGTATGCGTTCACTTTAGACATTCAAATACCTACATCACATAAATAACATTTATATACAATTATCAATTATGAAACAGATTAGATTTCTACAGTCTATTATCATTATTGTTTCATTTTTAGATTGCATTATGTAAAATTTTGATTGCATCAACGTTCACATTTCATTATCCATAATGAGGATGAGAGTGAGAGAGCTGTAGGATGTCAAATGTTAGCGTAATAATTATCAATTATGTCGTACAACTCTCTCACTCTCATTCTGATGATGGATCATGAAGTGTAATATGGAACATCGAAATGATTGATCATGTAATGTAATCTAGAATAATGATACAAACAAAATCTTACACAATACAATTTTATATATCTCAAAATATAACAGTAATTATCAATTATCTCAGATAGGATTGAGGGCTTGTGCTCTGTCAAAGCATACTGCAAGGGTGATCATAGGTACACTTTGGAATGCATTACTATGGGGCGAGGAATGTTTCAATTGTCTTAAAAGATGTTTTTCCCCAGTTGAGAACCAATGCCCTCATTTAACAGATAAGAACAGAATCTTTTACAATGTAATAAAACACAATAAAAAAAATCTGGCCGCCAAACCATGGCTAGTGACTTAATTCAAGATTCTGTTCAAACTGTGTCGTGCTGTCAATGATGTCAATGAAAACAAAATGGGCAGAGTCTGCGAGAAAATTTTACAAAACCCTATCCACAGTAGAATTTTTACAAAATCTGCTTATCGAAAACTATGTTGGAGTTTGAAACAAAAGAAATTATGCTATAACAATCTGGTGAGATTTTGTAAGAAAAATAAAAAGTGCAGAGAAGAATGATAGCACATAACACACAAATTTTATGTGTAAAAACTTGATGAAATATATCACAGACAAATATCTTTCATATTGATTATTAGGAATTTTATAAAGTCATAATATTCTCAAAACTGTACATCAAAATATGACTTCGAACATCATAAAACAATCGAGTTGCAGCTTGCAGAGTCCTAAATGAAGAACTTACTAAATATAATAACTCACACAACTAAATATAAAACACATACCAAAATAACTATTTCTAATAAATCTCGTACCACGAACGTCTGGCGATGCACAAAATGAGAATCCACGATGACTCAACCACAGAAATAAAAATCCACCATGACTCTAACCACATCTAAATGAAAATCAAATTTGAACTTCACATTCCATCAGATTTGTTATACGCAATAACTGCCTTCACAACAGCACGGAAATGAATGTCCGCAATGGTTACCCTGGCCATAGCCTTTTCCCCTTGGTACCACTTTCTAGGGAGGACTCCGAGCTCTTCCAGAATAATATAGGCTTGCCGAATGAGGCCTTCATGGTAGGGAACATTTTTGTAGGCTGCCAGGTCTGCAATAATGGTCTGATCAGGGGTGTTGGCATCAGCTGCAACATTGCCTTTGCAGAAGATAGAAAGAGCACCTGCAGCAACTTGCCCCGCCACACCTGCTTGTGCAAATGTGCGGTAATCGGCGATGGCTGCATCATCCATAAGGTTGAGAACATCGTTATAGGGAATCAGTGAGATGGCACGCCCAATGAGACCAGGAGTAGAGAGGCGAGTGATCTTGTAGTGAAGCACTTTGGTCTCCCACCTCAGTTCTCCAATGGTCACTTCGTTACAAATTGCACCAAAATTTGGGGAGCTGCAGATACTAGCAAGAACGTGCCTGATACGGCCATCAGACAACAAGTTTCCAAAACAGCCTTAAAGGAGTCAAGCCATGGGATGTCTCCGTCCTTAATGCCTTGTGCATAGGCATGGAGAGCTGTGACCTTCATCTTCCAAGCGAGTGTCATGAAGTGCGGAATAAGGCCAAGGCGGACTTTTCCCCTATTGATAGCAGGAGCTTGAGCAGCTGGGTGGACATACTTAGCCAGGTTAGGGGAGTCTTCGTCGTCGCTATATAGCACATCTGAGGAGAGGAGGTTGGAATAAATGGAGCCATAGGCGATATCCTTGATATTGGTCTTATCCAGGCCATTGTCATCCATGAAAGCACAAATGTGATCTATGTCGCCGTTATTGTTATGGGTGACAACGCTCTCAGCCGTGAGGGTAAGATACGCAGGCTCCTCAAGAACAAAGAGGGCCGTTATACTGTTAACAGGAACATATGGGGCAGCCATGAGCTCAAGAGCACTAGGAACTAGATCTTCACCTTGAACTATCACTAAACTTAAAAGCCTAACACTAATCTTTCTGGAGAGAATGCCGAAAATGAATAGAGATGATCTTAAATTAGATATGATTAGACTGCGAAAGAAGAAAAAACGTCGATCAAAACTTCAAGTGGGCCGACAATCAAATGGAATGCGCAGGTACCCCGTGCCAGATCTAATTGCTTAACACAGGTACCTGCGCATTCCATTTGATTGTCGGCCCACTTGAAGTTTTGATCGACGGTTTTTCTTCTTTCGCAGTCTAATCATATCTAATTTAAGATCATATACTTATTTTCGGCATTCTCGCCGCTTTAGGTCTATCTCTCCAGTTCAGGATAGTGTTAAGCTTTTAAGTTCAGTGATAGTTCAAGGTGAAGGTCTAGTTAGCCGATAGGCTCTAAGTGGGTTACCAGATAGGGGGTGTTGGCATGAGCATAACGGACTTCTTCGAGTAAACATGAACATGTGTGGTAAAGGGGGAAACATCAAGGTGAAGTGTGGTGGCAATGCAGGGGTGGCAACATATGATTATAGCATTGCCCCGGTTTAGTTATGTGTGCAAGACGTGATTGGCACCACTTCCGTGGCAATGGAAGCATGAGGTATGGTACTCATTGTTATCACGAACCGCTTCTGATTCATTCGATCCACATAGCAGTGGCATATTGTTTCAGTTACACACAATGCACAAGAATTCTTAACTTCCATCAAATTAAAAGATATGTGCTCTGATACCAAAATGGAGAAAATAGAACAGCAAAAATAAGATAAATAGAACAGTAGAACAATCTGTCGATTTCTCTTATTCATCAAGTGTAACAACAATACATATTAATAACACAATGTGACTCAACAGCTGACTCAACAACCCTCCTACAAATGTGAACATAGTTTGACAACAAACTAGTAGAGCTTGATAGCAAACTGGAAGGAACTGATGGACAACTCTATAGTTCTTTATTGATTCTCACTCAAACTCTATTAACATATGAGCAATACATGCAAATTCAATTTGACTTATCCTAAGACAACAACTCTCTTAGTAACTCTATTTCCATTACAATCAAAGTGTCTAGAGAAGATATTGAGGTTTCCCTCTTAGACACTTTGATGGAAGAATCTACTTTGGACCTATCGACCACTTTTATTGGTAAGTTTTACATTTTTAGACCTAATGTTGACTTAGTTAACCAACGGGTCTCTAACACTTGGAAGTTGAAGGAGTTGTGTCAATCAGTGCAGTGGTAGATGGGTTATTCTTATTTAAATTTTTTGTTAAAGAAGATATGGTCAAAGTCCTTTTGGAGGGTCCTTGATTCTTTGATAAAGTCTGGCACCACAATGGTCTTTCTCTTTGTAAATGGAAGTCTGGTTTTGACCCTACTTTGAATCTAGGTTGAGTTGCTCCTACCTGGGTTTGACTTTTGGGGCTTCCCCTAGAGTATTGGAGTCCAAATATACTTAAGAGTATTGTGGACTCTTTTGGGGTTTTGATCACTACTGGCATAAGTTATCATCCAAAAATCTTGCCTTATCTTTGCTAGATTACATGTGAATGTTGAAGTTAACAAGCCATTGCCCTCTAGAGTATTACCTTAATCTCAAATTTTGTCAAATGTTGTCAACCCATTTTTTATGAGAATGTTATTTTTTTCTTCCAAAAAGGTAATAAATTCGGCCACCTTACTAATTAATGTTATATCCGTTCCATCCAAAATCCAAACAAGAAGGATAAGGAAATAGTAAGAGCTCCTCCAAATCCATGCTTGATTAGCAAGAGCTCGAGATCTACTATCAACCTTTAATCAAAAGAAGACCCAAGGTTAGATAAAATCCCATTCTTAAATGTTCAACCCTATTGTGCCTAGAAATACCTAAAATATGTTTACCCTAGTTTCTAATATTGTGGAAAGAGAAATCTAGGAGGATAATTTGAAACAATAGAAGAAAGAAGAGATAAACCTAGCTACTAAGGATAAATTTGATGAGAATAAACCTCAAGATCCAAAAAAGGAAGAGTAGGTGAAAGAAACGATCTACTTGTTGAAGAAAAAACCTTTGAGGTCACTCCCCTTAAGAACCAACTAAAGAATGACAAAATTTATAAGTTGACTTAAATACTAAAGAACATCCATTAGATATAACATGGAAAATGAGGAAGGAGGGCCGTTAATTAAGGACCTTAACCTTAACTTGGAACATTCTCATACTCTTATAGAGTCTATCAACTTAGTAGAAGTTTTGCTCATTTTAAATAGTCCCCTAGAATCCCCTCCCCCAACCAGCCAAGAGCCTAATTGGACATCGATAGACAACAAAAATAAAAAGAAGACAAGTAGAAATAAAGGTAATATAGGAACATGGATACAAGACAGGGAAGACCAATGCACAACAAAACTTGTCAAAGAGAAGTAGCCAAGGACATAACAATGGGGAAAAAAAGGTGCCTTGATAATATCTCAAGGGCTAAAAGAAATGAAGATCCTATCCTCGAATGTAAGAGGGCTTAATATTCCTCACAAACAACATATTCTAAAGTGTACTCTTTTTGATAAAAAAAAAAGTTCTTTTGTTGCAAGAATCTACGATGTTTGAGCTTGTGTTTGCTAAAGTGGTAAAATAATAATGGCCTATGGCAAACTATAGTGTTAGCCCTATTGATGGTGCATTAGGGGGGATTATGACCATGCATAACCCTCTTATTGTCATAGGTTATAAGATTGATCAATGTAAAAAGAGCTTGGTTAAACATGTATTCTCTATTGTGTTCTAATGATAAATGAAACCTTTCCAATGTGTATACCCTCAACACTAGAGCTATTAGGAAAAAAATGTTAGAAAAATATCTCTCTTGATTGGTTCTCATCAGTATTGCCACTGGATGTGAAGCAGTCACCGATGAGGAGGGACCTCAAGGAGATCAGTCCAAACCAGTCAGCAAGAGTAAACACAACGGAAACACACATATATGATGGAGGCAATGTAGAATAGATAGTTTTATTGCGTGAAATTTGATTACATCCAACAAGTAACAACCGGGTTACAACATACAGACACACATGCCTGGTAGAATAGGTCACACTGAGACCTTGAATCGAAAGATCTGTCTTCTATGTACAGTCTAACTCTGATTGATTCTAATTGATCTTATATTGATTCTTCATTGATTACATTTTAAAGCATGATTACAAATATATATATATATCAATCCAAAGGATCCAGTAGGCCCAAAAGGGATCAAAACCCAAAGAACAAGACCTAACGTGCAAAATGAACAAGGTCGGCCTCCGCTAAGAGATTCCTCCGAAAAATCCAAAGGATGAAACATAGAAGGTTAGCCACATGCCAAGAAACATCAAGATCAATGTCTAAGGCTCCGCAAGTTTCAAAATGGGTTCTGGTAGATCACCAGAATAGGTCTCGGGCAACCGGTAACAAAAGAACAATCGGTAACAAGAAGCTGTCGTGGAAACCAGTAGCGATATCTTTCCAGAAAGTGATCCAAATGAGATGCGGTTTGAAAGAAAGAAGGATGATCAAGTCTTCAAGTAGAATCCACCTCCACAGGATCCAGTGAGCCAAAACCGAGACACACAGAAAGGAAAACTAAAATTGCAAACAAAAAACAAAACAGAAAAGAAAATATTTTTAGTTGATGCAAGATTGTTGTGAATCGGGGATGCTCCTGTATTAGACATCCAGGGTGAATGAAAAAGTGAGCCTCTCACTTTGCTGGGGTCAGAGGGAAACCAAGGCAGTCTACCTCTGCTTGAGAAATCCAAGATGAATCTTCAACTGGTCTGCTCTTCTACTTCACAAGATACTCTTTGTACTGACTGTTACGAGTACTACGCCCAATCCAACTGTCCAAAATTTCTTCAATCTGATCTGGTTCCTTCCGAGGCAATTGTTTTTCAAGGTCTGCAACATTGTCATCACTAAATTCTGGTTCATGGTACTCATGAAGATCTACAATATTGAATATGGGTGAAATACTTAGACTATTCGGTAGCTCCACTTCATATGTATTTCCAGAACTGAACTTTCTCAAAATTTTAAAGGGTCCAAACTTCTTCATCTACAAATTATTATAAGTTCCAACCCGGAATCTCTCTTATCTCAAGTATACCATCACCTCATCGCCAACTTCAAATTCCTTATGTCTCCTCTTCTCATCTACCTTCTCCTTATATTTTCTATTCATGTCTTCTAAATGATGTTTAACCTAAATATGCAATGCTGCCATGTGATCTACAAATTCTTGTGCTTCTGAAATCCTCTGATCTTCACTACTAATGTCTCCCAATTCTGCAATTCCTCTAGGATGCACTCCGGTAACAATCTCAAAAGGTGTTTTTTCAGCACTTCTATTCACTGAACTGTTATAGGCAAACTTTTCTTGTGCAAGGATCAAATCCCAACTTCCGGTTTTATCTCCCACTAAACATCTCAACAAGTTTCTGAAAATTCGGTTAACTACTTCTATCTATTCATCAGTCTGTGGATGAAATGTAGAACTGAACTTCAAATATGTCTTCATCTTCTTCCAAAGTGCTCTCCAAAAATAGCCAACAAACTTAGTGTCTTTCTCTAAAACTATGCTCTTAGGTAATCCATGCAATCTCACCACTTCCTTGGAAAATAGGTTTGCTACATGCAATGCATATGATGTTTTCTTACAAGGCATGAAATGAGCCATCTTTGAAAATCTATCCACTACCAAAAATATAGAATCATTCCCTCTTGGTGTCTTAGGAAATCCAAGTACAAAATCCATGCTTATATCCTCTCAAGGTCTTACCGATACTGTCAAAGGTTTATACAATCCCATATTCTGACTACTACCTTTTGCAACTTGACAAACTCTACAACTCTACACATATCTCTTAACATCCTTATGAATCTGGGGCCAAAAGTATTTCTCACTCACCAATGCAATTGTTTTATCAATGCCAAAATGTCCAGCTAAACCTCCACTATGCTTCTCTTTTATCAGGTTCTCTCTCATAGAACTCTTAGGTATGCATAACTGAACTCCCCTAAATAACATCCAATCCTGAATGAAATAATCCAACCATTTTCTTCTATCAACCATAACCGGTTCTCTACATGCTTTCCAAGGTCCAGCAAAATCCGGGTCTTCACCATACAAGGTCTTCAAATATTCAAAAGCTAATACTGTCACTCTCATCTTTGTCAGCAAATTCCTTCTCCTACTCAATGCATCAACAACTTTGTTAGATTTCCCACTTCTATGCTTCAACACAAAGGTGTAACTCTACAAGAATTCTACCCATCTCATATGTCTCTAATTCAACTTACTCTGACAATTCAAATACTACAATGCTTTATGATCTGTATACAACACAAACTCCTTAGGCAACAAGTAATGTCTCCATTTCTTCAAGGCTTGAATTATGGCATAAAATTCCTTATCATACACTGAATATCTCTTTCGGGCATCATTCAATTTCTCACTGAAATATGCTACTGATCTCCCTTCTTGACTCAAAATTGCTCCTATTATTGTTCCACTTGCATCACAATCTACTTGAAATACCTTATTGAAATCCAGTAAAGCCAACACAGGCTGCTTAGTCACTTTCTGTTTCAACAATTCAAAACTTTTGTTTGCTCCGATGGTCCACTTGAATTCCTTCTGATCTCCTCTCATGGTCTCAGACATAGGGTTATAAACTGAACTGAAATTTCTGATAAACTTCCAGTAAAAACTAGCCAATCTATGAAATGATCTTTACCTCTCCAATGTTTTCCGGTGTAGGCCACTCAACAATGTCTTTCACTTTCTCTGAGTCCATCTTCAAACCATCCTCAGATATCACAAATCCCAAATAGACTAACTCGTCCTTCATGAAAGTGCACTTGATATTGATCAACAACTTTTCTTCTCTTAACCTCTGCAAAACTTGTCTTAACTGCAACAAATTCTCTTCTTTTGTTCGACTGAAAATCAGAATGTCATCCAAATACACAATAACAAACTTACCCAACAATTTCTTCAATACCTCATTCATCAACCTCATGAAAGTACTCGGTGCATTAGTCAATCCAAAAGGCATCACCAACCATTCTTATAGTCCTTCATTTGTCTTAAATGTTGTCTTCCACTCATCACCTTCTCTGATCCTAATCTGATGCTATCCACTCTTCAAATCTATCTTTGTAAAGTATTTTGCTCCACTCAAGTAGTCCATTATGTCATCCATCCTAGGAAAATTAAACCGATATTTCACTGTGATCTTGTTTATGTTGGCATTTGCATGAAGATTGCATTAATGATATGTTATATTGTCATTGATGTCAATTGACCGGTAATGATATTGTTGATATTGTTGTAATATTGTTACTATAACTGGTAGGAAGAATTTGTGGAGTGAACCGATAACCAATGTAAACCCTATCTATTGATGTAACTGGTAAACCCTACCTGTTGTTTTTGATAAACCCTAACCAATTAAGTTTGGTGAATTGGTTATGTTGGTTTATGATCTGATGATGAGCGGTAATGATTATGACACGTATGATTATTGTATGAAGACAATTCCAAGATATTTTGGCAAGTTGTTGTAACAGTTTTTGTCTAGGGAATGAGCAAATGTATTGCATCTAATGCAAAGCATGTGATGAGCTACTAAGTTCAATGAAGCGGTGATCAAGGAGCGATCAAGGTTTTCTTGATTGATGTGCAGAGATTTCTATGTAATCCAACGGTCATACTTGAACCAATTTGTTTGTAATCTCTATGAGAATTAGGTTTTTGTTGTTTTACTGACCTAATTGATTTGTTTATAAGATCGATGAATTTGTTTAGCTTAATGAGTTGGAAAAGAGTGAGCACAGATCAATTGAGTGTGTGGTTGCCGAACCAGATCATGTATCTGCAGTTTGAGTAAAGGCATATAGGAGTATGAAATGGATCTAATTAAGCAATTGTAGTGCTATTCAGACAGATCAGCAAACTCCTGTTGTTTTCTTACAATTACAATAGAATTGAAATCCCCTAACCGGGTAAGCTCTAACAAGCTTGGTGTTATTCAAATCCTCTCACAAGGTGATCCATTAGATTGGATTTTCAAATCCTCTACTGAGGTTACTCCTTACAAGGTATTGCTTCTAACAAGGCATTTGTAGTCAATCCCTTAACCAAGGGTATTGCTTCTAACAAGGCATTTGTAGTCAATCCCTTTACCTATTTGGGTTTCCACGTCAAAAATATTTGTGTCAAGTGGTGAATGTTTTTGTGGTTATATTTTCATGGTTGATTTACTTAACTACTGAACTATTTTGATAAGTCATGATAACCGGAAGGAAGCATTGAGAAATGAATAAGTTGTTTACTATTAATTTGTTGTAACAGTCAACTGGTTTATCCTATGAGTTTTTATCTTGACAGAGGTATTACATTGTTAGTTCTAAGTTTACTTTGAGAGATTGATTTTTGAGATTGGTGAAGTTTGTATCAGTTTTTCTATCTACTGATTCACCGCCCCTCTCAGTAGTTGGCCAGATACTTATTCTTTCATCATACCATCAATTGGTATCAGAGCATTTCAAGTCCTCTAAGGTCTAAGCCTAACATCTTGAGGTAAAGATCTTGTAGATCATGATGAAGAAGGAAGGTCTGAAGTTTAATAGAGAGAACTATAGGATATGGAGTGACAGAATGAAAATTTACATCAAGAGTTTGGGAAGTCAATATTGGGAACATGTCGATACTAAGTATGTTGCACCTACTGGGATGTTGACTGATGATCAGAATAAAGAGAAATAAGAAAATCATCAAGCATTGGAGGCTATTATCAATTCTTTGTCTAACGCGGAGTATGTAGATGTTCATGGTCTTGAAACTGCATATGAGGTATGGAAAAAACTTGAAGAGATTTATAGCGGTGATGAACATGTTAAGATTGCTAAAGAAGAGAGTCTAAGAGGAAAGTTTGATGACATGCAAATGGCTGAGGGTGATAATATCCAACAGTATGGTCAAAGGATAAAAGAGATAGTCGGTGAAATTAAGAGTGCAAGAGGTAAAGTTGAAGATTCCACAGTGATCAATAAGGTACTGATAACCCTTCTACTAGTCTACACTATCTGAGTTGTAGCTATTTAGGAGCTGAAGTCCATTTACAAAACTAAGGTAACTCTTGACTCCATCATTGGCAAGCTTACTTCTTTTGAATTAAATGGTTATGATGGTAGTGTACAGAAATCTAAGTCTGCATTTAGAGCTTTTGTTTCTAACCCATCTATGAAGAAAAGTAGAGATGCCAGTCACATTTATGAATCCAAATCCAACAAAGAAGATGATGATGAAGACAGTTTAGTTGAGCTTGAAGCATTGTTGGCCAAGTGGTTGCCTAGAGGTACAGGTAAATATAGAGGCAAATTACCTTGGAAATGTTTTGCATGCAACAAGATTGGACACATTGCTGCTAACTGTCCTAATGGTGATAATGAGCATAAACGAGAGAAATTCAAGAAGTATAAGGGTAAAGGCAAAAGATATTGTCTTAGTGTTATTGATGGTGGTATCACTGATGAGGAATCTGATGGTGATACTAATGAAGACATTTTTTTTGTAGCTGTTAAAGAAGAGATGTCAAACCATAAGGCATTAGTATCTAGGATGGATAACTCTGATGATTGGATCATTGATAGTGGTTGTTCACATCACATGACCAACAATCGGAGCAAATTTCTTTCTCTAAAGGAATTTGATGGCGGAGTAGTAAGATTTGGTAATGACTCACCCTGCATGGTTAAAGGTAAGGGAAATATTTCTCTTAATGGAAAGAGTAGTGTAGATGATGTCTACTGGGTTGAAGGTTTAAAGCATAATCTTTTGAGTGTGGCACAACTCAATGACAGAGGATACCCATTAGAGTTTAAAAATGGTATGTGCAAAATCTATGGCAATAAAGGTGAACTGATTGTGTCCGGGAAGAAAACTAAAGGTAACTTGTTTCACCTTAATCTTAAAGTCAGCAATTGTTTAATTGCAAAGATAGATGATAGTTGGCTTTGGCATAGGAGATTTTGTCATATAAACTTTGATAACATTGTTAAAGTGAGTAAGTTCAAGACAGTGAGAGGTTTACATCAGTTAGACAAACTGATTAATGCTCTGTGCAAAGAATGTCAGTTGGAAAAGATGACATCCTCAACTTTCAAGTGCAAATCTTTTTCAGCAAAACATTTGTTGTATTTGGTTCATACGGATCTTTGTGGACCAATAAGAACAAAAAGTATTCAAGGTGACATATATTTTATGAGCTTCACTAATGATTGCTCAAGGATGATGTGGGACACATTCTTGAAGGATAAGACTGAAGATTTTGGTAAGTTCAAGGAATTTAAGGCCTTAGCTGAGAAAGAGAGCGGTAAGAAGATAAAGTGTCTAAGGACAGATTAAGGCGGTGAATTTACTTTTGAGGAATTCACTAGGTATTGTGAAGAAAATGGTATCAAACAACAACTTTCTGCACCAAGGACACCACAATAGAATGGTATCGTAGATAGAAACAACCAGTCAGTTGATGAAGCTGCTAGGACGATGTTGATACAAGGAGGTGTAGCAAAAACTTTCTGGAGAGAAGCTGTCAGCACAATTGTCTACACTATGAATCAGATTTTGGTAAAGAGAGGTAAGGACAAGACTCCTTATGAATATTGGTATGGTAGATCACCTGATATTAGTTATTTCAAAATATTTAAAGCGAATTTTTTATTAAGAGAGGTGATTATATTAGCATATTTGAGGCTAAAAGTGATGAAGGTATATTTCTTGGCTATTCCACCAAGAGTAAGGCCTACAAGTTTTTTAACAACTGAACACCAAGAATTATTGAGAGTGTTGATGTTCAAGTGGATGAAAATCCTAAAGTCTTAGAGGAAACCAGTTCAAAGAAAAAGGATGAAGATCCTTGCATTTTATTTTTGGAACCAGAAACTATGAAATCTGAAACCGACAAAGCAAATATTGATGTACCAGTTCAACCAGAACAGATAAATTCTGAAGAGGAAGATGATAATAAATAAGATTAACCTGAAGATAATGATCATGTTATTCCAAGATATGTGAGACTGAATCACAATCATGAACATGGGGATAAGGATGTTGGAGTACTAACCTGAAGAAGAATCGGAGTGAATTCTTGCATGATCTCCACTATTGAACCAAGAACTACTAAGGAAGCATTTGGTGATGATCATTGGGTTAAAGCTATGGAGGAGGAATTAGATCAAATTGAGAAGCACAACACAATACCCCGACCAGTAAATAAAAATGTGATAGGTACTAAGTGGGTATTTAGGAATAAGGTGAATGAAGATGGTGTTGTAGTTTGCAACAAAGCTAGGTTGGTTGCAAAGGTTAAGCACAAGAGGAAGGAAAAGACTATGGTGAGACTTTTGCACCAGTGGCAAGACTGGAAGGTGTCAAAACTATACTTATATTTGCAGTGCACAAGAAATTCAAGGTATACCAGATGGATGTTAAGTCTGCATTTTTAAATGGGATACTAGAAGAAGAAGTATACATTGAGAAACCAGATGGTTATGCATATTGCATAAAGCTTTATATGGATTAAAGAAGGTACTGAGAGCATGGTATGGAAGGCTTCATACACATCTGATGAAGATAGGCTTTTTGAGAACCAGTGATGATAGTTTTTTTCTCAAATTTGAAGGAGATAAAATACTAGTCAACGAAATATTTGTTGATGATATCATATTTGGAGGTAATGATGACATGAGCAACAATTTTGCAGATGAAATGAAAAATGAGTTTGAAATGTCTTTAGTGGGAGAAATAAATTTTTTCATAAGCTTGCAAATACAACAAATGAAGAATGGTTTTTTGTCACATAGTCTAAGTATGTGAAAGAGGTCTTGAAGACATTTGGCATGAGTAACTGTAAACCAGTTGGGACACTTATGGTTATAGGTTATAAGTTGTCTAACGAAGATGAGTCCAAATTTGTTGATGAGAAGGAATACAGGTCAATGATTGGGAAATTACACTATGTTGTTCACAACAAACCAAACATAGCTCATGCAGTTGGCATAGTTGCTAGATTCTAGAAGAATCCTAAGGAAACACATCTAATAGCAACCAAAAGAATTTTTAGATATCTGAAAGGTATTGTTGATTATGGGTTATGGTATCCATATGGAGGAAATTTTGACTTGAAGGTGTACACAGGTGCAGATTGGGCAAGAAATGTTGATAACTGGAAAAGCACAACCGGTGGAACATTTTTTCTTGGAGGAAGACTTGTTTCATGGAGTAGTACAAAGCAGAGTTGTACTTCACAATCTACTATTGAAGCTGAGTATGTTGCAACTTACATGAATTGTACACAGGCTATATGGATGAGGCACATTTTAGAAGGTTTTGAGATGAATATTTCATAACCTATAAAGATTCTATGTGATAATACAACTGTCATAAATATTTCCAAGAACCCTATTTTTCACGCACGAACCAAGCATATTGAATTGAAGTATCATTTATTGAGGGAAAAAGTACAGAGTAAAGATGTGATCTTGGAGCATGTTTCTACCAAGGAGTAGCTTGAAGATATTTTTACTAAACCTCTGCCTAAGACTACTTTTGAGTATCTTAGAAGTCAGTTAGGGGTTGTCCCTCTTCATGAAGTCAGTTAGGTATGATATAGATTACATAAGTCTTAGAGCTACTTGCAGAATTTTATAGAAGGATTGGTGTAGAAGTGGATTTATTCCACGGGGGGACAATCAAGTTGTAGATTGTTGATGATGCATAGTGAAATTTGACATTAGATGTTTCACTATTAATTTGGCATTGTTGTAAAAGAGGGAGAATAATTATGTGATTATGGGAAGGAAAACCAGCGACAAGCTGAAGACATGGAGAGCATGGTGAATACTTGGTAATATAAACCAGGATTCCTATTCACAGTCACAGAACAATCAATGGTATTGATATTTGTATTGACATCAATACGAAAGGGGGATATTTTTGGTATTTGCATGAAGATTGCATTAATGATATGTTATGTTGTCATTAATGTCAATTAACTGGTAATGATATTGTTGATATTGTTGTAATATTGTTACTATAACCGGTAGCAAAAATTTATGGAGTGAATTGATAACTGGTATAAACCTTATTAATTGATGTAACCGATAAACCCTACCTGTTGTTTTTGATAAACCCTAACCGATTAAGTCTAGTGAATTGGTTATATTGGTTTATGATCTCACGATGAGCGGTAATAATTATGACATGTATGATTATTGTATGAAGACAATTCCAAGAGATTTTGGTGAGTTGTTGTAACGATTTTCATCTATGGAATGAGCAAATGTATTGCATCTAATACAAAGTGCATGATGAGTTACTAAGTTTGATGAAGCGGTGATCAAGGAGCGATCAATTTTTTCTTGATTGATGTGCAGAGATTGCTATGTAATCCAACGGTCATACTTGAATTGATTTGTTTGTAATCTCTAAGAGCATTAGGTTTTTGTTGTGTTACCGACCTAATTGATTTTTTTATAAGGCCGATGAAGTTGTTTAGCTTAATGAGTTGGCAAAGAGTGAGTACAGATCAGTTGAGTGTGTGGTTTCCGATCCGGAGCATGAAATGGATCTGATCAAGCAAGTGTAGTGCTATTCAGACAAATCAACAAACTCCTATTGTTTTCTAACAATTATAGTAGAATTGAAATCCCCTAACCAGGTAAGCTCTAACAAGCTTGGCATTATTCAAATCCTCTAACAAGGTGATCCATTAGATTGGATTTTTGAATCCTCTAACAAGGTTACTCCTTACAGGTTATTGCTTCTAACAAGGCATTTGTAGTCAATCCCTTAACCAGGTGATTCCTAACAGGATCAGTTCTTAACAAGACTTTTTGTAAAGCTTTAATAGGCTAGGCTCCTAACAGGGTGAACTTCGAAAGAGTTCAGATAGTTATCTTGTGAGTCTCATCTCACCGTGGTTTTTACCTATTTTGGTTTCCACGTCAAAAATATTTGTGTCAAGTGGTGAATGTTTTTGTGGTTATGTTTTCATGGTTGATTTACTTAACTACTTAACTATTTCGATAAGTCATGATAGACAAAAGCATTGAGAAATGAAGAAGTTGTTTACTGCTAATTTGTTGTAATAGTCAACTGGTTTATCCTATCAGTTTTTATCTTGACAAAGGTATTACATTGTTATTCTAAGTTTACTTTAGAGATTGATTTTTGATATTTGTGAAGTTTGTATTAGTTTTTCTATCTAGTGATTCACCCCCCCTCTCAGTAGTTGACCGGATACTTGTTGATCTTTCATTATACCATCAATTTATTGCTCTTAAATCAGTACACATCCTCCATTCTCCATTCTTCTTAGGTGTTAATATTGTTGGCACTGCATAAGGGCTAAGACTTTCCCTGATCAAACCTTTCTCCAACAACTCCTGCACTTGTCTACTCAGTTCTTCATTTTATGCTCGTGTCAACCGGTGTGCAACTTTGTTAGGCAAACTAGCTCCGGGAACCAAGTCCATGCAATGACTAATACTTCTAACAGGTGGCAATATATCAGGTACATTATCTGAAATGATGTCCTCATATTCTTTCACCAAATCTCTTATCTCTGTCGGGTGTTCTCCTTCCGGTTCCGGTCTCTCAGTCTTCTTAGGAATTAAGGTAAAACACACATTCTCATGTTTCAGTCCATCCATGAATTTCCTTCCATCTACTAAAAAAATTATGGCATTCATACAGACTTCATTCTTCAAAGGTTCCTCCAAAGGTAACAAGGTTTTCTTCATCCCATTGGCCACAATAGTGTATGTATTCTTCCTCCCATCATGTATTGCCTATCTATCAAACTGCCAAGGTCTTCCCAATAAAAGATGACAAATATCCATAGGCATAATATCACACAAAACTTCATCGTGATAATTCTAAATTTTCAATTTTATTAAACATTGTTCACTTACTAGCAACTTATGTTCATCCTGATTCCATGCTATCTGATAAGGCTTAGGGTGTTTCAATCTCTCCAATTTTAACTTATTCACCATCTCTTCTGAAACAAGATTGTCTGAACTACCACTATCAATAACAACTTTACAACACTTATCGAATACCTTATATCTAGTCTTGAATAAATTCTTCCTCTGCAAGGGTTCTTCATCTCCTCCGGTATGACACAAAGCTCTCGTCATCATCAATAGTTCTCCATCTTCCGGTTTATTTTCTAATCCGATGGGGTTTCCTTCCACCACTGCTACTCTTCTGGTAGCCTATGTCTTCTTACATTCAAATACATGGTGTACTTCTCCTCCACACTTAAAGCAGGTTCATCTACATGTCCTCTTGTCTTGTCTTCCAAAGTTCTCATTCCGATAGAAATTTCTAGCATCCTTCTGGTATGAATTACCTTCTTTGCTCACTTCCTTTTCCTTGTTTTGATCTCTATTGGTTCCTCTTCCTCCAATGTATCCTCTTCCTCCTTGAAATCTTCCTCTGGTATACCTTCCACCTCTACCTCTCTGTCTTTTCTCATGTCCTTTATTCAATTGCTCTTCAGCCTTTATTGCATATTGGTAAGCCTCTTCAACACTCTCCAATTTGATCATACTAAGTTAATCTTATATAGACATCTGCAATCCGTTCAAATATCTTGAAATTTGTTCAACTTCATCATCAATATGTTAGGTTCTGGTGTTCAACTTGTAAAATTCTTCGGTGTACTCCTTCACACTAGATTCTTTCTATCCCCGATTCTGCAACTTCTAGAACAAATCCACTTGATATTATGTCAGGATAAACTTTGATTTTAACTTAGCAATGATCCTATCCCATGTCTTAATATTTTATTTACCACTTCTTTGCCTATCAACTTTCAAATGCTCCCACCAAAGAGATGCATGAACTTTCAACTGGGTACAGACATATTTCACCTTCCTCTCTTCTGTAGTGTTTTCAAAATAAAAACAGTTCTCCATCTCGGAGATCCAATCCATCAATTAATTTGAATCTAACTTCCCATCATATTCTGGTGGGGTAAAATGAAGTTTAGTGTTCGCCCTACTCAAAACTCTTACAAACCTTTCTTCATCCGGATCAATTACCGATAGGTTCATTTGTTATGTCGGGGCTTCTTCTCCTTCATCTTCACTCACATCCTCAATATGTCAGCCTCTTCTCTAGGTTGTCTCCACGGCTTCTAACCGGGCTTCATTCCTTGCAAAATCTTCATCATAGCAGGGTCTGCATTCCCACACACTCCACCATTCCTAGTTCCTCTTCGCACCATTGATTCATGCTAGTCCTCTGCAATTGCAAGTTAGACTGCAATTCGCCACCCTACAACAAAATTCAGGACACGCAACCTCCGGAATGAAACTTCGCTCTGATACCCCTTGAAGCAGTCACCGGTGAGGAGGGACCTCAAGGAGATCAGTCCAAACCAGTCAGCAAGAGTAAACACAATGGAAACACACAGATATGATGGAGGCAATGCAGAACAAATATTTTTATTGCATGAAATTTGATTACATCCAACCAGTAACAACTGAGTTACAACATACCTACACACAAGCCTAGTAGAATAGGTCGCACTGGGACCTTGGATCGAAAGATCTATCTTCTAGGTGCAGTCTAACTCTGATTGATTCTAATTGATCTTCTATTGATTCTCCATTGATTACATTCTAAAGCATGATTATATATATATATATATATATATATATATATCGATCCAAAGGATCCAGTCAGCCCAAAAGGGATCAAAACCTGAAGAACAAGACCTAACGTGCAAAATGAACAAGGTCGGCCTCCACCAAGAGATTCCTCTGGAAAATCCAAAGGATGAAACATAAAAGGTCAGCCAAATACCAAGAAACATCAAGATCAACATCCAAGGCTCTGCAAGCTTCAAAATGGGTTCTCGTAGATCACTAGAATAGGTCTCATGCAACTGATAACAAAGGAACAACCAGTAATGAGAAACTGTCACGAAAACCAGTAGCGATATCTTGCGGGAAAGTGATCCAAATGAGGTACAGTTTGAAAGCAAGAAGGATGATCAAGTCTTCAAGTACAATCCAACTCCACAGGATCTGGTGAGACAAAATCAGGACACACAGAAAGGAAAACTGAAATTTCAAATAGAAAACAAAATATAAGAGAAAATATTTTTGGTTGATGCAAGATTGCTGTGAACCGGGGATGCTACTGCATCAGGATGTTGGTTAGCGATTCTAACACCCCCTTATTCCCCTTAGATAAAATCAATGGCCTTGATAACTATCATTCCTGTGAAGTGTATACCTACAGCTGCAACACAAAACACTCAATAGATCATTACAAGCATGGTTAGCAAATTTAGAACAAATAAAGATAAAACCATGGCTAATCGATCTATCGCCTCCTAATAAATGTGTGTAGATTTGCTCTCAGATCTGAATAAAAAAATTCCAGTGACTTGACTACACCTAGATGGAGGATTTAAGATGAGAATGATGCATTTAATCTACAAAAGATAATGATTAAGCTACATGATTCAACAATTATGCTAGAAAATAAGCTAGATCTAAGAATGCAATTGCCTATAACAATACTCAAATGAAATGCTAAGAGATATTATGTATATAGTAACAATGCATAAGATGCAAATGAGATGGGATGATTATTTCTCCAAAATGGGGTCTATTTATAGGATTTCCAAGGCCAGGGGTGAGTTGGTTGGAATCAATGGTCAAGTTTGAGTCTAAAGATGTCAATGGTGAAATTGGAGGAGGTTGGAAAAGAGGTTGGATGAAATGGAATATATGCCATCTCTATGGTGACAAGTGTCAAGAGGCTTCTAGAGAGGTTGGATGAAAGGGAACATTTGTCATCTCTATGGTGACAAGTGTCAAAAGGCTTCCAAGAGAGGGGACATGTGGCCCAAGAATGCCATGTGTCTCAAGGGGAGAGTATCCCAACCATAGGAGGTTAGGATAAGGAGGTTAGGATGTGAAAGCTAAGGTAGGTTTAATTAAACCCACGGTTATATGGAATAGGTTAGGTTTAGAAGTGGTTAGGTTAGGTGGTTAGAAGTTAGGAGGCATGTGGGTAATTTGAATTTAAAAATTCAAATAATAAGAAAAGGATAATTAATTCTCAATAACTCATAAATTGATTTGTTTTAATTAATTAAAAGATTAGAAGAAATTATTTGAAAATGGGGAGGAATTAATCAGTTTGAATTAATTAATCAAAGGGGGCTATTGAAATGAGCCTATTAAAAAAATCCTTAGATTTATTAATAAGTAGATGAAAAGGGAGAATTTAATCAAATTGCTGATGAATTCAATAAAATTGGGGAGGGGGATTAATTAAATAATTTCTTATTTAATTAATTATCTTCAAACCATTTTTAGGTGTATACATTTTGCCCCTCTTTGAAGCGAGGTGTGATGACGCGTTGATTCAAAGAATAATCTCATTTTGATGATGGTATTGGTTTGATAGGATGCCCCAACTCTTGATTGATAAATTCTGATACGATGATGCCCCCTAGGGAGATTAATTGAGATAATTGATCTATGGAGTTTTTGGATCTTTGCGAAATTGATATCCCAATTAGAAATGATTTGATTTCTGCAATTGTGGTTGATGAAAGTGCAAGTTCTACAATCATGGTGATGTGGTTCTTGATTATTGATAAAGCTTGATTGGTTAGATTGATAAGATCGAGATTTAGGCCGGTTTCAGGAATGATACCTCATGTATAAGACAAAGATGATCAAAGCATCTAGTTTCAGGAAAGATATATCCTGTATAAGACATAGATCAGAACATCTGGTTTCAGGAAAGATACATCCTGTATAAGACATGATAGAATCGATTAGGTTTGATTGATAGAATTGATAAGATTGATTAGATAAAGAACTGACAGTTTGTTGATATCAAGTTGTAGAAAGATTCGGATATGCTGATGTTGGTTTTGTTGAGAGGGATAGCATAAGATTTTCATTGGGTCGACAATATCTGGAGAGATATGAATCATTAGTCTGATTGCGTATACACTTATGATGATACCTTGATGATTCTTGTGATAGATTTAACCTTGGATAAAAGGAGCATGCAGGATCCCATGCAAGCATGAAATGCAAGCTAAAATGCAAAGCTACGATTGAACCAGTCACTAGATTATTGCCTTTTTGTCATCATTGAGGTTTTGAAATGTGGGAAGTGAGTGCAAACATAGATGGTATAATTAAACCATGATGACGTGAGCACTTATTTACTGGATTTTGATATGGCAAGTTAGCACAAGCATCGAGGTATAATTGAACCAAGATGACCCAAGTGTTTCTTGCGTAAAACAGGCAGTATTAATCATTTCAATACGCAAATCGAAAATCTTCGATGATACTCTGATGATCATGTCCCAAGACAAATTTGCACATATTAATGATTAATTTTTAGACAACAGACAAGAAAAATATCATGTTCCTTCCTTGTTCCTCTAGTCAAAGACATCCTGGAGTCACTCAGAAATCATGACAGCAAAAATCAAGATACAAAATAAGTTGAAGAATCATGCTAAAATCATTATCCAAAAGATATCTTCCATTGAAAAGGTGTGTGAATGTGCGTAGGCTGACTTTGTGATAGTTTGATGGTTGATAATTTGATCTCGTGTTCAACGTTGGATGTGTCACAACTTTTGTTTGTTAAGGTTTGTTTAACCATTGTTCTACCTATTTGATTAAGCTCAAAATGATCAAGAAGTTTGCCCCCAGCTAAGTGTAGGATTTTGCCCCAAGCCTAGAAATAAAGTCGTTATGATATACTCAATGATCCAAACAATGGCGAGAGACTAGTTGGGATGCCTGCGTATGTACAAAGGCTTCATGATGGATAAGGATAGCACTGATGGAAAATGAATGCAACTAGAAAGATGCATGAACTAATAGATGGAAGAGATAGCGGACAAATAGCACCTGTTTGCCATTTTTTCACCATCTGCTTTTATTGCACTTTTTCTCAATTTTATTTTTTTGTTTGGATTTTCTACTTTTTCACTTTTTTTTCCTTTTTCATTTGGTTTTTTTTAGACATAGAATTTCTTCAGATGCATGCTATTGATATGTTCCTCAAGCTGATCTTTGTTCTATGTTGATAGCTGATATGCTCCTGATCCAAATACTGCTCTGACCACAAATGTATCTAACCAATTTGGTTCAAACTCTTCTTTCTTTTCTCGATCTGCCTAGTTGCATGGATTTTCTTTTAGTACTAGTTCCCCTACTTGAAAGATTTGTGGTTTGACTCTGTGATTATAGCTCTGGCACATTCTTTGTTGATATATTTGTAAATGGTCAAAGTCATTTTGTCTTCGTTCATGGATCAATTCTAACTCTTGTAATCTAGATACTCGTTGTTCTTCATCTAGGATGAGACCTTTTAATGATACTTGTAGAGAAGGTATCTCTACTTCTATTAGCAGTATTTCTTCTGATCCATAAACAAGAGAGAAAGGTGTGGCACCTGTTGGTGTACAGATACTAGTATGGTAGGCTCATAGAGAAGGGTTTAATTGAATATGCCAATCTTTTCCAGCATCATTCACTATCTTTTTGAGCATTTTCAAAATAGTTTTGTTTGATGCTTATTCTTGCCCATTTCCCTGTGGATAGTAGGGTGTGGAGAATCTGTGTTGGATCTTGAATTTCTCACATAGCTCTTGTACATTTTGATTCTTAAATGGTCACCCATTATCAGTGATAATGGTCATTGGTATTCCATAGCGACAGATGATGTGATTCAAGATAAATGCAACAATTTGTTTTCTTGTGATATTTGTGAGAGGTACTGCCTCAATCCATTTTGTGAAATATTTTGTAGCTACAAGGATGAATTTGTGACCATTAGATGAAGAAGGATTTATCTTTCCTACTAGATCAAGACCCCACTAGTGGAAAGGTCAAGATGCTGCTAAAGCATGAAGTTCTTGTGTTGGTGCATGAATCAGATTCCCATGGATCTGACATTATTTGTATGTTCTATCTATCTGAACAAGAATCGTGTTGCATAGTCGGCCAATAATAGCCCAAGCGTATGAGTTTTTTCGAAAGGGTAAGACCAATTGAATGAGTGCCACAAATGCCTTTATGGACTTCATGTAAGGCCTTCTCAGATTCTTCTTGTTTGAGACATCTTAAGAGAGTGTCGTCTAGACCTCATTTAAATAGGGTATCCGTGACGAGAGTAAAATGAGAGGATTGGCGAATAAAGTTTCTCTTTTGATTTTTTGATAAGTTAGGAGGTAAGGTGTTATCTTTCAGGTATGTGTAAGTTTGATCATAATGTGAGGAATCATGCCCCACAAGGTGATATATAGTTTGGGAATTAGGACAATTATGAGCAAGATAAAATAACTCTTCTACCAGGAATTCATAACGCTATTGATTTTCCCATGTCTGAAGGAGAGAAGAAAGTGTAGCCATGGCATCTACTACTTTGTTGTCATTTCTTGGAATCTGCTAGAAAGTTATTTCTTCAAAGTATTTCTTGATATCATCAACCATCTTTTTATAAGGCATTAAATTTTTGTCCTTTGTTTGATAATCATCATTGATTTGATTGATGATGAGCTGAGAGTCTCCAAAGACTTGAAGTTGTGTAATGTTCCATTCTATAGCCATTTTGATACCTGTAACCAAAGCTTCATACTCTGTTGTGTTGTTGGTGCATGGAAAGCTTAAATTGTATGCTTTTGGGATTGTACAACCTTGTGGTGTGATGAATAGAATGCCTGCGCCTGATCCGTATTATGTATATGAACCATCAAAGTATAATTTCCATGTTTTTTGTGGTGACTGTTAGGATATCAGCATCAAGAAATTCAATCTGTAAAGGATGATCATCTTGAAGTGGTGCCTCTGCTAGTTGGTCTGCAATGACTTGTCCTTTTATATCTTTTCTATCAACATACTCAATATCAAACTCACTTAGAATCATGATCCATTTTGCTAGTTGTCCTATTTTTGATTAATTAAAAACAGGTTTTAAGGGACCCGAAAGCCAGATACATAAGAAAGATATTCAATAAAGCAACAAAATACTACAGCAGCAAAACACAAGCAAAAAGACTAGCAACAAAGGAAAGGATAGCAAAAGGCTAGCAAGAAGTTGGACCCAAGCTCAGCAAGAAACAAAATTTAGAAATTCTTCATGGTTTCTTTTGCATCCTGTACCAAAAGCATCATTGCCTTTTCCACTTCCCTCAAATTAGTATTTTCCTGAGCAGTCTGGCTATCTTTCATCTTCATTTCCTTCTTCGCCATAGTCTGCCTGGTTCTAGGCTTAGAGGTCTGGTGGCTTAGGCTGGAAGTAGGAGCATCTTCAATAACCACCAGGTTCTTCTCCTGGTTTTTCTTTTCTAGGTGATTCACCAGCGCGTTCATGTTCTAGGAGGAGACTTTTAGAACCTGGAGGCTATGATCCATAAGGATTTTCAGGGCTTTCTCGTTTCTGGCCATCCGGGCATTGACATTGTCCTTATCCTCCTCCACCTGTTCCTTCAGAATTTTGATGACGTCCTCCAGGTGTTTCAGGTCACCTTTAATCAAGTCTTTCTCCATCCAGTCTTCCATTTCCATTTCTTCCTCCACTTCACTATTCTCCATCTCCTCGTGTTGCTTCCCAGAATCAGACATATTGATCAGATTGTTGATCTTAACTTCCAACTCCCTTTGTTTACCCTGCATGCTGGTAATGTTTTCCACCACCAACTTCTGAAAATTGTATAATTCTAGGGTGCAATTGCGGGCAGTATCCAGAATAGTTTCTGCATAATCCTTGCTTTGTTCTGTCTCCTCCGCATTAGGGTTTTCACCTTCCTTAGGCTTCAGAGCCTCTTTCTCAGTTTCCAAGCCTTCAATATTATGTTGACGATTCCCAGAATTACCCCCTTCCTCTCCTTCCCCATACTTCTCCTCCTTATTGATCTCCTTTTTAGAAATTTCTTCATTATTCTTTCCCTCTTCTTCCTCACAAAGCACATCCTTTTCTTCCTGCACAATATGAACCTTCCTTTTTCTATGGGTAGGGGTTCTGGTCTCCTCAGTCGAACCAGAGTCTATGATTTTCTCAAAAATCTGAGCATTGAGAATTAAGGGGTCATCCTTTGTTGCCCTAGTCTTATCCTTCACATATTCATAAATCAACAGAATGAGACCCTGGTGCTGGGTTTTTTAATATGGTCAGCCAAGCTCTCGTTAAGAGAAGAAGCAAGATAGAAGGGCAAAGAAATTTTCACGCCATGGCAGAAGTGGTTCAAGATGGCGAAGTGATAATTGTAAATTTTCATAAACCTACCATCCACAGTTAAATATTCCATTAATGCCTTAAGAATTTTTTGCCAGAAAGGTTTTACCTGTTGGGGGGTGAAGTAAGATATATTATCCTTCTTCTCTAGGTTGCTCTTCTCCTCCTCTGTCTTAGGGAATTTTTTGAAGGCCTCAGCGGCGTACTTTCTATCCCTATAGAATTTGGTCCCCTCCATCTTGAGCCCTGTAACCTCCGAGATCAGACTTTCATCAATGTGCCAGATTTCCCCAAACAGGGTAGCCCTGTTATTGCTCTAGCTTTTTGCGAACCCTTGAGAAACAAAGCTTCTACTACCATGGAGCTTCTCCATATAATCCATGAACCCATGTCGGTGGAGCCTTCTCCACACCTTCCTTTCGCTCCTCCAGTGCTCACAGTCGGACGGTTCATTCCTATTAAGGATGCCTCCCATTCTGCTTTCCAGGTCACAATCACCTCTGTTACAACTCTCAGCCCACAATGCTGGGTCCTCTAGGTCTGAAATCATTGTCAGAAGTAATAGGACAACTAGCAATAACATGAAATCATCATTAGAAGTAACTTATGTGAATCACATAGAAATGGGGGGAACAACAGAGGGAACAACATTTGTAGGGGGAAATTTGAATTCGAGAAATGGAGGGAACAACAAAGCTGGGTCCTCTGGGTCTGAATCCACTGCAGCTCAAGGACATACAACTGATGATGAGGATGGAAGACATGATGGGAACCCACAAACATGGGACCCTCCTCCCGATCCTAAAAATTTAAAAAACATGCCAGATTCTTGCCCCGAGGTGATGCAGGTTGATTTAGGTACTACCAAGGAGGGGCGAATACCTAAACCATGGAATAGCCTCTTCGCTAGACATGCCTCTGGTAAACTGACAGGTAAATCTTCTCTCCCCTTTGTGAAAGATATATTAGACAATAGAATAGGTAAACTTGTGATTGAGGTTCCTGATTTGGTTATTGATCATAGCATTTCTTTAATGACTCTCTCTTTGGTGGGAAAATTTGTCGGACCCCAACCTAATATTGAGGATGTTAGATCCTTTGTTAAAAGAAAATGGAGAATGAAAGGATAAGCTGAAGTTTCTGCCCTGCCAAGGGGTTTTTTTGTGTTTTCTTTTTCATGTGGGGAAGATTTGGAAGCAGTTCTAAGTGGAGGCCCCTAGATGTTTGGTAAATCATCTCTTTCTATTAGAAAATGGACCCCTAACATGGAACTAAATGATTCCTTTTTTGAATCTGCCCTGGTGTGGGTTAGACTGCCTAGACTACCATTGGAATACTAGGTGGAGGATTTTTTCTCAGGAATTGCTAACTCCTTTGGGGAGCTTATTGTGATAGACCCAATGATTGCAGCTCACAAGAGACTTGTGTATGCATGCATCTGCGTCAACATTTCCTAGAATATGGATCTCCCAAGTACCGTTGATATAAATTCCAAACTTGGGTTATGGGAACAAACCATTGAATTTGAATCTCTCCCTTTTGTGTGCTTTTCTTGCAAAAAAGCAGGTCACTGGGCTAAGGCTTGTCCCAACAACCCTAAAAGACCTATGATTAAAGACAAAAATATTAATAAACCGGTATGGAAAGAAAAAAATAACAACAAAGTCTGCAATAAGGCAGAAGAAAAAAGTGGAAATCTGACTTCAGAAAATCAGGAAAATGAATTCAGTGACTTAACTAAAGACCCTACTATGAAGGGGAACAAGAAGAATGAAACTAAGGAGTTTGAGATCAAAATAGGTAATACCTTTGAAGCCCTTCAGTTGCAAGAAAAGGAGGATGAAATCAGTACAGAGACCCTTGAGGATGGTGAGATTGAGGATATCACTGACTCTCATCATGAGGAACGATATGAACCCATGTCAGAGAAAGAAGAACCCTATTTAGGGAAAGAGCTTCAGGAACAGGAAATAGAAATGAGAAGGAGAAACAAGTTTGGATCACCACAAGCAAACTTAAATGCCTTATTCCAGAACATAGAAGTAAATATGACCACTTCACCCCGGAAAAGAGAAAAGCTTTGGAGTAACATACAAGATGAATCCAGGGCAAAACAACAAGAAGAAAACATGATAGAAAATGAAAAGAAAATTAAGACCAAGAAAACAGGAGGTCCTAATGGAGTAAAAACCAGAACTAGATCTAAGGCAGATTTTGGGGCATCAAGATCCCCACCAGGACGCAAAACCATGAAATGGCACAGGGACTAGGAGAGTAAACAAAACATAGCTGATGGAAGGCAGAGAACTATCAAGGAGTCCTGCCCCTAGGTCTCAAAATGAAGGTAATATCATGGAACATCAAAGGCCTAAACGGTCTTAATAAATAGGATATATTAAGGAATCTTATTCGAGATAAAAATCCAGATATTATCCTGATTCAGGAAACTAAAATGAGCAAAGAGAAAGTGGAGAAACTTAAGTTTTTTAAAGATGGGGGAGTCTGTGGCAGTAGCTCAAATGGCACCTCTAGAGGAGTTGCTATATTCTGTAATAAAAGCACAACTTCTAGAGATATGATTGATGAGGATGGCAATATTCTATCCTTAAAAGCTAGAAATATTTTTGATGAGAAGGAATTTGTTATAACTAATATCTATGCCCCTAATTCCAAACATGCTAGAAGTAAATTTTGGGGAAAAGTTCAGCAAAAAAGGAAAAATTTCTCTATGAACAGTTGGATTGTAATGGGAGATTTCAATACTCCTTTGCAAGATAGAGAAAAATTTGGACGTAGTCAAGCTCAACCTGAAAGCAGATTTGACTTGATGGACTTTATCAATGACAATGCTCTCATTGACTTGGATCTCAGTGTTGCCTCCTACACTTGGTCAAACCAAAGAGATGGCGAAGATCTTATCCAGGTAAGACTTGATAGAGCTCTTCTCTCTAATGATTGGATTCTTTCTCATAGTTGTTCCCTTTCTATCATTAATAGAATTGGATCAGATCATTATCCCATTTCCTTTGTTGCTGAGAACTCTAAGCAAAATCAAAGATTCCCTTTTTGCTTCAAAAAGATGTGGATATCCCACCCCAATCTTGAAAAGTCCATTGCTGAATGGTGGAATCTTGATATTAATGGAACAACCATGTATAAAGTTGCCAAAAAACTTAAAAATGTCAAAACCAACATTAAGACTTGGAACAAAATGGTCTTTGGTGATATTTTTGATTCAAAGAAAAAGCTAAAGGAGGAACTAAACCAGATTCAAATCTCCATCCAGAAAGAGGGCTACACAAAGTATTCCAAAGCAATGGAAGATAAGGTCCTTGACAACATTCATACCATAATTTCAAGGGAAGAAATATATTGGAGACAAAGATCCAGGGCTATATGGCTGAAGGTAGGGGACATAAACACTAAGTTTTTCCATATGACTTCCCTAAAACATAAGGCAGCAAATAGAATCACCAAGTTAACTGTTGAGAACAACACTCTGACCAAATAAGGATGAAATCAAGGATGAAGTTGTTAGATTCTTCAAGAAGCTCTTATCTAGTAATGAGGATCTTGATCAGACCCATCAACTCAATCTGGTCAACAATATTCCTAATATTATAAACTCTTTTCAGAATAAAACCTTTGCTGCCATCCCGTCTGCTAAAGAAATAAAAAAAGTTGTCTTCTCCTTTCAAGGGGATAAAGCTCCGGGCCCTGATGGATTCCCTATGTTTTTCTTTCAAGAATTTTGGAATATTGTGGGGAAGGATACGGTTAATGCGGTAAAAGAATTTTTTGGATCCAGAAGAATCCTTAAGGATTTGAACTCCACTTTTATTGCCTTATTCCCCAAAGTTGCTGGGGCGGATTCTATGGGAAAATTTAGGCCTATTAGCCTATGCAACTCTTTCTATAAAATAATATCCAAAGTGATGACAACTAAAATGTTGGCGATTCTTCCCTTCATCATATCTGAAGAGAAAAAAGGATTTGTTCCTAGTAGACAGATTCTTGATTCAATCATTCTTGTTCATGAGAACATACACTCTCTCAGCCCTGCAAAGAAAGAAGGTTTCTTGATAAAGTTGGATTTGGCAAAGGCTTATGATAGAGTTGAATGGGATGTTCTATTTAAAATCATGGGGGCTTTTGGTTTTGATGGTAAGGTTATCAAAATAATCAGAGAACTAATCACTACTCCAATGTTCTCTATTTTGGTTAATGGATCTCCTACAATTTTTTTTAAAAACTCTAGAGGGCTAAGACAAGGAGACCAAATATCACCTATCCTTTTTACCATTCTGGCTGAAAGTATGAGTAGAATGATTCATAAATTGAAACAAAGCAAAATTATCAAAGGTCTTCAACCTTTTTCTGCCAATGTGTTTTGCACTCATCAACAGTTTGTTGATGATACTATCATCATGGGATATTCTTCAGTCAAGGAGGCTGAAGCCTTCAAAACTACTCTCAACTCCTATTCTTTGGCAACTGGTCAACTTGTTAATTAGGACAAATCAGCTATGTACTTTCTCAATACTCCAATTATAAGACAACAGAGAATAGCCAATATAATTGGTTGTAAAGTGGACTTGCTGCCTTCTACCTACCTGGGTCTTCCCTTAGGGATGGCTCCCCCAAATTCTTTTTGGAATATGATCATTGATAAAATTAATAAGAGGCTTGCAGGATGGAAAGGTTCAATGTTATCTCAAGCTGGGAAAATGCAGCTCCTCCAAGCAACTCTTCAAAATCTCCCTGTTTATGCCCTTAGTCCGTGTTAATGTTGCCTTGCTGAGTAAATATTTCAATGGATCAATTGTAGCAATCAAATTAATGGAGTGAGATAGTAGACATGGTCGTAATTTTTGAGAAGCAAAAACTACAACCAATAATGCTTTTTTTTATGGTGAATAGTTGATCTCGTATCCTACTAGTGTTATGTTGATGTATTAGATAGCTTGTTCTTTTCCTTCATTATCTTGTTGTGCAAAAAATACTCCTAATGATGCTTCTGATAGTTTTGATACTTAATATAAGTACATATCCAATAGCCAACAAGATGAGAGGGGGGGTGAATCATACAAACTTAATCTTCCATAAAAACATCAGATTCAACCTTGGTAACATATACTTCAGTAATAAAACCAAAACTGTTAAACATGCAAACTCAAAAGCATATAAACATCATAAACCTCTTAACACCAGATTTAACATGGAAACCCAATTAGGGAAAAACCACTGTGGGATTTCGGACCCACTAAGAAATATACTCTTCTAGAGTATGCTCAGTTAAAAGCAAATCTTGTTAAAGATTACAAACACATTGCTAGATGTGACCCGGTTAAGGGATTTCCCTTAGATCTGTTAGGATCTTCACCTTGTTAGAAGTGACCTTGTTAAAGGATTTCAAACACTCAATCAGAATGTCACCTTGCTAGAGGGTTTTACAAATAAGACTGTTAAGTCCACTCGGTTAAGAGATTTTCTATCATTTTCACAAAATAACAGTAATAAAATCTATCTACAACTTCACATCTAAAATGCTAAAGAAGATTCCTATTTGTTCAATACAATCTAGACATAGAACTAATCTTGTCTATCTGTTGGGCTTCTATACTTTGTTATTCTAATAGGTCTTCAAGCTTCTATGCTCGGTAATCACTATGTAGCATCCCTGTGCATACACTTGCCCACATACATTGTTTATCAACAGTTTCCTATTTATAAACAATTAGGTAACCGCTTAATCTCCTTGATCACATTTCCCATGATCAATCATAGCCATCAGATCTTTGATCTTGTCCAGGTTCAATGCATCTTTCGATCTAAAAATGTTTTACCCTGCCTTGGAACTTGTATATTAGTCTTGGAACTTGTGCCAGGGTATTGCAGTTCAATCTGAGCTATAGATCTTCATGTTGACTTTCCATTGCCTTAGATTCATTAACAAACTTCATCCACGGCTCACCAATCATTTAATTAGTTCCAGCTCATCACCTTCCTTCATTAAATACCGCATGTAAACATTTAATGCATTCTATTATAGTTCGGTTACAACTCGGTAAGAACTCGGTGAATACTAAACTTTACTCGGTAGACATTCTGCCTTCATTAACTGATATCAATAACCTTAGTGTTTACCGACTAGGTTCCTTAGGGTTTACCGACTAGGTTCTTTGCTTGATAACATAGTATAGTATTAACATTTGCAATTTACAACATATGTATGATGTTAAAACAATCTAAAACATCATGATCTCATCATTGTCTGACTCGGTACTAGTTGCCCATTGAATACCTTATTCATCATATTCTTTCCTATGTCTTTTGCCAACATCTATATATTCTTCAAATCATACTTCTCAAGATATGGCAACATCATACTGAATTAGAAAATCAATTTCTTGACATCAATGACAAAATAATAATATCAAGATAGTAAACATCCTTAATCAGTTATATCCATAATCATCAGCAACCTTCTCAATATCCTTATGAAATGCCAACAATCTTTCATTGTCTGTTATACTACTATATTGCCAATAGCTTCAGTGGTTGATACATAAAGTAACAATGGTTTTCCTGGAATTGGTGACATTAGAATGGGTGGTTGTATGAGATATGCCTTGATCTTGTTGAATGCGTCCTCACATTGATGGTCCCACTTTAAATGAACATTTTTGTGCAATAAATGAGTAAATGGTTGACATTTATTTGCTACTTGAGCAACAAATCTTCTGATTGATTGGAGTCTTTCTTGGAGTGATCTTAATTGATTGATATTTTTGGGAGATGCCATTTCCATGATTGCTTTTACCTTAGCTGGATCCACTTTGATACCTCTAGCTAAAACAATGTATCCCAATAGATTTCCGGAAGTGACACCAAAGGCACATTTCTTAGGGTTTAATCGTAGCTTGTATTGTTCTAACCGATCAAATATCTTTTCTAGTATCTCTATATGTTCTTCTCTATGGTATGATTTAGCCAATATGTCCTCCACATAGTCTTCCATGAATGTATGCATCATGGCATGAAATATAGTTGTCATAGTTCTTTGATATGTAGCACCTGCGTTCTTTAATCCAAAAGGCATGACGTTCCAACAGAAAGTACCCCATGGACATGTGAAAGTTGTTTTTTCTTGATCTTTGGGGGCTATTTTGATCTAATTGTATCCGAAGAAACCATCCATTAAAGAAAACATGGAGTATCCAACAATTAAATCTACAATGATGTCAATGTTAGGCAAAGGAAAATAATCCTTTGGACATGCGTTATTAAGATCTTTGAAGTCTATGCATATTCTGATGCTTTTATCTAGTTTTGAAATAGGAACGATGTTGGATACCCATTGAGGATAAGCTACAGGTCTGATGAATCCGACATCCAATAATTTCTTTAGTTCTTCTTTAACTAGGAGAGCAATATGTGGATGCATTTTCCTTAACTTCTGTTTAACTGGTTTGGCTCCTAGACTAACATTTAAGTGATGCATAATAAGCTTTGGATCTAACCCTAACATTTCTGCATAGGACTAGGTGAAACTAATTTGCCATCGTTTGAAGAATTCCACATATTGTTGCATTTCTTGCTCAGACAAAGAAGTCGCTGGATGAAGAATCTTTGGTTGCTCTATCGTGCCAATGTTAACTGCCTCTATTGGTTTGATCAAAATGGATGACCTTTCTTGATAGTGCTCAGGTAAAGTGTCAAATCTCCCATCTTCTGGCACCTTGAGGAGGTTTTCACCGTTAGATGCATCCTTTGTTTTTACTTTTTCCCGATCTAATGTTGCCAAGAAATGGTTTTCAGCATTAGACTAGATATTCTTTTCTTTATTTTCACTTTTGCGACTAGTAGATTTGGTACCCACTTGACTGGAAGATGCGTTGTTGAAATTCCTGGTGAAAGTTGTTACAGGTTTGATTGCATTAATATATATAGATATGGCATGGTTATTTGGAAAGGTATCAATGGCAGGATGTCCTTCATTTCCCAGTCCATAGGTTTAGGAGGAATTAAGGATAATGGATCCTCATGTTGAATTATGTCAAAGATATTAGGGGTCATGATAGAGATGTCAGAGCTTTCAATATGTATTTCCATGTCTAGAACGGTACTCATCAGAATGACCTATACAAGAAGCTCCTGATTGTCCTCAGTTAAGTCCATGTCAGCCGAATGTGATTTTGATTCAAGTAGGCCAGTTCCTAACATTTGTCCTGCATACGTGTGAACTATATAGACTCCTACATCTTCTTTTTCTCTTTCAATTTCAAGTTGCTCTTGTTTGTTTTTCCATGATAGAAAATATTCTTCGTTCCCTCAATGTTTTAGTGGCATTTGTTTTTCCATGTTTGATAAAATTGATGCAAATGATTGTTCCTCGGATTGTGTGCTTGAAGATGTTGCCTCTCTATTATGAGGAACAATGACTTCTTGAGCTGATTTCAGATTACTACAACACTGAAATAGATTTGAATCTGTTGAGATCGTGATTTCCTGCCCACTGTAGGGAAACTTTAAGCACTCATGGTATGCTGATGGAACAACTTGTATGTCATGTATCCAAGGTCTTCCCAAGAGTATGTTGTATGATAAATCTAAATCTATAACTTGGCATGTTGTATCTTTCTGCAAAGGTCCCACTCTGGTGGGTAACATCACAATTCCTTTAGAGGAACATTCTTCTTCATCATAGGCTTTAATGGTGATCTTTTTCCAGGGATCAACTGCATCTTCTGAATAACCTAGAGCATGGACAAGACTAAAAGAGAATATGTTTAAGCCAGCTCCTCCATCTATTAGGACACATTTAACTCACATCTTATGAATGATGACTTCGATATGCAAGGGAGCGCTATGGGGATGTTGCAAGGACACGTCGTCTTCTTCGGTGAATGATAAGCAATGAGGGGTTGTGAGGTGTCCCACCATGGTTTGGAATTGATCGATATCAAGATCTGTGGACACTGTCGTATCTACTAATGCTTGTTCAAGAATTTATTTGTGTGCAGGTGAAAGCTTTAAAAGTTCTAAGATGGATATTTGTGCAGGTGTTTTCTGTAATTGATCCACTAGATTGTATTGTTTGGTAGTGGATGATGTGTTTGTCGTAGGACCCGGAAAAACAACTTTTTCTTTGCTTCTTGTGATAGCATGAGCAGGTTCTTGATTTTGATTTTCTTTAACTACAATCACGTTTACCACATTATCATATGTATGAGCATAGTTTACCTTTTCTTTACCCTTGCCATTATTTGTCGTTGATGATTCACCTTTCTCATATTTTGGAAGTGGAGTTTTAAAAGTTGTATGAGATTCATTTGTTGTATGTCCATCCACAGTTATTACTCCATTATCAATCAAATCTTGGATGACATGTTTCAACCACTGACAACTATCTGTGTGATGTCCCTTGTTTCAATGGAAATCGCAATAATGGTTATCATTCCACCAAGGTGGTTTTATTTGAAGTTCATAGTTCCTTTCTTCTGTTAAAGTGATCAATTTGTTTGCAAGAAGTGTCTTTAGTGCTAACCCAAGGGGTTCACCAATGTTTGTAAATTGCCTTCGAAAGAAATTTTTAATAGTTGCTTTTTGGTGATGGTTGTTTCACTGAGCTGCTGCTGAGTGAGTGGATAAATTAAAAACCAGTTTCTTTGGTTTCACATTGTTTTGTTTTTTTTCAATAAAAGTGGATTATTCCACTAAACTTTTTTATAGTTATCCACTATTCCATCGTTGATGACATTGAGTGGATCAATTAATTAATCAAAGGGGACTATTGAAATGAACCTATTAAATAAATCCTTAGATTTATTAATAAGTAGATGAAAAGGGAGAATTTAATCAAATTGTTGATGAATTCAATTAAATTGGGGAGTAATTAAATAATTGCTTATTTAATTAATCATCTTCAGACCATTTTTAGGTGTATACAATAACTATTCAAATAGCATGCTAGCTTTTTCAAATTTCTTAAATATTATTAGGTCATGTGCAACAAGATGGGGCACAAAAAAGTGGCCAAATGGCAAAAAAAGCCCAAAGGTAAGAAAAACATGTACACGGTTTTAAGAAATTCAAATACAATGTACATGTTATGGCTTAGATTATACCAAGCCTTAACAAGTGCATGTTATTTGAATAAAAAATAGGTACATTTTTTTCCACATACATATTTTTTTGATGCAAAGTTTAAAGAAGAAAAAAAAATGTCATTTCTTCATACCCATGACCCACATTTTGTGTAGAGGTTTTCTCACCCTAAATTGAACAAAACACAAACCCAGTAAATGAATATTTGCACCATACCTTCAGGATACCATTTTGTAGATGAGATAAGCACTATTTTCTTGTCCATTAGATTAAAAATTGTTTGCATTTTAAAAAATTGGACTGTTATTGGTTAATTTCAATTTTTTTGGTGACACTAGATGATTAAATATACTACTTTGATTGATCTTTTTCTAAAAAATTAAGTAGTAATTAGGATGTGTATAGGGGTTCTTAATGCCATTGACACCAATCACTAGTTTATTTTAGGGTGGGATTCCTGTAATGGTAAAAACAGGTTTGAATTGCATTTGGGAATTCAGGATACCTTTCACAATTATAACACTTTTAAATTGTCATTGGAAACTATAAATTTTGTTCACCAGACCTTGATTAGGATCTTTATTCACCAATGCCCCATATCTAAAAGGGAGATCACTGAGAAAAGTGCTAGTAATCCATGCGTAGGACAAATTTGGGGATAGGGACAAGCATGATCCATTAATACTTCATCTCTAGAAGGGAGATCATTGGAATGAATAGAAGGTTATGTACTATAAACAAATATTTAAAGATATCTATCTCTTCTACTAAAATGTAGGACAATATTTAGGACATGGGCAATCATCAACCCCATCGTCATCTTTTAAAGCTTTTAAGAAAGCAAGGCATGACATAAACGTTTCTAATATTCCCATTATGACAGATAAATGATAGTATTTAAGAAGATGTAAACAACTACATGGACTAAATGTAAGTACACAAGCAATAAATTTTGGAAATGGTTGCAACTAGAATCTAAAATTTTAATCAAAAAGAACTTAGATCTAAAAATATAAATTAAAAATTATATAAAATATAAGAATATTGTTTCACAAAAATGATATGTATGGAAATGAGATCCTATGCCTATGGTTGTAAACTAAGATCTCAAATATCTCTATTACATAAACTTGGAACATGAATAGGCGTAATTGTAGTCCTAAAAGGAGAGCTAGACACTTAAATTTGGTTCATTTGTTGCAATGGAATTGAGATTGTGAAGTGTTTGTAAATGAACTAGATTAAATGATAATAAATTGACAACCCTCAACAATAACAATGAAATACTTTGTGTGTTTTTAACATTACTCCTAATAAGTATTTTAGGATCTTGCTAGTCCTAGATTTCATACTTGATGTTGTGTATGCTTCATGTGTGTTATCAACATTGATCATATTGCTCACTTTGTACTTTCCTTTTATCTTGATATTGTAAATTGATAATATCTTAAATCTTGGAGGCTACTGTCATGCAAATCTTGGAGTCATCTTGTCTCTTAAATGTCTTGATGAAATAATATTTGGCTTCTCTATACTTTATTGAGATTATGAGCATAGGTTGAGACTGTTGATAAAGTGTGGGCTATATGTGGTTTAGCAAATTATATCCTTTTACAATTTCACACCTATTTTGCACCCACTTTGGCAATTGTGGCTAATTTATCACAAATTGTTCTTAGTTTCAAGACCATTTTCCTAAACTTGGTGCATTTCCTATTCATGGCTTTTTTCATGGATAATTTTCCCTTGAATAGGGTGTTGGGCACCCCTATCTAGGAATTTTAGACTCAAAATTTAAAAGATGAATGTTAGCTATCATTGTAAAGAGTGAGAACTTTCCCTTCATTGTTAGCCTTCCCTAAAATTAAATATGAAAAGTTTAAGTTGAATATATATACAATTCCCTCTTTCATTTAAAAATTCAAGTCTTGAGAAGCATTCAAATATATCCTATGAGAACATTCAGTCAAATAATTCAAATATAGATATGTAATAAAAGAACAAAGTATTTAAGCATACAACTTAGTTACAACAATCATGGTCAACTTCATTGCATTTCTCCATGATGAAAGCATGCATTATTATTTTCTAGCAACCTCAAGCCTCGTGTGAGACTTCATATTAATGGTTTTATACTTGAAGTAATATTTATTGAATTTTAGCATTTTCATTACTATCTAACCCTTGTCTTTTTAAAGACATGCACTCTTTTTATCATCAAAATTGTTGTCGACATGGGAACACCAACATGAGGTTTGACTTAGGCAAGCCCTTACACAACACAACCCTTCTATCCTATTTTTAATTTGTGTAGGTTCAAATTTGATAGTGAAAGTGGTGCAATAGCTCAAAGTAGACTATTAATAGTTATAGGTGTGATGACTTTTAAATGAACAAAAAATCTCTAACTAAGGTGCTCAACACCCATGTATAGTTGTTTTAAGATAATTTTTTGGGAGATAGATTTATAGGGCCTCCTGATTACATTCCTACTCCTCTCTTTTAGTTTTAAACATATTTAGACTAGGTTGTCAACACCCATGTCTACCACTTTTGTCTTTTCATTTCATATCCAAGTTTCTTTCTACATTTCCTTTCTAGATTTGGTTTATCGTGTTTATTTTATTTTGTGTAAGTTACCATAATCATTAGAATCAATCATTTTGTTATCACTAACCCTAGATCTTATAGACACGTAAAATTGTCCTAGCCTAATTAAATAAATATTTTATTTATTTATTTCACTAATAATCTTCTAAACATTTCCCCATTTCAATAAATATTTTATTCATTTAATTGACCCCACCTCTTCTATTAATTAAATAATTTTTTATCTATTTAATTAATTCATTAGCTTTTTCCCTCCATGACACTTGTCATTTATCTCTTGATTTACCTTTAACCGCTTCTTTCATATTTTCCTATTGTATACACCTAAAAATGGTCTAAAGATAATTAATTGAATACGCAATTATTTAATTAATACTCCCCCTTCCCAAATAAATTGAATTCACTAAGCAATTTGATTAAATTTCCCCTTTCATCTACTTATTAATAGATCTAAGGATTTATTTAATAGGTTCATTTCAATAATCCCCTTTAATTAATTAATTCCCTCCATCCAAAAACATTCTTCTAATCCTAATTAATTAAAACAAATCAAATTCATGAGTTGTTGAAATTAATTATCCTTTTCCTATTATTTGAATTTTTAAATTCAAATTCTCCTAATTTCTACCAGTCCTAAATATAACCATTCCTAAACTTAACCCATTCTACCTACCACCATGTCCCCTTTCATCTAACATCTTCTAGAACCTTTGTGACACTTGTCACTAAGTGTTCCCTTTCATCTAACTCCTTCTAGAAGCCTCTTGACACTTGTCGCCATAGATATGACAGATGTTCCCTTTAATCCAACCCCCTTTGCCAACTTCCACCAATTTAACCATTGATATCTTCAAATCAATCTTGACCGTTGATTCTTTCCACCTCACCCCTAGCCTTGGAAAATCCTATAAGTAGACCTCATTTTGAGCAATATGGATCCCATCTCATTTTCATCTTATGCATTGTTACTATAGGCATCTAGCTTCTAGCTTATCATCTTTAGCAATGTTATCATGCTTAATATTAGCTTAATTGCATCTTAATCTTAGTTCATTTTATAGATCAATCATGAACTCATATAGCTTAATCATGCTATTCTTGCTAGATCATGCATTTTCATCATTCAAATCCTCCATCTAAGTGTAGTCAAGTCATTGGAATATGCATAATCAGATCTGAGAGCATTTTTCATACTCGCATTTACTAGGAGGCAATAAGTCGATTAGCTATGGTTTTACATTTCTTTGATTTAAATCTTCTAACCATTCTTTTAATGATTTATTGAGTGCATTGTGTTTGCAGGTACAACTACATTTCACAGAGCATGACATTTTAGCGCCCACCGTGGGGCCGGAATCATCTCTTTTGGCCTCTTAATCTTCAGCAAAATTCATCTCTATCCGACTTTGTTTCAGAAATTCGTACGAGTTACTTTTCCAGCTCGTACGAACTTCCTTTCAGCCTAGGACGACAGGCCATCCTAACTCGTACGAGGTGCTTCTTCTATCGTAGGAAACCCTTTTACTCATTGCAAATTGCTGATAATGTGTCGTACGAGATCATTTTTATTGTCGTACATGAGCTAAATATTTGTCGTACGAGTTTCTGCTTTAGAATTTTCTGATTCATTCTAACTCATTCCTATCTCGTATGAGCCTGTTTGTATTCCTGTGTGAAATCTAAATTTGTGTCGTACTAACTGGAAATTTGTGTCATACGAGTCTTTGGCTCTATGATTTTTAACAAGACTGCATGTTAGGGTTTTCTGATTTTAATCTGAACTTCACTAATGCTAACCGTGACTGATTTGTGAGATTTTTGGCAGCCTAACTCTTTTCTGTAGGACGCTTGTCAAAGACATAATTCAAAACATAAATGACTACTAATGGATCTATTTTGCAGGTTGCCTATGAATTCAACTAAACTTTGTGTATTCATTAAAGTTTTCTAGGCACACTTCAATTTTGCTAAAGGAAATGAACTATCATGTATTTCATGTATTTGATGATAGGCGAGTATGCTCTCACCTTTCTTAGGTGATCAGAAAGATAGACTCATCTTTTGCTTTCATTAGTGCATTTCTTTAGTAGGCTTGCCCTCCCGAGGACTAATAACTCTTAGCCCTTAAGGCTGGTGAGAGGGGAACGACCTAAGTGGGAACAGCTAACGCCAAGTAATCCAACCCACTATAAAATAAATGTGTTTTTGATGAAAATTAAAGCAACGACAGTGCTCGGGAATAGCTCTCCTCCGTACCTTTGGGTATATCAAACCTTGGTTTTCAAGGCTGGGAGACCTCTTAATTGACTTTATACCATGACACGTCGAATGGATCCCTTACTAGTGTTGGTTAAAATAGAAGCTACCTGATTCACCTCCAAAAGGGTGATAATCTTTGTGCAAGAGAGATAGTAACTCTCCCAAGACACTTTCCATATCGTGCCCCCATTAGCATTTGGAGTCGGATAATACGACATTGAGAATCCATTGCATAAGACTCAACAACCATACTTTGATTAGCTATTGGGTGTGTACCTAAGTTAGCAAGCAAAGGTTTTCATTCTCAGCTAACTTCCTTAGGGTTTAGCATGCTTGGAGTCACTTATCACATCATGCGTTTGTTGTGTATTCATCCCTAAATCAACAAATTAGATATCTAAAAAACTGGAAGACATAAGCAAAACATTAAACTTCAATTATCAAAATTTCAACCAAACAAACATTTTTTTATCTCTATCTGGTTATTTGTTGTACGAGTTAGGATCTCTATTGTACAAACCTATTTGTACAAAATATTGTGTCGTGCTATACAACATTTGGTGTCGTACGAGTCAGTTGTTTTGTCGTATGGTTCAGAAAAGTGTGTCATATGAGTTTCTTCTTTTTACATGAAAACTTCTTCTTTGTCGTACATACTCATATCTTGTGTCATTCTAAGTTGCATATCATGTCGTACGAAACTCTACATTTGTCAATCCAGAGTTGTGTCCTGCATGCTTGTTTCAGATTTATCATTTCTGCCTAATCAATTTGTAGTAAACATAAACACCTATTATTTGTTAGTCTGTGCTTAGATTGTCATCTTGGTTCACTTGGTCAAAGTTATCACCCATCAAAATCAGACTCTACAAGATAAATACCCCAATATTTTCAAGTGCTCTCCCCCAACAAGTTCAAGATCTAAACATCTCAAAGTGCATTATCACCCTCTTTGATAAACTGATCACTCAAACATAGTTTCTCATCAGGATCAATCATCCTTTATCACAAAACTGAAACATTTGGTCAGGATAATCTTGTCCCACATTGTAGGATATATTGTTCCTACTGGACTTGGTTCTTATCAAATCACCATCATTGCACTCCTAAACCGAAGATCGAAAAACTTGCAAACTTTTAAACACTTGAATTCTCTTTTAGAGTCATATCACGCTATCACACTCACCTTGATTGGTGATCACTTATCAAAATAACTTTTAGACAATCAAACCCCTAAAATGGAAACATAAACATTTGAAATAGCAAAAAATCATATCAACATGACATACCAAAGCAAAATACAATTAACAAGTCAACATATCAGAGCAATCAAACAAGTTCAAAATCAAAATCCAACTATGTTAAAACCTCACAAGGATTTAAATACATCTCAAAAGAAAGGTGGCTCTTTTATGCACCTCTTAAAGAGGTCCCTAAAGGATTTGGCTAAAGAATATCAAAATTGTGCACCCATGTCTAACAATGATCCATCCATCCATAAGAAAATTGACTCTCCAAAGGCATCTATTCCTACACCTCCTGAAAGCTTGCAAGAATCTTCCATAACATCATTACCAATTACATCCAAAGATGAAGTTCCCCAAGGGATATCCATAATTGCCATCAAACCTATTTCAGAGGATCCTATTCAAATCTCATCTCCTTCATATCCAAGCATTAATTCATTGCAGAATCCTCATAACATTTCCTTGCAAATTGAAGTCCTCATTCAAAGAACGCTTGTTAAACGTGTCTTGATAGATGGGGGAGTTGGCTTGAACATTTGCTCCATGAATCTTGTTTGTGCTCTAGGCTATTCAGAAGATGCAACTGATCCCGAGAAAAGGATAAAAATCAAAGCATCTAGTGAAGAAGAACATTACTCCAAGGGAATTGTGATAATACCTATTAGAGTGGGACCCTTGCAAAAAGATACAACATGTCAAGTTTTAGACTTGGACCTACCATACAACATACTCTTGGGGAGACCATGGATTCAGGACATACAAGCTATTACATCAACATGTCATCAATGCTAAAAATTCCCCTATAATGGATAGGAAATCACAATATTAGCAAACTCAAATCTATTGCAGTGTTGTAGTAATATGAAAACAACTCAAGAGGTTAGTGTTCCATATAATAGAGAGGCAGCATCTTCAAGCATACAATCCAAGGAACAATCATTTGCATCAATTTTGTCAAACATGGAAAAACAAATATAGCTAAGAGATCAAGGGACCAAAGAATATTTGCTATCAGGGAAAAACAAACAAGAGCAACTTCAAATTGAGAGGGATGAAGAAGCAGATATAGTAGTCAATGTAGTTCATGCGTATGCAGGACAAACATTAGGAGCTAGCCTACTTGAATCAGAATCACATTCTGTTGACATGGACTTAACCAAGGATGATCAAGAGTTTCTTATGCAAGGTCATTCTGACGAGAGTACCATTCTAGACATGGAAATACATACTAAAAGCTTTGACATCTTTATCATGACTACTAATATCTTTGAAACTATTCAACCTGAATATCCTTTATCCTTAAGCTATCCTAAACCTATGGACTAGGAAAATGAAGGACACACTGACATTGATACCTTCTTAATGACCATGCCATATCTTTATATCTTAATGCAATCGAACCCACAACAACTTTCACTAAGGATTCCACTAGGGTATGTTTAGGTCAAGTGGGTGTTAAATCTCCTAGTCGCAAAAGTGAAAATAAAGAAAACAATATCGAGTCTAATGTTGAAAACCATTTCTTGGCAACATTAGATCAGAAAAAAGAAAAAACAAAGGACGCATCTAACGGTGAAAACCTCCTCGAGGCACCAGAAGATAGGAGATTTGACACCTTACCTGAATGTTATCAAGAGAAGTTATCTATCATAATAGCACCAGCAAAGGCAATTATCATTGGCACAACTGATCTATATCCAACAATCTCTTTATCAGAACTAGCAAGGCAAAAATATGTGAAACCCTTCAAAAGGTGGCAAATCAATTTTACCTGTTCATATACAAACATTCCTGGGTTTGATCCATATCTTACAATACATCACCCAAATATCACTCTAGGAGCAGACATCAATAAAGGAACACCACATGGATTAGGAGTAGGAATTCTATTCATCACACCACAAGGTCATACAATCTCGAAAGCATACAAATTAAGCTTTCCGTGCACAAACAGTATAGCAAAATATGAAGCTTTAGTTATAGGTATCAAAATGGTTGTGGAATGGAACATAAAACAACTTCAGGTCTTTGGAGACTCTCAACTTGTCATTAATCAAATCAATGATGACTATCAAACAAAAGATGACAAACTCATGCCTTATAAAAAGATGGTTGATGATATCGAGAAGTACTTTGTAAAATAACTTTTGAACAGATTCCAAGAAATGACAACAAAGCAGTAGATGCCATGGCTACACTTGCTTTTGTATTACAGACATAAGAAAATCAACAGCGTTATGAATTCCTAGTTGAAGAGTTGTTTCATCCTGCCTTTAATTATCCTAATTCCCAAACCATCTGTCAACTTATTGGACACAATTCCTCCCGCTATGGCCAGACTTACACATACCTGAAAGATAACATCTTACCTCCAGATTTATCGAAGAACCAAAAGAGAAACTTTATTTGCCAATCCTCTCATTTTACTCTCATCGTGGATACCCTGTTTAAACGAGGTCTAGACGATACTCTCTTAAGATGTCTCGAACAAGAAGAATCTGAGAAGGCCTTACATGAAGTCCATAACGACATTTGTGGCACTCATTCAAGTGGTCTTACCCTTTCGAAAAAACTCATATGCTTGGGCTATTATTGGCCGACTATGGAACGAGATTCTTTTAAAATAGCAAGAACATGCAAACAATGTCAAATCCATGGGAACTTGATTCATGCACCAGCACAAGAACTTCACGCTTTAGCAACGTCCTGGCCTTTTTGTCAATGGGGTCTTGATCTGGTAAGAAAGATAAATCTTTCTTCATCAAATGGGCACAAATTCATCCTTGTAGCTACAAAATATTTTACAAAATGGATTGAAGCGGTACCTCTCACAAACATCACAGGAAAACAAATTGCTGCATTTATCTTGAATTATATCATCTGTCGCTATGGAATACCAATGACCATTATCACTGATAATGGGCGACCATTCAAGAATCGAGATGTACAAGAGCTATGTGAGAAGTTCAAAATCTAGCACAGATTCTCCACACCATATTATCCACAGGGAAATGGGCAGGTAGAAGCATCTAACAAAACTATTCTGAAAATCCTCAAAAAGATAGTGAATGATGATGGAAAAGATTGACATATTCAACTAAACCCTTCTCTATGGGCTTACCGCACCAGTATCCACACATTGACATGTGCCACACCTTTCTCTCTTTTATATGGATCAAAAGTCATGTTGTCAATCGAAGTAGAGATACCCTCTCTGCGTGTATCACTAAAAGGTCTCATCCCAGATTTAGAACAACGAGTATCTAGACTACAAGAGTTAGAAGTGATCCATGAACGAAGACAAAATGTCTTTGATCATCTAAAGGTATATCATCAAAGAATGTGCCGAAGCTATAATCATAGGGTTAAACCACAAATCTTTCAAGTTGGAGAACTAGTGCTGAAAGAAAATCCATGCAACTAGGCAGGTTGAGAAAAGAAAGGAAAATTTGAACCAAACTGGTTAGGTCCATTTATGGTCACAATAGTATTTGGATTAGGAGCATATCAGCTATCAACATAGGACCGCGACCAACTTGAGGAACCCATCAATAGCATGCACCTGAAGAAATTCTATGTCTGAAAAATCAAAAAAAATAAAAAACAGTGAAAAATCAAAAAAATAAAAAAAAGTGAAAAATAAGAAAAAATAAAAAATAGTGAAAAATCAGAAAAATAAAAAACAGTGAAAAATCAGAAAAAATCAAAAATAGTGAAAAATCAGAAAAATAAAAAATAGTGAAAAAAGTAGAAAAATAAAAAACAGTGAAAAAGCCGAAAAATAAAAAATAGTGAAAAATAAAAAATAAAAAACAATGAAAAATCAGGAAAAAAAAAAAAGAAAGAAAAAAATCAAATATCAGAAAAAGTGCAATAAAAACAGATGGTGAAAACTTGGCAAACATGCGCTATTTGTTAGCTGGATCTTCCATCTATCAGTTCATGCATTTTTCCGCTTGCATTCATTTTCCATCAGCGCTATCCATCATAAGCTTTTGTACATACTCAGGCATCGTAGCTACTCTCTCACCATGGTTTGGATCATTGGATATATCATAACAACTTTGTTTCTAGGCTTGGGGCAAAATCCTACACTTAGCTGGGGGCAAAAATCTGGATCATTTTGAGCTAAATCAAATAGGTAGAACAAATAGTTAGACAACTCTTATCAAGCAAAAATTGAGACACATCCAACATTGAACACGAGATCAAACTATCAACTATCAAGCTATCACAAAATCAATCTAAGCACATCACACATTTTTCAGTGGATGATATCTTTTTGGATAATGATTTTAACATGATTATTCAACTTTTCTATAATTGCTTTTCGCTATCATGATTTCTGAGTGACTCCAGGATGTCATTGACTAGAGGAACAAGGAAGAAACATGACATTTTTCTTATCTGTTGTCTGAAAATTAATCATTAATATGTGCAAATTTGTCTCGGGACATGATCATCGAAGTATCATTGAAGACATTTCCGATTTGCATATTGAAATGGTGAATACTGCCTGTTTTACACAAGCAACACTCAGGTCATCTCGGTTCAATTATACCTCGATGCTTGTGCTAACTAGCTATATCAAAAATCCAGGAAAGAAGTGCTCAGGTCATCATGGTTTGATTATACCATTGATGTTTGCACTCACTTCCCACATTTCAAAAGCTCAATGATGACAAAAAGGTAAAATAATCTAGTGACTAGTCCGGTAGTAGTTTGCATATCATTGCATTTTATTGCATTTCATTCTTGCATGCAATCCTGCATGCTCCTTTTATCCAAGGTTAAATCTATTGCAGGAATCATCAAGTATCATGACAAGTGTATACGCAATCAGAATGATGACTCATATATCTTCAGATATTGTCGACCCAACAAAAATCTTATGCTATCTTTCTCAACAGAATCAACAATCAACATATTCACAAATTTCTACATCTTGATATCAACAAACTGTCAATTCTTTATCTAATCAACCTTATCAAATCAAATCAATCAATCAAACCTAATCGATTCTGATCATGTCTTATATAGGATGTATCCTTCCTGAAACCAGACGATCTGATTCTAATTCATGTCTTATACAAGATATATCATTCCTGAAACCAGATGTTCTGATCATGTCTTATACAGGATGAATCCTTCTTGAAACCAGATGCTTTGATCATCATTGTCTTATACAGGATGAATCCTTCCTGAAACCATACTGAATCTCGATCTTATCAATCTAATCAATCAAGATTTTTCAATCTTACCAATCAAATCAATCAAGCTAATCGAAGAACTCGCATTTTTATCAAAACACAGTTGCAAAAATCAAATCAAATCTATCGGGATATCAATCTCACAAAAAATCCAACAATCAATTATCTCAATTGATCTCCCAAGGGGGCATCATCATACTGGAATTTAGCAATCAAGAGCTGGGGCATCCTATCAAACAAATATCAGTATCAAAATGAGATTATTCTTTGAATCAACATGTCATCGCACCCCACTTCAAAGAGGGGCAAAATGTATACACCTAAAAATGGTCTGAAGATAATTAATTGAATAAGCAATTATTTAATTAATACTCCCCCTTCCCAATTTAATTGAATTCACTAAGCAATTTGATTAAATTTCCCCTTTCATCTACTTATTAATAAATATAAGGATTTATTTAATAGGTTCATTTCAATAATCCCCTTTAATTAATTAATTCAAATTAATTAATTCCCTCCATCCAAAATCATTCTTCTAATCCTAATTAATTAAAACAAATCAAATTCATGAGTTGTTGAAATTAATTATCCTTTTCCTATTATTTGAATTTTTAAATTCAAATTCTCCTAAGTTCTACCACTCCTAAATCTAACCATTCCTAAACTTAACCCATTCTACCTACCACCATGTCCCTTTTCATTTAACATCTTCTAGAACCTTTGTGACACTTGTCACTAAGTGTTCCCTTTCATCTAACTCCTAGAAGCCTCTTGACACTTGTCACCAGGGTAAGTGCACCAAGTTGTGGTACCAAAAAGGTGCCACTTCTTACTTTTTCATAAAAATGCGTCATTGGCATGAAAAGGTCGTCTAAACCTATGGGTTGGATGCCCAAGGCAAATCCAACCCAAAGGGTTGGTATTCTCCCAAGCAAACCATTTGGCGAGCACCAAATATGGTGCTCGCCCTATTTGGCACTCGCCAAATGCAAAATTTTGAATTTTCACATTTGGCGTGTGCCAAATTTGGTGCTCACCAAATGTAAAATTTGAATTTTCACATTTGGTGCACACCAAATTTGGCACTCGCCAAATGTGAAAAGTCAATTTTTTGCATTTGGTGAGCGCCAAATGTTCAGCATTGTCCAATGTGAATATTTTGTGAGGTAGTAGATTTTTCAATCTTGGCACAAGTTAAATCCACCCCTGAAGGAGAATATATACATGAAATATAAAATTTAAGTATATCTCTATAGGACTTATAATGTAGATTCTAGTTTTTAGAGGATCATATAAAATTTCAAACTTAGTCAAATTTCAATAATTGACATGTCAAATTTCAGTAATCAACATGATCCCATTTGCATTCTTTAGCTATATATCTCACTCTCTTTATCTTCCCCAAACTCTAGACCTATCTCTCTCCCTCTCTTGTCTCTCTCGCTTCTTTATCCTCGACTCTCTCCCTCTCTCTTCTCTCTCACTCCCTTATTGTTTCTCTCCCCTCCCAATCCTTTCTCTTGGTCACTACCTATCCCTTTTATCCTCTCTCTCCCCATACCTAGGGTTGTCCCTCCCTCACTATTCACCTCACTGTCTCTCCCTCCCTATACTATTACCCACCTTTCTCTCCCCCTCTAGGTTTGTCACTTATCTAATTGTCCACCCTCTAGTTCTCTCCCTCCCTCTCCACCTTTCTTTTCCTTCTCCTTACCTCTATCTATTTATCAACTCTCTCCCTCTCTTATCTCTCTCTCTCTCCAAACCTTTTTATCTCCTCGTTCTCTAGGTCTCACAGTCCCTCCATGTCTACCTCTTTATCCATCTCCTCTTACTCATCTCTTTGTTCTTCTATCTCTTCTATTCTCCCTCCCCTCTCTAGGTCTATATCTTCCTTTCTTCCTCTCTCCCTCTCTATCTCCCTCTCCCACTCTCTCATCTTCTCTCTTCCTCTCTTATTATCTATCTTCATTGTCTAGGTCATTACCTCTCCATCCCACCCTATCTCCCCTCTGTATGTTTCTCCCTCCCTTCCTCTCCACCTATCTACCTCTACATATAGGTCTTGTTACCCACCTCTCTTTATCCCCCTCTATCTATCTCACTCCTCTCTGGCCATCTAGGTCTCTCACCTATCTATATTCCCCATCTATAGTTATCTATGTCCCTCTCTACCTCTCTCTCCCTCCTCCTTAACCCTATCTCTTTATGAACTCCCTCCTTTTCTCTTCCTCCCCTAACCTCTTTATCTCCTCCTTACATAGGTCTCTCACTCCCTCCATGTCTACCTCTCCATCCATCCCCTCTTACTCCTCTTTTTTTTTTTTTTTTCTATCTCTTCTATTCTCCCTCCCTCCCTTCTCTAGGTCTCTCCCTTCATAGAATACCATATGACCCCTTAGGACACCATATGCCCCTAACGACACCATATGACATGCACTAAGGGGTCATATGGTTTCTTAAGGGGTCATAGGGTTTCTTAAGGGGTCATAGACCACCATATGACCCCTAAGAACACCATATGACCCCTTAGGAAACCATATGGTGTCGTTAGGGGTTATATGGTTTCCTAAGGGGTCATTGAACACCATATGACCCATTAGGACACAATATGACCCCTAATGACACCATATGACCTTTAATGACACCACGACACCATATGACCCATTAGGACACCATATGGTGGTCTTGGGGGACATATGGTGCCCTAAGGGGTCATAGAACACCATATGACCCCTTAGGACACCATATGGTGGTCTTGGGGGACATATGGTGCCCTAAGGGGTCATAGAACACCATATGACCCCTAACGACACCATATGGTGTCATTAGGGGTCATATGGTGTCCTAAGGAGTCATATGGCATCCTAATGGGTCATAGAATACGATATGGCCGCTTAGGACACCATATGACCCCTAATGACACCATATAAGCCCTTAGGACACCATATGACCCCTAACGACACCATATGGTGTCCTAAAGGGTCATATGGTGTCCTGAGGGGTCATATGGTGTTCTATCGCACCCTAGGACACTATATGACCCATTTTAACATCCTAGTACATGACATGACCACTTGTGACACCATATGACCCCTCAAGACACAATATGGTGTTGTTAGGGGTCATATGGTATCCTAAGGGGTCATATGGTGTCGTTATGAATCATATGGTGTCCTAAGGGGTCATATGGTGTCATTAGGAATCATATGGTGTCCTAAGGGGTCATATGGTGTCGTTAGGAATCATATGGTGTCCTAAGGGGTCATATGATATTTTATTACCCATTAGGATACCATATGATCCCTTATGACACCATATGACCCCTAACGACACCATATGGTGTCATTAGGGGTCATATGGTACTATGGTGTCGTTAGGGGTCATATGGTATCCTAAGGGGTCATATGGTGTCGTTAGGGATCATATGGTGTTATATGACCCCTTAGGACACCATATTACCCCTAACAACACCATATGGTGTCCTAAGGGGTCATCTAATGTCGTTAGGGGTCATATGGTGTTCTATGACCCCTTAGGACACCATATGGTGTCGTGAGGCGTCATATGGTTTTGTATGGGGTCATATGGTGTCCTAAAGGGACATAGAACACCATATGACCCCTTAGGACACCATATGGTGTTTTTAGGGGTCATATGGTGTCTCGAGGGCTCATATAGTGTCCCAAGGGGTCACAAAACACCATATGACCACTTAGGACACCATATGTTGTCATTAAGGGTCATATGGTGTCCTAAGGGGTCATAAAACATCATATGACCCCTTAGGACACCATATGTTATTGTTAGAGATTATATGGTGTTGTATGGGGTCATATGGTGTCCTAAGGGGTCATAGAACACCATATGACCCCTTAGGAAACCATATGACCCCTTAGGACACCATATGATGATGTTAGGGGTCATATGGTGTCTTAAGGAGTCATAGAACACCATATGACCCTATAGGATACCATCTGACCCCTTAGGACACCATTTGGTGTTGTTAGGGGTCATATGGTGTCCTAAGGGGTTATAGAACACCATATGACCCCATGGGACACCATATAACCTCTAATGACACCATATGACCCCTTAGGACACCATATGGTGTCATTAGGGGTCATATGGTGTCATGTTGGGTCATGCGGTGTCCTAAGGGGTCACAAAACACCATATGACCCCTTAGGACATCATATGACCCCTTAGGAAACCATATGACCCCTTTGGACACCATATGGTGTAGTTAGGGGTCATATTGTGTTCTAAGGGGTCATAAAACACCATATGACTCTCTCATATATATTCCTTACTCTCTTATTGTCTCTCTCCATTCTCAAGGTCACCATCTCTCTCTCTATTCTTAAGGGGTCATATGGTGTCATATGACCCTTTAGGACATGATATGACCCCTTAAGACACCATATGGTGTTATTATGGGTCGTATGGTGTCATAAGCGGTCATTAGGTGTCTTATGACCCCTTAGGACACCATATGACCCCTTAGGTGTCTTTAGGAGTCATATTGTGTCCTAAGGGGTTATATGGTGTCCTATAAACCCCCAGGACACCATATGACCCCTTAGGTGTTGTTAGGGATCATATTATGTCCTAAGGGGTCATAGCGTGTCATATGAACCCTTAGGACACCATATGATCCCATAGGACACCATATGGTGTCTTTATGGGTCATATGGTGTCCTAAGGAGTCATATGGTGTCAGATGAAGGATACCATATGGTGTCCTTTATGGGTCGTATGGTGTGCTAAGGGTTCATATGGTGTTGTATGACCCCTTAGGACACCATATTGTGTTGTTATGGGCTATATAGTGTTTTAAGGGGTCATATGGTGTCCTATGACCCCCTAAGGGGTAGTTAGAGGTCATATTATGTCCTATGACCCTTTAGGACACCATATGACCCCTTAGGATACAATATGGTGTCGTTATGAGTTGTATGGTGTCCTAAGGGGTCATATGGTGTCTGATGACCACTTAGGGCACCATATGACCCCTTAGGATACAATATTGTGTCGTTATGGGTCATATGATGTCCTAAGGAGTCATATGGTGTTCTACACCATATGATGTCCTAAGGAGTCATATGGTGTAGGACACCATATGACCCCTCATATGGTGTTGTTATGGGTCGTATGGTGTCCTAAAGGGTCATATGGTGTCCTATTACCCCTTAGGACACCAAATTGTGTCATTATGGGTCTTATGGTGTGCTAAGGGGTCATATGGTGTTATATGGCCCATTAGGACACTATATGACCCCTTAGGACACCATATGGTGTCATTATAGATCGTATAGTGTGCTAAGGGGTCATATGGTGTCATATAACCCCCTAAGGGGTTGTTAGGAGTCATACTATGTCCTAAGGAGTCATATTGTATCCTATGATCCCTTAGGACACCATATGACCCCTTATGACACAATATGGTGTTGTTATGCATAGTATTGTGTCCTAAGGGGTCATATGGTGCCCTATGACCCCATAGGACACCATATGACCCCTCAGGTATCATTAGGGATCATATTGTGTATTAATGGGTCATATGGTATCCTATGACCCCTTAGGACACCATATGGTGTCATTATGGTTTGTATGGTGTCCTAAGGGGTCATATGGTGTCCTATGATCCCTTAGGACACCATGTGACCCTTTAGGATACCATATGGTGTCGTTATGGGTTATATGGTATCATAAGGGGTCATATAGTGTTCTATGACCCCTTAGGACACCATATAACTCCTTACGTGTCGTTAGGGTTCATATTGTGTCCTAAGGGGTCATATGGTGTCTTATGACCCCTTAGGACACCATATGACCCCTTAGGTGTTGTTAGGGGTCATATTGTGCTCTAAAGGGTCATATAGTGTCCTATGACCCCTTAGGACACCATATGACCCCTTAGCACACCATATAGTGTCAATATGGGTCATATATTGTCCTTAGGGGTCATCTGGTGTTCCGTGACCCCTTAGGACACCATATGGTGTTGTTATGGGTTGCATGGTGTCCTAAGAGGTCATATGGTGTCCTATGACCCCTTAGATGTTGTTAAGGGTCATATTAAGTCCTAAGGGGTCATATGGTGTCATATGACCCCTTAGGACACCATATGACCCCTTAGGTGCCATTAGGGGTCATATTGTATCCTAAGGGGTCATATGGTGTCCTATGACCATTTAGGACACCATATGACCCTTGAGGACATCATATGGTGTCGTTATGGGTTGTATTGTGTCCTAAGGTGTCATATGGTGTGCCCTTAGGGCACCATATGACTCCTTAGGTGTTGTCAGGGGTCATATTATGTCCTAAGGGGTCATATGGTGTCTTGTGACCCCTTAGGACATCACTTGGTGTTGTTGTGGGTTGTATGTTAAGTAGGAGGGGAGAGAGATAGAGAGGGAGAGAGAGAACTATAGAGGGGACATATAGATAGGCAAGAGACCTAGATTTAGAGAGGGGAGTGAGATTGATAGAGGGGGATAAAGAGAGGTGGGTAATGAGACCTATATGCAAAGGTATATAGGTGGAGAGGAAGGGAGGGAGAAACCTAGAGAGGGTGGGTTGGAGAGTTAATGAACTAGACAATGAAGAGAGAGAATAAGAGAGGAAGAGAGATAATGAGAGAGTGGGGAAGGATATATAAATGGAGAGGGGAAGAAAGGAAGGGAGAGATCTAGAGAGGGAAGGGAGAGAGAAGAGAAGAGATAGAAGAACAAAGAGATGAGTAAGAGGGGATGGATGGAGAGGTAGAAATGGAGGGAGTGAGAGACCTAGAGAATGAGGAGATGGATCCAGGTTTGGAGAGAGAGATAAGAGAGGGAGAGTGTTCATAAATAGATAGGGGCAAGGGAAAGGGGGAAAAAGGTGAAGAGGGAGGGAGATAACTAGAGGGTGGACAATTAGATAAGTGAGAAACCTAGAGGGGGAGAGAGAGGTGGGTAATAATATAGGGAGGGAGAGGTAGTGAGGTGAATAGGGAGGGAAGGAGAGCCCTAGATATGGGGAGAGAGATGATAGAAGGGATCGGTAGTGAACAAGAGAAATGAGTGGGAGGGGAGAGAAATAATAAGAGAGTGAGAGAGAAGAGAGAGGAAGGGAGTCAAAGATATAAATTAGGGTACAAGGAAGGGATGAAAGGTAGAGAGGGTGGGATATACCTAAAGAGGGGAGAGAGAAGTGAGAGAGATGCAAGAGGGAGAGAGATAGGTGTAGATTTTAGGGAAGATAAAGATAGTGAGATATGGATCTAAAGAGCGCTAATAGGAGAATGTTGATTACTGAAATTTGACTAAGTATGAAAGTCAATATGATCCTCTAAAAACAAGAATCTACATTACAACTCCTATAGAGTTGAAACCACTCTCAAACATCCTACCAATATATACATGAAATATAACTTAAAGTGACTTATACTTAAATATTATATTTCATGTATATATTCTCCTCTCATGATGGGTATAACTTGTGCCCAAGTTGAAAATTTTGCATCACAAAACCTTCAATTTGGACAATGCAAGACATTTGGCGCATGCCAAATTTGGGGCTCGCCAAATGAAAAAAGTTGACTTTTCTCATTTGGCGCACGCCAAATTTGGCGCGCGCCAAATGGGAAAAGTCAATTTTTTTCATTTGGCGAGCGCCATATTTGGCGCTCGCCAAATGGTTTGCATTGGTAACTACCAACCCTTTGGGTTGGACTGTACTTGGGCATCCAACCCAAAGGGTTGGATGACCATTTCAGGCCCGAGACATGTTTTTAACAGAGGATTAGAAAAATTTCACATATTTTTGGCCGTGCTCTCCATCAAGTTTGCATGTGTTTCAATAAAACTGAAAAAAAATACCATAGAGACCTCGATCTCTCTCTTAGCTATCCAAGCATGTAATTATTTTCACATTTTGATTTCGTTAAGGCTTTCATCTATAATTTCATTTGTTAGTGTGTTCGTTTTTGGTCAAAAACCAACATGCACTATTTTGGGTATAGTTTTTTTACACGTTCATCGGATTTTGAAGAAACTTACATTTTTAGAAACTAGACTCCATTCTACACAATTTTAAAAAAAAAAGTTTTGATTTTTGATTAGTTATCAATGATTTTAGGGGGGAGCACACTCAAATTTCTGTTTTTCAGGATGTGTCCACTTCAAAAATTAGTAAAAAATCATATACTCATTAAAAAATTAGCTGAAAAATCTGGCATAAACTACAAGGTGTTAGTTAATTTCTTACTGAAACGATTTTAAAAATTCAAAAAAAAAGTTAACATTTTAGGGGGGCCACAATAGATGCTATGTTATGTTTTTTGCATAAAAACAGGACCACTTTTTGTGGCCCCCTTTTTTGAAGCCCTTAATCTCCACCATTTTCAAAAAAAATTAGTAGTTTAGAAAGTAGACTCGAAGCACTCCGACTCTTGTTCTTGTTGCATCTTCAAATTTGGAGTCTAACTATCTTCAATTTGTCGTTGAAGTTCAAACTTTGTTGATTTCAGAAAAAAGTGGCATCTTAAGACCCCCTTTTGGTACCACAACTTGGTGCACATACCCACCATAGAGATGATAAATGTTCCCTTTAATCCAACCCCCTTTGCCAACTTCCCCTAATTTAACCATTGATATCTTCAAATCAATCTTGACCATTGATTCTTGCCACCTTACCCCTAGCCTTGGAAAATCCTATAAATAGACCTCATTTTGAGCAATATGGATCCCATCTCATTTCATCTTATGCATTGTTACTATAGGCATCTAGCTTCTAGCTTATCATCTTTAGCAATGTTATCATGCTCAATTTTAGCTTAATTGCATCTTAATCTTAGTTCATTTTATAGATCAATCATGAACTCATATAGCTTAATCATGTTATTCTTGCTAGATCATGCATTTTCATCATTCAAATCCTCCATCTAAGTGTAGTCAAGTCACTGGAATATGCATAATCAAATCTGTGAGCATTTTTCATACTCACATGTACTAGGAGGTAATAAGTCAATTAGTTATGGTTTTACATTTCTTTGATTTAAATCTTCTAACCATGCTTGTAATGATTTATTGAGTGCATTGTGTTTGAAGGTACAGGTACACTTCACAGAGCACGACACCTATTTCTTATACCTATCCTCTAATTTGAGCTAACCATTTATCCCTGTACCTCTTAATCCCAACCCTACATTTTTACGATGCTCTCTATAAAAGAGACCTCTTCCTCTCTCTTTTGATATGAATCAATCATGTGAAGCACCTACACTCTGCTGAATTGCATACACAACCACAATCAATTCTCTATTGAGATCTTGTGCACAATACAAAATCTGAAAGCAACCATAATCAATATCAAGCAAGATCAATGGAGATAGGAAACAATGGAGATCAAACCCTATGAGCATGTGAAGGTATGAAATTCTCATATTTTGTTGTTTGCATGTTTTTAAGTTCTTCATTGGTGTATGATGGATTGATTGTAGAACTAGGTTTAATGGTTGAATCCTTTGAGTTTTACAATATTTAAGTTTCCATTTCCAACATATACAAATCAATCACACACACACACACACACACACACACACACACACACACACTTTTCACAATCTCAATCTCATTGCAGCAAAGGAACAAAATTCCAAGTGTTTAGCTCTCCTATCAAAATTATAGTTGAACTTGTTCATTATCCAATGATATGCTATAGACTTTGAGATCTTAGTTTGCATCCATCTAGGACTAAGATCTCATTTTCATACAAATCACTAATACCAAATCTAATTCCCATAAGAACCAAACTTAGTAAATAAGACAAGATGTCTAATGTGGATCCAACAATATTCAAAAGACTTAGTTAAAGTTTGATTTACCTCACATCCATAAGACGAGATATCATGTATGGTGTCAGTATCATTATAATATTTATGGAGTCTTCCAAAAACACATATTACAAAGTTGCAAAGAGAATCTTGAGATATATAGTAAAAGAAGAGATACAATGCCATATTTTACAACTAATTTTTTTTATTTGATTAGTTTTACAAAAAGTGATATTATAGATAACATAGATGAGTGGAATAGCACTTCTAGAGATAAGTTTTAATTTGAATCATGAGTATTCTCATATGCATGAAAGAGGTAATCTGGAGCAACAATGTCATTGCTTAAAGTAAAGTATATAAATGCAACATTAACATGTTAAATAGTTTAAATGTGGAGAGTACTGATAGATTTATTACATAAATGAAAGAATCTAATTTTAATAAAAATCAGCCATTGTACCATCAAAGGATAATGTTTATAAGAGGATAAAGAAATGCCTATGTTTCATTTCATAGAGAATTAATGAATGATAAAAAAAAAATGTTTAGAATTTTATGGATTTGAAGACTCACAAAAGAATTAACAAAAGAGAATTCTTACCAGCTAAGATAGATCTTGATTATTGTTTAATAATCAAAATTGAAAAAAATAGTTGAAATTAAAATTCTAAATTGAGTTTTTCTCAAACAAACTCATTGTGAATGTTTATATTCAGGAAAAAATTATTCATTTTAACAAATCGAATTTTTTTATTTTTCGTAAATTTTGTTGAAGCCTCTATCTCCTACAATTGAACTTGCTCATGCAATGATTGTGCTCACAAGGCGCCATCATTGGGCAATGGAATGCCCTCCTAGATATTTATGAAACACTAGCTTGTTGGAGTCATTGATTCCAATGAAGACGTGGAAGCTATTTTGAAACCATAATCTAAGCAATGTCAATGTTTTCTTGCATAAATTTTGTTGAAGCCTCTATCTCCTACAATTGAACTTGCTCATGCAATGATTGTGCTCACAAGGTGCCATCATTGGGCAATGGAATGCCCTCCCAGAACATTTATGAAACACTAGCTTGTTGGAGTCATTGATTCCAATGAAGACGTGAAAGCTATTTTGAAACCATAATCTAAGCAATGTCAATGTTTTTTTGCGTTCATATTTTAAGAGATATGTATACATGTGTAAAGGTTTGCAAAGAATTCATGCAATATGAGTTGTTTGCCATATTAAATTCCTTTAATTGATTGCCTTTTCTATTTTTTAATATGGTGTTGAGATTGTTCGTTTCTTGTTTTATTGTGTGGCATTCTTAAATGTCATAAATATGTACGGTTTGATGAAATTTAACACTAGAATCAAGAGTAAGTTTAAAAAATATTTTTTAAGATTTGATTTGTTTAGATGGTTTTGAAAAAATCACACAAGCTTTTTCGGTAGGGTCTATCTATTATTGTGATTTTCATGACCCATTTATACAATCAAAGCTTAAATTGTGTTGTCTAATCTAAAAATACTTAAAATGCTGGAAGAATCAAATATATAACTCCTTTATAGTGTTTAATGTATATAGCACGCTTCACTTAATGTTTTGATCCATAATAGTGGTTAGATAGATAATGCATCTGCACTTATTGTTGGAATATGTAATTTTTTCCACCAATCATTCAATGCTATTCTAGAATAAAGAAGAGAGAATAATGAAGTAGAAACATATAAATATTTGTTAATGAGTTTTGTAGTGTAACAATGTCCTCCTAAATTATAGAATGATCTTGTATGTATCAAAGACCTTGATATAAAGAGGCATTTGTAATGGTTTTTAATCTAGTGTTTAAGTGATCAATATGTCTATATGATCAAGTGATCATGAGTGAGAGGATGTGAGTGTTGTAGCATTCAAGATGTACAAAATATGGATTTGTAATTGCTCAATGAATGGAGTAGGTATTGTAGTACTTAAGGAGTATGGAAATATTGTATCATTCAAGGTGTATGGATTTGTAATTGCTCAATAAATGTAAGATGTGTTGTAGCACCTAATAAGTATGCATTTGTATTTCTATGTGATTAAATTATTTTTCTAAGTTTGTGTGTTCATCTTTATGATCTATCTACATCCACCACAATCACTTATTATCATCTATTTGCAGAATTTTCAATCATGGGATCTCTCCTACATCAAGAGATGCCCAATTGGGCTCATAGAAAGATAATGCCTAACAAATATGAAGCACAATAAATTTTGTATATGAGATCCAAAAGCTCATAATGCAAATAAGCAACTTTAAATAGTTAAAAGAAAATATAGCACTAACATGAATTATTATTTAAAATTTTGTAAATCAAATGCATATAAAAACTATTAGAGGTGGATGGAGATGAATTAAATTACACAATATAGAGAAGCACAAACATGGAAACTTTAACAAATATTTTTATATTAACTCAACTTGAACATAAAACATTACAAATCTATATAGCTTGAATGGTATATCATTCACTACCTCTTCTTCTTGATATGACCATATGATCAATTAATTATAAACAACTTGATGATGAAAAATTACATGATATCTCATTATATACAGGTATTTAGACAATTCTACAATCTACATTGACTTGTCATTTTAGAACACTCATTATAAAGTATTTAATGCTTTTTTATTTTATTTTTTATATTAACCATCGAGAGTAACAGAGAAATACAAAAGAGAACCGGGAGGCTAAGCCTCAACCATCAAAGTCACAACAAAACACACCATATACAAACAAAGCAGTATCATAGAATGTAGTCCTGATTCTCAACCCACGTGGTCCAACCAGCCGGGCCTTCCATCCAAGCAATGTTCTTCTGGTCTTGAATCTGGGCAAGCATAGAAGCCTGAGCATAAGTAGGTTCTTTGTTGTCACTAATATCTTTGACCAGCTTCTTGAGATCCTTCTCAAAGGAGGAAAGATTCTCAACACACCTCATCTAGTTGCAACCATCCTTCATCTCGTAGGCAAACATAGTGGCAGACCCATCCTTCATAAACCTGAGAAGTTTATTCCTTTCCAAGTCCCTAACAATGTAGACCTGCACAACAATGTTATAAAAAGTTAGTCTTTGAAATGACTTAGTAAGGGCTCTGGTGTGGCCCTGATACCTATCATCATTCCTAATCTTCCAGATATACCAAAGCACATTAGTAGAAAGAATAGACCACAAGAGATTGGCTTCCTTATTAAGTCCATGAATAAAACTAGTAATAATTTCTAAAGTATCAACACAGTGAGGAATCAAAAAACCAAATAAAAGCTAGACTTCCTTAGCAATATGACAATCAAAGAAGATATGCCTGCAAGAATCTAGAACTTTACAGATAGAGCATAGATTAGGAGAATACATATCTCTTCTAAGAGGAAGACTATCAATAAGCATTAACCATTTAAAGCATTTAACTTTAGGAGCAATGGGATTTTTCCACAACTTATTAAGAAACTTTTGGCATTGAGAAACATCCAAATCAACATACCAGAGAGAATTAAGATGCTGGATAATAGAGTCATCAAAAGTAAGAACAAAATAAACATTGTGAGCTTTAATCTTATGGAGTAGAGTGTCATTCGACCATTTAAAGGAAAGAAACCTGTGAGAATCAACATGACAATCTTTAGGAAGGCCAAGATCTCTACAAGCAAGCTGGATTAATTTATAGTTCTCTTCTGAGAAAGGGGCAGGTCAAACTTGTTACTAAGATCCTCCCAGGAGATAAGAGAATTATTCTCCAGAATGTCCATAAAACAAGAAATACCCTTATGAGCCCAAGCTCTAAAAGAGCATCCCCTGGTGAGAGCGAGGGGTTTGGAGGAGTGAAGAAGATTCCACTAGATGGATCTTTTGCCATGCACCACACTATTAGAATGTAACTCAGTGTTAATCAAAAACCTTCTAACTGATTCCCAAGCCTTCCAAATAGATTTAAAAACACAAGTACCTTGAACGGAGACAGGGAAGTTCCCAGCTACAATGTCACTAAAGGGAAGGGACTTCCATGACTTAACACTCTTAGGGACAACCCTTTGAATGTTGTTCCTAACCAAAATCTTCCAAGGTTCCTACCCTTCAAGCACATGAAAGATCCATTTAGCAGCAAGGGAGATACTTTGGGGTTTAAGATCCTTAAGGCCAAGACCACCAAGCTTCTTATCAACAAAGCACCACTTCCACTTAACAACATGTTTCTTACTACCCCCTTTGCCATCAGACCATAAGAATCACCTAATGGCCTTTTGAATTTCATAGATTTGATAGTTACTAAACATCCAAGCCGAAGAATAATAAATGTTGTAGGATGAGAGGATTTTTTGGCACACTTGGACTCTACCAGCCAGGGAAAGAAACCTGTTATTCCACTTATATAGCTTCTTATCAATTTTTTCTCTAACCTAGAGCCACATATCTTTGAGCGAAGGAGATATAGAGAAAGGAAAACCAAGATATCTAACCAATTTGTTAGGGCCACCCCATTGAAAACCAAACTGTCGGATCCAGTCGGGAGGCTCATCCTTCCACCCTAGAAGGATAGATTTAGATTGTGACATCCTAGCCTCCGAGACCTCACCAAAGAATTTTCGTTTCTAGTTGCGAGCATCAAAGTTCTACCTATTGAGGTCAAGGAAAAGGGAAGTGTCATCAGAAAATTGAATGTTCACGAGTTGAGAGTCATCGGGAAGGACCGGACCATTAACTGTGGGGGAAAGAGAGTCATCCCTCAGAAGATAAAAAAGAGCATCTGAAGAAATAACAAAGAGAGCAGGGGCTAAAGGGCATCTCTGTCTGATGGATCGAGAAAGGTTAATGGGCGGAGAGAGAGCACCATTAACCTCAACAAGAGCATAAACATCTTTGAATAAAAATTTAACAAGGTTACAAAATTCTCTAGGGAAGCCGAAGGCTTCCAGCATCATGATGATAAAACCCCATTCAACCCTATCATAGGATTTTTCAAAGTCAAGGAGGAACATGGCAGGGTCTTCACCAGAAACTCTAGCCCATTCCATGGCCTCCCAGCTAGTAACCAAATTCTCAAGGATGTACCTACCTTTGATGAAGCTAGTTTGGGTAAAACAAATAAACTTAGGGAGAATTTTCTCAAGTCTGAAGGCAAGGACTTTGGCAAGAATTTTATAGGACACATTAAGGAGAATAATAGGTCTCCATTTTTTGATAAGGGCTTTGTCACCATCTTTAGGGATAAGTTTAATGGTTCCTTGATTAATATCACCACCTAAGGTCCCATTCTCTAAAGCTTCCAAATATAATTCATGCAAGTCTTTGCTAATCTAGGCAATGTTAGCTTTAGAAAACCCAACAGGGAGGCCGTCCGGTCCAAGGACTTTGCCATTTTTAAGAGAAGTGATAGCGTGCTCAAATCTCTCCAATTGAGATCCTTTGTTTGAGAAGAAGAGAGTCTTCAGTAGAAATCATACACGGGATAATGCCCTTACATCTAAGTCTCAAGTTTTTGGCATGGTCAAAGTCCTCAGAGGTAAAAAGGTTCTAATAAAAGAGGGAGAAAGCCTCGGTAATCCTGCCAATATCAACAATTTCTTGGTTATCTATGATCAACCTATCCACTCTCTCCCTGGTGTTTTTATGCTTAAGCAAATTAAAGAAAAACTTCGATCCTTTGTCTCCAAATTGGAGCCACTAATGACGAGCCCTAACTATGGCCCCTCTAATCTTAACATGTTGATGTCTTCTGAGAACATCTCTAGCCTTAGCCACTTTAGTAACCAAATCACTATTACTAGGGGAAAGCTGACATTCTTCCTCAAGCTTATGAAGATGACAAGTAAGAGATTTTTCAACAAATCTATAATCCTTATCCTTTTTTTTGCCCAATGGTTTGAATTTTTTTTTGCTAGGTAGAAACATTATAGTTCCATTTACTAACAAGGGAGGGGAGGTTCCTATTTTTATTATTAAGAAGTCTAATCATGTTGGTGGTAACAAGCACCACAAGATCTTTAAACAAGGCAACGTTAAGGAGGAACTTAGAGTTACAAACAGAGGTACAGGCTGAGGAGTTGGGGATTTTAAAATTGGAAATAATAGGGTGATGACCTGAGAGCATAACAGGCTAGACACCAACAAAATTACCTCTCTCATCCGACACAAAAGAGAAAAAATCCTTGTTAGCATAAAAACGGTCAAGTCTAGAGTAAATCCAAGAATCACTTTTCTAAAGGTTACACCAAGTGAACCAAATACCACTATCAACACCTTTATTACCCACTAGAGGGTCAAACAAGTTTTTTTGATGTTTAAACCTATCCCACTGGATCTTCTCAGGGCCTTTCCACTCAAAAGGGTTCCCACCAACTTTATCCTCTTGGTTCTCAATCATGTTAAAATTTCTCCCTATAATCCATGGTATATCATTCAAGGAGGCAAGGTAGTTCCACAACTCACATCTTTCCTTATAGTCATTGGAAGCATAGACAACACAAACCCTGAAAGAAGAGTTGTCAATACTGAAAAATGGCCCAAACAACCATATTATAGGGGGAAATGCCTTTCTGAATAAGGTACTTCTCCCATTTTTTATTAAAAAGCAGCCCAACACCCCCTCTACCTTTGGGGTGGTCCAAGCAAATTTTAGCAGAATCTCTCCAAATAAAATCTAGATTAACTTCAAGGGTGAAATTAGTGGATTTAAGCTCTTGAAGCATGAGGAAATTAATTTTTTTAATATTATTTAAAAATATTTTGATAACATGTCTCCTGTCTGGAGCTTCCAGACCTCTAATGTTCCAAGAAACAACATTCATGATCAACGAGAGTTAGGAGTCTTTAGTAGCCTTCAGGCTACTAGATTTGACAGTAGAACAATTTAGCTCCTTATTGTTTTTCTTGTGCAGGGGCCCCTTGTTTTTGGATCCCAATGGTGTTGGCAAAATGGTCAGTGCTCCCCTCGGGATTTGTGACAAGGGACTAACTACCTCCCATGCAATCCATATCTCTACGGTTTGTATCGGGCGTTGATAGATTGGTCCTTTGGCGCAACGACAAACTGGGCCAACAAATGGTATCAGAGCGTTGGGTCACGGGTTCGAATCCCCTCGGGTAACACTGAGGGGGAGATTGTTGGCAAAATGGTTAGCGCTCCCCTTGGGATTCGTGACAAGGGACTAACCGCCTCCCGTGCGATCCATATCTCTATGGTTTGTATCGGGCATTGATAGATCGGTCTTTTGATGCAACAACAAATTGGGCCAACAAATGGTCATCCCCTACTTTTAGCATTGGAGTCGGGGAGATCAAGATCATCCCCATCAGAGTCAAGATCCATATGTGACTCAACATAATGCAGTTTTGACTCATTATTCAGGTGAGAATAACATTCCTCATTCACCATGCAGGGAACTTGTGAAAAGAGAGTACTATCATCACATTTAGTAGGGATAACATGGATAACCGAATCATCACCAATTTTGTTAAGTCTACTAGGAATTGGAACCGAGGTCGAATGCACAGTGGTTTCAATACAGGGGAAGGGGCCAGACAGACCCCCAATCAATTTACCACTACGTTTGGGAGTGCCAAGAGTAACTGGAGGCCTACTTGGGACTCCTCCAATATTGGAATCACCATGCATCTGATCTAGGTTCTCAAAGGATTTAACAATGGATTTAACAACCGACTTGGAGCTAGATTTACTAGCAGAGGATCGGGTGACCATACCATGGTCTAAGAGGGCATCAGATTTTTTATTCTTACCTTGTTCTGGAGTTTTAATAGATTTTATTTTTTCCAAGGCAAGTTGTTGCACATTTTTTCTTCTGCGTTTCTTTGACTTACGGGTGACTAGCTAGGAATCATCCCCCTGATCATTTTTCAGTTACTTGAGGGCTTGCTCAATCGGGGAGCAGTGAGGGGGGTCCGCATTAAAACAACCAAAATCAGGGCAGGAAGTGGGCTTGCTAGAGTTGCTCACATCAACAGTAGGATTATTCTCAAAAGTTTTATTGTTAGCTTCAGTGGGGACAGGTTCACCAGAGGAGACCACATGAGTAGTATTCAAAGGAACAGAGGGCCTCGGGTTATCAACACATGGTTCTTTAACAGATTTCTTCCTTTTAATGATTAAACCTCCTAGGATTTCAATAGGACATAAGTAGATTTCTCCACCTATGCTAAGGTTAAGTGCTTTAGGGATGTCAATCCTAGGTTTCAAGGAAATTAGCACATGAGCATCAAGATGGGGGATGAGTCTGGAGGTGTCATCCATCCTAATGACCTTACCAATCGATTCAACTATATGGGGAATGAAGCACCATAAGAATGGCAGAATGTTTTTAAATCAGAATCCATCTAGGGCACGACAGAGCCAAGACCTCCTCACTAATAGCTTCAGGAGACCACCCAAGGGCAGGGAAGGAAGTCTTACCAACCGCCCAATATTGTTTTTTTAGAACCTCAACCTACATATCATGGCTATTAAAAAAGATAACAAACAATCCTTTCTGAATTTGCCTACAAAAAGAAATCCGAAAACCAAGCTTTAAGTTCTAGTAGTTATGAAACCAGTCATCCATGAATTTGCATGGAGGACATTTATCAATATCAACAAAAGCAAAGAAAATAGCAGTCTCTTTAAGTCTATTTTTTTCTAATGTAATTTCGTGAGCCATAGAATCATTAGGCAAGATAAGGATAGACTCAGGGTCATCACCAGAATCCTTACCTTCCGAACGACCACCTCCTTCGCCGCTGGTTGCCAGGAACTTCGCATGGTCAGAGATGGCCAAGGAAGCCCTAGATACAGTATCTCTAAACGAAGGTTTATCGGAAGGCATACTGGAATGATGATCCAATCGCGGGGAAATAGGGTTAGGCTGGGACGGTGCAGTGAATGCACCGTCCGATCCAGGCTCCATTAAAGAGCAAGAGCAGATCGCACAAGGGAGAGGCTACGGAAGATGCCTAAGAAATAAATGCGGCACGGAGACAACACACAAAGCGAAAACATAAAAAGAAAAACAAGCCCGGAAGGAAAAAAACAGGGGAGAGAAGAATCAAACCACGTGGAGGAGGGAGACCTCCTCCACAGTCCACTTGTCGCTCCCGCTCAGACCTTTAATCTAGTCAAATTCCTCGGTGCTCTCTCGTCTCCAATTGCTTCCAAAATCCTCCAAGAACAATCTATTTAATGCTTTTTCGCTTATCCTTCTGTTTTTTAAGTCTAAAACATATATATTTTCCTTTTTTAAGTTATTCATCACAATTGAAATGAGAGAAATTACAATACTCCAACGAAAACGGGTAGATATTAAAATAATTAAATCTGGAAATTCAAATGGCATATGAATTACATGTTTTTTTTTAATAAATTGTTTGAAATTTTATAAAGCTACAAAGATCTGTGCAATGCTAGAACTTGGAACTGGAATATGAAACGAAAACATAAATAATACATAATATGACCATCAATCCCTCTAATGCAAGGAGTTTGAATGAAAAAGAAAATAAAAACCATTCTAAAGAGGAATTGAGTTTTACAATCAATATAAATGTAAGATAAAGAGATGAGAACAACAGCTGGTATGAAATACAAGTTCTTTATGTGTAAATGCATTGCCTTTTAAGTTATTGGAGCTTTCAAAGTTTTTCCTCAAACGATAGATATGCTAATCAGAAATGGGTGTTCTACTCTATGCGAGGCTTTGCACATTTCTGCTTCACCTCCAGTGAGATGGCGCTCTGTGTTGAAGTTGTCAAAGATTTAGGGATAAGTCTTAATGGAAGTCCTTGCTTAGGAATGGGGAAGGGAGAATGTTCAATCCCATCCTCACTCCTCACTGTTTCCCACCTGAGATAGAAACACAAGCATATCAGCTAAAAATCTTTACTGCTACATATACAGATTTATCTCAGGAAAGAGAGAATGGCCCTTAAATCTCTGCCTCTTGGGGAAATCCATTGTGAAGGGATATGACTATGTACCTGTATTTGGTAGTAAGATGGTGGAGTAAAATGAGCATTTCTGTAAGTGCAAGTTGATTCCCAGGACATGAATGGGCTCCATTCCCGAATGGCATGAAAGTATTTGGCTTCAGAGGTACCTGTGATCCATTGCCCAGTCAAACATCAACATTCAGCATTTTTGTTTAGATAAATATTATTGAGTGTTGAAATCGGATTAGACAATGAACAGATTTTAATTCTGTTGAAAACCAAAAAGCTCAGGTGGCTATATATGTACCAACCTCGAATCTGGAAGGATCAAACTTGTGGGGATCTGGGAAAAATTCTGGGTTATGATGGATGTTTCTGAATATTGGCATTACCTTCCAACCCTTGGGAATCAAGTACCCTGCCAAATAACAATGATTATAATAAAGTGCTAATAAATATGCTAACCATTGTTTCTCTGAATATCTAGATCTTCAACTACATGTATTTAAAATATATTCATTTCAAAAGATTTTTAATAATACTTTTGGATGAAATATCAGCATTCTATTAATTAGAAATAAAAGTATATATATTCAAATAAAAGTGGGTGGACACAAGATCACACTTGAGAGTCCAATAGAACTAAGTCTGAAACAACATTGAATTACAGAAAATAAAACTACTAAGCAGCAAGAGCAACAGCAGTCTGAGGAAGTGGAGGGTCTGAGTCACCGGACCTACCCCAAACATCAGTGGGTCTGGAGTTCCTAGCCCTCATCAGTCTCCTTATCTTTGTCTTTGTCTTAGTTATCAGTATAAGATCTTTAGAAATATTAAGTTAGATTTATTAGATTGCCACAATAAATTATTGTAATTGTTTTCTGGATTCAACTGTGTAGGAGCTTTTATATCAATGTTTCAAGTTAATGTTTTAGGTCACATTCTGTGAGCCATCATCAGAATGAAAAAAAACAGCCAAAGAAAAATAATGATTTTGCAAAATATTAAGATTTGTGAAACAAATTAAATAGAATTTGAGATTAATAAAATATCTTTAAATAAATACATTTAAAATATCATATTAGTAATCTTGTTTTATTTTAAATGAAAACAATAGGACCAGCATCTACATCTTTCTGTAAAAGATTAAAATAGACATCTGAACCAGAAATCCTCAGAATAACTAGCCACATTTATTATTCACTAGCTCTTTAAAAAATGTGTATAATAAATTACACTAAATCTTACCTTTGTACTCAATATCTGCAACAGCTTCCCTGAATGTGAAGGATAACACAGTTGCTACCCTCAACGTCTCCCGTATAACCTAAGAAGATTCAGTTCATCATCAAAAAGACATGAATAATAGTTTACAGAAAGGTTTCAAGGAAAAGCTCTTTTACGCTGTATGCTTACTCTGGTTGTCAGGAACATTTTCTTCGTGTCTCCTAGTGTCAAGGACGATCCGTTTCCCTTAATTTCCTTAATGGCCTTTTGCTCTGCCTGTACTAGAGGAATTAATGTCAGCAAAAGAAATTCTAACATGAAAAGGGTAAAGGTTTTCAGTCAACTTGGTTCTCATTATATCTAGTGCTGTAGTCAATGTACGACATAACTGTAAAATATTTAAGCTAGGAATGCATTGAATCAATATGTTTTCAAATGAAAAATACACAAAAGAAAATGACAAGTAAGAACAAGCTTTTTCATTAGAAAAAGATTTATTTGTTAGCATATTTATTTTCAAGTAGTATCACATTACAATTTGATCGTTCTGCACATAATTAGGATAAGAATGATATTATGTACAAATATGGTTTATGCTTTCATGGTAGTTGAGATCATATATGCAGCTTTGGCTCTCACGTTATGGCTTCATGAGTTTGATTTAGAATCCTGCCTGTATGATTGAAAAAATGGGGAAATGCAGAGTTTCAGCATAAGATTTATATACAATATTTTTATAATTTATTTAATTGAAAGAAGATTTAAGTAGACTCTTACAAATCAATATTTCTAATTCTTGACATTAAATCTCAATTCTGTTGAAAGGTCCATACAAAATAAATATAAATAAAATTTTGAATACAGGCTCGATAAATCAAATAGTTTTTTCTGGTTCAGTTCATGGACTATGGGGTGATTACCTGTTCAATGTTCGCTCCTATACATACGGTGAGTTTGACATGGGAATTTTTCTTCGTACACAAAACAATTGTGTTTTGCTCACTGTTTTAGCCTTACAATTTAGTAGTGAAATGTGGAAGCTTATGAATCAGGCTTAAAATTGAAGATATGATCGCTGATAACAATAGCACCAACCACCATCTATTGTGATAACAATAGCACTATTTCCATGACAAAGAATCCTGTGTTTCATGTCAGAATGAAATACATAGAGATCCGGCATCATTACATTCGTGACTTGATTCAAGATGGGCAAATGGAGTTACAGTTATGTCCTTCATCTGAACAAGTTACTGATATCTTCACCAAAACTCTTCAAGTATCAACTTTTGTTGCTTTCCAAAATCAGTTAGGTCTCACTTCCATTCATCATTCGGGGGAGATTGAAGATATGATCGCTGAGCTGAAGCTGAGAATGAAGCTTTCAGGATTTTTTTATTTTATTTTTCTCAGTTTTTTGTGCTTTAAGAGAATCAGCAGTTTTACGAACTGCTATGCTAGCTTGATTTAAGTTTTATAGTTTTAATTCTTGTTACCACTGCTGTCAACGCAGTAAGACGGCTAATAAAACTGTTTTTTTAGTTTTTTTGTTTTATTCTGATCGGTAATGATGAGATCTCTGTCTATTTATTAGAGATTATTAGAGATTATGTAATTATTCATTCAATATTTTTTTTAAATATATTTCTCAGCTCTAAGAAATTAACAGCAGTCTTCTTCTTTTCAGTTTAGTTTTTCTGTTTGTTAAATTGATAATCTTTCAAAATCAATGTGGCAACTTTCTATTATCATCAACTAGTAAAGAAGAAAGGTGTGATGAGAGCATTCCAGTCAGGTCAAAAAATTTAGAGTCGTACATATGAGGCAGGGCTTGCTGCTTGGTCAAGGTTGTTATGAAAAAAAGCAGACAAATAAATGTGACTGTAATATGTTATCTGAAAACTTAAGAATTGAGTCATCAAAAGTCGACGGAGGTTTCAGCAATCCATGTGTATATAGGTTGTACTTCAAAGATCTAAGGCTTTTTAAGTCCATATAGGAAGGTTTTTTCAAAAACTGTTAAAAAATCTTGTAGACAGTTTATCCAAAAGCCTTTACCTCGATAGTTGAGGATACATACAATTCAACCTATTTTTTTATATTGAAGATTGTCTTAATCATATTCTTGTCTACTTTCTTCGAGCAAACTTTATATATTTTATTAGTCGACAACTTTTTTCATTATAATACTTTGACCTTTATGATAGATTTTTTTTGTCATATTAATTATGTTTATTATAGAATGTGTATGCTTGTGTACTTCGACCATTGGATTGAATGCCCCTGGTTTTCATGGTGCTTGCAGCTGCATTCTCCATGCTGTTACTAGAACTTTGATGTTTGCACCTTTAAAGGGAAATGCAAGGCCTGATCTGTGTGTTATATCGTTTTAGATTTAAGTCCTCTATGTGTACACTCTCTTTTTCCCCGAGCGGAGGATTAGATGGATTGATATGCCATCCAAGTTAACTAGATGGGTTTCATGGTCTTATAAACATGATAGCTTTGCAATAAAAACAAATTTCAACTTTTGAAGTATTAGATGACATGACTTTTTTTTCAACTTTTGCAGATTTTGAGGTATCCAATGACATGACTGTTTTTTAACTTTCTTGCATTTGCAACATGGCATGTGTATTAATTCTGCATTTCCTGCGGGTAATTCTAAAACATGATCTTTATAAGGAGCTCTGAAGAAAGTGCTAGAGGACACCCAATGATGTGTTAAGTTAATTTTGCTCGCTGTTGTACAACTTTAATATATTGTCTCTTTTTTTTTAGTATATAAATTTCTAGTGAAAAAGATTATTTTTAGTATTATTAATTATAGAAAATATTATGTTTTAGAGATTGAATTTTGCATGCTTCTATCACAATTTGATTCAATTATGTTTTTAGTTTCATTCATTTATTCTACAAACAATTTTTTTTTTTTGTTTGACAGATATCCATTTAATTTAATTGAACTTTGATGTTTACACCTATAAAGGGAAATGCAAGACCTGATCTGTGTGTTACACCGTTTTAGATTTAAGCCCTCTATGTGTGTAGTCTCTTTTTACCCGAGCAGAGAATTAGATGGATTGATATGCCATCCAAGTTAACTAGATGGGTTTCACAGTCTTATAAATTTGATAGCTTTGCAATAAAAACAAATTTCAAACTTCTGAAGTATTAGATGACATGACTTTTTTTTTCAACTTTTGCAAATTCTGAGGTATCACATGATATGATTTTTTTTAAGCTTCTTGCATTTGCAACATGGTATGTGTATTAATTAATTTGGTATTCCTTCACGTAATTCTAAAACATGATCTTTATAAGAAGCTTTGAAGAAAGTTCTAGAGGACACCTAACGATGTCTGTTAAGTTAATTTTGTTTGCTATTTGACAACTTCAATATTTTGTTAAAAATCTTTAAACATAAAGGGGTAAAAATATTATTAAACCAAGGAGACATTACAAAGCAAGGCCATTAAATGGCCCTATCAAGATCAACCAAGTGATCCAATTGATGAGACAAATCCGGGGGCAGATGGCCCCGATCCACCAAATTCCAATCATGCATATGATCGGAAGCCCATTTAGCCAAGCAATCAGCCACACCATTCCATTCACGGGGAATATGGTTGAAAGTAACATGCTCCAGAGATGCACAGAGAGTGAGAATTTGTTCAACAATCAAGGCCAGCTGCCAGCTCACATTATCCATATACTGCCTTTTCAGTAAGTTCACCACAACCTGGGAGTCAGACTCACATATGATCCTTCGCCAACCCAACTGATTGGCCCGCTCCATAGCCACTAAAATAGCCTGAGCCTCCATAAGATTATTCGTATGAAGATTTAAGAGAATTAATAGACTCACCTATCTAATATTGAATGAGACTCTTAGTGCAATCACTTCAAAAATAAAAATAAAAATTAGATTATGCCTGATCTACTAGAGCTATGAACTAGAAAGTGTTGTTTTTAAAGGGTCCCACCCTCTTTTGAATATTGAGAGAGAAAATTCACAATGAACAATATAACCACATGGAACATCAACAAGGAGGGTACAAGATACAAAGAAATAACAAAAAGAAATAGTATATCCAACACTTAAAGATGACTTTGAGTTTAAATCTTTTAAGAAACTTTGATCCCAACAAATAACCTTATCCTTGAATTCAATTTAGTGCTTCTTATCCTTAATCATCTTGCTATTTTCCTTAATAAATACAAGAACTATAATATGGAAGAAAACCACATTTTAGTTGTCCTAACCCACCACCTTCTTTGAATCACATTTCACCAAACTTCTTTCAATAAATTGAGATGTATAACGACATCTATATTTTTCATGTCCACAACATGACCAACCACCTCCTCTTAATTCCTTAAGGGAACCTAATCTAGAGCCTTAGGAAGAGACAACTCCCATTTTTTTTTCAAGTTGCATGCTTATTAATTCATTCATTGATGTTATCATATAATTTACTTTGTTACTAGATAGTGCCATAACCGATCTATTTCTTATTATTCTATGATATAAAAAACATTATTAAAGATAACATAATCTATGCAGTGGTTATTTTTCAGCTTAGAACATTTTTTTTAAAATTAGAATAAAATTATTGTCTAATTCACAATTTGTCATCATAATACTAGAAAAAAAAATTATAATACTTTTAGCATACCTAAATACTTTCTTTATGGAAATCCAATGAGTTGATCTTATGTTCAATGTGTATTAGCTCAAAGAAATTATTGCATAAGCTAAATCAGTTATGTTGTAGACCATAGCATAATGTTGCTTATAACAAAATTCATATATATGGAACATTTTTAATTTCTTTCTTTATGCCTTGAAATTTGGAGAACATCTTATTTAAAAAATATTATAGATTTTCTTCCAATAGTTTTACAATCAAATTGTAGTCCATATTATTAAAAAATTCAAACATTCTAGAACTTCTACTACAAATAGAAAATTTTCATTTCTTACTTGCCATGATTTGTCATAACTCCACCTATTACTAATGTAGATATTTATAATCTCCTATTTCAAATTTAGTATGTAACAAGATACTATTTAGATGCATTTTGATCAACGACTAATGGATTTTTTTCCTTTTCATACTAGGACATCTACTGACCGTCTTTGAATTTGGATAATGTAATAAGAAGACTTGTAGATCGATCTTCTTGTGAGTGGTCATTTGCATATTTAACTTAATTTTATACTTCAAAAATTACCATGTGACTTTGGAAGAGAAAGAGCATGAAATAAAACCTACATAATATATTATTTGTATTATTTATTTATTTATTTATTTTGGGCAAAAACTAACTTTTGAATGCTTCATCATTGAAGTACAAAATTGCTAAGTATAGCACATGTTGTTGGTCAATAATTGCATACATTACTAAATATAAATACACATAAGGTAAATATTCTAATTGATTATATTTCCACCTTAAAATTGATATTGTTATGTTGCTACCATTTTGAATTTTTTAATAGGAAAGTGTTGAATAAATTTCTTATCACAAAATGTGACATGACCACTGAAAAAGGCCATATATTGATCTATTAAAGTTTCATGTATGTCTCGGCTATACTATATACCATTTTAGTTGTGTCATATATATTTAATAAAATTCTAATTATATCATTTTATAAAAAGATTTTTTATTTAATTAATGAATATATTGGATATAGATATAATAATTGAATCACGAAAGGAGAAGAATATTTGGGCCAGATAAAGTCCAACAATAAAAGGAGAAGGTCATAATAACCAATAAAGGAAGTAGTTGCTAAAGTATAAAAATGCTTGAGATGAGTTGAGTGATAATGAAGAAGAATTCTTCCATTGGTCGTTATGTCAACAAGAATTAAGTTTTTAACAATACGATGATTCAATCTAAGAGAAAATTTATGAAGTTGGAGATGAACATGGGTGAAAATATTTTTAATAAATATTTGGCTTAATAATCACCTTGGAATTCCCATAAATGGTCAATGCCCTTAATATTTTCCTTGGCTACATGGTGAAGGCAATACTTGTAGCACAGTAGCTCAACAACCTTGTAGGAGGTTTATCTATGGTTTATGTGTAAATATAAGCTCAACCATTTAATAAAAGTTTAGGATGGTTGAAGTGTGATTTGGTGGTGGGAAAAATGACAAGGGAATTATTGGAGAGGTAGTTCAATACTAGATAGAACATTTTCAATTTATTTATATCCTTGAAATAAGTCTTACAATTTTTCATAGTAATCATCTAAAATTTGTGGATCAAAGTATTGTTAAAATTAGAAGGAAAATAATTGATAAGTATTCTTTAGCATAGTAATATAGTAAATCCAAATAAATAACATACATAAGAAAGGTATGAAAGATCATAAAAAAATAATTAGAAGATTTCATTTGAATAGGATAGTGTAACAAGAGTTCTATTTTCTAGGTGTAGAGTTCAAGACTCAATCTATTTAAAAAATGGTAGTCCAAAGAAAGATAGAGAAAAATCTAGATTGATGATACTTCTTCATAGTTGTAGAGAAGGTGAGATTAGGTTTCACAAATGTTGAAACATCTTGTGTAGTATCATCAACGATCTCTAATTCCAAGATCACTCTAACTTCACTATATGTAGTCATTTGAACCAATAAATGTTACAAGTTTGTCCATTATCTAAACACCTAGTAACTATTGCAAGTGAATATTTTTAGAAAGGATTATCTTTTTAATTTATATAGATGGTGTTTCTTGGTATTGCATTCTTACCCCTATTATTGTAGCCAACAAGAACATTCACATATAACAAGCGTACACAAATTTTATAACATACAAATTAAGAAACAACTACCAACATTATTAAGTAGAAAAGTTTAAATAACTCTAAACAACCTCAAATGAAATAACATCACATAGATAAAGTAGAGAAATGTATTGTAAGCATGTTTATTTTTCTTTCTTTAACTAGAAAGTAAAAGATTTATAAATAAGGCTCTTTATAACATGATATAAATAATTGGGGTCTTACAACTTCACCTAGTTTACACTACACTCAACTTGGTTTTTCTCCAAATATATATTTATATATGATGCAAGACAAAATATAGCTTTGGTTACCAAGTCTTCAAACTTATATACTATCATTCACCTCTTCCTTCCCCTCAAATTAATATCTTATTCCTCATAGGACAAATACAAATTTTGGTATTTCAACAAATAGGATGCCTTAATTGGAATGAAATTTTTGGTTCTTCCTTCTCTCACATTTAGCTGGAATTCCACAGATAACCCTTGTCTCTTCTATTCTTTTTAGTGACAATCGTTCATTGCTTGGCAATTACTTTATTCTTCTCTATACATGACACTTTGGTTGTTTCAATACAATACTTTGTAGCTTTCCCCACCTCTATCTTTCTCCTCTATTGTTTTAATTATTCAAAAAATTCCTCTTGAAACCCTCACAAAATATCCTTTCAATTTTTTCAAACATTCCCATTTCATTCTTGAGTGCTAAAACAAGGGTCTTCCCAAAAACAAAAACAAAAAAATCTCCAAAATCATCTAAATTCTCTTCCAAATTTCTAATTTAGACACCAAAATAGATGATGTGAATTGGACAAGTAATTCAAATATGATTTAAACTTATCCAATTTTCATATTTTTTCTAACTAGGAATTTATGCAGTCAACAATACATAAAATAATTAACCCAAAATAGGTTGAAAAATGTCAACTTTTTTTTTTGAAGAATATGTTTGTTGGTAAAATCCTGTAGTTGGATGCCTCTACATCATACATTTAATGTAAAAAAATCTAAACTCCTACTTACTATCAAAAATATATTTGTATATATCTAATAGAATGTGTAGTTGTATGTAAAATTCTATTTGAACTTCCATACCCTCATTTCCCTTTATGTGTCTTTAATACAACTAATTCATTTCATTTATTATCCAACCTAAGCTGTATCTAAAACAATTGTTGAATTTTTCAGCACAAGAACTTACAAGATCAAACAACAAACAAAGAATGTCTTCCACAAAGGAGAGCAACAAGAAATATATGTTATATTGTTCAAGAGAAAAAAGATACCGAATGGATAATACAATGCATAATGACTTTCTTTATATAAAGCATGAGAATCCCTAATCTAATATTAGGAGAACTAAAAAATCATAAAGGATCTAAATTAATCTCAACTAAAGCTCAACTAAAGATCATCTAAGTGAAATTAAGCTAAAACTCTTAACTCGAAAATAGAATTTTCTAGCACCCCCCCTTAAGTGAAACTTAGTGAGAAGTAAAAAACCTCTAAATGAATGAAATGCAAGAATGGGTTATAGCAACTAAAGGCTTGATGAGGTACCCATGTACAAAAAAAGGTCTCTCAAAGTGGAGAAAAGGAGAAAAAATGCATGGGAAGAAAACCCTCATCAAAATTGAGAGATGCAAAGCATAAATTTTTTTTTACTACTGATGGAAGGAAGCCCTCATAAAGACACTCCAAGGAGAACTTCCTTCACCACAAGCATCGACCGCAACTAATGGTAACATGGGGATGCCAAAGGTTTAGCGAGGATGTTTGCAACCTGCTTCTCTATAGTTATACAATCCAAGGTTAGAAGAGCATCCTGAATCAACTACCACATGATGTGCATGCAGATATTAGTATGCTTAGATCTCTAATCCTCCATTGGGTTGCAAGAAATATGAATAGCACTTTGATTGTCACACCAAAGAATAGTGGGACCATTAGGAGGAAAACCAAACTCTGTCAACAACTAACAAAGCTATAGATCCTCTTGGCTAGCAAGAACAAGTGCTTGATACTTAGCCTTAGTACATGATAATGCAATAGTAGATTGCTTCTTGCAAGACTATGCTATAGGGCTAGAACCAAGACAAAATACAAAGCTAGAAGTAGACTTCCAATCATCAACATCACCAACTCAATTTGAGCTAATGAATCCAACAACTCAAGAGTCTCCTAATGAACAATGGGTGCGAAAATGAGATGAGCCTTGAAAATATTGCAAGATAAGTTTGGGAGCTTTCTAGTGACTCTTATCTAGATTGTGAAAGAAACAAGAGACTAGAACAATGAAAAAGGAAAGATCAGGATGCAAGTGTGTTAGGTGCAAAATAGTGCTAACCAACTACCTATATAATGTAGCATTCATTGAAGGAGAACAACTAGAAGACATCATAACGCTTGACAAAAATGGTGTGGGGGTGGGCTTGCAATCAAGCATGCCAAATATGTGAATCATGTCAATAGAATACTTCTACTAACAAAGAGGAATGTCACCTAAAGATTAAATAACCTGAAGACCAAGTAAGTAATATAGAAAACCAATATCTATCATGTCAAACTGCTCCATCAATGCTCTTTAAACACTCTGAATCATAGAAGGAGAGCCACATGTAAGAATCAAATCATCTACATACAAGACCAACATCAAAAGATCCCCCTCTTGTTGTTGAGTGTAAACTGTGGGATCAAACTGGCAACATGTGAAATCAGAAGATAGAATCTAATATTATCTTACATCCTAGAAGATTGGTAGAGCGCACAAGCTTCAACCCTTGGACCAAGTCACAACAATAAAGCTAAGTCAATTCAACTATATTACTTTTTCATTAGAATACAATTAGACAATCTTTTATTATCTTACAATCCAAAAGATTGGTGAAACCCACAAGCTGCAATCCTAAAAATAAATTACAATAAAAAGAATAAATCAAGCTTAACTACATTACCTTTTCATTAGAATACAATTCCAGAATCTATTATTATCTTGCAAACTAGAAGATTTGTGAACACACAAGCTCCTCTTAGACTAAGTCACAACCAAAGAATTAAGTCAAATTTAACTATATTACTTCTAGAATTTACTATTATTTTACAATGAAGAAGATTCATAAAACCCACAAACTTATTGAATCGAATTTAAGAGAATTATCAAGGTCGGAGAAACTTATCCTTTTTCATGCCGATCATGTAACATCAATCGACAAAGCCGTTGGTTACCACTCTACTTTAAATGATTATAAGCTAACGGGAAGTTCCACAGCCATTATGCTTTACAAAGCAAAGGAATGTGATTTAGTCGAGTTTGTTTCTGATGTTGGGTGTGTCTTCCTTGTGGGAACTCGATTCAATGTGAAAGTGGCTTAGTTTTCAGATATTCTGAACCTTTATCAGAAAAAACTTGTTTCTAATCTTAAATCAAATCCGTTGAGAAATCAAAGGTGATTCAACTGGTTATAATTTGTATCAATTATTTTAATTGAATCGAACTGGACCATCAGTTAGGGTTGCCGATAAAACTAAATCTACAGTTAAATGGATTCTGTGAAGCTAAATTGTAATTGCATTACCAGTATTTTGGGTTGTTAAATTTTTAACTCTTCTATGCAATTGGAGCTTGTTTTATAATTTTTAGTACTCTTTTATTTGCCCGGGAAGCTTTTCAGTCTAGATTATTCAAACCGTTGATATAAAGGGAGGAATTTATTGAGATTCACTTTAATTTCCATTTGCATTGGTAAAATTATGTAAAGTTACTGTTTAGGGCAGCGTTTAGGATGCGTAAAAGGAAAAATAAATTGTTGGCTAGTTTCAGATGTGTTATCTTAGGCAACAACAGTCGACATTGTAGGATAGGATTATAAGAGCTGTTTTAGGAATTGGAAAAGGAAGATAAATGGAAGTTCCTACTTTCCAAATACTTAGAAAAATTGTGTCTTATAGACATTGATGAATGCTTTAAGAGAGAATAGATTTAAAAGGAATAAAAATGGCAGATGCGAAGTTGAAAGGTCACACCAATCTTATGGGAAGGAATGATTCTTAATTTGAAAGAAATAAAAGAGTAGAGGAATGATTAATTGTTTGGATTAAATGATTATAATAAAAAAAAAATTTAATTGATTATAATTTGGAATTGTTGAAATTGTTGAAATTGTAAAATTTCAAAATTGAAAATTCATTCAAGTAAACATATTATTTATTTCAAAATTGAAAAAAATTGAGCAATAATGGGAGCATCAGTGAGGGTTTCTTTTCTAAAGGGGGGATGGAGATTGTGATGTGGATGATGATGATGTGCGCATGTAGGCTCTCTAGGATGTTGAGGAATATGATATGCTCTTATTAGAAATCCTTCTTAAGGCTAGACTTTTTGTCACTTGTTCTGATGTCACTAAAACTACTCTGGTGCTAGATGAACTTGCCCTCTCTTTCAATTTTGGTTTGTGTAGGGCTTTCCTTCCCTTGGGGACTTCCTTTGAACCTCGTTATTAACTTCCCATACGCTTGTAGAGGTTATGTGCTATGCAGTATTTGTTAGAGACTACAACTAGGTGATTCCCTCTCTACATGTTATGTCTTAGCAAGAATGCAATACTAGGGATGCCATTATTTCTCTGCATGTTGAGGTCTAGGAACTTGATCATTCTTATCTAGTTGTTGGTGTGACTACGATGAATAGTGATTCCTCTTCTCATTTCAAAGATATCCTATGTAAGGGGCTCCCTACCTAGGAGTTGGCCATTATTACTTTCCCTTCTTCTTAGGCTATTGAGGTTCTGAACCCTTATAGACCTTCTATGGAGCTTTAGATATTGATTTTGTTTCTTTACAACAATATCCTTATTGATCTTGATGTATGGGTGGGAAAAGATTCAACAAGATTTCACTTCTCTATTATTAGGAGGTTCTTGGGTCATAGAAAAAAAATAGATCATATTCATTGTTAGGTATCTAATTGTTGGGTTGCTTTAGGTTTGGTTCGTATGATGGCTATATTGAATGATTTCCTTTTATTCTCCTTCCATTCCATCAAGGAATACACCAAATATCTTTAGGGAAGGCCCTCATCTCTTTGTGATGTGTTTTTGAATTTAAAAATTGGGTTTCTTAGTTTTGATGCTATCAAGATTAATTTGGTTTCTACTTGGGTTCATCTTCTCAATTTCACTCTAAAGTCTTAGGATGAAAGTATCATTCATGTTATTTATAATGCTGTTGGTCAGTTTACTACCATTGGTTTTGGTGCTACCAAGATTATTTTGGTTAATTTGTGCTCTAGGTTGGTGTTTGAGAATAGGAGCTTCATTATGAGACCTCTAAGTTGTACCACTTCTCTCTACTAGGAATTTCTCCTTGTTATTCCACTGTGGTTAAGTAGACTAATGATGCATGTACTCAACCTCATTATAATGGAAGGGTGTTAGATACTCTTGGGAGATAGGATTTAGTTTCCTAATGGACAAGAAACAAGCTATGTTTGTAAGCCCCTCTTTTGAGAATAATTTTTCTTCCAAGTTTGTTGGGACAACCTTTGGTTATCATCCACCTTTGGTGGATGGGAAGAAGCTAGAAACTATGCAGAATGACCACATTGGTTTAGGTATAAGACCCCCTTACCAGGTTAAGGGAAAAATCACAAATATGTTTGAGAGTTCTTCAATTGAATTTTCTCCTCAAAAAATTCAAAAGAAATTCCATCCCCATCCCCTTCCCACCAAACCTATTTGGAGACCTTGGGTGAATTTTGGGTTCAAACCACCTTGATCAAAAAACTATTTTCTATTATTGGTCCTTTCTATTCCTCTTGTCTTTGTGGATTTCTATCTCTTTTGTGAAACACGTTTTATTCTCCTTTTTGGCTATTCTATCTATTGATCTAGGCCTTGTTCCATTTCCTTATTGATCTTGTTGTAAAAGTATTTGAGGTGTTTCCAAAACCCATTTTTGGTTTATAACTCTAATCAAAAGTTCTTACATGAACCAAAACAAGAAGAAATATTCTTTGTGACCATGGAAAGAAAGTGAAGATGAAGTGATTGATAGTTCTAAAGTTTTGATGGTTTCTAGAAATCAATTTGAAATAATGATGACTATAAATAAATTTTTATTTTCATCCCAACATCAATTCAAGTTGGAACAATAAAAAAGGAGAATGGAACACCAATAAAAGTTAGAAATTTTTGAATGAATATAAATATATTGCGACCAATGAACTCTTAGATATATTAAAATGAACCTTTTCATTAGAATACAATTCCAGAATCTATTATTATCTTACAAACTAGAAGATTTGTGAAACACACAAGCTCCACTTAGACTAAGTCGCAACAAAAAAATTAAGTCAAATTTAACTTTATTACTTCTAGAATCTACTATTATTTTATAACGAAGAAGATAGATAGAACCCACAAACTTCAACCCTTGAAACTAAATCACAACACAAGAATTAACTCGAATTTAACAATTTAGTTATGTGTGAGAAACTTATCACACCTTTTTCATGCCGATAATGTAACGGCAATGGATAAACCCGTTGGTAACCACTCTACTTTAAATGCTTAAAAGTTAACGGGAGCTTCCACAATCATTATGCTCAGCTCTGATTTCCTTTTGCTTTGGTAAAATTATGTAAAGTTACTGTTTAAGGCAAAATTTTGGATGCGTAAAAAGAAAAACAAATTGCAGGCTAGTTTCAGATGTGTTATCTTGGGCGACAACATTGGACATTGTAGGATAGGATTATTAGAGCTATTTTAGGAATTGGAAGAGGAACATAAATGGAAGTTCCTACTTTCCAAATACTTCAAGCGAATCATTGTTTTGCGTTATAAGAATTGACGAATACTCTAAGTTTTAAGAGATAATATATTTAAAAGCAATAAAAATGGCTCATACAAGTTTGAAATGTCACAGCAATCGTATGGGAAGGAAGGGTGCTTAATTTGAAAGAAATAAAAAGAGTAAAGGAATGATTAATGATTAAGGAGTAAAGGAATATCACGCCACTGTTATGCGGCTTTAAGCATTTACTAGGAGAAACTGGGACATCTTCCACATTGCCTCAGAAAACTGCTTCCATATTCCTTAACGTTTTGGAAATCATGCCCAACATAAAAGGTTGCTCTGATACCAAATGAGAGCGAGATAGTTGAATGTTCGATTTATATTATTTCATATGCAAAACGGGTAGTTAAGGTTACACCATCGTTGGTGTTACAAATCTAGAACATGTAATTTTTGTTATATTTTTTTGAGTTATGCTCTAGGTTGGTGTTTGGGAGTCGGAACATCATTATGAGACCACTTAGTTGTACCACTTCAACTTTGCTAATAATTTGTTCTTGTTACTTCATTGAGGTTCAGAAGACTGATGACGCATGTACTCAACCTTATTATCATTGGAGGATATTGCATACTCTTGGGAGACAGCATTTAGAATGCAAGGAACCAGCTATGTTTGTAAGCCTCTCTTTTGAAAATAATTTTTCTTTCAAGTTGGTTGGGACAATCCTTGGTTATCATCTATCTTTGATGGATAGAAGAAACTAGAAATTATGGAGAATGAACACATTGTTATGGGTAAGGATCTCTTTAAAAGGTTAAGAAAAAATCACAATTATATTTAAGAGTACTGTACTTGATTTTTATCTTAAAAATTTTAAAAAGAATTTTTTATTTGGAGGGATTGGATGAAGTTTAAGTTCAAACCAATTCAATTAGATACTAGTTTCTATTATTGGTCCCTTTTATTCCTATTTTCTTTGTGAATTTTTGTCTCTTTTGTGAAACATATTTTATTTCTGTCTCTTTTGTGGGACATATTTTATTCTCCTTTTTTGGCTATTTCATCTTTGGATCTTCCCTTATTCCATTTCCTTATTGATCTTGTTTTTAAAGGTTTTGGGGCCTTTTAAAATCCTATCTCTAGTTTGTAACCCTAATCAAAAGTGCTTACATCAATCAAAACAAGAAGGAATATGCTTTGTGACCATGGAAAGAAAATGAGAAAGTTATTTATAGTTCTAAAGTTTTGATGGTTTCTAGAAACCAATTGAAAATAATGATGAATATGGAAAATTTTACATTTCATCACAAAATCAATTCAAGCTGGAAAAATAGAAAAGGAGGCGGGAATGCTAATAAAAGTTAAGAATTTTTGAATGAATATAAATATATTGTGACCAATGAAATCTTAGATATATTAAAATGAATTTGGAGCATTATTCAATGTGGTTTGGGTTCTTGAATCATGTTTTCCAACCAAGAAAATTATAGAGTGACACTCATAAAAATTAAATTTTATACATCAAGACCTATCAAAGAATTGTTGGAAAGTAAGTTTAATCATTGATGATATTTAAGCTTCTTTGTATTTCTATTAGTATGGGCACCTAACAAGGGTAGGGAATAGTGGGTTTGCAAATATTCTAAGGAGTCAAATGAAACCATAATCAAGTGTATATTTATTTTACATTGAAAATATATCATCTCATAGAGCAATGGAGTGGAGTGAAAAATTAAAAATTTGTTGGGTAATTTGCAGAACCTTGTGATAGTTATTAGGTATTAAAATAAGGTTTAACTTACCATATTAGACAAATATATGGTAAAATCGAGGCATTCAATCAAAGCAATGGAAATATATTGACATTTCTAATAGGAGAGGAAACTAAACAATAAATTTGACATTGATTAAGATGAGATTGAACATAATAATTTGTTGAACAAAATCATGAAAATTTCCCCTTTGAAATACTACAGGTTCTAATCCAAAGGGTATTATAGGATATAGTCATAAAAAAATCAAGGGAAAATTATTATGAAGAAAATTATCTCAAATATTATTTGTATGGAATACATTATTGATTGAAGAGGAAGTTATGGAAACAAACAAAATTTTGATCTTAATAGGGAATAGAAATAATTTCAGAATAGAGATCTAACAAAGAATCAATTGATGATAAAAATATTTGTAGAATATAAATACAATTAATATATATTAGAAAAATCAAGCATTAGAAACAAGAAAAATGAACACATGAAATTGATATATTTGAGAGAATGTATATTTCTATCATTTTTCATGTAGTAAAAAATATGATTTTAATGACAGATAGATTCTTTGTGATCATGATATTGACTTTGTAAGTTCACTATTGGAAACATCAAGTTTTAGAGAAGGTGAGAGGATATTTAGACCAATTTTGATTCTAGAATTGTCTAACAGACAAGACATAAGAAAATTTCTAATATTTGATTAATTTTAATAGTAACATAAAAAAGGAATTCACAAAGTTGAATCCCACAAATATTAGTTGCTTTGTCACACTATTGCAATTGTTAAAATATGATTACCAATCAAGAGTTCATAACACATTGTTTAATTACTTAGAGAATTTAACATTAACACCATGATTTACCTATAGACGAACCAAAAGCTACAAGACAAAAAATAATATAGTTTCTCTCCTATTTTTCTAATTTTTGAAATCATTCACAAAAATGAATAAAAGAATGTGAAAGGGTGGATAAATCATTAACTTTGTATTTTTTTTATCATAAAATAAATTAAATTGAAACCTCATTATGCTTAATTTATTTTAAAAAATGGTAAGTGAATGAATACAAGTTTTGGAAGGTCTTTTATACATTTTAAAATTTATGTGACTTTTGGAATAAATTTTATGTATATTTAAATTTGAAATGATATTATAAAAAATATTTTTACTATAGATAAGGAATATATATTTATCAAATGTAATTTTTAACTGTAAGGACAAAGTCAACATGAATTAGGCTCCCTATTATCAACTTAAACAACACTTTCTAAACTTTAAGATACATTTATATATAATCTCTTAAGAATTTGTAGGTTTAGAATGTGTCACTTCTACAATTCTTTGTAACCCCTTTTCCTTCAAAAATTTAAAGAACTTATAACTCCATAATCCAAAATATTCTACATTATATTTATTATCTATAATGTCTATCATATTTACATTAATGACAAAGCTCATGTTGTAGACACCTACCTGATGTTGAGCTCAAATCTTCTACAATATCAAAAAAGTTAAAAAATTAAATCTAATTATTTTGAAAAGTAGAAGAATGTTCATAATAACTATCCAATAAAGAATCTATTTAAAATGATTTAATCTATAATATAATATAAACTAAACTAGTAATACATTTAATCCACTTCAAAAATATTATACTTCAAAAAAAAATTCCAACACTTAAACACAAGCTTACAAGAAAATAAGTTAAAAAAAATAACACATAAGGGAAGAGCACCAGTAGCTGCCATAGCTAACTTGTTGCACCCACAGATCTAAACGGTACATCGGATTTTGATTTATTTATTTTAGTTGTCTTCATATGCGACTTAACTGACGTTGTGGAATAAGTTATGCGCACAAAGATCAAAAAGTACACATCAAAAAGTGTCCCGTGATACCTAACTAAAGATGTTCCAGTAACCGTCAAATCAAAGTCGCTAGTACTTGTTGACAAATGTTCCAATAGTGGTACACAAATGAGACAAATGAAATAAATTTAGAAAATACATTGAATGGATCATTTTTTCATATAAAGGGTAAAATAAAATAAAAACGAGAAAAAATAAAAAAATAAAAAATAAAAAAGAAAGAGAGAAGGGTATTCATGTTGGTTGCAAACGGTAGTCTAATAGAAATTTCCTTACCTTGGTGGCTTTCCATTCATGTGATTGGACAGAGCTATTAGACTATCAAGCCGTGCTAAATGTAGTTTGGGAACAACAGCTATATGACTGCAATGCTAAGAACGAGTAGTTTTAAGTGTTACTAACCGTCACAGCCTCCAGAAGCATTGGATAATCTGTCAAGAATTTTAAGAGCCATGTGAGGACAGTGGCTGTGGTATCCTGTGCTGCAAACAGAACACCAACTACATTGTCCTCTATTTGTCCATTCGCTAGGGGTCGGCCACTTTCATCTTTGAACACCATTAATGACTGTAGTAGATCCTTGTGAGTCACATTCCTATTGGCTTCACGCTCTGCCATTATTGTTCTCAGTATTAAGCCAATCTTCTTTCTTGCCTTCAATCACCCACAAGAGAAGTTTAAACAAGTGTACTATAAAGTAAAATTTTGTTCAGATCTACAAACACAAGATATGTAAGTACAACTAACCTTAATGGACCTGTTATAACGAGTTCCAGGGAAATTTATGGGAAATGAATTGTAACCCTTCTCCAAAATGCGATAGTATTTGTTGAGATCTTCGAGGGATCCATCATTTACTCCATTGAATATGGAGTGAGTTGCCACATCAAAAGCATACTGTAAAATAATGCAAATAGAAATCATATTCAATCATACAATTTTATAGGCAAAAATATAAGATATACAGATAAAATAATCTACATCCAATTGCAACATATAGATTAGAACTATAAAAAAATCACATAATACCCATCTAACAGAAAACATTCAATGAATCAGAAAAGTCTCAAACCCTAAAAAACTTCATAAGAAATATATTAGATCTCGTTATTATGAATAAAATTTCTTAGTAATGTATTCTTCCTATAAAGAAAATATATACATTTAACATGCATTTTTCTAGGTATATAGAGGATAAATGAGTAGAACCTTTCTCAATGCAGACCCACCTTTTTCATCCCCTGAAAAGTAATAATGGTGCGATCCTCCCACAAGTTCAAGTTATGGAGAGCTATGCTCTCAATGTCTGGAACAATGCCTGCAATAGCCTCTGGCTGGAATGAAGATTCAACAGTTTTTTTGAGGCGTGCATGGTGTTTTCCTTGTTGGAAAAACAAAGCATTAGGGCCAAGAAGGGACTCTTTGCTTGAAGGAAAAGTGGGCTTGAAAAGGTGAGCTTTCTTCTCCAGAACAAATTTTGCAGCGTCTGGGCTTGATATCATTATGCAAGGACATCCTAGAATATGCGTTTTCACTATGTCACCATATCTGCAATATAATATTCCATATAAACAAAACGTGAGAATTGTTGGTCAATTACTAATAATGTGGGTATGTTGTCCCGTCTTTGAATTGAGCTCCAGCTAATTCACCTTTTGACTATGAATGTACATAACATTAAAGCTTCTTGGGTTTTGAAAGATATTATTATATTGAGTATTTTCTTTGAAAAATATTGGGTATTAATAATTAGATGGACATCAATGTTAACTTTGTAGTTTGGGAGAATGTTTGTTTGTTGGGTTCGAAATAAGTTATTTGTGTGATGATTTCTATGATTTTGGTTTTTCTTTCGAATAAAGGAAATTTTGATGATTCTTCTTTGTGATCCATATCTTTTGTGGAGCAGATTCTCCACCATTCTCGAAATTTTGATTCTATCTCTTTTGTTCATAATTCGCATTAATAGACAGATGATGTGGATTTTCTTGTCGAATGTTCTAAACCTAATTGTAAATAGAATGTTTTAGACTGTGAATTCCTCTCTCTTATTCAATCTTCATTATTCCTTCAGCTTCTTCAAAATGATGTGGGTTCACCATTGCTACTATTTCTTTAAGATTGTTTGGTTTGCTTATTTTCGAATTTTCTTTAGATCTTGGAGATTGAATCATGCTTGATCGGTCAGGAATGAGGGATCATTTCATGAGTAAGGTGGGGATCAAAAGATTATGATATTTCAAAAGAATGAGAAAGAATTCATTGATAAACCTCTTTAAATTTTGATTATTTAGATTTTAATAATAATCATTATTATTTAGAAATCTTTGTATAATTTTTTTTTGACTTCTTAATTAATATAAACATCTTTGTATTAAAAATGAAAATAAACACTTTATATATTTTTTCATGCAATTCTGGAATAATATTATAACTATTTTTCCTGACACGACAGGAAACAAAGGAAAGATCAACATACTAATTTAAATAGAGTTTAACTATCTATAATGAGAGCCAGCCTAACACCCTCCATTTTCACTTTTCCTATTAAGTCACAAACTATATATTAAACAAGTTTTCATATACATATACATGAGAGCTACATTAGACAATACAGAATGAGAAAGTTGGTTGAGATTAAGGTGCAGAGAATTATAAAATAACTAATCACCTTTTCTGTTTACCAGAGAAAAAGATGTTTGGATTCTCTGAGTAGACCTGCAATGTTTCTCCAATATATGGCCATCCCATGGAGCCTGGAGGCAGTTTCTTCGCTCTGAAGAAAACTGGATGATACCATAGTCTCACAACCATAAAACCTCCCACAATGATCAGAATTGCTAACATAAAGAAATCCATTGTCACAGAAAATGAAATGTTTTCCTAGATAACAGAAAAACTTATCCAAATCCAATTGCTAACAAAACCCAGAAGAAAACAAAGAGCATGAAAATATAAAGGAAAAGAGTACAACATAGCGAAGGGATGATTAGGAATTTATAGTTATAAGATCAGTAGAGCTAAACAAAAAATTGTCATGATGGATTATAGAAAATTAGTGCAAAATGGTTGAAAATTTTGCATATTATGCTTTTCTTTTGTCAAAAGAACATATGATTTGCCCAATAGTTATATATAATGTTTTCAATCACCACATTTTCATGCTTCCAATGATGTTTGAATTCACTCTCTTTACCTTTCGTCAAAATTTCACAATTATGGACTTAATAGTGGGCAAATCAAACTGTATTTGGCCTAAAAGTAGTACGGCCACAATTTTTGTGGTAGGTGTATTTGTTCATCCTCTTTGAACTTCCTCTATCATACGCTGAGAATAAAATAAAATAAATGGTTTACCAACTTTACACAACTCACTCAGCCAATAATTGAACACCATCTGAATTTAATGTATATTAATATGGGCCACTGATTTCTTGAAATAGGTTTTTAGATTTTTCAAAACATATCTCTTATATATAAGATTTTTAAAAGTCTTATATATACCTCTTGAAAACAAACGTCTTATCTATGAAGGAACAAAACACAGATTAGAAACTCAAAACTATATGGGTCTTTTTGCATTTGATATTTTCATTTGACTTTGGTTGTTTGGATGATTTCCTTCTTGCAATTGTTTGTCTTTATTTTGTATTTAGAAGGGATTTTGAGTTTTTAGTCATTGTGTTTTGTTTTTTTTTGGCTTATTTTCTAGTTATTTGTGGGCCTTCCATATCATATCTGATTTAGTTTGTCTATAGAAATTTGGACTCTTTCATAAATTCCATCTTTATTTAATAAAAATAAAATATTTTTATTCAAACTAGAAAAAAGATTAATGATTGTTAAAAGTTTTAGTGCCTTCTTTTAGTCAAACATGTAGGACCTTCAAAAAAGAGAAATGTATATTACATCGTATTTTAACAAAAGACACAATTTTAAAATGATTAAAACTAAATGTTGAAAACTACACATAAAAAAATTACATTCAAAATACTTAAAAACAAATTTGCATTCAAAATTGCACTAAAAATAAAAATAATGCTTGTCTATGTAGAAGAGTTAAGTATATAACTTTTAATTAATTTCTTACATTTAGATTGGCATATTCTTAAAATATATTGTTTAGGCATTTATTTTTGTTTATATGGTATCTAAATTGTCATGAATCTAAATTCAATCTTCTTTCAACTTATTTTTGTTCACTAACTTAGGTTGACATTTACTGTTTTTATTCTCACTTTTTAGATCAAATTGTATATGTGATTCCATCCTTCAAATAAAACTTTACCTATGGTCGTATCCATCAAATTTAAGTATCTTTTCTATTTATCATAAGTTAGCCCTTTCACCAAATTAAGCATTGTTATTGATTATTTATCATAAGTTCGTCCTTTCACCAAACTAAGCATTATTATTGATTGTCTTGTGTGCCAAAATATTATAATTAAGCACCTAAGGTTGTGTATTTGAAGATTAGCCCTAGGAAACTAGAAATCATCAAAAGTCATCGAAGAATCATAAGACATTTTTAGAAATACTTATACAATTTTGTTAAAGTAGAAAAATGAATGTTACACATTCAAGGATGGATACTACATTACATCTATTTATACTTTAATATTCACATCTTCCATCTTGTAATATTGATAGATGAGGTTTGAGTTAGACTCAGGGATTTTCATACTTCAATTGTCCGATAGAAAATCCATAAGCCATGTAGTAGAACTATATTATTTGGAAGGAAAATGTATCCACATGTGCATGTGTTTCAAGACTGTGTGACAATAGAGAGTGTAGTTGTCAAATGGAAAAGGTATGAGACAAGTCTAGATAGTATAATGTATGACAAAATTTAACTATAGATTTGTAAATATAATATTTAAAACATATATACAACTATTGTATGTGTTGAATTTGAATCCTAAATATTGCAAACCCTACTATCAACCACAAAACCCTAGATCTACAATTTAATTCAACAACATATCAATGAAGAACCATCAAATATGCAAGATCATACAATTAACCAAATGGTACCTTATCACATTTAAATGGGTTTGATCTTCATTGTTCTCCTATCTCCATTGATCTTGATTTGATATGGTTTCTCTCAGATTTTTATGCTTGCAAAAGGGCTCAATGGGAAATGGATGTGGTTTTGATGATGCAAAGATAGAAACTAGAAAGAATGCTCCAAATGATTGATTGCTTGATGGATTGATATGATGAATTACTATGATGAAATGAAAGTGAGAGACTCCTTTGATAGAGATCCTCTAAGAAATGGATGGTTGAGATTAAGAGGAAAAAAGGATAAATGAAGGGTCATGATCACAGAGGTAAATGGGATCAATAAGAGAAAAGGGTAGGTAAAGATGAAGGGAGGAGATTACGAGATTGAAAGATAAAAGATATGGCTGTATAAGATTAAGAGGTTAAATAAGATTAAGAGGTTAAATTAAAATGGAGAGCTAAGAAGAAAAATCTACATTAACTAATTAAATAAACAAATTATTTATTTAATTATTAATAGAAGAAAGGACACCTAAATTAAATAAATTAAATATTTGTTTAATGTGGGAAAGAGGGAAGGTACCATTAAATAAATAATAAATATTTATTAAATTTAGAAAGAAGAGGACAATGAGTTTATAAATAAATAAAAATATTCATTTAATTAAACAAGAAATAAGCCAAATAAATTGAATAAATAAAATATCTATTTAATTTGGGAAAGAGGGAACGAACCATTAACTGTATAATAAATATTTATTTAATTAAAGGATAATTTGAGGTGTCTACATTTTGCCCCTCTTTGAGACAATGTAATTTATCGCGTTGTTTCAAAGAAGATAAATTAATCGATACAAGATTTTGCCCCAGGTTGAAAGGTGATGGTATGCCCACAAGGGCTTCACTTAGTGAGCCTGGTTCATATCGCGTGCATTCATGTCATACTAAAGAATCCCCCTATTTTAAAAAATATTGCCCTAAACTCCTTTTTGCCACCCCCTCTCAATACACAACCCTAGATAGGCAATATATTATTTTTAATTTTTTTGATATTAAACCCCCAAATATTAACGCACTTGATATAATATTGCCTATCCATTCAAACCCTCGTGAGTATTCCCCCTTGAGAGATTGGGTGAAAAAGTAGCTAAAAGTTTCATACAATCTCTTAACAAGAGAGAACTTGGGTAAATGCACAAAGATGGTGGTAAAAAAGGGAGGTATAAGTGGACACTTTTTTTCTGAAATCAGGTGAACCTGAACTTGGAGGAAAAATTTGAAAGTCATCCACTCAAGATACGAAGATAATCAAATAACAAATATTTTAGTACTCTGAATCTAGCTTCCAAAATACTAAACATTTTCAAAATTGGATAAGATTAAGGGGGTCAAATCCTTTGCGCATGAAAAACTGACCCTGATTTTTTCTGAAAAGCATAACATAGTGTCTGACGTGCGCATCAAAAAAGTCATAGTTAGATTTAGTATTTTAAAAAATCATTTGCAGAAACATAGTTAAGAGTGAGCACTAGAAGATGTGTATTTGTTTGTAGTTTTTTGTTGAGTATTTGTTTTTATATGATTTTTCCAATCGGAAACATCCTGGAAATTAGGTACCTATTCGTGTGCGAAGCATAAGTTGCACTAAACAAATCGAAAATACAATTTTTTAAAAAAAATTTGTAAAGAATAAAGTGTACTACAGTAATATATAAAGGTTTTAAAATTTGGATAAGTATATCAAAAGTTATTCAAAAAATGGTGCACCTATGTCTTTGAGAACTATGGAGACACTGGTAAAAGAAATGCAATAATAATATGTTACCGTTGTTCAAATTGAAAAAAAATTATATGGAGAAAGCTTAGAAGATGGGTGAAAATATGGTGGCAATTTTATAAATACCCACTTGATGAAGTGTAAACTTGATGATGACAAAGTTGATAAACCAAGTTGATAAAATAAAACATGTCAAAAATGAGAGAAATGGAGGGAAATCAAACTTCCAAACCGTAGCTTTGTCATCCAGGCCTATTTCCAAACCTAAAAAGTCAAAAGTGCGTACGGGGTACTACAAGTTTAAAAAGTGTGTACGGGGTACTTATGGTGTAAGAAGTGTGTACACACTCATTTTCCTATAAACAACGTGTGCGCACTCTTTTTACTATAAACATCACGTATGCGCTATTGTATAATATGATATTCTATATATAATATGTGTATATACATATAATATATGTATAATATGATATTGTATATATAATATGTGTATATACATATAATATATAATATATCTATATATATAATATATTAAACAGATATATACACATGTAAGTGTATTGTCTCCCCCTCTCAAACACATACAAGGTGCCTCTCTCTCTCTCTCTCTCCCTCTCTCTCTCTCTCTCTCTCTCTCTCTCTCTCTCTCTCTCTCTCCCTTCCTCCATACCCCATCCCTCTCTCTCCCTTGCTCTCTCCCCTTCTCCCTTCATCCATACCCCATCCCTCCCTCTCTCCCCTTATCCCTTCCTCCATACCCCATCCCTCTCTCTCTCTCTCTCTCTCTCCCCCCCCTTATCCCTTCCTCCATACCCCATCCCTCTTTCTCTTCTTCTCTCCCTCCCTCCCTCCATACCCCACTACAACTGTGTCTGCACTTCTATAGAAGTAAGTGAATTTATTTCTTGTCTACAACTTCCTCTTTGATTTTTATCATGTATGCTCTCCTAAGAAAATTGACTGATGGATTTTTGTTTGTATATTGAATAGGAGGAATAGGGTTTGAAATTGAACCATGGGTGTATTACCATGACAAACAAGGAAACCTGCAACAATATTCTTCTCGAATGTGTTTTTAATGAGCAGAGCAGATGTGGAAAATAGTATCAACAAAGCAACATGATGAGTCAGAGTACCTGCAATATTTTTTTAAGAAGGAAACAACAGGTAGGAAGAGAAAGAGGGAGAGTAACACAGATGATGTCCTATAGAATGATAGTGGTGGGTATGCAAGAGTTCCCATGTTGTTACTCAATGCCTGTCGCCTAAAGAAATTAAAGTTTGTTGTATGCATGGCAGTGGTAGTATATGATGATCATCACTTGTCAAACAGCTTGGAATAGTACATACCCATGAAAGAAATCAAGTGTGTAATTCCTATAGTCACAATCGAGATCAGTCTTATAACCTTGCAAATTTAATAGCATCATATGTTTTATAACTTAGGCAGTAATCTTAGGGTTAGGTCAAGCTCTTATACTTGCTTTTTAGCAAAGTCTCGTTGTTTGTTTTCTTGGAGTCTCATTGTATGTTCTATTCATAACTTTAAATTTAATATATCATTTTATTAGCCTACCATATGATCCCTTAGGTGTCATTAGAGGTCATATTGTTTCCTAAGAGGTCATATGGAGTCCTGTGACCCCTTAAGACCCCTTGGGACACCATATGGTGTTCTAAAGGGTCGTATGGTGTTCTATGACCCCTTAGGACATTATTTGGTGTCGTTATAGGTCCCATGGTGTGATAAGGGAAAATATAGTGTCATATGACCCCTTAGGACACCCTATGACCCCTTAGATGTTGTTAGGGGTCATATTGTGTTCTAAGGGTCATATTGTGTCCTAGATTCGGTATCTCTTCCTCTCCCTCCCTCCCTCCCCCTCCTTCCTCTCTCTCTCTCTCTCTCTCTCTCGCTCTCTCTCTCTCTCTCTCTCCCCTTCTCCCTTCCTCCATACCCCATCCCTCTCTCTCTTTCTCTCTTCCCTTCTCCCTTCATCCATACCCCATCCCTCTTTCTCTTCTTCTCTCCCTCCCTCTTTCTCTTCTTTTGTAATTCTTATAGTCACAATCGAGATCAGTCATATAGTGTCATGTGTCCTTTCTCTCTCCCTCTCCCTCCTTCCCTCCCCACTCTTCTCTCCCTCTATCCCTCCCTCTACCTCTCTCCCTCTCTCTAGGGTATGTGCAAGATCAAGGGGGGCCAAAAAGTGGCAATAGAGAAAAAAATATGCTTTCAACCTTTCCAAACACTCCAAAATCCGCTTTGACTTTTTGTTTGGGTCAGGCGAAATTTGAATTTGGCTTGGTAATACCAAACCAAATCGGATATCCAATTTGTGATGTCACTATTGTGATGTCACCATTGTGATGTCACTAGTGTGTCACCATTGTGATGTCACTAGTGTGACATCATACTTTTTTATCAACATAAAAAATATAGTTTAGTAAAATGGCCATAATGTTTGCGTTTCTTATCGAAATTTTGATTTTTTACAAGCATTGGAAAGGTAATTCATAGACCTAGAAAATGGATGAGGTATTTTGATGATGTTATAGACCAAAAATTAATTATAATCATTTAAAGTTAGTCCTTCAATTTTAAAACTTTAAATACTCACAAATTTTGCATACAAAGTCTCATTTTGTTTTCCTATCACCTCCTTTATCTATCACTTGTCTATCTATACTTATATAATATATTTTATATATCTCTTTGTTCTCTGCTTATATAACTTATTTTCTCATTCCATGTAGATAAATAAATTCCCAAGCTACATGCATCTCTGCATATATCTCCATCTTTCTATTCATATCTCTTCCTCTCCCACTCCATCATTGTCACTCCTTATTTCTATATTTCTCTCTAATAATCTCTCTTCTCTCTATTTATCTCCCTCCTTTACCTTATCCTACCTATACTTATATATTACTTGTCTCTATCACCTCCTTTCTCTCCCTATCTTGTCCCCTCTCTCTATATCCCTATAGATCTATCTTCATGTATATTTATATTTCATTATCTCTAAATCTCACTTATTCACTCCATCTCTCCCTCCATTTATCTTACTCTCTCTATCATGTTCTATCCATATCTATCTCTATCTCCATCTTCACATCTCCATCTCTTTCCCTATCAATATCTCTTTTTATATGTTCCTCTATCTTTATATATATTCCTCTATACATGATTAATCTACTTCTCTGTCTCTTCCTCTATCACCCTCTTGAAGTATCTTTCCCTTTCTCTACTTTTATCTCTTTATTTACTTGATCTTTATATATCTTTTTCTCTCTTCCCACATCCTTCTCTATAGTGCCTTTAAATATCTCTATATCTTCCTCTTTTTCTCTCTCCCTCTCTATCTATCTTTCTCACTCCCTTGCACTATCTATATATCTCTATCTATCGATATTTCTCTTCCTTTATATCTCTCTATCTCTTCCTTTTCTTATCTCTCTCTTTACCCCCCTCTGTCCATTTTTCTCCATCTCTTCATATATTTATCTTTGTCTTTACCTCTCTCTTTCTCTATATCTATTCACCTCCCTCTCCCTTTATCTTCATCTTTTATCTCTATCTTCCTCTCTCCTTTTCAATATCTAGATATGTCTACCTCTTTCTATCCATCCTTGTCCTTTAGTTTTTCTCCCTCTCACTTCATACTCCTTAATATCTATATCTCTATTTATGTCCTAGTCCTTTAGTTCTTTTCCCTCTCTTTAGTTCTTCATCTCTCTTCACCTTTATATCTCTCCTTATTTGGAAATTAGTATATATGGTCTCCTATGGGGTTATATCGTGTCCTAAGTGGTCATAGAACATCATATGACCCCTTAGGACACAATATGACCCCTAACGACACCATATGGTCTCCTAAGGGGTCATATGGTGTCATAAGGGGTCATAAAACACCATATGACCCCTGAAGACACAATAAGACTCCTAATGACACCATATGGTGTCCTAAGGGGTCATAAGACACCAAATGACCCCTTAGGACACCATACAACCCCTAATGACACAATGTGGCATCCTCAATAGTCATATTGTGTCCTAAGGGGTCATAGGACACCATATGACCCCTTAGGACACCATATGACCCATAGCACCATATAGTGTCCCAATGGGTCATATGGTGTCTTAAGGGGTCAAAGAATGTCATATGACCAATTAGGACACAATACAACTCATGACACCACCTAAGGGGTCATGTACTATCATAAGGGGTCATAGGACACCATATGACCCCTTATAACACCATACGATCCCTTACGACACCATATGGTGTCCTAAGGGGTCATATAACACCATATGACCCCTTATAACACAAGAAGACCCATAACGACATGATATGGTGTCCTTAGGGGTCATATGGTGTCAAGAGACACCATATGACCCCTTAGGACACAATATGATCCCTAACGATACCTAAGGGGTCATATGGTGTCCTAAGGGGTTCTATGATGTCCTAAGAACCTATAGGACACAATTTCACCCCTTAGCACACCATACAACCCCTAATGACACCATATGGTGTCCTAAGGGGTCGTAGGACACCATATGACCCGTTACGACACAATATGACCCCTAACAACACCTAAGGGGTCATAGTGTGTCCTAAGGGGTCATAGGACACCATATGACCCCTAACGACACTATATGGTGTCTTAAGGGGTCATATTGTGTCCTAAGGGTTCATAGGAGACCATATGACCTGTAACAACACAAAATGACACCTAATGATACCTAAGGGATTATATGGTGTCCTAAGGGGTCATAGGACACCATATGACCCCTTAGCACACCATACAACCCCTAATGACACCATATGGTGTCCTAAGGGCTCATAGAACACCATATGACCCCTTAGGACACCATACGATACATACTAATACTATATGGTGTCCTAACGCGTCATAGGATACCATGTGACCCCTTAGGAGACCATATGATGCATAAAAACATAATATGGTGTCCTAGGGGGTCATAGAACACCATACGACCCCTTAGAACTATTAGGTCCTAGAGACAACTGAGAGGGGGGGGTGAATCAGTTGTCTAATAAATTTAAACCAAAACCATTTAACCAACTTAATGCTTAATACCGGTAAACCAGTTAAGTATGCTGATAGATAGTGTTAACAATAAATTGCTATACCGGTAAAGATTAATGCATGAAACATAAACATAAAGTCATCCACAACGCATGACACCAATATTTGTACGTGGAAACCCTGTAAGGGGAAAAACCATGGTGGGAAACCTTACCCACAATTAGATGATACTACTGTAGATAGTAAGTGTACATAAATGGGGTCTGCACATGCAGAAAGGCCAACAGCCTAGAGCTCACTACTCAATCACAAAATGGGAGTCACACTGACTACAGTTGGATGATTAAATCCAATAAGAATGTACTACACAAAATATCATCTTCATATGTTGGATTCAGTACCGGTGTAATGCTGATATGCTTCTACAAAAACTGAGCTTCACCTTCAAATGATGTCTTCGTGTATACCTCTGCTTAATCTCGCATATACCTTCTCACAATTCTTCTTCGCATTCCACATTTGACCTTACAAATAAGATCTTACATTTATATCATAACCTAAGACCAATTTTAGTAGGTCGGCTCTACAAGATATTAAAATAAAAACATTTTACAAATAATATAATATCTGATGCAATAACCAATTGAACATGTCGGCTTAATGCATTTACAACAATAATAAATCATCTCCATAGCGTGCCATACTGATCTAGAAAAGATAAACCTGCCGGTAAAAGCAAATATGCAAATATGAATATACCAATGATTAATTCTTCAAAACAAAGTGTCCACATGATGTCTTTGACATTACCAAGTGTCTTCCATATCATTCCAAGTGCCGGTGAACATTATATCCTGCCGGTGAACCATATACCAGTAACTGTGCAATAGTTACTTGCTTGCCGGTGAATGTTGTTGGATCTCCAAAGTGCTAGTGTTTCAATAGGTGTTGACATCAATGACAAAACCATACCAAAATACCAACAATCTCCCCCTTTGGCATTGATGGCAACACAAGATGGAAAAACCATAAAAGTGCCAAAACAGAAATGCCAAATACCAAAAACAAACAATTTCTCCTAAACAACAATCTCTCCCCCTGGGAGCAACATGTGTTTATCCAAATTTTTATTTTCAATACCAATCTCTCTATCAATCTCTCCTCAAAAGATAATGTGTTTTTCCATAGATATCTCTCCCCCTTTGACATCAAATGCCAAAGTTCATATACAAAATACCAATCAATTCAATATACCAACTACTCCCCCTGAGAAGTAGCTTCCTCATCAAAGACTGGAGTAAAAGATTTGTCTTTCAATTCTGCCTGTTGATGACAATCATTAACTGTCTAAGTCTCTACCGGTGGTGGTATGACTCCAAGCTGATCTCTGAGATATTCAAAAGTCTCCTTAGGCAAAGGTTTTGTGAAAATATCTGCAAGTTGTTCTTTAGTATTCACATAAACCAGTTTTATCTCTTTTTCTTCAACTTTTTCCCTTAGAAAATTCAGTTTGATAGAAACATGTTTTGTTTTAGAATGTAATACCGGATTCTTAGATATATCAATTGCTACAGTGTTATCACAATATATAGTGATAGGTTCCTTGCATTTTACCTTTATGTCTTTCAACATTTGCTTAAGCCATAGTACTTGTGTACAGTTAGTTACTGCTGCAACATATTCTGCTTCTGCTGTTGATAAAGATGTACAACTCTGTTTCTTACTCAACCAAGAAACTAATCTCCTTCCAAGAAAGAATGCTCCACCAGTGGTGCTTTTTCTATCATCCACATCTCTTGCCCAATTTGCATCTGTGTATGCACATAGATCAAAATTTTCATCTCTAGGATACCATAATCCAAGATTTGCAGTGCCTTGTAAGTACCGGAAAATCCTTTTTAATGCTGATTCATGATTTTCCTTAGGATTACTTTGAAATCTAGAAACAATACATACTGCATTCATAATATCAGGCCTGGTTTGTGTCAAATACAGTAAACCTCCTATCATAGATTTGTATCTAGTTGGATTAACAGGTGTAGATTCATCCCTTTGAGATAATTTGTCATTTGTAGTCATAGGTGTGCTTATCAGTTTAGAGTTCTCCATCCCAAATTTATTTAGCAATTCTTTCAAGTACTTGGATTGACTCAAAAATATACCTTTATTAGTCTGTGAAATCTGCAATCCTAAAAAGAATTTTATTTCTCCAATCATAGACATTTCAAATTCTTGCTGCATTTTAATAGAAAATTCTTTACATAATCCATCTTCTCCTCCAAAGATTATATCATCAACAAATACTTCTATAATCAAGATTTCATCATTAGTTATTTTGTAATATAAACTTTGGCATTTGATGTCAAAGGGGGATAGATATCTATGGAAAAACACATTATCTTTTGAGGAGAGATTGATAGAGAGATTGGTATTGAAAATAAAACTTTGGATACCATACGACCCATAACAACGCCATCTAGTGTCTGAAGGGGTCATAAGATACAATATTACCCCTTAGGACATAATATGACCCCTAACGACGTCATATAGTGTCCCAATGGGTCATAGGACACCATATGACCCCTTAGGACACCATACGACATCATACCACCCTTTACGACACCATATGGTGTCCTAAGGGGTCATATGGTATCCTAATGGGTCATATAACACCATATGACCCCTTAGAACATAAGAAGACCCGTAACGACATGATATGGTGTCCTAAGGGGTCATATGGTGTCATGAGACACTGTATGACCCCTTAGGAAACAATATGACCCCTAACGATACCTAAGGGGTCATATGGTGTCCTAAGGGGTTATATGCTGTCCTAGGAACCTTTAGTACACAATATGACCCCTTAGCATACCATACAACTCCTAATGACACCATATGGTGTCTTAAGGGGTCGTCGGGCACCATATAGCCCATTAGGACACAATATGACCCCTAACAACACCTAAGGGGTCATGTCATATCCTAAGGGGTCATATAATACAATATGACCCCTTATAACACAAGAAGACCCATAACAACATGATATGGTGTCCTAAGGGGTCATATGGTGTCAGGAGACACCATATGATCCCTTATGACACAATATGACCCCTAACGATACCAAAGGGGTCATATGGTGTCCTAAGGGGTTATATGATGTCCTAGGAACCTTTAGGACACAATATGACCCCTTACCACACCATACAACACCTAACAACACCATATGGTGTCCTAAGGGGTCGTAGGACACCATATGAGCCATTAGGACACAATATGACCCCTAACAACACCTAAGGGGTCATATTGTGTTGTAAGGGGTCATAGGACACCATATGACCCCTAACGACACTATATGGTGTCTTAAGGGATCATATTGTGTCCTAAGGGGTCATAGGGCACCATATGACCCCTAACAACACAAAATGACACCTAACGATACCTAAGGGGTCATATGGTGTTCTAAGGGGTCATAGGACACCATTTGACCCCTTAGCACACCATATGACCCCTAATGACATGATATGGTGTCCTAAGGAATCATATGGTGTCCTAAGGGATCATAGAACACCATATGACCCCTTAGGACACCATATGATGCATAATGACACTATATGGTGTCCTAAGGGGTCATAGGACACCATATGACCCCTTAGAGGACCATACAACCCATAACAACATAATATCGTGTCTTAGAGGGTCATAGAACACCATATGACCCCTTAGAACACCATAGAACCCATAACGACACCATGTGGTATCTTAAGGGGTCATAGGACACCATTTGACCCCTTAGCATACCATATGACCCCTAATGACACCATATGGTGTCTTAAGGAGTCATATGGTGTCCTAAGGGGTCATTTAACACCATATGACCGCTTAGGACACCATTCGATGCATAATGACAGTATATGGTGTCCTAAGGGGTCATATGACACCATATGACCCCTTAGAGGACTATACAACCCATAACAACATAATATGGTGTCTTAAAGGGTAATAGAGCACCATATGACCTTTTAGAACACCATACAACCCATAACAACACCATGTGGTTTCTTAAGGGGTCATAAGATATAATATTACCCCTTAGGACATAATATGACCCCTAACAACGTCATATAGTGTCCTAAGGGATCATAGGACACCATACGACCCCACGCAACACCATACCAACCTTTACGACACCATATGGTTTCCTAAGGGGTCATATGGTATCCTAATGGGTCATGTAACACCATATGACCCCTTAGAACACAAGAAGACCCATAACCACATGATATGGTGTCCTAAGAGGTCATATGGTGTCCTAAGAGGTCAAATGGTGTCCTTAGACACAATATGACTTCTTAGGACACAATATGACCCCTAACGATACCTAAGGGGTCATATGGTGTCCTAAGGGGTTATATGATGTCCTAGGAACCTTTAGAATAAAATATGACCCTTTAACACACCATACAACCCCTAACGACACCATATGGTGTCTTAAGGGGTTGTAGGACACCATATAACCCTTTAGGACATAATATGACCCCTAACAACACCTAAGGGGTCATATTGTGTCGTAAGGGGTCATAGGACACCATATGACCCCTAACGACACTATATGGTGTCTTAAGGGGTCATATTGTGTCCTAAGGGGTCATAGGACACCATATGACCCCTAATGACACAAAATGACATCTAACCATACCTAAGGGGTCATATGGTGTTCTAAGGGGTCATAGGACACCATTTGACCCCTTAGCACACCATATAACCCCTGATGACACCATATGGTGTCCTAAGGAGTCATATTGTGTCCTAACGGGTCATAGAACACCATATGAACCCTTAGGACACCATACGATGCATAATGACACTATATAGTGTCCTAAGGGTTCATAGTACACCATATGACCCCTTAGAGGACCATACAACCCATAATAACATAATATGGTGTCTTAGAGGGTCATAGAACACCATATGACACCTTAGAACACCATACGACCCATAACGACACCATGTGGTGTCTTAAGGGGTCATAGGACACCATTTGACCCCTTATCACACCATATGACCCCTAATGACACCATATGGTGTCCTAAGGAGTCATATGGTGTCCTAAGGGGTCATAGAACACCATATGACCCTTAGGACACCATACGATGCATAATGACACTATATGGTGTCCTATGGGGTCATAGGACACCATATGACCCCTTAGAGGACCATACAACCCATAATAACATAATATGGTGTCTTAGAGGGTCATAGAACACCATATGACACCTTAGAACACCATTCGACCCATAACGACACCATGTGGTGTCTTAAGGGGTCATAGGACACCATTTGACCCCTTAGCACACCATATGACCCCTAATGACACTATATGATGTCCTAAGGAGTCATATGGTGTCCTAAGGGGTCATAGAACACCATATGACCCCTTAGGACACCATACGATGCATAATGACACTATATAGTGTCCTAAGGGGTCATAGGACACCATATGACCCCTTAGAGGACCATACAACCCATAACAACATAATATGGTGTCTTAGAGGGTCATAGAACACCATATGACCCCTTAGAACACCATATGACCCATAACGACACCATTTGGTGTCTTAAGGGGTCATAGGACACTATTTGACCCCTTAGCACACAATATGACCCCTAATGACACCATATGGTGTCCGAAGGAGTCATATGGTGTCCTAAGGGGTCATTGAACACCATAAGACCCCTTAGGACACCATTCGATACATAATGGCACTATATGGTGTCCTAAGGGGTCATAGGACACCATATGACCCCTTAGAGGACTATACAACCCATAACAACATAATATGGTATCTTAAATGGTAATAGAACACCATATGACCTTTTAGAACACCATACGACCCATAACGACACCATGTGGTGTGTTAAGGGGTCATAAGACATAATATTACCCCTTAGGACATAATATGACCCCTAACAATGTCATATAGTGTCCTAAGGGGTCATAGGACACCATATGACCCCTTAGGACAACATACGACCCCTTGCGACACCATACCACCCTTTACGACACCATATGGTTTCCTAATGGGTCATATGGTATCCTAATGGGTCATATAACACCATATGATCCATTAGAACACAAGAAGACCCATAACCACACGATATGGTGTTCTAAGGGGTCATATGGTGTCATTAGACACCATATGACTCCTTAGGACACAATATTACCCCTAACGATACATAAGGGGTCATATGGTGTCCTAAGGGGTTATATGATGTCCTAGGAACCTTTAGAACAAAATATGACCCTTTAGCACACAATACAACCCCTAACGACACCATATGGTGTCTTAAGGGGTTGTAGGACACCATATAGCCCGTTAGGACATAATATGACCCCTAACAACACCTAAGGGGTCATATTATTTCCTAAGGGGTCATAGGACACCATATGACCCCTAAGGACAATTTATGGTGTACTAAGGGGTCATATTGTGTGCCAAGGGGTCATAGGACACCATATGACCCCTTAGCACTCCATACGACCCCTAACGACACCATATGGTGTCCTAAGGGGTCATATAACACCATATGACCCCTTAGGACACCATATGACACATAATGACACCATATGGTGTCCTAAGGGGTCATAGGACATTATATGACTCCTTAGGAGACCATACGACCAATAACAACATAATATGATGTCCTAGAGGGTCATACAATACCATATGATCCCTTAGAACACAATACGACATATAACGACACAATGTGGTGTTCTAAGGGGTCATAAGACACAATATGACCCCTTAGGACATAATATGACCCCTAACAACGTTATATAGTGTCCTAAGGGGTCATACAAAACCATATGACCCCATAGAACACCATATAACCCCTTAGAACACCATACGACCCTTTACGACACCATATGGTGTCCTAAGGTGTCATATGGTATCCTAAGGGGTCATATAAAACCATATGACCCCTTAGAACACCATATAACCCCTTAGAACATAAGAAGACCCATAACGACACGATATGGTGTCCTAAGGGGTCATATGGTGTCATGAGACACCATATGACCCCTTAGGACACAATATGACCCCTAACGATATCTAAGGTGTCATATGGTGTCCTAAGAGGTTATATGATGTCCTAGGAATCTTTAGGACACAATATGACCCCTTAGCACACCATACAATCCGAAATGACACCATATGGTGTCCTAAGGGGTCGTAGGACACTATATGACCCGTTAGGACATAATATGACCCCTAACAACACCTAAGGGGTCATATTGTGTCCTAAGGGGTCATAGGACATCATATGACCCCTAACGACACAAAATGACACCTAATGATACCTAAGGGGTCATATGGTGTTATAAACAGTCATAGGACACCATATGACCCATTAGCACACCATACCACCCTTAATGACACCATATGGTGTCCTAAGGGGTCATAGAAATCCATATGACCCCTTAGGAAACCATACAATGCATAATGAAACCATAAGGTGTCCTAAGGGGTCATAGGACACCATATGACCCCTTAGGAGACCATACGACCCATAACAACATAAAATTGGTGTCCTAAGGGGTCATAGAACACCATATGACCTCTTAGAAGACCATATGACCCATAACGACACCATGTGGTGTCTTAAGGGGTCATAAGACACAATATGACCCCTTAGGACATAATATGACCACTAACGACATCATATAGTGTCCTAAGGGGTCATAGGACACCGTATGACCCCTTAGGACACAATACGACCCCTTAGGACATAAAATAACCCTAATAACACTTAAGGGGTCATAGGAAACCATACGACACATAACAACACCAAATGGTATCCTAAGGGGTCATATAGTGTCCTAAGGTGTCATAAGACACAATAAGACCCATAGCACCATATTGTCTCCAACCATATGGTGTCCTAAGGGGTCATATGACACCATATGACCCATTAGGACACAATAAGACCCTTGATGATACCTAATGGGTCATATATTGTCATAAGGGTTCATAGGACACCATATGACCCCTTAAGACACCATACGACTCCTTGCAATACCATATGGTGACCCAAGGTATCGTATGGTATCCTAAGGGGTCATATAATGTCCTAAGGGGTCATATGGTATCCTAAGGGGTTTTAGGACACCATATGACTCCTTAGGACACCATAAGACCCATAACGACACCATATGATGTCCTAAGGGGTCATATGGTGTCCTAAAGGGTCTTGAGACACCATATGACCTCTTAGGACATAGTATGAGCCCTAACAAAACCTAATGCATCATATGGTGTCTAAGGGTCATACGATGTCTTGTGACCCCTTAGGACACAATATGACCCCTTAGCACACCATACAACCCCCAACGACACCATATGACCCGTTCAGACACAATATGACCCCTAACAATACCTCAGGGGTCATATGGTGTCCTAAGGGGTCATAGGATACCATATGACCCCTTAACAGACCATATGACTTGTAATGACACCATATGGTGTCCTAAAGGCTCATAGAACACCATATGACCCCTTAGGACACCATAAGACTTATAACAACATCATATGGTGTCCTAAGGTGTCATATGGTGTCCTAAAGGTTCATGAGACACCATATGACCCTTTAGGACACCATATTCTCTCTCACATTATTTATTTTTCTCAATTACCCTCAATCACCTCTCTCCTCCTATGGGTTTATAGATACTTCCCTCTCCCCCTCTACCCACCCCCTAATTACTCTCTATGTCTCTCTTCACCTCTGTCCCCATCTCTCTTCTCTCTTTGTTGATACTTTCCCCTCTCCCCCTCTCCTCCTACCCCCTAATAATCTCAAACTCTCCCTCTCACTCTCTCTTCACCCCAATCACCCCCTCCCTCTCTCTCTTCGCCTTCCACCTAATTAACTATAGCTCTCTCTCTCTCTCACTCTCTCTTCCCCCCAATTAATCTCTCCTTCTCACCTCTCTCCCCCTCTCCTTTTTTTGATACTTCCCTATGCCTCTCCTTGTCCCCTCTGAATTTTGTTGCTAGAGATGAGAATGAAATGCAGAGAGACTAGTCTAGTTCTTAGGGAAGAGAGAGTGACATAGAGGAGGAAATTATGAAGAGGTAGAAATATAAGCACCTTGTAGAGCTTGAGAGATTTAATGAGGTATTCATTGATAGTTAGAGATATAGGTCTAGAGAGAGATGTATAAATATGGACAAAAGAGAGGGAGGAAGAAACAAATAGGTGGTGTGATAGGTTTAGGAGAGAGAGGTGGAGAAAGGAACAAACATAAATAACATGGTCTATCAAAATTTATTGAACTCAATAAAATTCATAAATTTTCTATTATTAATTAATTACTTATTAGTTTATTTTGAGATGATTGTTACAAAAATTCATGCAATAAGGGAAATCATATGAAAAAGTCATGAGTTTTTTATGTTTTAAAAATGAAGGATGAGTTTAAATGAATTATAATTATTTTTTAAAACAAATAATTGAAAATATACCTATTCCATATCATAGAGCTCTTAATCACCTTTCCAATGCCTTTGAAAAATCAAAATTTTGATATAAAACACAAAAGTTATGCCTAATTTACTAAAATATATTTTTTTATTTTTTCAAAAATCGGATATCCGATTTTATCCGATAAAATCTGATATCTGATTTTATCCGATATCCGATTTTAAAACATAAATTTTTGCCTCCATATTTTGGTTCGGGTTTGCTTTGGGATTTGGCTTGGAAGTGACAAGCCTAGAAAGCCAACTGAAAAAACGTGTTTTTTCAGTATTCCTTGATTTTCCAGACTTTACACTGGTGGCTGACGACTTTTTTTAAAGCCAAAATTGATAAAACGAAAAGGGTTTTTTAAGGATGTTCTCAGCTTTCCAACAATATAAGGCTTGTCTTATTTCAACTTTAATAAATAATTATTATTTATTTTCTAATTGAATTTTGACAAAAGTCTTGATTGATAGACTGATTGAAAAATACCCTTAACTTTCAAACCGCATACTTTTTTTGAATCTGAAACATGCGTCACATCCTATGCTTCGTCTACTATAGGGAAAAATTAAAAAAAATTGAATTTCATAAGGTTTTGACCAAGTTAAGGTGGTCAGACGTAGGAGTTTCTAAATTTTTGAAAAGCTGTAGTAAAAAATTCATAAATAATTATTTACTTTATAAAAAATTATAAAAAAATATGTGTCACATCCGGACATGAGTCTAATACTTATATTATAAATCTTATAAAAAAATTATGATTTGATTGTGATTAGGGTGGTCAGACATACACCTACTTCTTATCTTTTTCTTGAAATTTTTGTACCACTACATTGAAATTTGAAATTTTCATCAAATAGAATTTTTTTTTTCAAAAAACAACTAGTAGCTTAGAAACTACATTCAATTTTCTATAGATTCTCTTCTTACATATTTTAAAAATAATGTTCATAACTTATTCAATTTTTCATGTCAAGTTGCAAAACTCTAATTTTTTAAAATTTCATTGCCACTTAAGGGCCTGTTTTGGCACACCATGATCCTGCACATACCCTCTACCTTCCCTCCCCCCCCTCTCTCTCTCCCTCTCTCTCCCTCTCTCTCTCTCTCTTTCTCTCCCTCTCTCTCCTTCCCCCTCTCCCTCTCTCTCCCTCTCCCTCTCCCTCTCCCTCTCCCCTCTCCTCTCCCTCCCTCCCCCTACTCTCCCTCTCCCTTCCTCCATACCCCTTCTTCTCTCCCACCCTCCCCCCTCTTCTCTCCCTCTCTTCCTCCCTCCTTCCCTTCTGCCCCCCTCCTCTCTCCCTCCCCCCTACTCTCCCCCCTCCCCCCCTCTCCCCCCTCTCTCTCTCTCTCTCTCTCTCTCTCTCTCTCTCTCTCTCTCTCTCTCTCTCCCCCTCCCTTCTTCTCTCCCACCCTCCCCCCTCTTCTCTCCCTCTCTCCCTCCCTCTACCTCTCTCCCTCTCTCTCCCTCTCCCTCCTTCCCTCTCTCTCCCTCTCCCTCTCCCTCCTTCCCTCCCCCCTTTTCTCTCCCTCTCCCTCTCTCCCTCTCTCTACCTTCCCTCCCCCCTCTCCCTCTCTCTCCCTCTCCCTCCTTCCCTCTCTCTCTCCCTCTCTCTACCTTCCCTCCCCCCTCTCCCTCTCTCTCCCTCTCCCTCCTTCCCTCTCTCTCTCCCTCTCCCTCTCTCTCACTCTCCCTCCCCCCTCTCTCTCCCTCTGCCATCTCCTCTCCCTCCCTCCCCCTACTCTCCCTCTCCCTTCCTCCATACCCCTTCTTCTCTCCCACCCTCCCCCCTCTTAACTCCCTCTCTCCCTCCCTCCTTCCCTTTCCACCCCCCTCCTCTCTCCCTCCTCCCTACTCTCCCCCCTCTCCGACTCATGAAAAACTGAGATAGACCATTGTAGAGGAGCCTCACGCAACCCCATGGGTTCAAACGGATCGACCATATATGTCATGGATTTGAAGAAATAGTCCATCAAATTTTTACAATTTTTTGGACTTAGGGCACTTGAGATATCGTACCTGTATGGTATGACTCTCGACATTTCAACACTTTGGGATGCACAATAGGGGCATGCCTAGCGTAAACCTGCCCATCCAGACACGCTCATGACACAGTTTGTGCACACGATGAACCGAAACAATTCTAGCCAATCTGGCAACTTTGCATTGCATGCAACTGACAATTTTTGCAGTAGGCAAAAAAATACTACTAATTGAAAATGGCTCTGACTCGTCAAAAATAGAGACATGCCATTGTAGAGGAGCCTCACATAACCCCACGGGTTCAAATAGGTCGACCATATGTGTCCTGGATTTGAAGAAATAGTCCGTCAAATTTTGACAATTTTTTGGACTCAGAGCACTTGAGAGATCGCATTGGTACGGTGTGACTCTCGACGTTTTGACGCTTTGGGATGCATGACAGGGGCATGCCTAGCATAAACCTACCCACTCGGACGCACTCGTGATGTCGGTTTGTGCACACGACAAACCAAATCAATTCTAGCCAATCTAGCAACTTTGCATTGCATGCAACTGACGGTTTTTGTAGCAAGTGAAAAAATGCTACCAATTGAAAATGGCTCCGATTGTCAAAAATTGAGATAGACCATTGTAGGGGAGCCTCATGCAATCCCATGAGTTCAAGTAGATCAACCATATGTCTCTTGGATTTGAAGAAATAGTCCGTCAAATTTTAATAATTTTTTGGACTCAGGGCACTTGAGAGATTGCACCGATATGGTATGACTCTCGACATTCTGGCACTTTGGGATGCATGACAGGGGCATGCCTAGCATAAAATTGCCCACCTAGATGCGCTCGTGATGTCGGTTTGTGCACACAACGAACCAAATCAATTCTAGCCAATATGGCAACTTTGCATTGCATGCAATTGATGGTTTGTGCAGTAGGCGAAAAAATGCTACCAATTGAAAATGGCTCTGACTCGTCAAAAACTGAAACAAGCCATTGTAGAGGACCCTAACGTGACCCCATGGGTTCAAACGGATCAACCATATGTGTCCTGGATTTGAGGATACAACCCGTCAAATTTTGACAATTTTTTGGACTCAGGGCACTTGAGAGATCGCACCGGTATGGTATGACTCTCGACATTTCAGTGCTTTGGGATGCATGACAGGGGTATGCCTAGCATAAACCTGCCCACCTGAACACACTTGCGATGTTGGGTTGTGCACACGACAAACAAAATTTGACCATTGTGAGCGTGAGGGTGCTCTCGCACCAAACACATATTGTTGTTTATATTCATATTGTTGATTACATATGCAAATATTCATTTAAATTTATAAAAGGGCAGCCACCAAATACAATGAATACACAATAATGAACTGAATACAAGGAGTTTTGTAGGGTTAATTCAACATTTTAGAAATTTTATCAAATCATATTCCACGATTGCAATGTTTTATATCATATATTTTTGTTGTTTATATTCATATTGTTGATTACATATGCAAATATTCATTTAAATTTATAAAAGGACAACCACAAAATACAACGAATACAAAATAATGAACTCAATACACATTTATTGGATCGAATATCGATATTTATATATATAAAAAAGACATGTCTGCCAAGTCAATACAAGTATTACAAACATGTGGCATATGCAATGTCCAAATCGATATACAATAAAAATGTAGAATATATCTACATGTATTGGTCATTCTATGACCAAAAATAACACTACATGATCCTAAACTTGTGGTGGATCATCAAAATCAAGCCTCTTCGATGTAGTACGCGGCTCTGTAGATGGTTGCAAAACCACAATTCAAAAGCCAAGTTAGAATTCTTTTGTAGAAAATAGTTCACAATTAACAACATAACTATGCATTTAACTTTAATTCCTTTGCAATTGAAATGTAGATTACCTCATCGGTTGCTCTAGGAGCTAAAGTCTTCGCTCTCCTCTCCTTGTCACTCTTAGGAGTTTTCTTGAAGACACTTAAATGGATCCACATTATGGTCATAACGCGAAGGGGTCTATTGTAGATTAAATGTACAATTAATACAATGTACTAACATAAATATATCAAAAACACTTAAAAGCTATAATATAGAGAACAATTACATACCTATGCCTGAGATGCTTCTCCAATGGACTGAGGATGGCTAACCATCGATGTAGAAACTGTCGCTATTACCTATACGAAAAATGTTCAAAGATTATTTAAATACAATTAATATAATGATAAGTATTGAAGGTTAAAAACAATTAATTTTACATATCAAACAAAAGTGTATTAGATCCTAAGATGCTTCTCCAATGCACGGAGGAGGGTTCACCATTGATGAGATAGGTATGGATATTTCCTGTATGAAAAAATTATAAGATTATAATATATCACAAGTTCACATGTACGCATGCATATAATCATGAAATCAAGAAAACAAAGTAGAGATGCATACCTCCACCCTCTCTTGATCCATGGGCGAATCAGGTGCATTCAACAAATCCACATAGCTCAATGGCCGCTGTACATGTAAAATAGACAAAAAACACTAATCAATCTACAAACCCCAACTAATACTTGATTTCAACATTTTCAAACAATTTTACAACTAAAAATGTGTTTAATTACCTTCTTCCCATGTTTTGGCATCTTCGACGAATTCTTTTTCTTAGGACAAACCCTAGACGCGGAGGGGGTACCCTTAAAAAATAAAATTAACATGAGATATTAGTACAGATAATAAATTAAACATAATTTTAAAAATCTAAAATGAAATGACATGCATATTCCATCAATACAATACATAAAAAGGGTTGTACAAAATATGATACCGTATATCCTTGTAGGCCAAAATCGATCGCTGAGAGCGTGATGTCATCAATCTGGGACATGTCATCCCCTGTCAACACCTACAAACCAGAAATTGGACCAAGCATTAAAGATAGTTAGTATATCTTGTATTTTTTTGAATTCAAAGTGTACTATTCTATTTTAACATGTTACAAAATTTATACCTCATGCATCAAAGTTGCAGCTATAGTAACTGGGGGAGGAGTATGGGATACCACTGCTACATCCTGAAATGCATATTATTTGTCTCAATTTAAATCGATGTATAAATAAAAATTCATTTATGTAATTACAAATTTAAAGTGATTGATAAATAAAATGTTATGAATTCAAATCAACACACCTGTGTTTGTGGCTCATGGGCAAACACCATGTCCATTAACTCATCTATCAGCGTGAAATTCTCAGTCGTGTGGGCTTGACATCTACTCTCGCAAATCATGCATAGATGAGATGAGGATCCATCTACACCAGCTGCATCATCTATCCCCGAGCATATCCCCAAGCAACTGATACACATATGATGGATGGGCTCTTTGTCACCACCTAATGGCTCATCGTCCAATACAATAGGGTGTGCTAATGATGTCCCATGTTGGATGATGGCACCAGTCAATGATGTGGTTGCCTAAAGAGTCTGTAGCTCCATCAACTCTTTCAGCTCTACTGGGACAGCCTGATCCACCTTGGGTTTGGGTGCTAGGGGGCAGCGACTCTCCACAGGTAATCGCCTATGGGATCCAGGTCTATCTTGGGTAGAGTCACCACCTCTACCATGGAACTCTCTCATGTCAAAATAGTTTGAGCACACATTAAGCACAAACTCACAATATACTTTTCTCAAAAAATATAATGACACCTCATAATTATTACAAGGTGGATCATCAAAGACCATCCACCACCTCTGCCAAAAAAGATTCTTCATTTGCACATTGGTACACCAATGTATGGGAAACCTCTTTGCATTAAGAGGTAATGACTGACCAGTTTTGGGATCAACGAAAAGGGCACATATTTGTTGTTTAGTAATATTTTTGTTTTTTACTCCATCGTATGATAGCCCATCGGTATAGAATTGACGACACGTATCCCTAAATCTTCCCCATTTGGTAATTTGCATGGAAACAACTATGGCACCACTAGGTAATGTTTCTAGGCTAGTGGTGAGGAATGATGCTCAAGTTTAGAAGTTTTCAATTTAACAATCAGTTTATTGATTTTAGACGTATTTTGTCCTAACTGATTAATTAATTGCTCCTATGTTTCGGGTGTGCAGTCAAAAGGAGGAATTGGGGGTTGTTCTTATGTGTTTTCAGGAGGTGCATTTGGTTGTTCTTGTAGGTTTTTCGGGAGATGAATTTGGTTGTTCTTGTTCTGGATTATAAGAATCTGGTTTTTGAAACAAAAAATGAAAAAACCTAATCAAAATTAATGAAATTAAATTCAAAATGTAAAACAAATTGAACAAACGGGAAAGAAAGACAAAAATAAATAAAAACTAACCTTGATCCATAGCTTGAGGACAAATCTAGCACCCCGTTCGTGGTTTAGGAGAGGAAATGAAAAAAAATGAAGTAAAAACGTGCTATTCACGGGTAAATGAGACCCAGTTTTTTTTTTAAAACTTTTTTTATCAGGCACCACGTACGTGGTTATATTTGGATTATTAGCACGTACACGCTCATTTTCCTATAAGCAGTGCATATGCGATCATTTTCCTAGGCATAGCGCGTACGTGCTCATTTTCCTAAAAGCAGCGTGTACGCACTACCTTCTCTAGGATCGGGAAGAACAAACCTAAGCGCGTACGCGAGAATTTCAAATTTTAAAAACGCGTACGTGCTGCTTTTTTTTCCATGTTTTTTTTGGGTGGTGTCCACTTTTCTGACCACCATCTTTGTGCACATACCCTGTTATATCAGGAGAGATGATACCATTGGAAAATTTGATCCTAGATATGATGAAGGCATATTTCTTGGTTATTCCAATGAAAGAAAAGCATATAGATGTTATAACAGGAGACTGCAGAGAATTGTGGAGAGTGCTAATGCCAAGTTGGATGAGCTGAATAAAGGTCAAATTAGAGTTTATGAGCAAAATGATCATAACTGAACCGGTAACACCTTTACCAGAATAGAATGTTGAACCAGTTACTTTGACAGCATCAAAAAATTCAACAGTAACTGCAGAATTGACAAGAGGAACAGAGAGTCAGAAGACTCTGAGGTATGTGAGATTGAATCATTGAGAAGATTATATCATTGGGGATAAGAACAATAGAGTGGTGACAAGAAGAAGACTGACAACTAATGAGGTATGTTTAATTTCTGAAGTTGAATCGGTATCAGTAATTGAAGCATGTAAAGATGAATGTTGGTTGAAAGCTATGGAAGAAGAATTAGATCAAATTGAGAAGAATAACACATGGACTTTAGTTCCTCGGCCTAAAAATAAGAATTTTATTGGAACTAAATGGGTTTTCAGGAATGAATTGAATGAAGATGGTCAATTTGTAAGGAATAAGGCTAGATTGGTTTGTAAAGGATATTCTCAGAAGGAAGGAATTGATTATGGAGAGACTTTTGCACCTATAGCTAGTATTGAAGCTATAAGATTATTTCTTGCCCATGCTACACATAAGAACTATAAGGTTTATCAGATAGATGTCAAGTGTGCATTTTTGAATGGGGATCTTGATGAGGAAGTTTATATTAAGCAACCTAATGGTTTTTCACTTTCAAATGATAAAAACATGGTTTGCGGGTTAAGGAAAGGTTTATATGGATTGAAATAGGCACCTAGAGCTTGGTATGCAAGGTTGGATAAATATATTTTGAAGCTTGGTTTTATTGAGGGTAATGCTGACAGTAATTTATATTATAAGGTCGCTAGTGATGATATATTGATTATTGAAGTATTTTTTTACCACATCATTTTTGGAGGAGAAGATAAGTAATGCATGTAATTTTCTAAGAATATGGAGAAAAAAATTGAAATGTCTATGATTGGGGAAATGAATTTTTTTTTCAGGTTTGCAGATTACTCAGATAGATAAAGGTATTTTCATCTATCAAACTAAGTATGCTAGGGAATTGTTGAAGAAATTTGGTATGGGAGACTCTAAACCGGTAAGTACTCCTATGGTTACAAGTGAGAAATTGACAAGAAAAGATGTTTCTGCACCAGTAAATCCTACAAGATACAAATCTATGATTGAAGGTCTGATTTATTTGAATTAGACTAGGACTGACATAATGAATGTTGTTTGTATTGCATTAAGATATCAGAGTGATCCTAGAGAAAATTATGAGAGTGCGGTGAAAAGAATTTTTAGATACTTGCAAGGTACATCTGAATATGGTTTGTGGTACCCTAAGGACGATGACTTTATTTTTTGTGCATATATAGATGCTGATTGGGCTGGAGATGTTGATGACCAAAATAGTACTTTCGATGGAGATTTCTTTCTTGGAAAGAAGTTGGTTTCATGGATCAACAAGAAACAATCATGTACTTCTTTATCTATTGTTGAAGCTGAGTATGTTGCTACTACTACTAACTATACACAGGTTCTATGGATGAAGAAAATGTTGAAGGATATCAAAGTGCATTGCACTGGACCGATAGTTATTCACTGTGATAACTCTGTTGCTATTGACATATCAAAGAATTTGGTATTTCATTCGAAGACAAAGCACATATCTATCAAGTATAACTTTTTGAAGGAGAAGGTGGAAGAAAATGAAGTTAGATTGGATTATGTGAACACTAAAGAGCAGATTGCAGATATTTTCACTAAACCTTTGCCTAAAGAATCATTTGAGTACCTGACAGACAGGTTAGGGTTTTCTTCCCCTCTGACAGAGAACCGATTAATGTTATTTGGCATCAGTTCGGTATGCATTATCAGAGATATCATTGATTATGAAACTGATGTGGGGATGCTACTGCTCAGGGGGAGTAGTTAGCCTTGTGATTTAGTGGTTTATATTTTTTCTTTGATATTTATGTCAGATTTCTGGCATTGATGTCAAAGGGAGAGAGATATATGTGAAAAATAGAGCTTTACAAAGATATCATTCACAGGAGGATTTTGGTTTTTGCTTCAGAACTTCATTGCTATATCTTTCAGTGGGAGATTGTTGGTTGTCTTCCATTGGGGGAGACTTGTTTGGCATTTCTTGGTACCTAGATGTTTTTCACATCTAGTATTGCCATCAATACCAAAGGGGGAGATTGTTGGCCATTTGGAGAATTTGATTATGTGTTGCATTGATGTTTTGTCATTGATGTCAACACTAGTTGTTTTGGCTACTTTACCGGCACCCTTTTGGTCCCAATAGGTTGTGTGGTTTCTGGTTGGATTGGATCCAATATGATCCAGTATGCTCCAGTATGTTTGGGTTATGGGATTGGATTATTCATGCTATTCATGTTCATATTCAGTCAGTTGATTTTGATCTGGTGATCGAATTCTATTCTGCTTGCTAGAAAGCTTGGTTTGTGGTTCCTGCGAGGGTTTCACCGATAGAGCTTTGATGAAGATCTTTGATGATATGCATAAGTGGTGTTGGTGTGGCTTCTAGTATGGATTCAAGATGCTGATGGTGATCATGTTCAAGACTTGGTTGGCGAAGATTATTTCTTTAGCGTGTGTGGACCTAATTTGGGTCCCGATGTATCTAGGTTATGGACCAGCTTAATGTAACATGTGGATTGGACCTCTCGATGTGTTTTCGAGATGTCTTATGGGTTGGATATTATTTGTTTGGTCATAGGCTGACATTTTTTGTAATTATGTAATTGTATTATTGTCTAGTGGCTGACCTGATTGTTTATGGTCAAGGGTTTGTATATATATGATGTAAGATCTCATTGTAGATAATCATGTAATAGGAAAGGGATATGGATATGTAATGAGAGAATAATGTAATATCATTCAGGCAGAGGATTTGGTCGATCATTGGAGATTGAGTTGGATTTATGTAAGAGGATTCAGTCCTCTGGTATTGAGCTTAACCAAAACTATACTCAGACATAGGAGATGCTATCTTTGCAGTTCATTCATTCTTCCGGATTTTAGTCTGGATTTCTATGTAGTCAGTGAGACTCCTTTTGCGATAAGAAGTGCGCTCTAGTATGTTGGCTTTGTTGCAAGTGGAGGCCCCTCAATTGTAATTCACATACTTACTGCATAAGTATTATCTGACTGTGTGTAGGCTTCTCACCATGATTTTTCCATTTACCAGGTTTTCCACGTACAAATCTTGGTGTCATGTGGATGGTATTTATTCTTTGATTGTTGTTTATTCTTAATTAGTTTATCTGCTATTCTGGTATTTGGTTTAAGCATTCAGGTATTAATATTTTGGGTTCTAGTATTAAAGTTTTAAATTGATTAAGGTTTCGGTAATCTGAGACAATTGATTCACCCTCCCCACCCCTCTCAGTTGTCTTCTTGTTATTTGAACTGTCTAATATGTGGTCACATTAAGAATACACTTTTAGACTTAAAAGTGGTAAACACTCATAATTGACTAACATTATCTAGACTTAACATCTTTCTTAGTGTGTGTTGTTTAAGCCTAGCCCAAATTGTATGTTTCTTTGTGAATCATGTAATTGCATGCAATAATTATAGCTCACCAAATTCAATACAAGTGAAAAATCTATCTAAAGGAAAGCTAAAAAGAAACAATCTAAAAGCACAAACAACAAGTGCCATGTAGTGGCGGGTACTTTCCATTTTAATATTGTAATAAGATAAGTAATAAATATAATAAGATAATTATATATAAAATAGAAATAGGAATTGTCAATGTAATTGTAACTTTGGATTATATGATTATATGTATTGTAATTTGATTTTAATTTTAATTTTAAGCTTAAGCAATGGTGTTGTATTAGAAGGGTAAGATACATTGTAATAATATTCAATTATATTCCATTTACAATTGTTAGAGTACAAGATAACCCTACCCAACTAAAATAAATAATTTTAATACTATAATAACTAAAATATTATTATTGTAAATATATTATTATTATTATTATTATTAACATATATTAATAATAATATTTTATTACAAAATTTAATATTATTAAATTGTATGAGGATAACCTTAACCTAACTAAAACTATATATAGAGAGCACCAAAAAAATTGAATTATGGTAATAGAACATTTATTTTTGTGCATATCTTTCACATTTGCCTCTACAAAGATATGAAAACCCAAGAAACCCTAAATATTTTCATGGCACATATGAACATTTTTAAAAAATTTGAAAAGGAAAAGGAAAGGAAAAATGAAATAGTCTAAACATTTAAGAAAAAAAATGGTTACAAGAAATCTTGAACAACATTGTATTTGTGCATAAACCTAATTCAAGAATGTATAATAATAATAATAGTTAAGAAAATAATAATATAATTGTTCAAGAATTAGTTAAGAAAATAATAATAATAAAACAATCTAATTTGATAATTTATTACAATTTTGTACAATCCATATGGATAGAAGTATTCCACCAATAAGATTACAATAAAATCATAATTATTAAAATTATTATTTATTTTTTCATTACATGTGTTATAATAAATATAGAAAAAAAATTAAAATGCAAAAAAAAAATTATGTCATAATTCATTCTTCAATATTCAATTTGAGTTATATTAGTTAATTATTTTATATTGTTTTAACTTTATTCTAATGAAAATTATAAGATATAGAAGACAAAAATTTGAATATTAAGTCTTTATTAAATGTGGAGTACTTATTTCTTTTAAATCTAAATTGATTAATTAATTAGCATCAAAATATTTTAATGAACAAGACTAAATATTATTTTAATGACTTAAAAATTTGCCTAAAATAACTCATGTAGAAAGTGGATCCAGAAATTCGGTAATATGCATCTTAACTATTGAAAAATTATAAAAAAAGTATGGAAAGAAAAAATTCATCCATATAATTGATGGAAAAGAAATTGAATAATAACTAGTTAATGAAAATTGGGTTCAATCGATTCCAATAGTATTAGCCTAAAGACAAATAATTTAAGATTAGGCATTCTTAATAAAATATAATTGAAGGTATGGATATAATTCAATGCATAGAGGAAGTTTAAAAAGATTGAGCATGCATTTAAAGAATTGTCATGGTATTTTAGTGGAATTGCATTCTCAACCAGCATACACACTATTTTATCCTTGCAACGTAGAAAAGGATACAAGCATTCATACACAAAGACCCACACATCATCTCAAAATGTCGACTGGTAAATAATTATGGACGAGTTCACATTTTTAAGCAAGTTATACACAAAACGACTGATATAACACCTCGAAAGAATGTGGTCTCATTGAATGCCATGACTGTAAGATATACACAAAATGATATTGTTGAAAAGACTTTAGATGTCTGTTTATTCGAAATGTTGTAATCTATTATGTAAAGACTGAGATGTCGACATCTATGTATGCTGACATGTTTTCATAAAAGAAAAGAAGACTTTAGAAAGTTTCAAGCAAATCTAATTGGCAGTCGTAAGGGAAAAATGCCTGTACCATGCATGCAACGTATGGGTGCTTATTTTATTAGATATTATAGTTGGAAATATTTTGATCGTCAAGTATACAAAATCAGACACATTAGTTCGTATGGGTCAGCTTTAAACCCCACACACTGAGCAACATAAATTAAGTTTAAAGAATGTTAGTCAACTCTAAGTGTCTAATGCTTTTAAGTCTAGAAGTGTATTCTTAGTGTGACCACACACCTTAAGCAACATATTAAGCCAAAAAAATGTCAGTCAACTCTGGATGTTTAACTCTTTTAAACCTAGAAATATAAGCTTAATGTGTGTGATTTAAGCCATTCCTACAAATATGTGAATCTTTTTTATAAAATACTTCAAAGAGATGTCATCCTATGGAATGCAGCCATTGCTAGATATGCACAAGATGGCTACTCTAGATGAGATTCACTGGGCCTAGGCAAGATTAAATGTTGAAAAATTATGAGAATAATGACATTTTGAATTTGACTTTTGGTATTATTGAAACATCTTAACTAGGATGCCAAATAATTGCTAAACTTAAGCTTGATAGGTTGATACTTGTTTTGTCTTTTTGTCAGTGTAAATTTTATTGTTGATAGACATGGGCCAATAATGCAACAATCATGTCCAATTTTTCTTATTTAATATAGGGATTCCAAGGGAGTGTGGGTAATAGGTGGGATATTTTATGATGGAAAATAATTTCCAAAGACATTTGAGAAATATGCAAGGTCCTTGAAGAAAAGTTGTTGGTGAATGACTATGATGCAGGAGCATCAGGCAGTTTCTTTTATTTTTCTTGTTTCCCTAATTTGTTTTTGTTAATCTTAGTTTAATTTGACTTCGCTGAGATGCTAGATTTAGTTTCTGAGGACGTAGCTATTATGGACGTTGAGGAGAAATGGTACCGAACATATTGTTTAGAGGTTCTTTATCACTGTTTTGGAAACGAGAATGGAAGAGATAGCAGAGGGTGACACAATGGCAACGATCGGAGGTGGAAGACAAAAGCATAATGGTTTGAAGTAAGATTGTAGAAGATTGAATAGAGGAAAAGAGGAGTTTTTGAATCTAAAGACCTGAAGATAGAGCTTGGACCATTGAAGAAGAATCAATTAGGAAAATATGACATCAATTTATTTTTGGATCGGAGTAAAAACAGAGGATGGCAAAGGGGGAATGGGTAGGGAGAAGTAATATCATTTTGTAGAAGACCAATTAGGATAGTGAATATGATCTAGCCTGACAGAATGGCTTGCAAGAGCTCTATGACATAGTGTGGAGACAAGGAGGTCTGATTTGAGGTTGAAGCAAAGAGTTAATTGGGAGGTGTGACCATGGTTCACTGAGGAACCAGTCAGAGGATTCAAGAGAATCAAACGTACGAATCAGACCTTGCTTGGGTCGAATAGATAGGAGAGTATTGTCAATGCTCTATAGACAATTTTGTCCTCATTTACACAAATAAATGAAATTCTATTTTGTTGCTCCCATTTCTAGGTTGACCATGTACCATTTGTGGATCTGTTTAAATCTAATGTTCCTGTCGCATCTGTTCATATGTATAAGTTAATTTTCTAGGAACTAGAAGTTGCTTAGAGTTTAAAGTTCCTGTCACCTTTGCTAACAGGAATAGTTTGTGGAGTTTGGACTGTTGATAGTCATCACTTGTCATTGTTTTGAAAATCGTCACCCATCATTTGGTATTAGAGCCCTAAAAGATCTAGGTAGAGGAGGTTAGTTAATATGTTCAAAGGGTTCTGGGACAAATAGGTGACAAGGTAACAAGAAGAATGTGGGTGCCAAAAGATGAGGCTGAAGAAAAAGAGAGAAGTCGTAGGTGAAGTATCAAGAAAATAAGTAGAGAAAAAAATAGCAAGATGCAGCAGCAAGTTAAGAAAGAAGGAAAGCTCCAAAATCAAAGACAAGATGAAAGTGAATATGTAAAGCAAGATTCAGAATGGGATAAAGAAATGGTGAGTTAAGAATTTATTTTGGGAAGTGTAAGCTCATGGTACAACAATGGTTAATGATCCGAATTATGGATTCGGATGGCAATATCTGAGTGAGAACCTGTGGTATTGTAAATTCTGTTTACAAGAACCAGAAAGCATGGAATTGAAGCAAGCCAAAAAGTAATCTATTCCATTCGAAAATCCAACATATAGAAGTTCACGAGATTCCAAGGGTCACAAAAACCTCTTGAGAATCGAAGTCCAACAGTCACATTTGTTCATTACATAATAAAATCTAAAAACTAAGAAATTTTCAAAAAACTATATGAAATTTTATCCTAACTTCAACTAGGCATAACTCTCTGCTCGGGACTCAAAATTACGATCTGTTTAACTCATTGGAAAGTTCTCCAAGAGTTGTAGATGAGATTTTGAAATAAGAATCATTGCTTGCTAGGCCTAAAAATGGCCACAAGACCTTAAAAAATGCAATTTACTAAGATATAAACAAACTAAAAAATATAATTCAATTTTTCTTCTGATCATTACTCCCCCCTTGGAAAGCAATGTGCCCCATTGCATCAACACTTTGAATGAGATGAGGAAAACATTCTTGAAGCTACTCTCTGGTAAACCACTTTCCTTGTTGAGCAATCTGCCCTGCTCGAACCACTTTGTACAAGTAAATCTACTGTTGTTTAAGTGTTTTCACCATGGTGTCCACAATTTGATCACATTGGAATGGGGTAGCTCCTTTTGGATTCAATTCTGTAGTGGAGATTGTTTCTGCCACATCTTCAACATCTAATAGTGGAGGAAAATATGGCTTCAAGAGTTACACATTGAAGACTGGATGGAGACCCGGAAATGGAGGTAAATTAAGCTCAAAAGCATTATCACCAACTTGCTTGATGATGGTGTATGGCCCATAACGTAGAGGATGAAGCTTCCTATTGGCACCTTGCAATCGTTCCTTCTGGATATGCAACCACACCTTGTCCCCGACTTAAAAATTATGAGGAGTACGATGCTCATCATGTCTCTCCTTATACTTCTTATTGGTGTGTTCTAAAATTTCATGAACTTGTTGTTGTAGATGATGAATTCTATCGATGAACTGGGTTGCCTTATCTTCCTCCTTACCAACATGTGGAACCAGATCAGGTTGAATAAGTGGTATGGCAACGTCCATGGGTCCAAGTGGTTGATAACCAAGACAAACCTCAAATGGGTTGTGGCTAGTTGAACTGTGAATTGCCCTGTTGTAGCTATGTTGAACATATGGAAGACCTTCATCCCATGTGCGAGGATGTTTTGAGTGGTACATTCGTAGGATGTGTATGATCATCCGATTCACTACCTCTGTTTGGCCATCTATTTGAGGGTGGAAAGCAGTAGACTTTGTCAATTTTGTGTCCATCTTTTCCCATAGTGTAGACCAGAACTTACTAAGAAACCTACTGTCTCTATCCGAGATAATGGTATTCGGTAGACCAATATGAACCCAAATGTATTCAAAGAATAGCTTTGCAGTGTCCTCTGCGGAAATTATTTTTTTACATGCCACTTTCACTACCATTTTCGAGAACCTATCTACCACAACATACACACAATCATGGCCTCTTTTGGTGGTAGGAAGACCAAACATAAAGTCCATAGAAACTGAGTGCCAAGGTTTTTCAGGAATAGGAAGTGGTGAGTACAGCCCAAGTTTACGATTGGCAGGCTTAGCAATAGCACATGCGGTACAATCTTGAATATATGAAATAACATCATTCCGTAATTTTGGCCAATAGAAATACTTCTGAAGTATAGCAGTAGTCTTATCTATACCAAAGTGACCAGCAACCTTACTATAGTGAGCTTCCCATATCAACTTTTTGCGTTCTACATTAGGCACACAAATTTGGCCAAGGTGACAAAGCATTCCATCCTACAAATAGAAAACATTCACTTGCTGTCCCTTCACTAATTGATTATAAACATCTGAAGCAAGCCTAGGCTTCAGTTTGATGACCATATGAGTTCAAAACCATACTTATGGCTACAATTGGAGGCCTGCTCAAACAGTCTGCTACTTTGTTAGTACTTCCCTTCTTGTGGCGAATATTGAGGTGAAATTGTTGAAGATATGCTGACCATCATTGATTTCGATCATTCTACAACTTCCCTTGTGTTTGCAAAAATTGAAGGGGTTTGTGATCTATGTGGATGACAGTCTCCTTACCCAGAATGTAATGTTTCCATTGCTTCTAGGCTTGAACAATAGCATACAGTTCCTTGTCGTAAGTAGCATATCGACGCACTGTATCGGAAAAAGTATGACTGTGATATGCAACTGGATGACCATTTTGCATGAGGATTGCCCCTAGAGAATATTCTGATGCATCTGTTTGTATTTGAAATGACTTTTGCAGGTCAGGAAGAGATAAAACTGGTGCAGAACATAACCTTCATTTTAGCCCCTCGAATGCTTCTTGTTGAGCACTTGTCCATTTAAAATTTGCTTGTGTCCCCCCCCCCTCAATGATGGATTTAGAGGCCAAGACAGATGGAAAAATCCCAACACAAATCTGTGATAAAAGTTTGTCAACCCGAGGAAACTTCATAAATCTGTGAGATTTCTAGGAGACGACCAGTCCTTAATCACTTGTATCTTCTTCGGATCAACATGGACACCTTCACTATCAATAAAATATCCTAAGTATCTGATACTCTGCATACCAAAGGAGCACTTTTCTTTGTTTGCATAAAGCCCATGATCTTGTAGGGTTGAGAGAACTTTTTCCACATGTTGCAAATGTTCCTCCCAAGTTTTGTTGAAGATGAGTATGTCATCAAGATATACCACCACAAAGGAATCAGTGAATGGTCTGAGTATATCATTCATCATTCTCATGAATGTCACTGGAGCATTTGTTAGACTGAAAGGCATCACTAGCCATTCAAACAATCCCTCTTTAGATTTGAAAGTTGTCTTCCACATCGGCTGATTCAATTAGTACTTGATGGTACCCTGATTTCAAATCAATTTTGGTGAAGAATCGGACCCCTCTAAGCTGGTCCAAGAGGTCATCTATCCGGGGAAGTGGATACCTATTTTTGACTGAATTTTTATTCAAGGCCCTATAGTCAATACAAAGTCTCCAGGTTCCATCCTTTTTCTTTGCTAGAACAATGGGGCTGCCATAGGGTGATGCACTTGGACGAATATGTCCCTTCTCAATCAATTCTTGTATTTGCCTCTTGATCTCATTATTCTCTAATATTGACCTATGGTAGACTGTTTCATTAGGTAATGGAGTTCCTGGTATCAAATTAGTAGTATGTCTCACTTGGCCATGTGTAGGTACTCCAGTTGGTAACTTAAATAGATTTTCATATTTCATCAAAATTTGATCCATTGATATTTTCTGCAGTGTTGTGGTGTTTGTGATGGTATGGGAATTATAAACTGTTTTTCTTTCTTCTTCAGAACAAATCATCAATAAAATGAATGTTCCCATTTTGGCAACCAACCTCTTACATTGCTTGACACTAATCAAAGAGGTAGTGTATGCAGGGCTTACCTCTGGTATTCGGTATTTCTGCTCTCCTAATTTGATGGTCACACTGCGAGGCCTGGACTCATAAACACTATGTCGTTGGTACATATATGGTTGTCCCAACAAAACATCACAAACATCTAAGGGAGCCACATCACATAGTACCTCATATTTGAAAGGCTTTATGGAGTATGAAAGGTGACACTGCTAGTGCACCTGGATATCTCTTCCTTGACTAACCCATCCCATTGAATAGGGTTATAGGTGGGTTGTTGTTATCAGATTCAGTCTCTTCACAGTCTCTGCTGATATTAGGTTCTTTTGACTTCCTCTATCAATGATAAAGTGCAGGGATTTTCCTCCGACCCACATTTGTGAATGGAACAATCTCTCCTCATCCTCCCTAGGCAATATTCTTGTAGTAGCTACCGTGGCATATGGATCAGCCTCAATGACCTGTTCATGATTTCCTTTTGTGCAAGTTTCTGCTACCTTAGATTCTACCTTGTCTTCATGCATCTCCATCATTAATCTTTTTATTGTTCTGCAATCCTTTGTATTATGCGAGGGACTCTTATGGAATTCACACCACATACTGTTTTCTTGTGTCTTCTTCATACTCCATGTCTTTTTTTGTTGGTGAATTGGGAGAGGGGTCCTTAGAGGTTTGTTTCCATGTAGTTTTGCCACCTTCACCCTTCCATCTATTGTTTGCGAAATTATCCCTCCTTCCTTTCTGTTTGAATTTCTCCTCAATTTTGGTAGCAAATTTATATGCGCTAGGTAAAGTCTCTATGTTCAGGAATTCCATTTCGGTTTGGATGTACCTGTGGAGTCCACCCTGATATTTCAAAACTCGGTGCTTCTCACAATCTTTGATGCCAAGATTTGCTGCTAAGGCATGAAACATATTAGTATATTCCTAAATAGTTTGGTCCTTCTTTTGTCAAAGCAATTGCCACTGCATATATTTATGTTCATATGTATCAATAGGAAAATATTCTTCCTTTATGTGCTCCATGAATTCTCCCCATGTGGGCTTTTGATCAAAAATAAAAGTGCTGCCATTTTCTGTTGCCGTGGATGCTAACTTTGCTTCCCATAAATCTTTCACATGATTTTCAGCTTTGAGGAGAGCGAAAGTTATCTTTTCTTCATCTGAAAACTGATTGACAGAGAAATGTCTCTCTAGTTTTGAAACCCAATCATCAACAACATCTGCATCGATCTTTCGTTGAAATGTGGGTATATCAAAATTCACTTGCACCTTGAATGGCGTATGCCCTGTGAATGGAGGGTTTGCTTGTGACCCATGACTTTCCAGCATTTGCTTGAACTGCTCCATCATTTCTTCATGTTGTTTTGTTAGTGCATATGCAACTAATACTTTAATGTCATCGTCGGTCTGCAACTTAGCCATCTACGATCGTGTGCGTCTCAATGTGAGGTAGTCTGAAGGATTCCTTGTTTCCAACCCCAATCTTTGATATGTTGATCACATGTGATATGACATACAGAAGCGAACTTGCTCTGATACCACTGATCCGAATTATGGATTCGGATGACAATACCTGAGTGAGAACCTGCGGTATTGTAAATTCTATTTACAAGAACCAGAAAGCATAGAATTGAAGCAAGCCAAAAAGTAATCTATTCCATTCGAAAATCCAACATATAGAAGTTCATGAGATTCCAAGGCTCACAAAAACCTCTTGAGAATCGAAGTCCAACAGTCACATTTGCTCATTACATAATAAAATCTAAAAACTAAGAAATTTTCAAAAAAACTATATGAGATTTTATCCTAACTTCAACTAGGCATAACTCTGTGCTCGAGACTCGAAATTACGAGTCGTTTAACTCGTTGGAAAGGTCTCCAAGAGTTGTAGATGAGATTTTGAAAGAGTAGTCACCGCTTGCTAGGCCTAAAAATGGCCAGAAGACCTTCAAAAACGCAATTTACTAACATATAGACAAACTAAAAAATATAATTCAAATTTTCTTTTGACCAGTTAAAGGAAGGAAACCAAGAATATGGTTGGTGTTGGCCATTAAAAAAGAAGTTGAGGTGGCCCTTAAAAATGATTGTTAAGAAAAGAGAAAAGCAAAGGATGGCTATCATGAAAAGGGAAGATGAGAGTATGAGAGAAACCCATAGAGGTTATGACAACAAAGAGTTGCCAAGTGAGTAACAGGCATTGGAAGAGGTGAAGGATGTTCTCATGGTGGAGAACAAGAAGAGAGACAAGAAAGAATGGAGAGAGGAAGAAGTAGAAAAAAGCACTCAAAGGAAGAAGTAAAGAAGAGAGGAGGGTGTCCATAAAGGACACACTCATAGAGACTTTGTGGTCTCTTGTTTTATTTGCTAATTTTGTGTTTGAGTATATGTATGTAGGTATAATAATTCTTATCGGGAAGGTCAAGAACAAGACCTTGAAGTTGGAAAGTGAAGGGGCAAGTAGAGCATCCATAAACAACGATGAAGGTGAAAAAGAGAAGAGACCAGTCGCAGCAGTTAATAAAGAAGATATATACAAAAAAAGTTTGTAGTAGTCCACCAAAGAGAGGTACAGTGCAAAGTACTGAGGATGATGCTAAAGGCTTTCAGCTAGGTCAAGAAGACATTGAAGATGCCGTAGAGTTTCATGATGCCTTAAAAATTGGTGTGGATGTTAGGAAGAGAATCCTACAGAAATGAAAAATTGACAAGCAATGAAGTCAAGGATGAAATCAAATCTAGATAACAGACTAGTGCATAGGTGAATGGAAATAAAATGCTGATTTTGGTTATGTATGTAGAAATAAGAATATAGATATTCAAGTTAATAAGGAGAAAAGAAAATTGGAGAATGATGAATATAAAGTACCAAGTTAGCTTAAGAAAATAGTTGTTGAGGGGTAGTAGATAAAGTGTAAACAAGAGGTTGCTTATGGTGGAGTTTCTAGAAGAAAACAAGTTCAAAGCATGAAAGATATGAAAAAGTTGAAGTGGAACGAAGAACATAGGGCAAGTTGTCAAGAAAGGAGAAATTAAGGAGATTGTTTTAGGGAGGAGAAAAAAATAAAATTAGTCCATAAATCAGGAGAGCAAGTGCAACAATAAAAAGACATCACCCTAAAGCCAAGGGAAACAAAGTGTGAATAATTGAGTGTAGGATAGTAGTAGATGACAGTGGTGTTGCGAGATATGGTGATAAGGAAACACTTCAAGAAAATGTAAGATGTGAAGAAAAGATTGAGTCTATGGGTGAAGTGGTAACATTGGAGAAAGGTAGCTTAGGACAACAAGCTAAAAATTATTTAGAAGAGGTGAAGAAAAGAGAAGAGCTAAAAATTATTTAGAAGAGGTGAAGAAAAGAGAAGAAGCATTGTCACACCAAAAGAAAAATGATGGTTAGGAGCATGTAAGAGAATTTAAAAATAAGGAAAACAAAAGTCAGAAACTCAGATTACACAAATACAAGTATGGAGCAGAACTAGAGGAGGAGTTGGACAAAGGGAATGATACATAAGAGTGGACATCAAAAGCATGGTATGATGAAGGCTTGAAGAGTGAAAAAGTAAAGGAAGGTGCAGAAGCAGATGTGGTACAATACTGACTGAACACACGAAAGAAACAAAAATATATGACGAAGAAACTACAAAAAAGAAATTGGAAAATGGTATAGCATGTAATAACAGTGAGGAATTTAGGAATGGATGAAGAAGCTTGAAGGTGTGAAGACAAATGAGATAGTGAAGGACACAGAAATGAAGAGTGAAGTTGTTGATAAAGAAGTTAATGCAGTAATACAGGGAGAGAGGAGAGGTATATTTGTTGGCATTTCTTCTGGACATTATTTTGCAATCATTTTACAAGTTGAATGTTGAGAAATTTGAAACAAAATGTGAAATAGTATATGTAGCTTTTAGTAAAGCCATTGAGGATTATGATGTTCATAATGAATTTGAAAATGATTTGATGTCGAAGAAGTTAGCTACTGGAGAGGCATGGTTGGACCAAATAATCACTGAAGTCGTCAAATGTGAAAATAAAATTGTAAGTACCGATTTATAAGCTATGAAAGACTTTAAAGTTGAAAGACATCTATGGACAAGGTAAATAAGTTTGGAGACTTGGAAATCTTAAGTTCCATATAATAGTTTGTATTGATAAGTGGGCAAGAATATTTTGGAGAAGAATGGTATACAGTTCAGAGTGTAAATCTATGTATGGAGCAAAGCCAATTGCACAACGATGTTGGGAAAAGACGAAGAAAAGAACGGAGGGGAGGTAGTTGTTAATTGCTACTTCCATGTGCAGGAGCACATGCTTTCTTTAGTCTCCTAGGAAGTTTGATATAGGAGCATCAAACAATTTATTTCATTTTTCTTGTTGACCTGATTTGTTTTTGTTAATCTTAGTTTAATTTGACTTGGCTGAGTTGCAAGATTCAATTTTCGAGGGTAATTATGGATGTTGAGGAGAAACAGTATTGAATGCATTTTTTAGAGGTTCTTTATTGCTGTTTTGGAAACGAGAATTGATGAGACAACAGAGGGTGACAATGTGGCAACGATCGTAGGAAGAAGACAACCATAATAGTTCAAAGTGAGATTGCAGAAGATCGAATAGAGGAAAGAACGAGTTTTTGGATTTGAAGACATGAAGATATAGTTTGGACCATTAAAGAAGAATCAATTAGGAAAATATGACAACGATTTATAGAGTTTTAAATGGAGTAAGAATAGAGGATGGCGAAGAGGGAATCGACAGGAGACGTAATATCATTTTGTAGAAGACCAATTGGGGCAGTGAATATGATTTGGCCTAATAGAACGGCTTCCAAGAGATCTGTGACATCATGTGGAGACAAGGAGAACTGATTCGAAGGCAAAATTGATGCCAATTTTCTCCTTTATCATGTTAGCAATGATGAGCGTTATCGTCTTCAAATCAAATAATACAATTGAAGGAGGTGCATTGACTTGGTTTGTAAAACATGTAGAATGTTGCTAGCGACACAGGGGAAGTTGTGAGTTATTATGTTACATCCTGTATTGAAATGATGATAAAGAGTGTAAAATTCACAAATTGTGGTTTGGACAAATCAAAACTCATCGACACTTTGGATTGAGTTCATAACTTTTGTTAGGATGTCTATGGAAGTCATGAAGTTATTCTAAATCAATGAGGAAGTTTGTTAATAAGTTCAAAAAATTAGTGATATAAAATTTGTTGACGAAAATAGCTATCCAATTCTTAGGATATATCAAAACATCATTATCTCTTATACATTGTAATATGATTGAACATTTTGAAACTAGATAACATTTCCTTCATTAACGAAAATAGCTATCCAACTCTTAAGATCTATCAAAACATCATTATCTCTTATACATTATAATATGAGTGAACATTTTAAAACTAGATAACATTTCCTTCATTAACAATAATTCTCAAATTCAATATTTCTATCCAAAAGACGAACAAAGGCAAATCGATAACATCCACCGGTATTTTTACCGCGTTGGTTGGCAAGTTTCCTTGAAGCGCCTATATAAGTTGGCAGTTCCCCCAAAGTGCCGATAGAAGTTATGTATGGAGTCTAAAATAGCTATGAATTATCTATTAACACAGTCTTAAAAGCCATCTTCAAATGTTGATGATGAAAGGAAACTTTGACTTCAGCATCATCTCAAAATGGCGACCAGAAAGTAATTCTAGATGAGTTCACATTTTTAAGCAAGTTATGATTCTGGAATGCCACGACCACAAGCTATATACAAAACGACTGATAGAACACCTTGAAAGAACGTCGTCTCGTGGATGCCACGACCGCAAGATATACACAAAACGGCATTGTTGAAAAGGCTTTAGAAAGTTTCAAGCAAATGCAATTGGCAGTCGTAAGGCCAATATGTCGCAATGCATGCAACGCATGGATGCTTATTTTGTTAGATATTATGCTCTCATCGATAAGTATGCAAAATATAAAAACAGAAACCAGACACATTAGCAAGTATGCGAATCATTTTACAAAATGCTTCGAAGAGGTGTCATCTCATAGAATGCAGTCATTGCTAGATGTGCATGATATGGGTACTCTAGAAAACGTGATCATTGAAACATCTTGACTAGGTTGCCAAATTATGAGGAGAATGACATTTTGGATTTGTCCTTCGTTATCATTGAAACATCTTGACTAGGTTGCCAAATAATTGCTAAATTAAAACGTGATCGGTTGATCGCTGTTTTTGTCTCCTGTGAGTGGAAATCTAGTTGTTGATGGATATGGGCAAACTATGCAACAAAGATGTCCAACTTTTCTCATTCCGTATAGGGATTCCAAGGGAGTGTGGGCAACATGTAGGATATTTTATGATGGAAAATATTTTTCAAAGAAATTTTACAATTATGCAAGGTGTAAATGAAAGATATCTAGTTGATACAGTTGGAGTGTATATTTTTCAAAGAGAAAGTTGTTGGTGAATGACTACTTTTTTTATGTCAATGATCAATGTATCAATTTATGGGTGTTTTGCAATGTTTGATCCTTTTCATGCTTCAGATTTGTATTTTTCTTTCCAATGCAAAGACATTCAGATAACTTTTATCTTCACACTTTCTATGGACTGGTTTATGAACTTGTATATTTTTATAAAGACAATAAAGAAAACAATTGAATCGTATGTTTTGGGTGACCTATGTTATCATTCCTAATTTTTGATATGTTAAATTATTTATTCCTTTGTGCATTTGTGTAATCTATTAGTTTTTTGTTTAAATGATATATATGTAATTGATATAACACAATCATACCCTAGTATTTTGGTTTGAATGTGCCAAGGTAACTTCTTTCTTCATATGTCAAAATATGTTTTCCTTCTTTCATCATTGTTTCATATCAAAACATTATTTGTAAAACCCCCTTGTAATTGTTATCAATTATGAAATTCTATTTGGTATTTGTATGTCTTCTAGTATGGTTTCTGTTATCCATTCTCTTTTAGCTTTATGTTTTATCCTTTGTGTACTTTTAGGTTTAAAGTACACAAAAACCTCAAAAACCCTCATCATATAAGGGGACTGCCCCTCTCAAATGCATAGGAAAATTGCTATCCTAGTAACAACTTCTTTAATTGTTAGTGCTCATTTGATTAGTCACTTTAAAATCTATAGTGATAAATTTATTTACTGATAATAATTCTTTGAAGAAACAAATCTTAAATTAAGAAATGATTCATCAAGTTTCCTTATGGCCCTTCCAAGTGGGTAGCTTTGAGTTGAATTGCCATATTTTAAATCCCAAACTCTCGAATTGCAAATTCTTTAATTATTCAACAACAATCCATATTGAGATGCAAGAGAACTCTATCAAGTTGTTTGATGACCTTCAAAAGAGTATAATTCTTGATCACAATCTTATAAATTCACTAGACAACAATAAATATTGAGGTCAACACCAAATCCCTTACCTATCTCTAAAAACCAATCTTCATAATGCATGTTTTCTTTAAATCTACCAACACCAACAAAGAAAGCTAAAAGGAAAGAAAAAAATTGAAGCCATGAATGCTTCTTGTGCTAAGAACATTTCAAAGTATGAAACTAACTTGAGATGATCGAAATTCCTCCAACCTTTGGTGTCACCTGTTAGATATTGGCTAATATGTTGTCATTGATGTCAACATATGTGACATATGTGAAGATTGTCGATGAAGAGATTGTTGGAAAGTTTTCTGTGTATTCCAATGTTGCAGTTTGATTGAATGAGTTGGTTTAGCCTATGTATTGCAAATGAGTTGATGCGGTTTAAAGGGTTTCTAGTATGTTGTTTGTAGATGGTTCATTCCCATTTGCAGAGGTTTGTATGATGATTTGATTGAGTTATGAGATTAAATATTGAGGATGTTATTCAGTTGTTTGTGTTATCCGGTATTCTGGTTTGTGCTCTGTATTGCTCCGAGATTGCTATATCTTTGGTTGTTGATGTGTGGAATGTGTTCTAGACGTTGATGTGTGTCCTTAGTTAGCTTGGTCCATGATCTAGATATCCACAAGTGAATCTTTCACGTTGACAGTCACTTATGTTGATGTTCTTGATCTCCAATAGAGAGATGATGATGATTCTGATGATCTGAGTTGTTGCAGTTGTTGTGATGCAATTCACGTTACTTGTGAATCTTTTCATCGTGCTCTATGCGTATTGGTGGTCTGCATTGATTATTGTGCACGTTATTGAAGATTTTACTTGTCTGGTGATGTTCTTCGTGTTATACAATATTATTGGTGGTCGTAGCATATTGCAGATGATTGAGGCGTAATTGTTGGAGGTGTTGCATATTTGTGGTATTGATTTGGGTCTTGACTATATCTTAGTTGACATTGTTTTGGTCTGCATGTTATTTTGTAGCATGTGAGGATATTATTTTGTAATTGGTATTGAGGGTTTAGCCGACCTTGAAATATAGGTTGAAGGGTTTGTATAAATATATGTAATAATCTTGTAAGATGTATGTCTACGAGTGTCTACATTGTATATGTGAGTGCATGATTGAGTTAGATGTGTGAACAAGTTATTTGAGCTTTCAGAAGTGTGGAGAAGAGAAGTATTGCAGAGGAGACTATGTGCTTAACTGGAACTGTACTCAAGCATATGGAGATGCTATTTTCATAGTTCAGATGATTTGGATTGTACTCCAAATGTTTTTTTAAGTCAGTGAGACTTCCTATAAGGCAACGCGTCTTCCCTTAAAGTTGTAGCCTTTCTAGGTTTCTTATTTTGAGCAGTGAACACTAGGTAGTGTGCCTAAATGCATGTGCATTCCCATTGTAATATTCACATTTACTCCTAATAGGGTATTATCTCATTGTGGGTAGGATCCCACCATGATTTTTCCCTTAACTGGGTTTTTCACGTCAAAATTATTGTTGTTATTGTTGGCCATTTGGTGGAATTGATTATGTGTTGCATTGATGTTTTTTCATTAATGCCAACACTAGCTATTTGGATGATTTACCGACACCCTTCTAGTCCTGGTAGATTGAGTGGTTTTTGGTTGATTTTGATCCTATATGATCCGATAGGCTCCAGTATGATTTGGTTATAGAATTGGCTTATTCATGATACTCATGCTCATATTAAGTAACTTGGTTTTGGTCTAGTGATCAGATGCTATCCTGTTTGCTTAGAAGCTTGGCTTCTGGTTCCAACGAGGGTTTCACCAACAGAGCTTTTGATGAAGATCTTTGATGACTTGCATAAGTGGTGTTGGTGCAGCTTCTGGTGGAGTTTCAGGATGCTATTGGTGATCGTGTTCGAGAGTTGGCGGATGGAGATCATTGTTGTAGCGTGCGTGTGGACCTATACTGGGTCCCGGTTGATCTAGGTTATGGATCGGCTTTAATGTAATGTGTGGATTGGACCTCTCGATGTGTTTCTGGGATGTCTTATGTGTTGGATATTATTTATTTGGTTTAAGGCCGACATGGTTTATAATTAAGTAATTGGTTTATTATCAGGTGGCCGACCTAATTGTTTATGGTTGAGGGTTTGTATACATATATGTAAGATCTCATTGTAGATAATATATGGTTATGGGAAAGGAATGTAATGTGTGAATAATGTAATATCATTCAGGCAGAGGATTTGGTTGATTATTGGAGATTGAATTGAGTTTATGTAAGAGGATTTGGTCCTCCAGTATTGAGCTTAACCAGAACTATACACAGACATAGGAGATGCTATCTTTTACAGTTCAACACTTCTCCGAATTGTAGTCTGGATTTCTATGTAGTCAGTGAGACTCCTTTTGTGATGAGCAGTACGCTCTAGGTTGTTGGCCTTCCTACAAGTGCAGGCCCCTCAATTGTAATTCACATACTTACTGTAGAAGTATTATCTGACTGTGGGTAGGCTTCCCACCGTGGTTTTTCCCTTTACCGAGGTTTCCATGTATAAATCTTGGTGTCATGTGGATGGTATTTATTTTGTGATTATTATTTATGCTTAATTGGTTTAACTGCTATTACGGTATTAATGTTTTGGGTTGCGGTATTAAAGTTTTAATTGTTAATGGTTCCGATAATATGTGACAACTGATTTACCCCCCCCTCTCAGTTGTCTTCCGGTTATTTGAACTATCTAACAATTGGTATTAGAGCATTGTACCTCACTACAGAAAGCTTAACCGCTTGAAGAAGATCCTATGGCAACTAACAGTTCAAGTTCATCCAGTTCTTCTGGAGCTATGTTTCATAGGGATATTCTGAGGCTGGATAGAACAAATTACATAGTATAGAAGATTCAGATGGAGACTCATTTGAGATGTCTTGGCAAGGAGATTTGGGAGATTACATGGAATGGTGTCACACCTTATCATCCAGCATCTGGCAATCCTCCTCCGCAAACCCGGATAAGGAGCTTGAGAATGATTGTAGAGAAAGAGAAGCCCTCTTGTGTGCACTTTCTGATCAACAAATAATGGGATTAACCAACAAATCATCTGGAAAGGCTATATGGGATAAGTTGGAGACTCTTAATGAAGGTGACCCTACAGTGAAGATTGCTAAAATTGATGGTTACGGGGTGAGATATGAAAACCTGAAGATGGAAGAAGATGAAAGGATTACTACATTCATGGAAAGGGTAAATGAGATTGTTAAGAGAATTCAATGTTGTGGTGGAACTCTAAGCGAAGATGAAATTGTTTCTAAAGTTCTGAGAGCCCTACTACCGACTTATAAAATGAAGGCTACTGCTATTAATTAGTTGAGAACAATGGTTAATACATCTTTCAACGAAGATACTTTGGTTGGGAAATTATCTTCTTTTGAGCTTGAAGAATTTGGACCTTCTGGAGTTGTGAAGTCTGAACGTACTTTTCATGCATCTAAATTTGCAACCGATAAGCAAGATTAGAAAGCTTTATATGCAAAGGAATTGGAAGATATGAAGAGAGAAGATGATGAGTTTGAGCAACTTGAAGCACTATTTTCTAGAAGAGTACCAAAAGGACTGGTAGGAAGTAAGTATGCAGGAAAACCACCTTTTAAATGTTTTGCATGTAATAATATTGGTCATTTTGCATCTAGATGTCCTGAAAGGAATTCAAGATTTGAAGAAAGAGTTAGAATATCTTTTAAGCCTAACCCTAGATATCATAACAGGTACAAGTACAAGAAAAACAAAGACAAATCATGCTACATAGTGGATGAGGAAGGCATTACTGATTCTAATGATGAACCGACAGAAGACTCTGGTAGTCGTTCTGACAATGGGAAGGAATGGGTGTTCCTAGTGTAGTCACATAAATATTTCCACTTAATTAAATGAATATTTAGTATTTATTTGATTATTTAACCATCAATCAATAATTAATTAAATTAATATTTAATTAATTCATCTTAACCCTCTTCTCCTATTAATTAAATAAATTATTCAATTTATTTGATATAATTCACTTAACCAAATTCGGACCATTAATTAAATAAATAAATCATATTTGTTTAATTAAATCTTATCTCAGATTTAAATAAATTAATATTTATTTAAATCCCCCAAAATCTCATCTCTCACATTTAAATAAATTAACATTTATTTAAATCACCTTTATCCTCCACCCACTTGCATTTTCCTACAAATGCAAGTTGCACATCTATTTTAAATAAATAAATTATTTATTTAAAATATTATTTATCCTCACCCACTTGAAACTTTTAATGGTTTCTCTTAAAGTCTTCAAACTTAATGGCTTCCTTCTAGATTCTTCTCAAGCCTTTAATGGTTTCCCTTAAAGTCTTCTGTGTAGGGGAAAAAGCGAGACTAGGCTAACATGTCCTAATCCTACCTTTTGACACACATTATGGAATACGAAAGAGCCTAGAGGTATCACACAATTGGCTACTTCTTTTTGTGGAAGAGAGAGCCACGGGCTACCTATTAGGATTTCTATTCCTTTGTTGTAATTGAAAGATAAAATGATACAAGTTCAATTCCTAACCCCAAAGTGCAAGTATGAACTACTAACAAGATTGCAGAATTGAAACTAAACAATGGAAAGTAGTAAACACAAGGACAAGATAAGAATGCAGATGCATACTCGGATTTAAAATCTGAGTGAAAATGTTCAGGACGGGGGCGCAGGCGCCACTGTCCTGAGACTGCTCCTGAAACTGTTGTCTGACAGAAGGACCAGGGTGCCCAGCACCCCTGTCCCTAGGACAAGGGTGCCGGACCAGGGTGCCTAGCACCCCTGCCCTGGCAGGACCAGGGCACCCCACGCCCTTGTCCTGGTCTTTTGCCCCGAAATTTGGTGTGAAGTTCTATCTCGGTCTGCTTCCGTCGGATCTGCAACTTGCAGCGTCGTCCGAATCCTGAAACCTACACTTATATCTGAAAAGGTATGGTGGGTGGCTATATAGGGTTTTGCCTTAGTCAAACCCCCGCTTTGGTGATTTCCACCTCCATGAATAGCCAAGTTGTATTGTAAAAGTAGTGTGTGTGCAGACCTTGTGTGTGTGCAAGATCCTAAAATGCAAGTAAGCAAACTAGAGCAACCTAGAAAGTAAACCCTAATTGCTTGTAAATGATAATGTAAATGCTCCAAATCAAGATGCAAAGTGACCTAAAGCATGAATACAAATGATATAGTGAGGCTTATGCAAAGACATGAAAATAAAATGAAATCATACCCAACCCCAAGGGAGGGGTACAAGCCAATCTTCAGTCGGTGATCCCTTATTGCTCTTCAATGTCTTCAAAGCCCTAAATGGATGAATGAAATTGATGAATGCTTGATGGATGGATGTTGAATGTTGTTGAAGTCTTCAAAGATCTGCTCTTTCACTGCATAGAAGGTCCCTGAAACCAAAATTCAGATCCTTTCAAATGAAGAAAGAGAGCTCTTATATATGAAACCCTAGGTCTTAATTTCAACTTTTGGCCGACCTAGAGATTGAATCTCCCGCCAATTTCTTGGGGTTAAGCTTTATTTTATGATTGGATTGCGCTCCTAAAATTTTGGGAAAAATGTTCGAGACCGTGTGCACTCCGGGCGCCATGGTCCCGACAACTTTTCACTGAATTTTTGGGGTCGTCGGATATGATGATTTTAGAGAGAATCCCGAAGTTACAAGTGATTTTGAGATGTTTTGACCCCCGAAATCAAGCCCCCAAGTTCAAAATAGGACCTAATTAGGGTTTTTGATTAAATGGTGTATTGGAGGAATAAAATGAAAGGGGCACACTTTAATGAAAGGGCCCTAACTAGAAGATGATGAAATAGGACCTTAGACCTAATTAATTTGATGAATTAAGTGCTAAAGGGGAAATGCAGTGCAAAATGCAAAATGCGCCAAGGCGGGTGCTAAACTAGGTGTGAAATTGTACTGCTTTAGCAAGTGCGTACAATTTACGATGCTACATTTAGCCCCCACTTTAGCGGTCATATGAGTACTACATGCATATGCCAGCTAAATTGCAGGAAAGTAAACATTATTTGAAAAATGATATATCCATAAGTCTGTCGAACGAAGCCCCCAGCGGTATCTGCAGTACACAGTTAGGAACCGCACCTTACAAAACACACGTTAGATCACAAAATCACCTAATGCTTACTAAGGAAAGTGATGAAATTTGCGAGTAGCTATATGCCCCCCTGTTTCGGCTTGCTTATTAGGGAGGTGAAACAGGATAACATGTTTACTTATGACAAATTGTGTGAGAGATTATTGATGAGAGATGTTCACTGAAGAAGCTTCATCAGAGCACGTTTTGGAACATCCAGGGAGTAAGGGAACAAAAATATGATTCCTACGTAGCAAACGGTTCAAAATTCGCATCTCCCAAACTCAAGTTATGATGAAATGAGTGATAGAGGAAAATTAGGGTTTTGAAACCAAAATGAAAATATATACCTTGAAAGTGACTATTGCATTTGTCACTTTGTTGATTTCTGAGTATTGTTTATTGCAGCGGAGCCCACATAGCCATCATCATGCCTTCACGATGACCGGAGCGTCCCACGAGGATGGAGATCATGCGACAAGCCGTGATCGGTGACGAGCCACTGGACGAGGTGAGCTGACTGAACTTTGACTTTGACTTTCTGCATTTCTATTGACTTTGAGTTTCTGTGATCGAATGCGAGCCCTAGACTCTGACCCTGGGTCCCACCCAGGGCGCCATGGTCCTATCAGGGCACCATGGTCCCTGTGGGGGGCCATGGTCCCTGAAGGGTGCCATGGTCCTCTAAGGGCGCCATGGTCCCTAACAGAGCGCCATGGTCCCAATCAGGACTTGGCAAGGGGTGTCAGGGTTAGCTTTCGATGTTCGACAGTTTTCATTTTTTGCATAGGTGTTTTTGATGATTGAGTACTGATTACACTGATGTTTTTGCATCGCAGGGTCTCCCATACATGAGAGAGCATACTAAGGGGAAGATTCTTCGCAGTCTGCGAGATCAGATTCCCCGGTTGACTCAGGTAGAGAGGGATACGCTATCGATAGTAGGTTTGTGGTATGCGATCCTTATGCCGGCCATTCGATTCCATCCTGCGATGTTGATGGCACTTATGGAGCGATGGGATCCTGACGCATGTACATTCCATCTCCCAGTAGGAGAGATGACGGTTACACTTGAGGATGTGTACCGCATACTTCGCCTACCTATCAGAGGAGCTAGCGTGACATACGTGACTGATCGATTAGCGGAGGACCATCAGAGGGAGTAGATATATTGCATAGGGAGAGTCATGCCGAGTGAGACGAGAGGTTGCATCATGGTGAGTTGGCTCTTACATCCTACAAGAGAGGTGCCCCTTGTGAGACGTCTTATGATTGCCATCATTGCACTAGCCATCTTCCCTAATGGGCGAGGTATGCACATGCATGGGGGTCTCACATGGTGCATCAGGGCTATGGAGAGACATAGGAGAGTATATGCCTGGGGTCAGAGTATGCTTGCACATCTCTATCACGACCTCGAGGAGTATGTGTTTAGACAGGGTTGTAGCTTGATGACAAGCACACTTCTGCAGGTGTGGATATTTGAGCACTTCACATGCACCAGGCCTGTCGGCTATCCGATGAGTGCGGCTAGCGAGCGACCTAGGGTGTTTTCCTATCCACTTACTAGCGAGTGGAGATTTGGGGATCTACTATATTGGAGAGTGACATTCGATAGATTGATAGCTGAGGTGATCGTATGGAGACCATATCTGCGGATACACAGATGGGATGGAATGGAGAGGCAGCTAGCATGTTTACAGAGGAACCGCCTACTGAGAGGACGATACTCACATATCATAGTCCCATTCTACTTTGACCGAGTACGGAGGCAGTTTGGGCTAGAGCAGTGTGTTCCAGCCAATGTACCTATCTATACTCGACACTCACGAGTCCTTCCCAGACCCAAAGCGGTAGCGAGACCTACGACAGATGATATCGAGATTACAGATATAGAGGGGTCCGATCAGGATGTGGTCACTGATTACTCCGCAGATCCCGGAGCACAGCGCAGGTATCTCTCATGGTTTGTGAGGACATACCCAGGGCCTATCTTTCCACCAGATTACCCGACAGGCCATCTAGGTCCATGGAGACATGGAGACCGAGATGAGGATCAGGGATCTAGATCGGAGGAGCCAGAGGAGGCAGAGGGTCATGAGGAGGTAGGAGATCTTGACCCACCCATAGGAGATCAGCCTAGTGTCGAGGAGGAGGAGGAAGAAGAGGAGGATGACATAGATAGAGATGATGATGAGGAGAACGAGGATGCGGGTGAGGATGCAGATGAGGATGAGGATGATGAGGAGGAGGAGGATAGAGATGATGAGGAGGAGTCAGATGCACCTCCCCACCATTTAGGAGATGATACCATAGCCTTGGATCCCCCTCATATTCCCCAAAAGGGGGAACACGAGGCAATACGGAGACCTGTACCCATCGTGCACAGATCATTTGAGCGTGGGGAGCCTAGTAGTTCCCAATCACAAATGCTACCATATCACGATCCCTACTGGCGCGAGGGAGATCTAGGTATAGTATTTTTATATTGATTGATTAATATTTTGATGATATAGAATGGTACTAATACAAAATCTGTTCTACTGCTACAGCTAATGTGCAGGAGTGGCGTTCCTTGATCCAGCAAGCAGTGACAGATATTTCCATGATGGCATAGATCCCTAGTTCCTCACAGGTTGCTTATAGGCCTCAAGGGAACGTAGGTCGGCATAAGGACTTGTTTTCCCCATTTCGAGTACAGGTGGAAATATGGAGGAAGAGAGAGAGAGTTCTATCAGAGAACCTTCGGCGGGCATAGCGTGACCTAGCAGCAGCTCAGGCCGAGGCTACCTCGTATCATGCGATCCTTATGGATAGGGATCGTAGGAGTTCCTCTCGGAGTCATTCACGGTCTATATCACGCTATACACCTATGGGTCCACCTTCACGGCCAGATCAGGAGGGAGCGTCTAGTCGTCACTCTCCAGCCACTAGCCCTAGGGATAGGAGATGATCTCATGATGTAGGATAGGTCACATTTTGGATGTATAGTGTCCTACTTTTGTATATGAACACACAATCCACACACACACACACACACACACACACACACACACACATATATATATATACATGCTTCTCTTTGTCTCAAATGTATTATCTTTAATGCCTAAAACAATGTATATTTTGATTAAAGTTAATACATTTGGTAGATGTACATGTATGTTCTGAATTTAATTTCCATGTGATTGATTTCTCAATGCTCCATGATTAAATTGATACATGTGTGACTTAATTAAGATAAAATATTTAATCAGGTACTACATTGATGATAGAGAAGAAATATGTGTTAAGCCTCAGAATCATATAACTAATGTGCTTTAATTTAAACTTAAACACAACATGATACAATTCTACTTAACACATAAAGACATTGTATAATATGCTAGCATAATGGAAATGTAAATCTTTTGCAATTTACATAAATGAATTCAAGACAAACTATAGAGTAAAGAAACATGCTTGTCAGGAACAAAGCAATATAGATTAAACAAAACATCATTTAATTCTATTTGCTCTAACAAAGATATGCTAACATATTATCCAATTTTGAAGAAGTGAAAAGAAGATAGATGAAATGAAAGATAAGGAATGAGGAATTAAGCATAGTATCTACGCAAGTGCATATCATTTATAGGTTCTTTAAGAGGCGTACCATCTACATCCGCTATTTTGTAAGCACCTAATCCATAATCTTCAATAATAATATACAGTCCAAGCCAATTAGGACTAAATTTTCCCTTTTCTTCAAGTAAGGCATTCACATTGCATTGATTCTCATAGAGAACTAAGTCACCTACTGAGAAGGAATGTTGAATAACCTTATCATTATAGCTTCATTGTAGAGTTTTGTGATATGCTTGAATATGCTCAAGAGCATTTATACGCTGTTCATCAAGCATCTCAAGCTGTTGAAGTCTTTGTTCTCTATAAGAGTCATCATCTACTATACCTTTGAGAGAAACTCTAAGTGATGGAATCTCTAACTCTAAAGGCATAATAGCATCAGCACCATAAACAAGATTATAAGGGGTAGTTCCTGTAGCAATTCATACACTTGTTCGGTAGGCCCAAAGAGCATAGATTAGCTGAGTACTCCAATCCTTACCATGCTTATTCACGGTTTTGCAAAGAGTTTGTTAAATTATCTTATTGGATGATTCGGCTTGACCATTTGATTGATGATAGTATGGTGTAGAAAATCGATGTTTGATATGATATTTCTCGAGGAATTTCTTCACGTCCTTGTTCTTAAATGATGTCCCATTATCTGAGATTATAGTGGAAGGTATCCCGAATCAAGAAATAATGTTTTCTAGAAGAAATCGACAAATCACTTCAGCAGTAGTAGAGCAAAGGGGAACAACTTCTACCCACTTTGTAAAGTAATCTGTTGCAGTTATAATGAAAGTATGTCCTTGAGATGAAGGAGGAGAGATTTTACCGATGAGATCCAACCCCCATGCAGAGAAAGGCCAAGAAGCTACATGAGAACAAAGTTCTTGGGCAGAAGCATGAATCAAATTATTGTGTTGTTGACATTGATGACATTTCTTAACAAATGAAAAAGAATCTTTCTACATAGTTTGCCAATAATATCCCATACGAAGCAACCTTTGAACCAAGGATTTGCCTCCAAAATGGCCCCCATAGGCACCTGAATGTGCCTCTTCAAGAGTAATAGGGATTTCCAATTTGTTAAGACAGCGAAAGAGAAGACCGTTATAACCCCTTCGGTAAAGAACATTAGAAAGAATGATATATCTAGCGGACAGCTTGCGAATTCTAGCCCTAGTGTTCCTATTGGCGGAATAAGGAAAGGTACTACCATCGGTCAAGTATCTTACGATATGCGAATACCATTCATCTGAGTCTATAAAGTCACAACATGTCACCAAGCTAGAATCATCTACAATAGCTGGAGAAATAAGGTTGTGAATAACAAATTTAAGATCAACCACAGGGTCCTCTAAAGATACAAGAGAAGCCACACATGCCATTGCGTCCGCATGTCGATTATCTTTTCGAGGAATAGGTTCCATGGTATAAGAATCAAATTTTTGTAACAAAGAGATAGCAAGGTCTTTATATTGTGATAATTTGTCTTGTTTTGCTTGATATAGTCCTGTTACTTGTCTTATAATCAATTGAGAATCTCCATAAATATGTATGTGCTTTACATTCAAAGCCAAGGCTGCCTTTATTCCTGCTATAAGAGCCTCATACTCAGCAATGTTATTGGTACATAGGAAATTGAGATGATAAGATAAGGGAATGGATTTCTTTGTGGGAGAAATCAGAACAACACCTGCCCCCGATCCCGTATGACACTTAGAACCATCAAAGTACAACTCCCAAGTTTCATCTTTCTCTGTACAAAGAATGAAGTCATCAGGAAAATACTCAGGGTTAGGGAAGGAGAAAGGTGAAGGGGCCTCAACTAAGTGATCGGTCAATGCTTGCCCCTTAATTGCTCTTTGTGAAACAAATTTAAGGTCAAATTTCGTTAACATCATAACCCACTTAGCTAGGTGCCCTGATAAATGAGTTTTAGAGAAAAGATGCTTCAAAGGATCAAACTTTACCATGACGTGGACTTCTGAATTTAAGAGATAATGTCTCAATTTCTGAGTCGCAAACACCAAGGCCAAGCATTGTCTTTCTATCGCAGAATATCGGGTCTCATAATCGAGTAAGGTATGACTTATGTAATAAACTGGACACTCCTTACCATCTTTATCATGTTGTGCCAATAATGCTACGAGAGCATGAGAGGAAGCAGCTGTATAAAGAAGAAAGGTCTTAGAAGGTTCGGCAGGTTGAAGGATAGGAGGATTAGCCAAATATACTTTTAAATCTTCAAATGCTTGCTGACAATCTTCGTTCCATTGAAAAGTGATATTCTTTTTGAGAAGTTGAGTAAAAGGAAAAGTACGATCCGCAAGTTGAGATACGAACCTATGAATAGCTTGAATCTTTCCTTGTAAGCTTTTGAGTTGAGACACATTTCTAGGAGGTGGCATGTTGACAATAGCATCTATTTTCTTAGTGTCCACCTCAATCCCACGATGCGAAACTATGAATCCTAATAGTTTTCCACTATCCACACCAAAAACACATTTTCAGGGATTCAAGCGCATGTGATATTTACGAATTCTTTCAAAGATTTGACGAAGGATCTTAATATGATCTATACGGAGAATGGATTTGGCTAAAATATCATCAACATAATCTTCTAAAATCTTATGCATATAATCATGAAAGATAAGGGTCATCGCTCGTTGATAAGTTGCGCCGGCGTTTTTAAGCCCAAAAGGCATCATTACCCAACAAAACGTACCCCAAGGAGTGGTGAAAGCAGTTTTGAATTGATCTTGAGGATTAATGAAAATTTGATTGTATCCTGAAAAACCATCCATGAAGGATAACAAAGCATGTCCTGCTATAGAATCAACTATCATGTCAATGTTTGGGAGGGGGAAATCATCTTTTAAAGAAGCCTTATTTAAATCCTGAAAGTTGGTACACATTCTTATTTTATTATCTGATTTAGCCACAGCGACAATATTTGAAATCCACGAGGAATAATCAATAGGGCGGATAAATCCAACCTCCAATAATTTTTCAATCTCAGCCTTAACAAGCAAAGCTACCTTAGGATTCATTTTTCGAATCTTTTGTTTCACAGGCTTAGCATCGGAAACTAAGACAATATTATGAGTAACAATCTTAGGATCTATACCAGGCATGTTAGAATATGTCCAAGCAAAGATCTCAGGGAATTCATGCAATAAATCTGCATATTGTTTTTGTTCTTCTTCATCCAAACACTTTCCAATTTTAATAACTTTTTCTTCATTGCAAGGATCCATCTTAACATCAATGGTGTCACTTATGAGAAGATTACTTTGTTGAGGATTATCCTTTAACTGAGGGAATTCTTCCACAATCTCATCATTATCAGTCTCTTTTCCAAAATAGGCTTCAGCGTTCAAACAATAAGGAAGTCCCCTATTGTGATGATAACGAGGAAGAGTATCATATGCTCCTAAAACCTCAGCTAAAGCATCATTGGTAGGAAAGACATCCAAAGCATAGGCACATGAAGGATCCCCATCAATATACTCAGGGTGTCTCATTGGTAGAGATGTAGAAATAACATTAACACTAATACATGGTCTCTTAGAAGCTTTAGTGCACTTGCAGGGATTATAACCAAGTCCAAAGGTCTCATCATAAAGATTATTCCCTAGAGGAACCTTTATCCCTTGTTTGCGAGCACCACAACCATTTCCATTATACCCATATTTAGCTAAAATATGAAAACCATGACCATAACGATTAGCCATTTCAGAAAGAGAAGGTGGTTTTTCATAAGACAAAGAATCAAATTCTTCAGGATTAGAAGTTTGAGGAGAAGAAGTTTGAGAAGCGGCCACAAAATTATTGTTCATAGGCTCAGGTAAGGTTGATTGATTTTTAGTTTCTTCCTTCTCTTTAACTTTAAGCTCTCTAGGAGGAACCCTATACTCACCTACGAAGGTGGGATTAAAATCAAGAGATCCCCAATCATCTTCTGTGAGAACCTTCTCAGGATCAAAAGCCTTTTCATGTGTAGATTCGAGTTGAGAAGAATCTTCTTCAGGAACTTCAGGCTCATCCAAAGAATTTTGATTATCAGAGGATGATGATTCGTCCATAGGTATCTTGTTTAAAGAGTCATCACTAGAGGAGGAAGTTCTAGAAGAACTCCCTTTGGAAGTGGATGTTTGCAAACAAGCTTGAAAATTAGTATCACCTATCAAGGTATATGTCTTATTGTTATAAATAAATTTAACTTGTCTATGCAATGTAGAGGGGACAGCTTGCATACTGTGAATCCAAGGTCTCCCTAATAACAAGTTGTATGTTAGATTACCCGACATAACATGGATAGGAGTAGGTAAAGTAACAGGTCCCACCGTGATGGGTAAGGTGATAATACCTAATGAAGACTTAGCCACATTATCAAAGCCTCGAATGGGATGAGAGTCAGGCTCAATAAGGGATGTATCCACATTCATCTTATGCAATAGATTAATGCTACACACATTAAGGCCAGAACCATTATCTACCAGTGTTCGTCTTATAGCAGTGTCATTTATGATAACCACAATCATCAAGGGATCATATTGATGTTGAATTTCACTAGTAGGCAACTCATCTTGAGTAAACACAATTTGAGCTTTAGGATTCATCACAGAGTTAACCAAAGACATTATATTACTAGATGTATTAGGTGGAGGAACATTCAAATCTTTCAAGGCATCTTGTAACATTCCATGATGAGCGGAAGAAGTTTGGATCAAATCCCAAAGGGATATCTTAGCAGGGGTAGCCTTAAGTTGTTCTATGAGATCATATTCCTTGCCAAGAACTTGTGAAATAAGTGGAGCTTGCGGAAGAATTGGTTGAGGATTAGGAAGAGAAAATGGAGTAATAGGAGGAGGATTAGGCTGCCTATTATTTCTAGTATGATAAGTATGGGCAACCGCATTATAACTCTCTCTAGTTAATTGCTTGGAATAACTATAAGGACTTATAGGTTTTCTTCCTTGCACAGTGATGATAGGTTTATTCGGAGTAAGAAAGGAATCATGACCACACTCTCCTTGGATAGTAAGGAGAGGTGATTTAGGAACTTGAAAGGTGGGAGAAGGATAAGCACCTTGGAATTCAAAGAGAGGCTTATTATGCTCTTTCAAGTTTATCATGTTAACCAATTTAGAAGTTTTGTTCTTATTTAAATATTTCGATAAAGCCACAAAGTCATCAAGAACATCATCCAACAAAGCATGATCATATCTATTAAAAGGTTTATCTTTCGATTCAAAGGGAGACATCTCTTCATAGAGGGGATCATTGAAAACAACCATGTTACTAGATTTAGTGGAAGAGTTGATAGGAATGTACCCTTGAGAGGAATCATTCGACTTATCTTTCTCATCACAACGAAATGGCATAGTAACAATGTTTATGAGTTTTTGGTAAAATGAAAGTTTGGTATATTTAGGGTTCAAAAACTCATCTAAAGCTTCATCTAATTCATCTTGGCTATACTCATAATCGACATAATTGCATACATCATCATAAATATGAACATCTTGCAAATAAAAATCCGACATTTTGAAATAAAAGTTGCATAAAACTTAAACACACAATGCAAACAAACTAGGCTAACATGTCCTAATCCTACCTTTTGACACACATTGTGGAATACGAAAGAGCCTAGAGGTATCACACAATTGGCTACTTCTTTTTGTGGAAGAGAGAGCCACAGGCTACCTATTAGGATTTCTATTCCTTTGTTGTAATTGAAAGATAAAATGATACAAGTTCAATTCCTAACCCCAAAGTGCAAGCATGAACTACTAACAAGATTGTAGAATTGAAACTAAACAATGGAAAGCAGTAAACACAAGGACAAGATAAGAATGCAGATGCATACCTGGAGTTAAAATCTAAGTGAAAATGTTCGGGACGGGGGCGCAGGCACCACTGTCCTGATTCTGCTCCTGAGACTGCTCCTGAAACTGTTGTTTGGTAACCTGAAAAGCTATCTGAAACTTGTTGTCTGACAGAAGGACCAGGGCACCCAACGCCCCTGTCCCAGGGACCAGGATGCCTAGCGCCCCTGTCCTGGTCTTTTGCCCCGAAATTTGGTGTGAAGTTCTGTCTCGGTCCGCTTCCGTCGGATCTGCAACTTGCGGCGTCGTCCGAATCCCGAAACCTGCACTTATATCTGAAAAGGTATGGTGGGCGGCTATATAGGGTTTTACCTTAGTCAAACCCTCGCTTTGGTGATTTCCACCTCCACGAATAGCCAAGTTGTATTGTAGAAGTAGTGTGTGTGCAGACCTTGTGTGTGTGCAAGATCCTAAAATGCAAGTAAGCAAACTAGAGCAACCTAGAAAGTAAACCCTAATTGCTTGTAAATGATAATGTAAATGCTCCAAATCAAGATGCAAAGTGACCTAAAGCATGAATACAAATGGTATAGTGAGGCTTATGCAAAGACATGAAAATAACATGAAATCATACCCAACCCCAAGGGAGGGGTACAAGCCAATCTTCAGTCGGTGATCCCTTATTGCTCTTCAATGTCTTCAAAGCCCTAAATGGATGAATGAAATTGATGAATGCTTGATGGATGGATGTTGAATGTTGTTGAAGTCTTCAAAGATCTGCTCTTTCGCTGCATAGAAGGTCCCTGAAACCAAAATTTGGATCCTTTCAAATGAAGAAAGAGAGCTCTTATATATGAAACCCTAGGTCTTAATTTCAACTTTTGGCCGACCTAGAGATTGAATCTCCCGCCAATTTCTTGGGGTTAAGCTTTATTTTATGATTGGATTGCGCTCCTAAAATTTCAGAAAAAATGTCTGGGACCGTGTGCACTCCGAGCGCCATGGTCCCGACAACTTTTCACCGAATTTTCAGGGCCGTCGGATATGATGATTTTAGAGAGAATCCCGAAGTTACAGGTGATTTCGAGATGTTTTGACCCCCGAAATCAAGCCCCCAAGTTCAAAATAGGACCTAATTAGGGTTTTTGATTAAATGATGTATTGGAGGAATAAAATGAAAGGGGCACACTTTAATGAAAGGGCCCTAACTGGAAGATGATGAAATAGGACCTTAGACCTAATTAATTTGATTAATTAAGTGCTAAAGGGGAAATGCAGTGCAAAATGCAAAATGCGCCAAGGCGGGTGCTAAACTAAGTGTGAAATTGTACTACTTTAGCAAGTGCATACAATTTACGACGCTACATCTTCAAACTTAATGGCTTCCTTCTAGAGTCTTCTCAAGCCTTTAATGGTTTCCCTCAAAGTCTTCAAGCATTTAATGCTTTATGTTCCCTTTTCTCATGTAAATAAATTAAGATTTATTTAAATAAAATCTAAAATTCACATTCACATTTAAATAAATTAATATTTATTTAAATATCTATCCAAATACAAATTACACCATTTAATTGAAATAAATGATTTTATTTCAATTGAAAATCCCAAAATTCCTTCCACTTGCATTCTCCTACAAAATCCACTTGCATGCCTAAATCCCTTCTAGATTCTTCTAACTCCTTCTAATTAGCCTAATCCTATCCTAATCATTGTCACATTCCTAAATAAAAGGAAGTCACTTTTCAAAAACCTCCAAAGCCTTCAATAACCATTAAAGGCTTTATGTCTTCAAATTGTTAACCTCTAAAGTCTTCCAAACTATTAAAGCCTCTTACATAACCATTTATGGTTAACTCACCTTTTACCTTTGGTTAGAGGCTTTCCTTTAACTTAACCATCCTTTTGACTCATGGGTCTCTTCAAAGCATTTATTTCTTTAACTAAGGTAACCATTTAACCCTTGCACATTAATTTTTTCCTTGGATAAAAGGAATATCCATTAACCTAACCCTAACCCAACTCCCTAGGGTAACCATCATGTCCCCTCAAGAATTCAATGCTCCTTATCTCTCCTCTCAAGCCTCCTCACGGTGACACTTGTCGACATGGGATTGGGTTGAAAGTCTCACATGGATTGAATATCTTTCAATCCTTACCCTTGTTAAGATTGCTTAATCTTAACTCTTCATTTCCCCCTTTCTTCTATAAATAGAACCCTTCTCTTCAAGCAAAGAAGGAAGCATTAGAGTATTGTTGTTATACTGGTATTAGCATAGAGCTTTTTCATAGCATCACTATCTACACTTGCATAGAATTTGTTTATCACATCCAACCATCTTGAATCTCCATATGGCATCCATGGCTAGTGCTAAAAGCTGAGAGCTACACTCATTTGGGACTTGGAGAGAGGAGAAACAAGGGAGAAGCATCAAAAGGCATCATGGAAGCATCTTAGGGAGGCTCTTCTCCTTTCTTTTATTTTGTTAAACTTCTTTCATGCTTTTTTGAAATCTCTTTTGATATGTTTGGAATGGTTTTTAGTTCTTTGTTTCGGTTTTATGGTTGAAACTAACTTATTAACATTGAAATTTTTTGTTGCCTTGTCCCCATTTCCATGACATCATTTAGTGAACCCGACGTGATTCCAACACCCAACAACATTTTTTTTTTTTTACAAAACTAATTTTTTGACTGTTTAGCTTGACACACAGGTTGCGCTTTGGCGCTTTTGTTTGCGCTATTGAAATTTGACATTTTAGCGCTATTGTCTCAAATTTAGCGCTATTGTTAGTATATTAGCGCTTTTGAGTCTTAACTAGCACTTTTGTCCATGTTGTAGCACACTTGTATTGTTGTTGAAATTTTTAGTTTAGTGCGTTTGTGTTAAGTAGCGCTTTTGTTGTCACAAAGAGTAGCGCTATTGTAACAGAACGTTGTAAAAGAAAGGCCTTGTAACCAATAATATTTTTTTTTAGGCTTGTGGAAGCCCACCATGTTTTCAGATTTTTCTAACTGTTTGTTTCGTGTGCAAGTTTTAAACTAACCCCCTTTTGTTACTTAACAATCAAAAACACTTCTTTTGGTGCTTTAAAAATCAACAAAAAACAAACCTTTATTTCTTGCAAGTTAGGATTCATTCTCTTTTTGGTGCTTAAAATCAACAAAACAAACCTTCATTTCTTGCAAGTTAGGATTCATTCTCTTTTTGGTGCTTAAAATCAACAACACAAAATTTTGATTTCCTTGCATCAATCCAGAATTAAAAATTCACAATCAACACTTCATTTTTGTGCAAGTAAAAAAAACAATCAACTTGTCTCATTTTGCAAAATGATTTTACTTCATGCAAACATGTTTTTCATTAAGTTGACTAGGATTTTAAATTCTAGTTTACTCAAAACATATTGCCTTTGAAGTTAAAAAAAACATCATGGTTGTTGGAGAAACATCTCCAATTAGATAGAACATCATTACAATGACAAGTTAAAAAGAACAAGTGTATTTCATGTTTGGCACACTTGTGCAAAAGAGTTGGTCGAGTGGTCCTACTTCTAACACACACTATCCTCTCCCTTGGCTTTCGTGGTCCTAAGTGCAAGAGAAAAGTGTTAGTAACACTCAAGTTTTATCTTTTTAAGAGAGGCCTACCAAGAGACACATCACTCTTGGGAACGACCTCGCGCGGTAAATCCTTCGATCCGCTATATAAATCAGGTGAGAGCGAAAGCTATAGCCTTGGGTATAGCTATTCCTATAGTGTAACTTGCCGAAAGGACAAATGGGCCCCACCACAAGTTACAAGGCTCTTAATTGAGTCACTGTAGAATGAACTTATGTCAGAAAACATCAAAAATTAGTAAACACTTTTAAGTAGTAGCCCACCCATTCTATTGATTGAGGATATTTGTGAGAAGTTCAGTGCAAGAGCATAGATGGTTTTGCTCCCAAGATACTCACCGTACATATTTCCTTGAGTAGAAACATAGCTTTTTGAAAGGTTACTTATAACCCGATAAAAGTGGTGACTTCCCCATCATAGGGATCATCTATTTGTTATGTTCACGCAAGACTTAGTATATCACATCCTTACCTGCCACAACGGGATTCATAAGGTATGTAGTACCAAAGTCAAAAAAATATCAAGATATGGGCTGAAATTATCGCAACTGACCATTTGACCTTAGGGATAAAAAAGTGTTTGAAGTATTTTCATTTTTGAGTCAAGACCAATGCAAATGAGCCAACTTCAGGCTTTGGAAACACCTAAAATACATTTGAAAGAAAGGGTCATAAAAATTTCAAAAGATTAGGGTGATCTAGACCCATACTTGTGCCTTTTGAGGCAACATTCTTGTGTTTGTGTGCTTGCTTTGTTTTCTTCTCAAAGAAACATCATAAAACTAAATCAAAACAAGTATTCATCCAACACAAACATTTTCAAAAACACAAAAGATCAAAAGCAAAGAGCAATAATCAAAAGTATCAAACTATAGGACCATTCTTCACATCTTGAGAAAGAAGAATCTTCATCAACACATCAACTTGAGGAAAAGACCATTAAGCTCAAAGGCTTTTATCAAAAGGAGGAAATTCTTCTATCTTAATAGACAAATTCTTCTATCTTAATAGACAAATCTTTGTCTCTACTTTTCCTCATAGATGGGTTAGAAACAGAAGCTCTAAATGCAGACTCAAATTTATGTACACTACCATCATAACCATTTAATTCAAAAGCAGTAAGCTTGCCAATGATGGAGTCAAGAGTTACCTTAGTTTTGTAAATGGACTTCAACTCCTAAATAGTTGCAACTTGGATAGCGTAGACCAGTAGAAGGGTTCTCAGTATCTTACTGATCACTGTGGAATCTTCCACTTTACCTCCTGCACTCTTAATTTCAACGACTATCTCTTTTATCCTTTGACCATACTACTGGATATTCTCACCTTCAGCCATCTGCATGTCATCAAACTTTCCTCTTAGACTCTCTTCTTTAGCCATTTTAACATGTTCATCACCGCTATAAATCTCTTCAAGTTTTTTCCATACCTCATATGCAGTTTCAAGACCATGAGCATCTACATACTCTGCATCATCTACAAAGAACTGATAATAGCCTCCAATGCTTGATGATTTTCTTGTTTCTCTTTATTCTGATCATCAGTCAACATCCCAATAGGTGCAAAACATACTTAGTATCGACATGTTCCCAATACTGACTTCCCAAACTCTTGATGTAAATTTTCATTCTGTCACTCCATATCCTGTAGTTCTCTCTATTAAACTTCGAACCTTCCTTCTTCATCATGATCTACAAGATCTTTACCTCAATATGTTAGGCTTAGACCTTAGAGGACCTGAAATGGTCTGATACCAATTGATGGTATGATGAAAGAATAAGTATCTAGTCAACTACTGAGAGGGGAGGGTGAATCAGTAGATAGAAAAACTGATACAAACTTCACCAATCTCAAAAGTCAATCTCTCAAAGTAAACTTAGAACTAACAATGTAATACCTCTGTCAAGATAAAAACTCATAGGGTAAAATAGTTGACTGTTACAACAAATTAATAGTAAACAAATTCTTCATTTCTCAATATTTCCGGTTATCATGACTTATCAAAATAGTTAAGTAGTTAAGTAAATCAACCATGAAAACATAACCACAAAAAAATTCACCACTTGACACAAATATTTTTGACATGGAAACCAAAATAGGTAAAAACCACGGTGAGATGAGACTCACAAGATAACTATTTGAACTCTTCTGAAGTTTGCCCTGTTAGGAGCCTAGCTTGTTAAAGCTTTACAAAAATTCTTGTTAAGAACTGATCCTATTAGGAATCACTCGGTTAAGGGATTGACTACAAATGCCTTGTTAGAAGAAATACCCTGTAAGGAGTAACCTCGGTAGAGGATTTGAAAATCCAATATAATGGATCACCTTGTTAGAGGATTTAAATAACACCAAGTTTGCTAGAGCTTAACCGGCTAGGGGATTTCAATTCTGTTGTAATTGTTAGAAAACAACAGGAGTTTGTTGATCTGTCTGAATAGCACTATACTTGCTTGATTAGATCCATTTCATGCTCCTATCTACCTTTACTCAAACTATAGATACATGATCCGGTTCGGCAACCACACACTCAACTGATGTGTGCTCACTCTTCGCCAACTCATTAAGCTAAACAGCTTCATCGACCTTATAAACAAATCAATTAGGTTGCTAACACAACAAAAACCTAATTCTCATATAGATTACAAACAAATCGGTTCAAGTATGACTGCTGGATTACATAGCAATCTCTGCACTTCAATCAAGAAAACCTTGATCACTCCTTGATCACCGCTTCATCAAAATTAGTAACTCATCACACGCTTTGCATTAGATGCAATACATTTTCTCATTCCCTAGACAAAAATTGTTACAACAACTCGCCAAAATATCTTGGAATTGTCTTCATACAATAATCATACGTGTCATAATCATTACCGCTCATTATCAGATCATAAACCAATATAACCAATTCACCAAACTTAATCGGTTAGGTTTTATCAAAAACAATAGGTAGGGTTTACCAGTTACATCAATAGATAAGGTTTACACCGGTTACCAGTTCACTCCGCAAATTCTTCCTACCAGTTATAGTAACAATATTACAACAATATCAACAATATCATTACCTGTTAATTGACATCAATGACAACATAACATATCATTAATGCAATCTTCATGCAAATGCCAACATAAACAAGATCACAGTGAAATATCGGTTTACTTTTCCTAGGATGGATGACATAATGGACTATTTGAGTGGAGCAAAATACTTTGCAAAGATAGATTTGAAGAGTGGATATCAGTAGATCAGGATCAAAGAAGGTGATGAGTGGAAGACAACATTTAAGACAAATGAAGGACTATATGAATGGTTGGTGATGCATTTTGGATTGACTAATGCATCGAGTACTTTCATGAGGTTGATGAATGAGGTATTGAAGAAATTATTGAGTAAGTTTGTTATTGTGTATTTGGATGACATTCTGATTTTTAGTCACACAAAGAAGAGAATTTGTTGCAGTTAAGACAAGTTTTGCAGAGGTTGAGAGAAGAAAAGTTGTTGATCAATATCAAGTGCACATTCATGAAGGATGAGTTAGTCTATTTAGGCTTTGTGATATCTGAGGATGGTTTGAAGATGGACCTGGAGAAAGTGAAAGACATTGTTGAGTGGCCTACACCGGAAAGCATTAGAGAGGTAAGATCATTTCACGGATTGGCTAGTTTTTACTAGAAGTTTATCAGAAATTTCAGTTCAGTTTATAACCCTATGACTGAGACCATGAGAGGAGATCATAAGGAATTTAAGTGGACCACCGAACAAAACAAAAGTTTTGAATTGTTGAAACAAAAAGTGACTGAGCAGCTTGTGTTGGCTTTACCGGATTTCAATAAGGTATTTCAAGTAGATTGTGATGCAAGTGGAACAATAATAGGAGCAGTTTTGAGTCAAGAAGGGAGATCAGTAGCATATTTCAGTGAGAAATTGAATGATGCCCGAAAGAGATATTCAGTGTATGATCAAGAATTTTATGCCATAATTCAAGCCTTGAAGAAATGGAGACATTACTTGTTGCCTAAGGAGTTTGTGTTGTATACAGATCATAAAGCATTGTAGTATTTGAACAGATAGAGTAAGTTGAATTAGAGACCTATGAGATGGGTAGAATTCTTGTAGAGTTACACATTTGTGTTGAAGCATAGAAGTGGGAAATCTAACAAATTTGTTGATGCATTGAGTAGGAGAAGGAATTTGCTGACAGAGATGAGAGTGACAGTATTAGGTTTTGAAGATTTGAAGACCTTGTATGGTGAAGACTCGGATTTTGCAGGACCTTGGAAAGCATGTAGAGAACTGGTTATGGTTGATAGAAGAAAATGGCTGGATTATTTCATTTAGGATGGGATGTTATTTAGGGGAGTTCAGTTATGCATACCTAAGAGTTCCATGAGAGAGAACCTGATAAAAGAAAAGCATAGTGGAGGTTTAGCTGGACATGTTGGCATTGATAAAACAATTGCATTGGTGAGTGAGCAATACTTTTGGCTCCAGATTCATAAGGATGTTAAGAGATATGTGTAGAGTTGTAGAGTTTGTCAAGTTGCAAAAGGTAGTAGTCAGAATGTGGGATTGTATAAACCTTTGACAGTACCGGTAAGACCTTGGGAGGATATAAGCATGAATTTTGTACTTGGATTGCCTAAGACACTGAGAGGGAATGATTCTATATTTGTGGTAGTGGATAGATTTTCAAAGATGGCTCATTTCATACCTTGTAAGAAAACATCATATGTATTGCATGTAGCAAACCTATTTTTCAAGGAAGTGGTGAGATTGTATGGATTACCTAAGAGCATAGTTTTAGACAAAGACACTAAGTTTGTTGGCTATTTTTGGAGAACACTTTGGAAGAAGATGAAGACAAATTTGGAGTCCAATTCTAGGTTTCATCCACGGACTAATGAAAAGACAAAAGTAGTTGACCGAATTTTTGGAAACTTGTTGAGATGTTTAGTGGGAGATAAAACCGGAAGTTGGGATTTGATCCTTGCACAAGCAAATTTTGCCTATAACAATCCAGTGAATAGAAGTACCGGAAAAACACCTTTTGAGATTGTTACCAGAGTGCATCCTAGAGGAAGAGTAGAATTGGGAGACATTAGTAGTGAAGACCGGAAGAGTTCAGAAGTAGAAGAATTTGTAGATCACATGGCAGCATTGCATATTCAGGTTAAACATCATTTAGAAGACATGAATAGAAAATATAAGGAGAAGGTAGATGAGAAGAGGAGACATAAGGAGTTTGAAGTTGGCGATGAGGTGATGGTCTAAGAAAAGAGAGATTCTCAGTTGGAACTTATAATAAGTTGCAGATGAAGAAGTTTGGATCCTTTAAGATCTTGAAAAAGTTCAATTCTAGAAATACATATGAAGTGGAGCTACCAGATAGTCTAAGCATTTCACCCATATTCAACATTGCAGATCTTCATGAGTACCATGAACCATAATTTAGTGAGGACAGTGTTCTAGACCTTGAGAAAAAATTGCCTCGAAAGGAAACAGATCAGATTGAAGAAATTTTGGATAATAGGATTGGGCGTAGTACCCGTAACAGTCAGTACAAAGAATACCTTGTGAAGTAGAAGAGCAGACCAGTTGAAGATTCATCTTGGATTTCTCAAGAAGAGGTAGCAAAGTGAGAGGCCCACTTTTTCATCAACCTTGGATGTCTAATACACGAGCATCCTCGGTTCACAACAATCTTGCATCAACCAAAAATATTTTCTTTTCTATTTTGTTTTTTGTTTGAAATTTCAGTTTTCCTTTCCGTGTGTCTCGGTTTTGGCTCACCGGATCTTGTGGAGTTGGATTCTACTTGAAGACTTGATCATCCTTCTTGCTTTCAAACCGCATCTCATTTGGATCACTTTCTGGAAAGATATGGCTACCGGTTTCCATGACAGTTTCTTGTTATTGGTTGTTCCTTTGTTACCGGTTACCTGAGACCTATTATGGTGATCTACCAGAACCCATTCTGAAGCTTGCGGAGCCTTGGACATTGATCTCGATGTTTCTTGGCATGTGGCTGACCTTCTATGTTTCATCCTTTGGATTTTTGGAGGAATCTCTTAGCGAAGGCTGACCTTGTTCATTTTGCATGTTAGGTCTTGTTCTTCAGGTTTTGATCCCTTTTGGCCCTATTGGATCCTTTGGATCGATATATATATATATATATATATATATATATATTTGTAATCATGCTTTAAAATGTAATCAATGGAGAATCAATAGAAGATCAATTAGAATCAATCAGAGTTAGACTGTACCTAAAAGATAGATCTTTTGATTCAAGGTCTCGGTGTGACCTATTCTACCAGGCATGTGTGCCGGTATGTTGTAACCCGGTTGTTACTCGTTCGATGTAATCAAATTTAACGCAATAAAACTATCTATTCTACATTGCCTCCATCATATATGTGTGTTTCCATTGTGTTTACTCTTGCTGACTAGTTTGGACTGATCTCCTTGAGGTCCCTCCTCATCGGTGACTGCTTCACATCCAGTGGCAATACTGATGAGAATCAATCAATCGAGATATTTTTCTAACAGTTTTTTCCTAATAGCTGTAGTGTTGAGGGCATACACATTGGAAAGGTTTCATTTATCATTAGAATACAATAGAGAATACATGTTTAACCAAGCTCTTTTTACATTGATCAATCTTATAACCTATGGCAATAAGAGGGTTATGCATGGTCATAATCCCCCCTAATGCACCATCAATAGGGCTAACACTATAGTTTTCCATAGGTCATAATTATTTTTCCACTTTAGCAAACACAAGCTCAAACATCGTAGATTCTTGCAACAAAAGAACTTTTTTTTATCAAAAAGAGTACACTTTAGAATATGTTGTTTGTGAGGAATATTAAGCCCTCTTACATTCGAGGATAGGATCTTCATTTCTTTTAACCCTTGAGATATTATCAAGGCTCCCTTTTTTTCCCATTGTTATGTCCTTAGCTACTTCTCTTTGACAAGTTTTGTTGTGCATTGGTCTTCCCTTTCTTGTATCCATTCCTATATTACCTTTATTTCTACTTGTCTTCTTTTTATTTTTGTTGTCTATCGATGTCCAATTAGGCTCTTGGCTGGTTGGGGGAGGGGATTTTAGGGGACTATTTAAAATGAGAAAAACTTCTACTAAGTTGATAGACTCTATAAGAGTATGAGAATGTTCCAAGTTAAGGTTAAGGTCCTTAATTAATGACTCTCCTTCCTCATTTTCCATGTTATATCTAATGGATGTTCTTTAGTATTTAACTCAACTTATAGGTTTTGTCATTCTTTACTTGGTTCTTAAGGGGAGTCACCTCAAAGGTTTTGTCTTTAACAACTAGATCCTTTCTTTCACCCACTCTTCCTTTTTTGGATCTTGAGGTTTCTTCTCATCAAATTTATCCTTAGTAGCTAGGTTTATCTCTTCTTTCTTCTATTGTTTCAGATTATTCTCCTAGATTTCTCCTTCCACAATATTAGAAACTAGGGTAAACATATTTTAGGTATTTCTAGGCACAATAGGGTTGAACATTTAAGAATGGGATTTTATCTTACCTTGGGTCTTCTTTTGATTAAAGTTTGATAGTAGATCTTGAGCTCTTGCTAATCAAGCATTGATTTGGAGGAGCTCTTACTATTTCCTTATCCTTCTTGTTTGGATTTTGGATGGAATGGATATAACATTTATTAGTAAGGTGGCTGAATTTATTACCTTTTTGGAAGAAAAAAATAGCATTCTCATAAAAAATGGGTTGACAACATTTGCCAAAATTTGAGTTTAAGGTAATACTCTAGAGGGTAATGGCTTGTTAACTTCAACATTCACATGTAATCTAGCAAAGATAAGGCAAGATTTTTGGATGATAACTTATGCCAGTAGTGATCAAAACCCCAAAAGAGTCCACTATACTCTTAAGTATATTTGAACTCCAATACTCTAGGGGAAGCCCCAAAAGTCAAACCCAGGTAGGAGCAACTCAACCAAATTCAAAGTAGGGTCAAAACCAAGCTTCCATTTACAAAGAGAAAGACCATTGTGGTGCCAGACTTTATCAAAGAATCAAGGACCCTCCAAAAGGACTTTGACCATATCTTCTTTAACAAAAAATTTAAATAAGAATAACCCATCTACCACTGCACTGATTGACACAACTCCTTCAACTTTCAAGCATTAGAGGCCCGTTGGTTAACTAAGTCAACATTAGGTCTAAAAATGTAAAACTTACCAATAAGAGTGGTCGATAGATCCAAAGTAGATTCTTCCATCAAAGTGTCTAGGAGGGAAACCTCAATATCTTCTCTAGACACTTTGATTGTAATGGAAATAGAGTTACTAAGAGAGTTGTTGTCTTAGGATAAGTCAAATTGAATTTGCATGTATTGCTCATATGTTAATAGAGTTTGAGTGAGAATCAATAAAGAACTATAGAGTTGTCCATCAGTTCCTTCCAGTTTGCAAGTTCTACTAGTTTGTTGTCAAACTATGTTCACATTTGTAGGAGGGTTGTTGAGTCAGCTGTTGAGTCACATTGTGTTATTAATATGTATTGTTGTTACACTTGATGAATAAGAGAAATCAACAGATTGTTCTACTGTTCTATATATCTTATTTTTGCTGTTCTATTTTCTCCATTTTGGTATCAGAGCACATATCTTTTAATTTGATGGAAGTTAAGAATTCTTGTGCATTGTGTGTAACTGAAACAATATGCCACTGCTATATGGATCGAATGAATCAGAAGCGGTTCGTGATAACAATGAGTACCATACCTCATGCTTCCATTGCCACGGAAGTGGTGCCAATCACGTCTTGCACACCTAGCTAAACCTGGGCAATGCTATAATCATATGTTGCCACCCCTGCATTGCCACCGCAATTCACCTTGATGTTTCCCCCTTTACCACACCTGTTCATGTTTACTCGAAGAAGTCCGTTATGCTCATGCCAACACCCCCTATCGGCTAACCCACTTAGAGCCTATCGGCTAACTAGACCTTCACCTTGAACTATCACTGAACTTAAAAGCTTAACACTATTCTGAACTGGAGAGATAGACCCAAAGCGGCGAGAATGCCGAAAATAAGTATATGATCTTAAATTAGATATGATTAGACTGCTAAAGAAGAAAAACCGTTGACTAAAACTTCAAGTGGGCCGACAATCAAATGGAATGCGCAGGTACCTGTGTTAAGCAATTAGATCTGGCACGGAGTACCTACGCATTCCATTTGATTGTCGGCCCACTTGAAGTTTTGATTGACGGTTTTTCTTCTTTCGCAGTATAATCATATGTAATTTATAATCATATATTTATTTTTGCACTAACCCGTTATACGACAGGTCTGTTTTGGAGCTAGAATAGTCGCGGCCTAGATTTATAGGGCTACTCCTCTCTTTTAGTTTTAAACATATTTAGACTAGGGTTGTCAACACCCATGTCTACCACTTCTATCTTTTCATTTCATATCCAAGTTCCTTTCTACATTTCCTTTCTAGATTTGGTTTATCGTGTTTGTTTTATTTTGTTCAAGTTACCATAATCATTAGAATCAATCATTTTGTTATCATTAACCCTAGATCTTATAGACACCTAAAATTGTCTTAGCCTAATTAAATAAATATTTTATTTATTTATTTCACTAATAATCTTCTAAACATTTTCCCATTTAAATAAATATTTTATTCATTTAATTGACCCCACCTCTTCTATTAATTAAATAAATTTTTATCTATTTAATTAATTCATTAGCTTTTTCCCTCCATGACACTTGTCATTTATCTCTTGATTTACCTTTAATTGCTTCTTTCATATTTTCCTATTTCTTATACCTACCCTCTAATTTGAGCTAACCATTTATCCCTCTACCTCTTAATCCCAACCCTACATTTTTACGGTGCTCTCTATAAAAGAGACCTCTTCCTCTCTCTTTTGATATGAATCAATCAAGTGAAGCACCTACACTCTGCTGAATTGCATACACAGCCACAATCAATTCTCTATTGATCTCTTGTGCACAATACAAAATCTAAAAGCAACCATAATCAATATCAAGCAAGATCAACGGAGATAGGAAACAATGGAGATCAAACCCTATGAGCATGCGAAGGTATGACATTCTCATAATTTGTTGTTTGCATGTTTTTAGGTTCTTCATTAATGTATGATGGATTGATTGTAGAACTAGGTTTAATGGTTGAATCCTTTGAGTTTTACAATATTTAAGTTTCCATTTCATATACAAATCAATCACACACACACACACACACACTTCACAATCTCAATCTCATTGCAGCAAAGGAACAAAATTCCAAGTGTTTAGCTCTCCTATCAAAACTATAGTTGAACTTGTTCATCATCCAATGATATGCTATAGACTTTGAGATCTTAGTTTGCATCCATCTAGGACTAAGATCTCATTTTCATACAAATCACTAATACCAAATCTAATTCCCATAAGAACCAAACTTAATAAATAAGACAAGATGTCTAATGTGGATCCAACAATATTCAAAAGACTAAGTTAAAGTTTGATTTACCTCACATCCATAAGATGAGATATCATGTATGGTGTTAGTATCATTATAATATTTATGGAGTCTTCCAAAAACACATATTACAAAGTTGGAAAGAGAATATTGAGATATATAGTAAAACAAGAGATAAAATACCATATTTTACAACTAATAATTTTTATTTGATTAGTTTTACTGAAAGTGATATTATAGATAAAATAGATGAGTGGAATAGCACTTCTAGAAATAACTTTTAATTTGAATCATGAGTATTCTCATATGCATGAAAGAAGTAATCTGGAGCAACAATTTCATTGCTTAAAGTAAAGTATATAAATGCATCAACATGTTAAATAGCTTAAGTGTGGAGAGTACTGATAGATTTATTACATAAATTGAAGAATCTAATTTTAATAAAAATCAAAGGATAATGTTTATAAGAGGATAAAGAAATGCCTATGTTTCATTTGATAGAGAATTAATGAATAATAATAAAAAAAAAATTAGAATTTTATCGATTTGAAGACTCACAAAAGAATTAACAAAAGAGAATTCTTAACAGCTAAAATAGATCTTGATTATTGTTTAATAATCAAAATTGAAAAAAATGGTTGAAATTAAAATTCTAAATTGAGTGTTTCTCAAACAAACTCTTTGTGAACGTTTATATTCAAGGAAAAAATTAATCATTTTAACAAATTGAATTTTTTATTTTTCGTAAATTTTGTTGAAGCCTCTATCTCCTACAATTGAACTTGCTCATGCAATGATTGAGCTCACAAGGCGCCATCATTGGGCAATGGAATGCCCTCCCAGAACATTTATGAAACACTAGCTTGTTGGAGTCATTGATTCCAATGAAGACGTGGAAGCTATTTTGAAACCATAATCTAAGCAATGTCAATGTTTTTTTGCATTCATATTTTGAGAGAGATATATACATGTGTAAAGGTTTGCAAAGATTGAGAATTCATGCAATATGAGTTGTCCGCCATATTAAATTCCTTTAATTGATTGTCTTTTTCTATTTTTTAATATGGTGTTGAGATTGTTCGTTTCTTGTTTTATTGTGTGGCATTCGTAAATGTCATAAATATGTACGGTTTGATGAAATTTAAGGCTGGAGTCAAGAGCAAGTTTAAAAAATATTTTTTAAGATTTGTTTTATTTAGATGGTTTTGAAAAAATCACACAAGCTTTTTCGGTAAGGTCCATCTATTATTGTGATTTTCATGACCCATTTATACAATCAAAGTTTAAATTGTGTTGTCTAATCTAAAAATACTTGAAATGCTGGAAGAATCAAATATCTAACTTCTTTATGGTGTTTAATGTATATAGTACGCTTCACTTAATGTTTTGATTCATAATAGTGGTTAGATAAATAACGTCTATGCACTTATTGTTGGAATATGTAATTTCCTCCCCCAATCATTCAATAAGAAAGACAAAATTAAATGGGCTATTCTAGAATAAAGAAGAGAGAATAATGAAGTAGAAACATACAAATATTTGCTAATGAGTTTTGTAGTGTAGCAAAGTCCTCCTAAGTTATAGAATGATCTTGTATGTATCAAAGACCTTGATATAAAGACGCATTTTTAATGGTTTTTAATCTAGTGTTTAAGTGATCAATATGTCTATATGATCAAGTGATCATGAGTGAGAGGATGTGAGTGTTGTAGCATTCAAGATGTACAACATATGGATTTGTAATTTCTCAATGAATGGAATAGGTGTTGTAGTACTTAAGGAGTATGAGAATATTGTATCATTCAAGATGTATGGATTTGTAATTGCTCAATAAATGTAAGATATGTTGTAGCGCCTAATGAGTATGCATTTGTATTTCTATGTGATTAAATTATTTTTCTAAGTTTGTGTGTTCATCTTTATGATCTATCTACATCCACCACAATCACTTATTATCATCTATTTGTAGGATTTTCAATCATGGGATCTCTCCTACATCAAGAGATGCCCAATTGGGCTCATAGAAAGATAATGCCTAACAAATATGAAGGACAATAAATTTTGTATATGAGATCCAAAAGCTCATAATGCAAATAAGAAACTTTAAATAGTTAAAAGAAAATATAGCACTAACATGAATTATTATTAAAAATTTTGTAAATCAAATGCATATAAAAACTATTAGAGGTGGATGGAGATGAATTAAATTACACAATATAGAGAAGCACAAACATGAAAACTTTAACAAATTTTTTTATATTAACTCAACTTGAACATAAAACATTATGAATCTATATAGCTTGAATGGTATATCATTCACTACCTCTTCTTCTTGATTTGATCATATGATCAATTAATTATAAACAACTTGATGATGAAAAATTACATGATATCTCATTATATAAAGGTATTTAGACAATTCTACAATCTGCATTGACTTGTCATTTTAGAAAACTCATTATAAAGTATTTAATGCTTTTTTATTTTATTTTTTATATTAACCATCGAGAGTAAGAGAGAAATACAAAAGAGAACCGGGAGGCTAAGCCTCAACCATCAAAGTCACGACAAAACACACCATATACAAATAGAGCAGTATCATAGAATGTAGTCCTGATTCTCAACCCACGTGATCCAACTAGCCGGACCTTCCATCCAAACAATGTTCTTCTGGTCTTGAATCTGGGCAAGCATAGAAGCCTGAGCATAAGAAGGTCCTTTGTTGTCACTAATATCTTTGATCAGCTTCTTGAGATCCTTCTCAAAGGAGGAAAGATTCTCAGCACACCTCATCTAGTTGCAACCATCCTTCATCTCGTAGGCAAACATAGTGGCAGACCTATCCTTCAGAAACCTAAGAAGCTTATTCCTTTCCAAGTCCTTGACAATGTAGATCTGCACAACAATGCTATAAAAAGTTAGTCTTTGAAAGGACTCAGTAAGGGCTCTGGTGTGACCCTAATACCTATCATCATTCCTAATCTTCCAGATATACCAAAGCACATTAGCAGAAAGAATAGACCACAAGAGATTGGCTTCTTTATTAAGCCCATGAATAAAACCAGTAATAATTTCCAAAGTATTAACATAGCGAGGAATCAAAAAACCAAATAAAAGCCAGACTTCCTTAGCAATATGACAATCAAAGAAGATATGCCTGCAAGAATTCGAAACTTTACAGATAGAGCATAGATTAGGAGAAGACATGTCTCTTCTAAGAGGAAGACTATCAATAAGCATTAACCATTTAAAGCATTTAACTTTAGGAGCAATGGGATTTTTCCACAACTTATTAAGAAAATTTTGCCATTAAGAAACATCCAAATCAACATACCAGAGAGAATTAAGATGTTGGATAATAGAGTCATCAAAAGTAAGAACAAAATAAACATTATGAGCTTTAATCTTATGGAGTAGAGTGCCATCCGACCATTTAAAGGAAAGAAACCCGTGAGAATCAACATGACAATCTTTAGGAAGGCCAAGATCTCTACAAGCAAGTTGGATTAATTTATAGTTCTCTTCTGAGAAAGGGGCAGGTCAAACTTGTTACTAAGATCCTCCTAGGAGATAAGAGAATTATTATCCAGAATGTCCATAAAACAAGAAATACCCTTATGAGCCCAAGATCTAGAAGAGCATCCCCTGGTGAGAGCGAGGGGTTTGGAGGAGTGAAGAAGATTCCACTAGATGGACTTTCACCATGCACCACACTATTAGAATGAAACTCAGTGTTAATCAAAAACCTTCTAACCGATTCCCAAGCCTTCCAAATAGATTTAAAAACACAAGTACCTTGAACGGAGACAGGGAAGTTCCTAGCCACAATGTCACTAAAGGGAAGGGACTTCCAGGACTTAGCACTCTTAGGGATAGCCCTTTGAATGTTGTTCCTAATCAAAATATTCCAAGGTTCCTACCCTTCAAGCGCATGAAAGATCCATTTAGTAGCAAGGGAGATACCTTGGGTTTTAAGATCCTTAAGGCCAAGACCACCAAGCTTCTTATCAACAAAGCACCACTTCCACTTAACAACATGTTTCTTACTACCCCCTTTGCCATCAGACCATAAGAATCGCCTAATGGCCTTTCGAATTTCATAGATTTGATAGTTACTAAACATCCAAGCCGAAGAATAATAAATGTTGTAGGATGAGAGGATTTTTTGGCACATTTGGACTCTACCAACCAGGGAAAGAAACCTGTTATTCCACTTATATAGCTTCTTATCAATTTTTTCTCTAACCCAAAGCCAAATATCTTTGAGCGAAGGAGATATAGAGAAAGGAAAACTAAGATATCTAACCAAATTTTTCAGGGCCACCCCATTGAAAACCAAACTGCCGGATCCAATTGGGAGGCTCATACTTCCACCCAAGAAGGATGGATTTAGATTGTGATATCCTGGCCCCGGAGACCTCACCTAAGAATTTTAGTTTCTGGTTGCGAGCATCAAAGTTCTGCCTATTGAGGTCAAGGAAAAGGGAAGTGTCATCGGCAAATTGAATGTTCATGAGTTGAGAGTCATCGGGAAGGACCAGACCATTAACTGTGGGGGAAAGAGAGTCATCCCTCAGAAGATAAAAAAGAGCATATGAAGAAATAACAAAGAGAGAAGGAGCTAAAGGTCATCTCTTTCTGATGGATCGAGAAAGGTTAATGGGTGGAGAGAGAGCACTGTTAACCTCAACAAGAGAAGAAGCATCTTTGAATAAAAATTTAACAAGGTTACAAAATTCTCTAGGGAAGCCGAAGGCTTCCAGCATCATGATGATAAAACCCCATTCAACACTATTGTAGGCTTTTTCAAAGTCAAGGAGGAACATGGCAAAGTCTTGACCAGAAACTCTAGCCCATTCCATGGCCTCCCAGCTAGTAACCAGATTCTCAAGGATGTACCTACCCTTGATGAAGCCAGTTTGGGTAGAACAAATAAACTTAGGGAGAATTTTCTCAAGTCTGAAGGCAAGGACTTTGGCAAGAATTTTATAGGACACATTAAGGAGAATAATAGGTCTCCATTTTTTGATAAGGGCTTTGTCACCATCTTTAGGGATAAGTTTAATGATTCCTTGATTAATATCACCACCTAAGGTCCCACTCTCTAAAGCTTCCAAATATAATTCATGCAAGTCTTTCCTAATCCATGCAATGTTAGCTTTATAAAACCCAATAGGGAGACTGTCCGGTCCAGGGGCTTTGCCATTTTTAAGAGAACTGATAGCTCGCTCAATCTCTCCAATTGAGATCCTTTATTTGAGAAGAAGAGAGTCTTCAATAGAAATCCTACACGGGATAATGCCATTGCATCTAAGTCTCAAATTTTTGGCATGGTCAGAGTCCTCAGAGGTAAAAGGGTTTCTGATAAAAGAGGGAGAAAGCCTCAATGATCCTGCCAATATCAACAATTTCTTGGTTATCTATGATCAACCTATCCACTCTCCCTGGTGTTTTTATGCTTAAGCAAATTAAAGAAAAACTTCGATCCTTTGTCTCCAAATTGGAGCCACTGATGACGAGCCCTAACTATGGCCCCTCTAATCTTAACCTGTTGATGTATTCTGAGAACATCTCTAGCCTTAGCCATTTTAGTAACCAAATCACTATTACTAGGGGAAAGCTAACATTCTTCCTCAAGCTTATGAAGATGACAAGTAAGAGATTTCTCAACAAATCTATAATCCTTATCCTTTTTTTGCCCAATGGTTTGAATTTTTTTTTGCCAGGCATAAACATTATAGTTCCATTTACTAACAAGGGAGGGGAGGTTCCTATTCTGATTATTAAGAAGTCTAATCATGTTGGTGGCAACAAGCACCACAAGATCTTTAAGCAAGGCAACGTTAAGGAGGAACTTAGAGTTACAAATAGAGGTACAGGTTGAGGAGTTGGGGATTTTAAAATTGGAAATAATAGGGTGATGATTCGAGAGCGTAACAGGCCAGACACCAACAAAATTACCTCTCTCATCTGGCACAAAAGAGAAAAAATCCTTGTTAGGATAAAAATGGTCAAGTCTAGAGTAAATTCAAGAATCAATTTTCTAAAGGTTACACCAGGTGAACCAGATACCACTATCAACACCTTTATTACCCACTAGAGGGTCAAACAAATTTTTCTGATGTTTAAACCTATCCCACTGGATCTTCTCAAGGCCTTTCCACTCAAAAGGGTTCCCACCAACTTTATCCTCTTGGTTCTCAATCATGTTAAAATCTCCCCCTATAATCCACGGTATATCATTCAAGGAGGCAAGGTAGTTCCACAACTCACATCTTTCCTTATAGTCATTGGAAGCATAGACAACACAAACCCCAAAAGAAGAGTTGTCAATACTGGAAAATGGCCCAAACAACCATATTACAAGGGGAAATTCCTTTCTGAATAAGGTGCTTCTCCCATTTTTGATTAAAAAGAAGCCCAACACCCCCTCTACCTCTGGGGTGGTCCAAGCAAATTTTAGCAGAATCTCTCAAAATAAAATCCAGATTAACTTCAAGGGTGAAATTGGTGGATTTAAGCTCTTGAAGCATGAGGAAATTAATTTTTTAAATATTATTTTAAAACATTTTGATAACATGTTTCCTGTCTAGAGCTTCTAGACCTCTAATGTTCCAAGAAACAACCTTCATGATCAACGGGAGTTAGGAGTCTTTAGTAGTCTTCAGGCTACTAGATTTGACAGGAGAACAATTTAGCTCCTTATTGTTTTTCTTGTGCAGGGGCCCCTTGTTTTTGGATCCCAATGGTGTTGGCAAAATGGTCAGCGCTCCCCTCAGGATTCGTGACAAGGGACTAACCGCCTCCCGTGCGATCCATAGCTTTATGGTTTGTATCAGGCGTTGATAGATCGATCTTTTGACGCAATGACAAACTGGGCCAACAAATGGTATCAGAGCGTTGGGTCACGGGTTCAAATCCCCTCGAGTAACACTGTGGGGGAGATTATTGGCAAAATGGTCAGCTCTCCCCTCGGGATTCGTGACAAGGGACTAACGGCCTCCCGTGTGATCCATATCTCTACGGTTTGTATCGGGCATTGATAGATCGGTCTTTTGACGCAACAACAAACTGGGCCAACAAATGGTCGTCTCCTACTTTTAACATTGGAGTCGGGGAGATCAAGATCATCCCCATCAGAGTCAAGATCCATATGTGACTCAACATAATGCAGTTTTGACTCATTATTCGGGTGAGAATGACATTCCTCATTTACCGTGTAGGGAACTTGTGAAAAGAGAGTACTATCATCACATTTAGTAGGGATAACATGGATAACCGAATCATCACCAATTTCGTTAAGTATACTAGGAATTGGAACCGAGGTCGAATGCACAGTGGTTTCAATACGGGGGAAGGGGCCAGATAGACCCCCAATCAATTTACCACTGCGTTTGGGAGTGCCAAGAATAACTAGAGGCCTACTTGGGACTCCTCCAATATTGGAATCACCATGCATCTGATCTGGGTTCTCAAAGGATTTAACAATGGATTTAATAACCGACTTGGAGCCAGATTTACTAGCAGAGGATTGGGTGACCATACCATGGTCTAAGAGGGCATCAGATTTTTTATTCTTACCCTGTTCCGGAGTTTTAATAGAGTTGATTTTTTCCAAGGCAAGTTGCTGCGCATTTTTTCGTTTGCGTTTCTTTGACTTACAGGTGACCAGCTGGAAATCATCCCCCTTATCATTTTCCAGTTGCTCGAGGGCTTGCTCAATCGGGGAGCAGTGAGGGGGGTCCGCATTAAAACAACCAAAATCAGGGTAGGGAGTGGGCTTGCTAGAGTTGCTCACATCAACGGTAGGATTATTGTCAAAAATTTTATTGTTAGCTTCAGTGGGGTCAGGTTCACCAGAGGAGACCACATGAGTAGTATTCAAAGGAACAGAGGGCCTTGGGTTATCAACACACGGTTCTTTAACAAATTTCTTCCTTTTAATGATGGGGCAATCTTTGTGAAGGTGACCTTCCTTCCTACAGAGGAAGCAAGTGTTTAAACCTCCTAGGATTTCAATAGGACATGAGTAGATTTCTCCACCTATGCTAAGGTTAAGCGCTTTAGGGATGTCAATCCAAGGTTTCAAGGAAATTAGCACACGAGCATCAAGATGGGGGATGAGTCTGGAGGTGTCATCCATCCTAATGACCTTACCAGTCGTTTCAACTATATGGGGAATGAAGTGCCATAAGAATGGCAGAATGTTTTTAAATCAGAACCCATCTAGGGCACGACAAAGCCAAGACCTCCTCACTAATAGCTTCAGGAGACCACCCAAGGACATGGAAGAAAGTCTTACCGACCGCCCAATATTGTTTTTTGAGAACCTCAACCTGCATATCATGGCTATTAAAAAAGATAACAAAAAATCCTTTCTGAATTTGCCTACATAAGGAAATCCAAAAACCAAGCTTTAAGTTCCAGTAGATATGAAACCAGTCATCCATGAATTTGTGTGGAGGACTTTTATCAATATCAACAAAAGCAAAGAAAATAGCAATCTCTTTAAGTCTATTTTTTTCTAATGTAATTTCGTGAACCATAGAATCATTAGGCAAGATAAGGATAGACTCAGGGTCATCACCAGAATCCTTACCTTCCGAACGACCACCTGCTTCGCCGCTGGTTGCCAGGAACTTCGCATGGTCAGAGACGGCCAAGGAAGCCCTATATACAGTATCTCTAAATGAAGGTTTATCGGAAGGCATACTGGAGTGATCCAACCGCGGGGAAATAGGGTTAGGTTGGGATGGTGCAGTGAATGCACCGTCTGATCCAGGCTCCATTAAAGAGCAAGAACAGATCGCACAAGGGAGAGGCTACGGAAGACGCCTAAGAAATAAATGCGGCACAGAGACAACACACAAAGCGAAAACATAAAAAGAAAAACAAGCCAGGAAGGAAAAAATAGGGGAGAGAATAATCAAACCACGTGGAGGAGGGAGACCTCCTCCACAGTCCACTTGCCGCTCCCGCTCAGACCTTTAATCTAGTCAAATTCCTCGGTGCTCTCTCGTCTCCAATTCCTTCCAAAATCCTCCAAGAACAATCCATTTAATGTTTTTTCGCTTATCCTTCTGTTTTTTAAGTCTAAAACATATATATTTTCCTTTTTTAAGTTATTCATCACAATTGAAATGAGAGAAATTACAATACTCCAACGAAAATGGGTAGATATTAAAATAATTAAATCTGGAAATTCAAATGGCATATGAATTACATGTTTTTTTTTAATAAATTGTTTGAAATTTTATAAAGCTACAAAGATCTGTGCAATGCTAGAACTTGGAACTGGAATATGAAATGAAAACATAAATAATACATAATATGACCATCGATCTCTCTAATGCAAGGAGTTTGAATGAAAAAGAAAATAAAAACCATTCTAAAGAGGAATTGAGTTTTGCAATCAATATAAATGTAAGATAAAGAGATGAGAACAACAGCTGGTATGAAATACAAGTTCTTTATGTGTAAATGCATTGCCTTTTAAGTTATTGGAGCTTTCAAAGTTTTTCCTCAAACGATAGATATGCTAATCAGAAATGGGTGTTCTACTCTATGCGAGGCTTTGCCCATTTCTGCTTCACCTCCAGTGAGATGGTGCTCTGTGTTGAAGTTGTCAAAGATTTAGGGATAAGTCTTAATGGAAGTCCTTGCTTAGGAATGGGGAAGGGAGAATGTTCAATCCCATCCTCACTCCTCACTGTTTCCCACCTGAGATAGAAACACAAGCATATCAGCTAAAAATCTTTACTGCTACATATACAAATTTATCTCAGGAAAGAGAGAATGGCCCTTAAATCTCTGCCTCTTGGGGAAATCCATTGTGAAGGGATATGACTATGTACCTGTATTTGGTAGTAAGATGGTGGATTAAAATGAGCATTTCTGTAAATGCCAGTTGATTCCCAGGACATGAATGGGCTCCATTACCGAATGGCATGAAAGTATTTGGCTTCAGAGGCACCTGTGATTCATTGCCCAGTCCAACTTCAAGATTCAGCATTTTTATTTAGATAAATATTACTGAGTGTTGAAATCGGATTAGACAATGAACAGATTTTAATTCTGTTGAAAACCCAAAAGCTCAGGTGGCTATATGTGTACCAACCTCGAATCTGGAAGGATCAAACTTGTGGGGATCTGGGAAAAATTCTGGGTTATGATGGAGGTTTCTGAAGATTGGCATTACCTTCCAACCCTTGGGAATCAAGTACCCTGCCAAATAATAATGATTATAATAAAGTGCTAATAAATATGATAAGCATTGTTTCTCTAAATATGTAGATTGCCCTTGACTTAACTACATATATTTAAAATATATTTATTTCAAAAGATTTTTAATAATACTTTTGGATGAAGTATCAGCATTCTATTAATTAGAAATAAAAGTATATATATTCAAATAAAAATAGGTGGACACAAGATCACACTTGAGAGTCCAATAGAACTAAGTCTGAAACAACACTGAATTACAGAAAATAAAACTACTAAGCAGCAAGAGCAGCAGCAGTTTGAGGAAGTGGAGGGTCCGAGTCACCCGACCTACCCCAAACATCAGCGGGTCAGGAGTTCCTAGCCCTCACCAGTGTCCTTATCTTTGTCTTAGTCATCAGTACAAAATCTTTAGAAATATTAAGTTGGATTTATTAGATTTTTACAGTAATTGTTGTTTATTGTAATTGTTTTCTGGATTCAACTGTGTAAGAATTTTTGCATCAATGTTTCAAGTTAATGTTTCAGGTCACACTCTCTGAACCATCATATCAAAATAAAAGAATCAAAAAGAAAAATAATGATTATACAAAATATTAAAATTTATGAAACAAATTAAATAGAATTTGAGATTAATAGTCTATCTTTCAATAAATACATTTAAAATATCATATTAATAATCTTGTTTTATTTTAAATGAAAACAATAGGATCAGCATCTATAACTTTCTGTAAAAGATTACAATAGACATCTGAACCAGAAATCCTCCTTACAATAAGAAGCCACATTTATTATTCAGTAGCTCTATAAAAAATATGCATAATAAATTACATTAAATCTTACCTTTGTACTCAATATCTCCAACAGCTTCCCTGAATGTGAAGGATAACACAGTTGCTACCCTCAATGTCTCCCGGATAACCTAAGAAGATTCAGTTCATCAACAAAAAGACATGAATAATAGTTTACAGAAAGGTTTCAAGGAAAAGCTCTTTTACGCTGTATGCTTACTCTGGTTGTCAGGAACATTTTCTTCGTGTCTCCTAGTGTCAAGGACGATCTGTTTCCCTTAATTTCCTTAATGGCCTTTTGCTCTGCCTGTACTAAAAGCATTAATGTCAGCAAAAAAATTTCTAACATGAAAAGGGTAAAGGTTTTCAGTCAATTTAGTTCTCACAATATCTAGTGGGATGTATTTATTTTGGCTTCAAAACGGAATACGAATTGACTAGCACGCGTGTTAGTCATGCGTTTGACACCGTCATTTTGCAATAAACGGCTGCGATTGACTAACACGTCGCTATCATATTGTACGAAAGATCTGTTTTGAAACCAGAATAGCTTCGACCTATCTAATGCTGTAATCAATGTACGACGTAACTGTAAAATATCTAAACTAAGAATACATTAAATCAATATGTTTTCAAACAAAAAATACAAAAAAAAAAAAGACAAGTAAGAACAAGCTTTTTCATTAGAAAAAGATTTACAAATATATATTTGCAAGCATATTTATTTTCAAGTAGTACTACATTACAATTTGATCGTTCTCCACATAATTAGGATTAGAATGATATTATGTAAAAATATGGTTTATGCTTTCATGCTAAGTCACCAAGTTCGAATTCGAATTCGAAGTTCGACAGCTTTGAAATTCTAATGAAGTTCGATGCGGAAAAAATTCGAAATGTATAAAATTCGAATTAAATTTGCCATATGTAATTTTTAAATTTTTTTAATAAATATATGTAAATATGTAATATATCTATAAAATTGCGTAAATAGTTTAACATTATAAATTTATAAATAAACATTATAAAGTATAAACTATTAATTAACCTAAAAAAATATTAAATAAACAACATTATTAAATAATAAACCTAAAAAAATATTAAATTAACAACAATATTAAATAAATAATAATAAATTTATAATAAACATTATTAAATTGTTTATAAAAATATTAAACCTAAAAAAAATTAAAAAAATATAAAAAATATTTAATATAAAATTACAAACTATTAATATAAAATTATAAATTTTTAGACTATATAAACATTATAAACATTATAAAATTATAAATAAATAAAGAAATAATAAACTTAAAAAAAATGGCGTCGCAGACTGGTCGTGGCATTGCCTACTGGTGGCGGTGGTGGCGGTCGGGCAGACTGGGCGACTCCCGTGGGCGTGACTGGTGCGACTCTCGTGGGCGTTGGCAACTCGCGTGGACGTGACTGGTGCGACTCCCGTGGGCGTGACTGCAACTCCTGCGGCCACCGTATTTATAAAATCCACGACGAAACCCTAAAACGCAAGCCAAAAAAAACTTTATCGCAAACCTTAAATTTTAATTCGAATTTAATGGAATGCATTGAATCAATATGTTTTCAAATGAAAAATACACAAAAGAAAATGACAAGTAAGAACAAGCTTTTTCATAAGAAAAAGATTTATTTGCAAGCATATTTATTTTCAAGTAGTACCACATTACAATTTAATCATTCTGCACATAATTAGGATTAGAATGATATTATGTACAAATATGGTTTATGCTTTCATGGTATTTGAGATCATATATGCAGCTTTGGCTCTCACGTTATGGCTTCATGAGTTTGATTTAGAATCCTGCCTGTATGATTGAAAAAATGGGGAAATGGAGAGTTTCAGCATAAGATTTATATACAATATTTTTATATTTTAATTTAATTGAAAGAAGATTTAAGAGAATTAATAGACTCTTACAGATCAATATTTCTAATTCTTGACATTAAATCTCAATTCTGTTGAAAGGTCCATACAAAATAAATATAAGTAAAATTTTGAATACAGGCTCGATAAATCAAATAGTTTTTTCTGGTTCAGTTCATGGACTATGGGGTGATTAGGTTCAATGTTCGCTCCTATACATACGGTGAGTTTGATATGGGAATTTTTCTTCTTACACAAAACAATTGTGTTTTGCTCACTGTTTTAGCCTTACAATTTAGTAGTGCAATGTGGAAGCTTATGAATCAAGCTTAAATTTGAAGATATGACAATAGCACCAACCACCATCTATTGTGATAACAATAGCATTATTTCTATGACAAAGAATCTGGTGTTTCATGCCAAAACAAAACACATAGAGATCTGGCATCATTACATTCGTGACTTGGTTCAAGATGGACAAGTGGAGCTACAGTTCTGTCCTTCATCTGAACAAGTTGCTGATATCTTCACCAAAGCTCTTCCAGTATCAACTTTTGTCACTTTCTGATATCAATTAGGTCTCACCTCCATTCATCATTCAGGAGATTGAAGATATGATCGCTGAGCTGGAGCTGAGAACGAAGCTTTCGAGATTTTGTTTTTTTGTTTTTTCTCAGTTTTTTGTGCTTTAAGAGAATCAACAGTTTTACGAAATGTTATGCTAGCTTGATTTAAGTTTTATAGTTTTAATTCTTGTTACCACTGCTGTCAACGTCTAATAAAACTGTTTTTTTAGTTTTTTAGTTTTGTTTTTTGTTTTATTCTGATCGGTAATGATCAGATCTCTCTCTATTTATTAGAGACTATGTAATTATTCATTCAATGTTTTTTTAAAATATATTTCTCAGTTCTAAGAAATTAACAGCAGTCTTCTTCTTTTCAGTTTAGTTTTTCTGTTTGTTAAATTGATAATCTTTCAAAATTGGCTTCATTTTGTTCAATGTGACAACTTTCTAGTTCACCAACCTGGCAACTTTCTATTATCATCAACTAGTAAAGAAGAAAGGTGTGATGAGAGCATTCCAGTCAGGTCAAAAAATTTAGAGTCGTACATATGAGGCAGGGCTTGCTGCTTGGTCAAGGTTGTTATGGAAAAAAGCAGACAAATAAATGTGACTGTAATATGTTATCTGAAAACTTAAGAATTGAGTCATCAGAAGTCGACGGAGGTTTCAGCAATCCATGTGTATATAGGTTGTGCTTCAAAGATCTAAGGCTTTTAAAGTCCATATAGGAAGGTTTTTTCAAAAACTGTTAAAAAATCTTGTACACAGTTTATCCAAAAGCCTTTACATCTCGATAGAGGATACATACAATTCAACCTATTTTTTTATATTGAAGATTGTCTTATTCATATTCTTGTCTACTTTCTTCGAGCAAACTTTATATATTTTATTAGTCGACAACTTTTTTCACTATAATACTTTGACCTTTAAGATAGATTTTTTTTTGTCATATTAATTATTTTTATTATATAATGTGTATGCTTGTGTACTTCGACCATTGGATTGAATGCCCCTGGTTTTCATGGTGCTTGCAGCTGCATTCTCCATGCTGTTACTAGAACTTTGATGTTTACACCTTTAAAGGGAAATGCCAGGCCTGATCTGTGTGTTATATCGTTTTAGATTTAAGTCCTCTATGTGTACACTCTCTTTTTCCCCGAGCAGAGGATTAGATGGATTGATATGCCATCCAAGTTAACTAGATGGATTTCATGGTCTTATAAACATGATAGCTTTGCAATAAAAACAGAATTTCAACTTCTGAAGTATTAGATGACATGACTTTTTTTTTCAACTTTTGAAGATTTTGAGGTATCACATGACATCACTGTTTTTTAACTTTCTTGCATTTGCAACATGGCATGTGTATTAATTCTGCATTTCCTGCGGGTAATTCTAAAACATGATCTTTATAAGTAGATTTGAAGAAAGTGCTAGAGGACACCCAATGATGTGTTAAGTTAATTTTGCTTGCTGTTGTACAACTTTATATATTGTGGCTGTTTTTTTAACAATAATCTTTCATATTGAGTAATTATTTTTGTAATCTTTCGAAATTCAATTTGAAGTATATTTTTCCTTTCAATTAATTTAATTTAATTTTTTTTTTTTTCCTGTTATCTGCTAGAGTCTTAAGAAAGAAAATCTGCAAGAATGGTCTGACAGAATGTCAAAGTTGCAGTTTAAGATATTCATTAAGTCTTTATTTTAAGGCTATGGACTTTGTCATTATTCAAACAAATTCTTCATATTAAATTCAAATAAATTGTTAGCATTTTTCAAAGAGTAAATGTTTTAGTAATGTATAATGTCAATAAAATAGACTTCAAGCTATCATCTATAATTCTTAGTAGCAAGTAATTCAGAAAAAAATTGGTTATCTTCAAAAAGTAATACAAAAAAACAAATATATTTTAGTAATGCATAATGTTGATAAAATCGATTTCAAGCTTCCATCAATAATTTTTAGTAACAAGTAGCAGAGAAAAAAATTGATTAATTTTGACTACTTTCCTTAGCTTATATTCGAGACTTCTTGAGGACCTCCATGAAACAAGGAGAACCATCAAACATCATCAAACTTCATATAGACATTGTAATTTAAAATGGTCTCCCTTCACTTTCTCCAGAGCTAGGATAAGTGATAGTTGAACGAGACATGCATATGAGAAGCTAGAAGCTAATTGTACATGAGACTTATGAGGAGAGTCCCATTACACCCAACCTCTACCTCTACTGCAGAGTGAGGTAAGAGAGAGAATGAAAACTAGCTATTACTGTTACTATCATTCAAGGATTTCACTACCAGCCAAACCTTGTAGTTAATGTTTTATCGATGCCTCCTAAGTTTGAACATCAACATATAAGAATTTTTAGAAAAAAAATGTCAAAAGTCATTATAAATTTTTTAATATAACCATTAGCGATTATAATATGTCATCCACATCTTTAGGTCTACCTTTTTTTATGTAGAGGATTGTGCTTGAGACTACCTACTTCTTTATTAGCTTGCATTGTAATAATAGTATTAACCTCCTTTTAGCAAGTAATGTTTGGGATTTAATCACACTCAAAGGATTCATGAAGATATATTACTATGATGTCCATAAAGTTGGCCATAATTTTCTTACAAACTTTGACATTGTTTATGCTTACCCTTGGCATGCATATGCCCAAGGATTCAATTATTTACCCCTCACAAACACTTCAAATTAATGATTTGTAAGAGTTCTTAACTTGCAACTTAATATTGTTAGGTCTTAGTTGTAAAATAATGTTTGTGCCATGTTGGAAACCTATTTTGGGAATTCCACAAATTTTTTAATGCTTTATTTCAACTTAACTCAAAAGATTCTATTAAGAAATAAATATAAACTATATTTCATGTCAATGTTTAAGTCATTCTAATATACCATATAAGCAAAATGTTTTACCTCAGAAAACATAAAATTCTTTCATGTTAATCATTTTTTCATCTAAGCTGATGAATCCTACTTACCCTAGGTAAGATTGGTTTGTTGGTTCTATTCAACTTATTTTCTCATCAACACTTATTTTACGCATCTGTATGTGCAAATTCCAAATAAAACAAGAAAAGACAATGCAAGGTGGGATTTACAAACCAAAATTTCAAATCGAAAACTTCTGATTGCACAAAAAATGAAAAAAATTGCACCTGGTGTAAGTTGCAAGTATCTTTACAAAATTGTTAACATCTATTTTACACTTGGGATGCTCTCAAAGGTAGGCTCTCTCTCTCACACACACACATACACCAAATCACTAATTTTTAAAAATTGGAAAGGGACATGGAGATAGAAAATAGAATGGTTGAAATTTCGCTCCAAAGTAATTTGCAAAATAAATCAATATCTTTTATACTTTGAGATGTTTAAATATATAAATTTCTAGTGTAGAAGGATTATTTTTAGTATTATTAATTATAGAAAATATTATGTTTTAGAGATCAAGTTTTGCACGCTTCTATCACAATTTAATTCGATTATGTTTTTAGTTTCATTCATTTATTCTACAAACATTTTTTTCTTTTTTCTGAGAGTTATTCATTTAATTTGATTTAACTTTGATGTTTACACCTTTAAAGGGAAATGCAAGACATGATCTGTGTGTTACATCATTTTAGATTTAAGCCCTCTATGTGTGCACTCTCTTTTTCCCCGAGCAGAAAATTAGATGAATTGATATACCATGCAAGTTAACTAGATGGATTTCCTGGTCTTATAAATTTGATAGCTTTGCAATAAAAAAAAAATTCAAACTTCTGAAGTATCAGATGACATGACTTTTTTTCTCAACTTTTGCAGATTCTGAGGTATCACATGATATGATTTTTTTTAAGCTTCTTGCATTTGCAACATGGTATGTGTATTAACTAATTTGGCAATCCTTCAGGTAATTCTAAAACACGATCTTTATAAGAAGCTTTGAAGAAAGTTCTAGAGGACACCTAACGATGTCTGTTAAGTCATTTTTTTTTGCTATTTGACAACTTCAATATTTTGTTTTTTTTAACCATAATATTTCATATTGAGTAATTATTTTGGTAATCTTTTGAAACTCCTTGAAATATATTTTTCCTTTCAATTTTTTTAATTTTTTTGTTTTTCTCCTGTCATCTACTAGAGTCTTGAGGAAGAAAATCTCTAAGAATGGTCTGACAAAATGCCAAATTTGGAGTTTAGTATATTCATTTAAATCCTTATTTTAAGGTTATGGACTTTGCCATTATTCAAACGAATTCTTCATATTAAATTTAAATAAATTGTTAGCATTTTTCAAGAAGTAAAACAAAACACAAATATGTTTTAGTAATGCATAATATCAATAAAATAGACTTCAAGAATTAGAAATATTGGTTGGCACTATTTTGCACCTAACACACTCTCATCCTAATCTTTCCTTTTTCATTGGTCTAGTCTCTCGTTTCATTGGTCCTTGACTTAAATCTTCTCATTCAATATAGAGTATCATTGAAAGAAGATTTAAGAGAATTAATAAACTCACCTATCTAATATTGAATGAGACTCTTAGTGCCATCACTTAAAAAATATAACCACATGGAACATCAACAAGGAGGCTACAAGATACAAAGAAATAACAAAAATAAATAGTATATCCATGTCATGTCCCCATTCAACTTAAGACAATAAGAATCGATACAAGATCAATAGGAAACAATATGGAAAGACAATCAATGAATGATGAATCAGTAATAAAAATTCCCAAGTGCTGATAGGAATGGCAGTTCGTATGGAGAATGAAAGCTAAGCAATAATCAATCGATGATCATGAATATCGATCATACACATGATTGTTAATGATTAATAGGTAACAATATGGTATGCAGAGCAGTAAAGCGACTAAGATGTTGGTAGCCATTGGCAAATATTAGTTGGAGACAATGATCAAGAAGACGACAACCATGCACTAATTGCATTCTGATTATTATAAAGGCAATACTCTCGATATATGATCAGAAGATCGATCACCATAAGAATCCTTGAGGGACAACATTCGGTAAGAAGAAAGGGACTAAGGACAACAAGCATAAACATTACCAATTAGCAACATTGGGTAGACAAACAAAGCTCAATCATGGAAAATGGAGAATTATACAGGACCAATTAAGAATAATGAAATTCATCGATAGAAGTAGTAATTTGGTTAGCGTCAAGGAACGACCTAAAGACGTGACACCCCATAATTATATTCTCACCAATAATCAAGGATACCGAATTAACTAATCATATGATGATAACAACAGTTGTTAAGAGATCATTAATAATCAATTATGGATGGCAGCGACTAGAACAATTATATAATCAACTAATGCGATTTGCATAAATGAAAACGATGTGCATTTGAAGAGACATGGGACATATCTCTTGAGCGCATCCTATCATCTCATTTTCAAGGTATAAGGAAGTGATACATCTCATTCGAGGAGGTATGGAAGGAGGGAATGGGAATCCTTGTATCTCTTTATCCATATTTGAGTTTGTTTAAATAGAGCACTTGTCTTATTGGCAAATCTGGTTGCGGGCATCTAAGTATACATTAGAGACAACACCATTATTGTTGCCAGAATACATATTTAGATTAGACACAACTTCATCATTCTAAGCATCACCATCTTTGTTGAATACCCAAATTGTTATATCGAATATAGCAGCTCCTTGTGATTGTTCAAGCATATCGACATAACAGACACAACACAAATTACCATGCATTATCAGACCAGCAAGATAGAAAATATATTACGATCCTATCTTTGATCTGATAAATACGTCAGAATTAATGTGGGAAGATCTTAATAATGAAATAGTGTTAAGTAATTAATGCCGATTGGTGGAGAGAAGCCATTAAAGGTGCTGATTCCTCCCCTGTACACCATAGACGCAACGAATTAGAATATTAATAGTCAGAGACAACGTCTACCATTTCCGCAGGGACCAAAGGATTGTAATCAGACTTTATATTTGAAACTCAAGAAACTTATAATCAATCTCAGTCATCCAACAATTTATTATTCATTTGATCATTCAATTATTAAATATGTTTCAATTTAGATGATATATTTTAGTGTTCCTAAGAAGGGACATTACAGTGGTATCAGAGATCCTGCCATCCTCCAGGGTAAAATAATAAATCAGAAGCAGCGTTTTCATGAAGGAGAAACATCAAAATAGATAAGGCATGAATATAAGAAAACAATAATTAAAGACATGAGACCAATATATTAGTTGGTGTGGTTTTCTCGAACAACAAAAAATATTATGATTGGGCTCACTGACATGTTGGGATTCATATCAAGAATGGGAGTTGATAAAGTACAAACAACCATCAGCTATTACCCACAAAGGTAGTGACTGATATTAGCAAATGCAAGAGGTAGGATATTTGGTGGATAGAAAGGTCTAATACATGATTAGAGTTTATTGATCTTTGACACCACAATCCAAGGGAAAGTTATTAAGACAATCAAGATAAGTCTGTCCTCTGAACTATTTTAAATTTTTTTATAAAATGTCTTCAGTCTGATAAGATTATATTCATAAATGTATTACAATTCTCACTAAAATTTAAAATTGTTGTCTCAGGACTAAGTTAAGGCAAATCCAAAAGGGGACATTGTAAGGAGGTAAGCAATGTGGTTACAAGAACCAAGAAAGAGGGAAGAGAGAATGGGGGTTAAGATAAGGGTTGTCGAGTAGATGCTTGGTACAGGAATGGCTCAATAAAGACCCCATTCCTTTCCAAAGAATAGAAAGAGGAAAGTTAGAATGTGGAAGTCTAACTTGAGCCGCCAAGTAGAGCAAGGAAGTATCATAGGCTTGGTGTAGAAATGGCTCAAAATAGGCATCCCAAATTTCCCAAAGAAGAGGATGTGAATGACACAAAGGCTAACTTGAGCTGCCAGGCAGTGCAAGTAAGTCTCCTAGGTTTGGTGTATAAATTGCTCAAGGGAAGTCCCCATTCCTTCCAAGTATAAATAGAGACTAATGTAAAGTGAAGGAATGTAAGGGAATGAGAATGGCATAAAGGTTGACCTAGTCTGCCAAGCAGAGCAAGTAAGTCTCTTAGGCTTGGTGTAGAAATGGCTTAAGGGAAGCCCCCATTCCTTCCAAGCATAAGAAATGTATAGGAACTATGGTACATAGAAGGTAGTTCCTCTCAAGATTGGCTAAACTAGCTCAAAGCTAGCCCCTCTCAAGTGGATAGAGATGGCTCAAGGAAGCTAATCGATCTCAAATTGGACCATAGCTCAAAGAAGCCAGTCTCTCCCAAGTTAGATAGAAATGGCTCAAGGAAGCTAGTCTCTCTTAAGTCAAGCTAAATGGTTCAAGGAAGCCAGCCCCTCTAAGTTGCCATAGATACAATGAAAAATAAGCAGAAATTTTTTCTAACTTTAATTTATATGATTATATGTTTGGTACTACTAATCATTGTGCAGGTTCAACCAACAATGAAGACAAGGAAGAAGGAAATTGCTTGAGGACAAGCCAATTCAAGAAGGGGAGACTCTCATGTCCCCATTCAACTTAAAGACAATAAGAATTGATACAAGATCAATAGGAAACAATATGGAAAGACAATCAACGAATGAGGAATCAGTAATAAATATTCCCAAGTGCTGATAGGAATGGTAGTTCGTATGAAGAATGAAAGCAAAGCAATAATCAATCAATGATCATGAATATCGATCATACACATGATTGTTAATGATTAATAGGTAACGGTATGATATGCAGATCAGTAAAGCAACTAAGACGTTGGTAAGCATTGGCAAATATTAGTTGGAGACAATGATCAAGAAGACGCAAACCATGCACTGATTGCATTCTGATTATTATAAAGGCAATACTCTCGATATATGATCAGAAGATTGATCACCATAACAATCCTTGAGGGACAACATCCGGTAAGAAGAAAGGGACTAAGGACAACAAGCATAAACATTATCAATTAGCAACATTGGGTAGACAAACAAAGCTCAATCATGGAAAATGGAGAATTATACAAGACCAATTAAGAATAATGAAATGTATCGATAGAAGTAGCAATTTGGTTAGCGTGAAGGAACGACATAAAGACATGACACCCCATAATTATATTCTCAACAATAATCAAGGATACCGAATTAACTAATCATATGATGATAACAACAGTTGTTAAGAGATCATTAATAATCAATTATGGATGGCAGCGACTAGAACAATTATATAATCAACTAATGCGATTTGCATAAATGAAAACGATGTGCATTTGAAAAGACATGGGACATATCTCTTGAGAGCAACCTATCATCTCATTTTCAAGGTATAAGGAAGTGATCCATCTCATTCGAGGAGGTATGGAAGGAGAGAACAGGAATCCTTTTATCTCTTTATCCATATTTGAGTTTGTTTAAATAGAGCACTTGTCTTATTGGCAAATCTGGTTGCGGACATCTAAATATACATTAGAGACAACACCATTAGTGTTGCCAGAATACATATTTAGATTAGACACAACTTCATCATTCTAAGCGTCACTATCTTTGTTGAATACCCAAATTTATATATCGAATATAGCAACTCCTTGTGATTGTTCAAGCATATCGACGTAACAGATACAACACAAATTACCATGCATTATCAGACCAGCAGGATAGCAAATATATTACGATCCTATCTTTGATCTGATAAATACGTCAGAATTAATGTGGGAAGATCTTAATAATGAAATAGTGTTAATTAATTAATGCCGACAGGTGGAGAAAAGCTTTGGCTATCTATTCGATCCATAGTAGATTGATAAGAAGGCCATTAAAGGTGTTGATTCCTCCCTGGTACACGATAGACGCAGGGAATTAGAAGATTAATGGTCAGAGACAACGTCTACCATTTCCGCGGGGACCAAAGGATTGTAATCGGACTTTATATTTGAAACTCAAAAAAATTATAATCAATCTCAGTCATCCAACAATTTATTATCATTTGATCGTTCAATTATTAAATATGTTTCAATTTAGATGATATATTTTAGTGTTCCTAAGCAGGGACATTACAATCCAACACTTAAAATATGACTTTGAGTTTAAAGTTTTTAAGGAACTCTGATCCCTACAAATAACCTTAATCATCTTCCTATTTTCTTTAATAAATACAAGAACTATAATATGGAAGAAAACCACATCTAAATTGTCCTAACCCACCACCTTCTTTGAATCACATTTCACCAAACTTATTTCAATAAATTGAGATGTATAACAACATCTACATTTGTCATGTCCACAACATGACCAACCACCTCCTCTTAATTCCCCGAGGGAACCTAATCTAGAGCCTTAGGAAGAGACAACTCCCAATTTTTTTTTTTAGGTTGCATCTTATTAATTCATTCATTAATGCTATCATATAATTTAGTTTGGTACTAGATAGTGCCATAACTGATCTATTTCTTGTTATTCTATGATATGAAAAACATTATTAAAGATAACATAATTATGTAGTGGCTATTTTTTAGCTAAGAACTTTTTTTTTTAATTAAAATAAAATTATTCTCTAATTCACAATTTGTTATCATAATATTAGAAAAAAATATTATAATCCTTTTAGCATACCTAAATACTTTCTTTATGGAAATCCAATGAGTTGATCTTATGTTCAATGTGTATTAGCTCAAAAAATTTATTGCATAAATATATTATGATGTAGACCATAGCATAATGTTGCTTATAACAAAATTATTATATATGGAACATTTTTTATTTCTTTCTTTATGCCTTCAAATTTAGAGAGCATCTTATTTAAAAAATATTATAATTTTCTTCCAATAGTTTTACAATCAAATTATAGTCCATATATTTAAAAAATTCAAACATTCTAGAAATTTCTACTAGACAGAAAAATTTCATTTCTTACTTGCCATGATTTGTCAAAACTGCACCTAGTACTAATGTAGATATTTATAATCTACTATTTAAAATTTAGTGGTAAAAAGATACTATTTAGATGCATTTTGATCAACGGCTAATGGGTTTATATCCTTTTCATGCTAGGACATCTACTGACCATCTTTGAATTTGGATAATGTAATAAGAAAACTAGTAGATCAATCTTCTTGTGAGTGGTCATTTGCATATTTAACTTAATTTTATACTTCCAAAATTACCATGTGACTTTTGAAGAGAGAGAGCATGAAATAAAACCTACATAACATATTATTTATTTATTTTGGGCCAAAACTACCTTTTGAATGCTTCATCATTGAAGTACAAAAATGCTAAGTATAGCACATGTTGTTGGTCAATAATTGCATACATTACTAAATATAAATACATAGAAGGCAAACATTCTTATTGATCATATTTCCACCTTAACATTGATATTGTTATGTTGCTACTATTTTGAAGTTTTTAATAGGAAAGTGTTGAATAAATTTCTTACCACAAAATGTTATATGACCACTAAAAAAGGCCATATATTGATCTATTAAAGTTTCATGTATGTCTCGGCTATAATATATATCATTTTAGTTGTGTCATATATATTTAATAAAATTCTAATTATATCATTTTATAAAATGATTTTTTATTTAATTAATGAATATATTGTATATAGATATAAAAATTGAATCACAAAAGGAGAAGAATATTTGGGCCAAATAAAGTCCAACAATAAAGGGAGAAGGTCATAATAACCAATAAAGGAAGTAGTTGCTAAAGTATAAAAATTTTTGAGATGAGTTGAGTGATAATGAAGAAGAATTCTTCCATTGGTCGTTATGTCAACAAGAATTAAATTTTTAACAATATGATGCTTCAATCTAAGAGAAAATTTTATTCAGTTGGAGATGGACATGGGTGAAAATATTTTTAATAAATCTTTGGCTTAATAATCACCTTGTAATTCCCATAAATGGTTAATGCCCTTAATATTTTCCTCGGCTACATGGTGAAGTAAATACTTGTAGCACAGTAGTTCAACAATCTTGTAGGAGGTTTATCTTTGGTTTATGCGTAAATATAAGCTCAACCATTTAATAAAAGTTTAGGATGGTTGAAGTGTGATTTGGTGGTGGGACAAATGACAAGGGAATTATTGGTGAGATAGTTCAATACTAGATAGAACATTTTCAATTTATTTTTATCCTTCAAATAAGGCTTACCATTTTTCATAGTAATCATCTAAAATTTGTGGATCAAAGTATTGTTAAAATTAGAAGTAAAATAATTGATAAGTATTCTTTAGCATAGTAATATTGTAAATACAAATAAATAACATGCATAACAAAGGTAAGAAAGATCATAAAAAATTAATTAGAAGATTTCATTTGAATAGGATAGTTTAACAAGAGTTCTATTGCTAGGTGTAGAGTTCAAGACTCAATCTATTTAAAAAATGGTAGTCTAAAAAAAGATAGAGTAAAATCTAGATTGATGATACTTCTTCATAGTTGTAGAGAAGGTGAGATTAGGTTTCACAAATTTTGAAACATCTTGTGTGGTATCATCAACGATCTCTAATGCCAAGATCACTCTAACTTCACTATATGTAGTCATTTGAACCAATAAATGTTACAAGTTAGTCAATTATCTAAACACATAGTAACTATTGCAAGTGATTTTTTTTAGAAAGGATTATATTTTTAATTTATATAGATGGTGTTTCTTGGTATTGCATTCTTACCCCTATTATTGTAGCCAACAAGAACATTCACATATGACAAGTATACAAATTTTTTATAGCATACAAATTAAGAAACAACTACCAACATTATTAAGTAGAAAAGGTTAAATAACTCTAAACAACCTCAAATGAAATAAAATCACATAGAAAAAGTAGAGAAATGTATTGTAAGAATTTTTATTTTTCTAGTGTATTTTTTTCTGGATTCGATTGTGTGTATATTTTTCCCATCAACGTTTCGAATCACACTCCGTGATTCATCATTAGGATGAAAAGAATTCCCAAGACATGAAAGATGTTGAGTTGCAGATTTGAGACAAAATATAAAGAGGAGAGGGGTGGGGGAGGGCACGAGGAACAAGGAGAGAGGAAAGAGAAAAGGAAAAGACCACCTGAAGGATGGGAGACCTAAAAAACTCCAAGGAATAAACCACCCACATAAAAGAAAAAAGGAAAGCCAAGCAACACAATCAAAACCACTAAAAAACAAAAAAGAAGAAAAGAATTTAGGACAAAAATTAAAAACTAAATGAATAAATAAACAATTATAAATATATAAATAAATACATAAAGGAATATAAGCATAGGCATAAACCAAAAGACAAAAACACAGAAACAAATAAGAATAGAGATATTTACAATTCCAAAAGATATGAGCATATAATAAAAGAAAAATAAAAGATATTTTTTATTTTTCTTTCTTTAACTAGAAAGTAAAAGATTTATAACTGGGGCTCCTTATAACATGATATAAATAATTGGGGTTTTACACCTTCACCTAGTTTACACTACGCTCAACTTGTTTTTTCTCCAAATATCTATTTATATATGATGCAAGACAAAATATAGCTTTGGTTACCAAGTCTTCAAACTTATATAATAGCATTCACCTCTTCCTTCCCCTCAAATTAATATCTTATTCCTCATAAGACAAATACAAATTTTGGTATTTCAACTAATAGGATGCCTTAATTGGAATGAAATTTTTGGTTCTTCCTTCTCTCACATTTAGCTGGAATTCCACACATAACCCTTGTCTCTTCTATTTTTTTTTAGCGACAATCATCCATTGCTTGGCAATTACTTTATTCTTCTCTACACATGACACTTTGGTTGTTTCAATACAATACTTTGTAGCCTTCCTCACCTCTATCTTTTCTCTCTGTTGTTTTAATTACTCAAATACTTCCTCTTGAAAACCTCACAAAATCTCCTTTCAATTTTTTCAAACATTCCCATTTCATTCTTGAGTGCTAAAACAAGGGGCTTCCCAAAAACAAAAACAAAAAAATCTCGAAAATCATCTAAATTCTCTTCCAAATTTCTAATTTAGACACCAAAATAGATCATGTGAATTGGACAAGTAATTAAAATAAGATTTAAACTTAGCCAATTTTCATATTTTTTTCTAACTAGGAATTTATGTAGTCAACAATACATAAAATAAGTAACCCAAAATAGGTTGAAAGATTTCAACTTTTTTTTTTCTTAAGAATATCTTTGTTGGTAATTTATCCTCTAGTTGGATGCCTCTACATCATACATTTAAGGTAAAAAAATCTAAACTCCTACTTACTATCAAAACTATATTTCTATATATCTAATAGAATGTGTAGTTGTATGTAAAATTCTATTTGAACTCTCATACCCTCATTTCCCTTTATGTGCCTTTAGTACAAATAATTCATTTCATTTATCATCAAACCTAAGTTGTATCGAAAGAAATTGTTGAATTTTTTAGCATAAGCACTTACAAGATCAAACAACAAACGAAGAGCATTTTCCACAAATGAGAGCAACAAGAAATATATGTTATATTGTTCAAGAGAAAAAGATACCGAATGGATAATAAAATGCATAATGACTTTCTTTATAGAAATCACGAGAATCCCTAATCTAATATTAGGAGAACTAAAAAATCATAAAGGAGCTAAATGAATCTCAACCAAAGATCATCTAAGTGAAATAAAGCTAAAAAATCATAGCTCAAAAATAGAATTTTCTAGCAACCTCCCGTAAGTGAAACTTAGTGAGAAGTAAAAAACCTCTGAGTGCATGAAATGCAAGAATGGATCCTAGAAACTAAAGGCTTGATGAGGTACCCATGTACAAAAGGAGGTCTCTCAAAGTAGAGAAAAGGAGAAAAACCACATGGGAAGAAAACCCTCATCAAAATTGAGAGATGCAATGCATAAAAATAACATGAACTACTGATGGAAGGAAGCCCTCATAAAGACATTCTAAAGACAACTTCCTTCACCCCGAACATCGATCGCAGCTAATAGTAACATGGGGATGCCAAAGGTTTAGCGAGGATGTTTGCAACCTGCTTCTCTATAGTTATACAATCCAAGGTTAGAAGAGCATCTTGAATCAACTATTGCATGATGTGCATGTGGATATTAATATGCTTAGTCCTCTGATACTCCATTGGGTTGCAAGAAATGTGAATATCACTATGATTGTCACACTAAAGAATAGTGGGACCATTAGGAGGAAAACCAAACACTATAAACAATTGACAAAGCCATAGATCCTCTTGTCTAGCAAGAACAACTGCACGACACTCAACCTTAGTACATGATAATGCAATAGTATATTGCTTCTTGCAAAACTATGCCATAGGACTAGAACCAAGACAAAATACAAAGCTAGAAGTAGACTTCCAATCATCAACATCACCAACTCAATTTGAGTTCGTGAATCCAACAACTCAAGAGTCTCCTAATGAATAATGAATGCAAAAATGAGATGAGCCTTGAATATATCACAATATATGTTTGGGAGCTTTCTAGTGACTCTCATGTGGATTGTGAAAGAAACGAGAGACTAGACCAATTAAAAAGGAATGGGATGAGAGTGTGTTAGGTGCAAAATAGTGCCAACCAATTACCTTTTTAATGTAGCAATCACTAAAGGAGAACAACTAGAAGACAACACAACACCTGACGGAAATGGTGTGGGGGTAGGCTTGCAATCTTGCATGCCAAATATGTGAATCATGTCAATAGAATACTTCCGCTAATAAAGAGGAATGTCACCTGAAGATTAATTAACTCAAAGACCAAGGAAGTAATATAGAAAACCAAGATCTGTCATGTCAAACTGTTCCATCAATGCTCTCTAAACACTTTGAATCATGGAAGGAGAACCACGTGTAAGAATAAAATCATCCACATACAAAAGACCAACATCAAAAGAACCCCTCTTGTTGCTGAGTGTAAGTTGTGGAATCAAAATGGCAACATGTGAAATCAGAAGATAGAATCTAATATTATCTTACATCCTAGAAGATTGGTAGGGCGCACAAGCTTCAACCTTTGGACCAAGTCACAACAATAAAATTAAGTCGATTCAACTATATCACTTTTTCATTAGACTACAACTCGAGAATCTATTATTGTCTTACAATCCAAAAGATTGGTAGAACCCACAAGCTCCAATCCTTGAAGATTAAGTTGAGTGTTCATTAGAATAAAATTCCAAAATCCATTATTATCTTACAGACTAGAAGATTTGTGAACGCACAAACTTGACTTAGACTAAGTCACAACAAAACAATCAAGTCAAATTTAACTATATTACTTCTAGAATCTACTATTATTTTATAATGAAGAAGATTCATAGAACCCGCAAACTTATTAAATTGAATTTAACAAAATTATCATGTCTGAGAAACTTTGTCACACCTTTTTCATGCCGATTATGTAACGTCAATCGACAAAGCCGTTGGTTACCATTCTAATTTAAATGATTAAAAGCTAACGGGAAGTTCTACAATCATTATGCTTTACAAAGCAAAAGAACGTGATTTAGTCAAATTTCTTATCCCAGCCTGTCAATGAGATTCCTTTGGTAATTCCATATACCTGGAGATCAAACTGACACCATACATTATATCTGGCCTCATGGCTGTTAAATACATTAAACTCCCAACCATTCTTTTATATAACGTGGGATCTACAGATAGTCCTTCATCTTCCATGCTTAGTCTTAATCCAGTTGTGACCGGTGTAGGTGCTGGAATATTTATTTGTCAATCTAAGTATGCTAATGAGATTTTGAAGAGGTTCAACATGTTAAATACATGGTGGAAGATCGGAGGGGTCAGGGACTTGGCTGTCAACAATGTAGTCATGAAGCAATTACAATATATGAGATCCTATGTTCTATTTCCGCTTTCTCCCTTCTGCTACTTTGATGGGTGATACATTTTTTAGTGACAACTTAAACCAGATATTATCATTTGATCCAATAATAAAGAGCCTGATTTTATCCACTGCCTAGAGTGGTATTTGATTTTCCATCTTGAGCACGTCTTTCACAATTTCTGTCAATAGAGGATGATGCCGTTTCTTGTTGAGAACATTGTCAATGAAAACCGATACTCTTTCCTCTTGATCTTCATCTTTTCCGAACCTGTCGAGGACTTGTAGAGATAAGGACCAAAGGAGATTACCTGAGGAAGATAGGACACCTTAGCCTTTTCACTCGAGAGAGACTTTGGAACGGTTTGAATGAGACCAATGCGGGATATATCTGGTGCCATTTCGCCCTCCAATTCAACAACCCACGAAGGTCCAAATCTTTTATTCTCTTTGGTGTGAAAGATTATGATAAATTGAGAAACACTCACAAAATAGATATTCTGTTGAAGGACTGCAAAGATAAATTATTTATGAAAAACTTGAATACGTGTACCTTTTATAGACAAAACTTGTCAAAGTGACGATGATGAGAAGAATATAACAAAAAACTAATTAAAACTAAAAATAAAAATCTGTTCTATGTATACGTAGCAGTTTGGATATAGGAGCCACTGTTCAAAAAACTGTTTTATTTAATAAAATTAAAAGAAAAAAAAAAAAAAATCGCCTTCAAACTTGATCTCTACGATATGTTGTATCATTCGAGCTTATCTTCAATCTCCCCTTGAATGATCAATGGAGGTGAGTCCCAACTGATTTCTGAAGGCAATAAAACTTGTGTTTGGAAGAGATTTAGTAAAACTATTAGCAATTTGTTCAGATGAAGGACAAAACTACAAATCCACTTGTCCATCTTGAACCATGTCATGAATGTAACGATGATGGATCTCTATGTGTTTTGTTCTGGCATGAAACACAAAATTCTTTGTCATGGCAAGAAAGCTACTGCTATCACAATAGATGGTGGTTGGATGCTCCAGAACCAAATATAGATATGTCAATATCCTTCTTATCCATACTGCTTGAGAACTTGCCGATGAAGTTGCCATGTATTCCACTTCTGCTGAAGAAAGAGTCATTGTTGCTTGTTTCTTACTACTCCAAGATACAACTCCAGGGTTAATTGAAAAAACATATCTAGATGTAGATTTACTATCACCCACTGAACTGGCCCAATCTGAATCTATATAATCAACTAGATCAAACTTGTCAGTGGGAGAATATTGAATGCCAAAATTCTATGTACCACTCACATACCTCAAAATTCTTTTAGCAGCCCGCCAATGTGACTTATGTGGATCCTGCATGAACCAAGAGATGAGGCTCACAACATACATAATATCAGGTCTCATGGTTGTGAGGTACATGAGGCTACCAACCAAACTCCTATACCGAGTTGCATCAACCTTGGGACTAGCATCTTCCTTGGTTAGTCTTTCACCAAGGGCTATGGAGGTTGAAAATGCTTTGCATGCCACCATGTTAAACCTCTTCAATAAATCAGCTACATATTTGCATTGAGAAATAAATATACCTTCTGATGTTTGTTGTACTTCCACACCAAGAAAATAGTGCATAAGTCCCAGATCTGACATTTCAAACTCTTGTTTCATTTCTGCTTGAAACTTCTCCATGAGAACTTTTCTATTACCTATATAAATCAAATCATCAACATAGAGGAAAACTATGAGAATATCATTACCAATACGTTGGACATACAAGGTGGGCTCTGAATGGCTTCTATTGAATCCTTTCTTCATGAAATGACTGTCAATTCTAGCATACCAGGCATGAGGAGCTTTCTTCAACTTGTAGACTAAGTGTTCTTTTTTTGGAACTTCATAACCCATAGGTTGTTCCACATAAAATTCCTCATCTATGTAACCATTAAGGAATGTTGATTTCACATCCATCTAAAATATTGGCCACTTATATTGTGCTGCAATAGCCAATATAATCTTGACTGTATCAAGATGAGCCACTCGAGCAAAAGTTTCTGCATAATCCACTTCAAGAGTTTGTGCAAACCCCTTAGCAACTAGTCTTGCATTATGCTGTTCTACTGAACCATCTGCATAATATTTTACTTTGTATATCCATTTCACACCAATCACTTGCTTACCTTTGGGAAGTGAAACTAATTCCCAAGTATTATTCTTATGAATGGAATTCATTTCATCATTCAACAATGACTTGGCTGTCAACAATGTAGTCATAAAGCAATTACAATATATGAGATCCTATGTTCTATTTCCGCTTTCTCCCTTCTGCTACTTTGATGGGGGATACATTTTTTAGTGACAACTTAAACCAGATATTATCATTTGATCCAATAATAAAGAGCCTGATTTTATCCACTGCCTAGAGTGATATTTGATTTTCCATCTTGAGTACGTCTTTCACAATTTCTGTCAATAGAGGATGATGCCGTTTCTTGTTGAGAACACTGTCAATGAAAACCGATACTCTTTCCTCTTGATCTTCATCTTTTCCGAACCTGTCGAGGACTTGTAGAAATAAGGACCAATTCTATTCTTAAATCATATCCGTACAGAATTCAAAGATGATTCAACTGGTTATAATTTGTATCAAATATTTTAATTGAATGGAACTGGACCATCAGTTAGGGTTGCCGATAAAAGTAATCAGTATTTCGGGTTGTTCTGTCATTAACTCTTCTATGTATTTGGAGCTTGTTCTATAATTTTTTGTACTCTTTGGTTTGCCGATATAAGTAACCAGTATTTTGGGATGTTCAGTCTTTAATTCTTCTATGTAATTGGAACTTGTTCTATAATTTTTAGTACTCTTTTGTTTGCCTGGAAAGTTTTTAAGTCTAGATTATTCAAACCCCTGACGTAAAGAGAGGAATTTATTGAGCTCAACTCTGATTTACTTTTGCTTTGGTAAAATTATGTAAAGTTACTGTTTAGGGCAACATTTTGAATGCGTAAAAAGAAAAATAAATTGCAGGCTAGTTTCAGATGTGTTATCTTGGGCGACAACATTGGACATTGTAGGATAGGATTATTAGAGCCATTTTAGGAATTGGAAGAGGATCATAAATGGAAGTTCCTACTTTCCAAATACTTCAAGCGAAAAATTGTTTGTCTTATAGAAATTGATGAACATAATAAGTTTTAAGAGATAATATATTTAAAAGCAATAAAAATGGCTCATACAAGATTGAAATGTCACAGCAATCGTATGGGAAGGAAGGGTGCTTAATTTGAAAGAAATAAAAAGAGTAAAGGAATGATTAATGATTAAGGAGTAAAGGAATATCACGCCACTGTTATGCGGCTTTAAGCATTTACTAGGAGAAACTGGGACATCTTCCACATTGCCTCAGAAAACTGCTTCCATATTCCTTAACGTTTCGGAAATCATGCCCAACATAAAGGGTTGCTCTGATACCAAATGAGAGCGAGACAGTTGAATGTTCGATTTATATTATTTCATATGCAAAACGGGTAGTTAAGGTTACACCATCGTTGGTGTTACAAATCTAGAACATGTTATTTTTGTTATATTTTTTTGTCTATATTAAAGTGGGTTCAGAGTTGCCCAATACTGTTGAGTTATGCTCTAGGTTGGTGTTTGGGAGTCGGAACATCATTATGAGACCACTTAGTTGTACCACTTCAACTTTGCTAATAATTTGTCCTTGTTACTTCATTGAGGTTAAGAAGACTGATGACGCATGTACTCAACCTCATTATCATTGGAGGATATTGCATACTCTTGGGAGACAGCATTTCTTTTGAAAATATTTTTAAATATTTTTTCTTTCAAGTTGGTTGGGACAATCCTTGGTTATCATCCATCTTTGATGGATAGAAGAAACTAGAAACTATGGAGAATGAATACATTGTTATGGGTAAGGATCCCCCTTAAAAGGTTAAGAAAAAATCTCTTTTGTGAAACATATTTTATTTTTGTCTCTTTTGTGGGACATATTTTATTCTCTTTTTTTGGCTATTTCATCTTTGTATCTTCCCTTGTTCCATTTCCTTATTGATCTTGTTTTTTATTGATCTTGTTTTTAAATATTTTGGGGCCTTTTCAAAACCTATCTCAAGTTTGTAACCCTAATCAAAAGTGCTTACCTCAATCAAAATAGGAAGAAATATGCTTTGTGACCATTGAAAGAAAATGAGGAAGTTATTTATAGTTCTAAAGTTTTGATGGTTTCTAGAAATCAATTGAAAATAATGATAAATATTAAAAATTTTACATTTCATCACAAAATCAATTCAAGCTGGAACAATAGAAAAGGAGAGCAGAATGTCAATAAAAGTTAAGAATTTTTGAAGGAATATAAATATATTGTGACCAATGAGATCTTAGATATATTAAAATGAATTAGGAGCATTATTCAATGTGGTTTGGGTTCTTGGATCATGTTTTCCAACCAGGAAAATTATAGAGTGACACTCACAAAAATGAAATTTTATACATCAAGACCTATCAAAGAATTGTTGGAAAGTAGGTTTAATCATTGATGATATTTAAGCTTCTTTGTATTTCTATTAGTATTGGCACCTAACAAGGGCAGGAATAGCGGGTTTGCAAATATTCTAAGGAGTCAAATGAAACCATAAGCAAGTGTAGATTTATTAGGTATTAAAATAAGGTTTAACTTACCATACCACACAAATATATGATAAAATCGAGGCATTCAATCAAAGCAATGGAAATATATTGACATTTCTAATAGGAGAGGAAACCAAACAATAAATTTGACATTGATTAAGATGAGATTGAACATAATAATTTGTTGAACATAATCATGAAAATTTCCCTTTTGAAATACTATAGGTTCTAATCCAAAGGGTATTATAGGATATAGTCATAAAAAATTCAAGGGAAAATTATAATGAAGAAAATTATTTTAAATATTATTTGTATTGAATACATTGTTGATTGAAGAGAAAGTTATGGCAATACACAAAATTTTGATGTTAATAGGGAATGGAAATCTAACAAAGAATCAATTGATGATAAAAATACTTATAGAATATAAATACAATTAACATATATTAGAAAAGTCAAGCATTAGAAACAAGAAAAATGAACACATGAAATTGATATATTTGAGAGAATGTATATTTCTATCATTTTTCATGTAGTAAAAAATATGATTTTAATAACAGATAGATTCTTTATGATCATGACATTGACTTTGTAAGTTCACTATTAGAAACATCAAGTTTTAAAGAAGGTGAGAGGATATTTAGACCAATTTGGATTCTAGAATTGTCTAATAGACAAGAGATAAGAAAATTTCCAAAACTTGATTAATTTTAATAGTAACATAAAGAAGGAATTCACAAAGTTGAATCCCACAAAGATTAGTTGCTTTGTCACACTATTGCAAATGTTAAAATATGATTACTAATCAAGAGTTCATAACACATTGTTTAATTACTTAGAGAATTTAACATTAGTACCATGATCTACCTATAGACGAACCAAAAGCTACAAGACAAAAAATAATATAGTTTCACTCCTATTTTTCTAATTTTTGAAATCACTCACAAAAATGAATAAAAGAATGTGAAAGGGTGGATAAATCATAAGGTCGCGGTTCAAGAAAAAGTAACAGTTCATTAACTTTGTATTTTTTTATCATAAAATAAATTAAATTGAAATCTCATTATGCTTAATTTATTTTAAAAAATGGCAAATGAATGAATACAAGTTTTGGAAGGTCTTTAATACATTTTAAAATTTATGTGACTTTTGTAATAAATTTTTATGTATATTTAAATTTGAAATGGTATCATAAAAAATGTGTTTACTATACATTAGGAATATATATTTATCAAATGTAATTTTTAACTGTAAGGACAAAGTCAACAATAATTAGACTCCCTATTATCAACTTAAACAACACTTTCTAAACTTTAAGATACATTTATATATCATCTCTTAAGAATTTGTAGGTTTAGAATGTGTCACTTTTACAATTCTTTGTAACCCCTTTTCCTTCAAAACCTTAAAGAACTTATAAATCCATAATCCAAAACATTTTGCATTATATTTATTATCTATAATGTCTATCATGCTTACATTATAGACAAAGCTCATGTTGTAGACACCTACCTGATGTTGAGTTCAAATCTTCTACAATATCAAAAAAATTAAAAAAATAAATCTAATTATTTTGAAAAGTAGAAGAATGTTTATAATGACTATCCAATAAAGAATCTATTTAAAATGATTTAATCTATAATATAATATAAATTAAACTAGTAATACATTTAATCCACTTCAAAAATATTATACTTCAAAAGAAAAATTCTAACACTTAAACACAAGCTTACAAGAAAATAAATTAAAAAAAAATAACACATAATTTGAAAAGAATTTGATTATTATATTTATGAGAAAATTTTCATAGATTCTGTTTAGAAAATACATTGAATGAACTTTGATCATTTTCTCATATAAAGGGTAAAATAAATAAAAAAACAAAAAATAAAAATAAAAATAAATAAATAAAATAAAATAAAATAAAAAAGAAAGAGAGAAGGGTATTCATGTTGGTTGTAATAGTCGAATAGAAATTTCCTTACCTTGTTAGATTTCCATCCATGTGATTGGAGAGAGCTATTAGACTATCAAGCCATGCTAAATGTAGTTTGGGAACAACAGCTATATGACTGCAATGCTAAGAATGAGTAGTTTTAAGTGTTACTAACCGTCACAGCCTCCAGAAGCATTGGATAATCTGTCAAGAATTTTAAGAGCCATGTGAGGACAGTGGCTGTGGTATCTTGTGCTGCAAACAGAACACCAACTACATTGTCCTCTATTTGTTCATTCGCTAGGGGTTGGCCACTTTCATCTTTGAACACCATTAATGACTCTAGTAGATCCTTGTGAGTCACATTCCTATTCGCTAAACGCTCTGCCATTATTTTTCTCAGTATTAAGCCAATCTTCTTTCTTGCCTTCAATCACCCACAAGAGAAGTTTAAACAAGTGTACTATAAAGTAAAATTTTGTTCAGATCTACAAACACAAGATATGTAAGTACAACTAACCTTAATGGACCTGTTATAACGAGTTCCAGGGAAATTTATGGGAAATGAATTGTAACCCTTCTCCAAAATGCGATAGTATTTGTTGAGATCTTCGAGGGATCCATCATTTACTCCATTGAATATGGAGTGAGTTGCCACATCAAAAGAATACTGTAAAATAATGCAAATAGAAATCATATTCAATCATACAATTTTATAGGCAAAAATATAAGATATACAGATAAAATAATCTACATCCAATTGCAACATATAGATTAGAACTATAAAAAAATCACATAATACCCATCTAACAGAAAACATTCAATGAATCAGAAAAGTCTCAAACCCTAAAAAACATTCATAAGAAATACATTAGATCTCGTTATTATGAATACAATTTAACATGCATTTTTCTAGGTATATAGAGGATAAATGAGTAGAACCTTTCTCAATGCAGACCCACCTTTTTCATCTCCTGAAAAGTAATAATGGTGCGATCCTCCCACAAGTTCAAGTTATGGAGAGCTATGCTCTCAATGTCTGGAGCAATGCCTGCAATAGCCTCTGGCTGGAATGAAGACTCAACAGTTTTTTTGAGGCGTGCATGGTGTTTTCCTTGTTGGAAAAACAGACCATTAGGGCCAAGAAGGCACTCTTTGCTTGAAGGAAAAGTGGGCTTGAAAAGGTGAGCTTTCTTCTCGAGAATAAATTTTGCAGCCTCTGGGCTTGATATCATTATGCAAGGACATCCTAGAATATGCGTTTTCACTATGTCACCATATCTGCAATACAATATTCCATATAAACAAAACGTGAGAATTGTTGGTCAATTACTAATAATGTGGGTATGTTGTCTCATCTTTGAATTGAGCTCCAGCTAATTCACCTTTTGACTATGAATGTACATAACATTAAAGCTTCTTTGGTTTTGAAAGATATTATTATATTGAGTATTTTCTTTGAAAATTATTGTGTATTAATAATTAGATGGACATCAATGTTAACTTTGTAGTTTGGGAGAAAGTTTGTTTGTTGGGTTCGAAACAAGTTATTTGTGTGATGAATTCTATGATTTTGGTTTTTCTTTTGAATAAAAGAAATTTTGATGATTCTTCTTTGTGATCCATATCTTTTGTGGAGCAGTTTCTCCATCATTTCTGAAATTTTGATTCTATATCCTTTGTTCGTAATTCGCATTAATAGAAAGATGATGTGGATTTTCTTGTCAAATGAACTTCTAAAACTAATTGTAAATAGAATGTTTTAGACTGTGATTTCCTCTCTCTTATTCAATCTTCATTGTTCCTTCAGCTTCTTCAAAATGATGTGGGTTCACCATTGCTACTATTTCTTTAAGATTGTTTGGTTCGCTTATTTTCGAATTTTCTTTAGATCTTGGAGATTGGATCATGCTTGATCGGTCAGGAATGGGGATCATTTCATCAGATAAGGTGGGGATCAAAAGATTATGGTATTTCGAAAGGATGAGAAAGAATTCATTGATAAACCTCTTTAAATTTTGATTATTTAGATTTTAATAATTTTGATTTTTTTTTGACTTCTTAATTAATATAAACATCTTTTTATTAAAAATAAAAATAAACACTTTATATATTTTTACATACAATTCCGAAATAATATTATAACTATTTTTCCTGACACGACAGGAAACAAAGGAAAGATCAACATACCAATTTAAATAGAGTTTAACAATCTATAATGAGAGCCAGCCTAAAACCTCCATTTTCACTTATCCTATTAAGTCACAAACTATATATTAAACAAGTTATCCTATTAAGTCACAAACTATATATTAAACAAGTTTTCATATACATGAGAGCTACATTAGGCAATACAGAATGAGAAAGTTGGTTGAGATTAAGGTGCAGAGAAATATAAAATAAATAATCACCTTTTCTGTTTAGCAGAGAAAAAGATGTTTGGATTCTCTGAGTAGACCTGCAATGTTTCTCCAATATATGGCCATCCCATGGAGCCTGGAGGCAGTTTCTTCCCTCTGAAGAAAACTGGATGATACCATAGTCTCACAACCATAAAACCTCCCACAATGATCAGAATTGCTAACATAAAGAAATCCATTGTCACAGAAAATGAAATGTAGAAAAACTTATCCAAATCCAATTGCTAACAAAACCCAGAAGAAAACAAAGAGCATGAAAATATAAAGGAAAAAAGTACAACATAGCGAAGGGATGATTAGGAATTTATAGTTTAAAGATCAGTAGAGCTAAACAAAAAATTGTCATGATGGATTATAGAAAATTAGTGGAAAATGGTTGAAAATTTTGCATATTATGCTTTTCTTTTGTCAAAAGAACATATGATTTGCCTAATACTTATATATAATGTTTTCAATCACCACATTTTCATGCTTCCAATGATGTTTGAATTCACACTCTTTACCTTTCGTCAAAATTTCACAATTATGGACTTAATAGTGGGCAAATCAAACTGTATTTGGCCTAAAAGTAGTACGGCCACAATTTTTGTGGTAGGTGTATTTGTTCATCCTCTTTGAACTTCCTCTATCATACGCTGAGAATAAAATAAAATAAATGGTTTACCAACTTTACACAACTCACTCAGCCAATAATTGAACACCATCTGTATTCAATGTATATTAATATGGGCCACTGATTTCTTGAAATAGGTTTTTAGATTTTTCAAAACATACCTCTTATATATAAGATTTTTAAAAGTCTTATATATACCTCTTAAAAACAAACGTCTTATCTATAAAAGAACAAAACACACATTAGAAACTCAAAACTATATGGGTCTTTTTGCATTTGATATTTTCATTTGACTTTGGTTGTTTGAATGATTTTCTTTTTGCAATTGTTTGTCTTAATTTTGTATTTAGAAGGGATTTTTGAATTTTTAGTCATTGTGTTTTGTTTGTTTTGGCTTATTTTCTAGTTATTTGTGGGCCTTCCATATCATATCTGATTTAGTTTGTCTATGGAAATTTGGACTCTTTCAAAAATTCCATCTTTATTTAATAATAACAAAATATTTTTATTCAAACTAGAAAAAAGGTTAATGATTGTTAAAAGTTTTAGTGCTTTCTTTTAGTCAAATATGTAGGACCTTCGAAAAAGACAAATGTATATTACATCGTATTTTAACAGAGGATACAATTTTAAAATGATTAAAACTAAATGTCGAAAACTACACATAAAAATAAATTTGCATTCAAAATCGCACTAAAAATAAAAATAATGTATATGTAGAAGCGTAAGTATACTCTTAAAATATATGGTTTAGACATTTATTTTGGTTTATATGGTATTTAAATTGAAATGAATCTAAATTCAATCTTCTTTCAGCTTATTTTAGTTCACTAACTTAGGCTGACATTTACTGTTTCTATTCTCGCTTTTTAGATCAAATTGCATATGTGGTTCCATACTTCAAATAAAATTGTACCTATGATCATATCCATCAAATTTAAGTATCTTTTCTATTTATCATAAGTTAGCCCTTTCACCAAATTAAGCATTTTTATTGATTATTTATCATAAGTTGGCACTTTCACCAAACTAAACATTATTATTGATTGTCTCATGTGCCAAAATATTAGAATTAAGCACCTAAGGTTGTGTATTTGAAGATTAGTCCTAGGAAACTAGAAATCATCAGAAGTCATGGAAGAATCATAAGACATTTTTGAAAATACTTAGACAATTGTGTTAAAGTAGAAAAATCAATATTACACATTCAAGGATGGATACTACATAGCATCTATTTATACTATAATATTTGTGTCTTCCATCTTGTAATATTGATAGATGAGGTTTGAGTTAGACTCAAGGAATTTCATACTTCAATTATCCGATAGAAAATCCATAAGGCATGTAGTAGAACTATATTATTTGGAAGGAAAATGTATCCACATGTACATGGGTTTCAAGACTGTGTGACAATAGAGAATTTAGTTGTCAAATGGAAAACGTATGAGACAAGTCTAGATAGTATAATGTATGACAAAATTTAACTATAGATTTGTAAATCTAATATTTAAAACATATATACAACTATTGTATATGTTGAATTTGAATCCTAAATATTGCAAACGCTAGTTTCAACTGCAAAACCCTAGATTTACAATTAAATTCAACAACACATCAATGAAGAACCATCAAATATGCAAAATCATACAATTAACCAAATTGTACCTTATCACATTCAAATGGGTTTGATCTTCATTGTTCTCCTATCTCCATTGATCTTGATTTGATATGGTTTCTCTCAGATTTTTATGCTTGCAAAAGGGCTCAATGGGAAATGGACGTGGTTTTGATGATGCAAAGATAGAAACTAGAAAGTATGCTCCAAATGCTTGATTGCTTGATGGATTGATATGATGAATTACTATGATGAAATGAAAGTGAGAGACTCCTTTGATAGAGATCCTCTAAGAAATGGATGGTTGAGATTAAGAGGAAAAAAGGATAAATGAAGGGTCATGATCACATAGGTAAATGGGATAAATAGGAGAAAAGGGTAGGTAAAGATGAAGGGAGGAGATTACGAGGTTTAAAGATAAAAGATAAGGTTGAATAAGATTAAGAGGTTAAATAAGATTAAGAGGTTAAATTAAAATGGAGAGCTAAGATTAAGGAGCAGATATTTAGAAAAATGTGTTTTCATGTGGATAAGAATAAAAAGCTACATTAACCAATTAAATAAATAAATTATTTATTTAATTATTAATAGAAGAAAAGGACTCATAAATTAAATAAATAAAATATTTGTTTAATTTGGGAAAGAGGGAAGGTACAATTAAATAAATAATAAATATTTATTTAATTTAGAAAGAAGAGGACAATGAATTAATAAATAAATAAAAGTATTCATTTAATTAATAGAGAAAGAAGCCAAATAAATTGAATAGATAAAATATCTATTTAATTTGGGAAAGAGGGAAGGGACCATTAACTACATAATAAATATGTATTTAATTAAAGGATAATTTTAGGTGTCTACATTTTGCCCCTCTTTGAGACAATGTAATTTATCGTGTTGTTTCAAAGAAGATAGATTAATTGCTACACGGTTTTGCCCCAGTTTGAAAGGTGATGGTATGCCCAAGAGGGATTCACTTAGTGATCCTAGTTTATATCATGTGCATTCATGGCATACTAAAGAATCCCCCTATTCAAAAAAAATATTGCCCTAAACTCCTTTTTGCCACCCCCTCTCAATACACAACCCTAGATAGGCAATCTATTGTTTTCAATTTTTGGGATATTAAACCCCCAAATATTAATGCTCTTGATATAATATTGCCTATCCAGTCAAGCCCTCGTGAGTATTCCCCCTTGAGAGATTGGGTGAAAAAGTAGCTAAAAGTTTCAGACAATTTCTCAGCAAGAGAGAGGATATTGTAGGAAAAGTGACAAAAGATGTAGGGTAAAACAACAAAGAATGGACCAAGGTTAGGTTAGAAAGGGATATAAGAGAGCATGATGGGGTAACATGAGTAATTAGGGTTACAATGCTTATAAATAGGATTTTGGAGGAAGGATCTCCTTAGATAACACATGCATGATTGCTATGGGCACATACTTGGAAAAGCTGATAGAATTTTAGGGCTAGAGTAGAAAATGTGATAGACAATTTAATAAAATTGAAGTGACAAATGTGATAGATGAATGCAGCTAATAAAGCTAAAGAAACAAATGTGGTAGATAAATACAACTGATAAAGCTGATAAATTTTAAAAAAATGATAAAGCTAATAAAGTTGATAAGTTTGATAAAACTAATAAAGCTGATAATACTGATAAAGCCGATAAAGTTGATGTTGATGTAGTGATTTCTATTATTGTAGGCTGATTTGACACCAAGTACCAGAGATGAGTTAGAGATCCAACGAGGATACATCAACTTCAATGAGATGGTCTAAATAGGAGAGCACTACAAGATGGCCACAGGTTGTTGCATGGCTAGGGGAAAGAGATGGAGGAGACACAGATGGAGGGGTAGGATCGATAGGGGTAAGTAGAGGGACTCTCATTAACTTCATTGATTTATCTTATTTGGATCATTCTCTTTTAGTCTAGATATATATTAAAGGTTGTGTTAGACTGTTGTTATTAGTCTTATCATGGTGAGTGAAGATCCACATTGAGTAATTTACATTGGGTTATATTTTTGGGCTAACTAGTTAACTTGCTTTATTAGTTATCTACACATTAAATTTGATGCTAACTTTAGAGGATGTGTTAGTGTGTATAGGTCATTGGAATCAAATTTGGAAGACTTGTTGTGATGTATTTGGGTCCCCTTTATCTCTTGGATTGGACCACATTTAGTTTAGTTGCTATTGTTGGCATTTGATGCTGCTTCAATGATGCTCCGCTAAAGATTGGTGATATCTGATGTGTGTATATTCTTAGGAATTGTCATTGATGGAAACTCAACCTATTAATTATATCCGGTATGGAGTCTTGGTGTAAGCTGTTAGCATTACTCTATGTATAGTCTTTGTGAGCATTTCTCATTTTCGGTGAAGCAGATTTTGGTTTCGCTAATTAGGGTAAGTTGGTCAAGTATCAGAAGAAGATTATCATGCAAATCCACCCTCTAGTAATGCTTCCTAAGCCTTTTTTAAGCTCTAGTATCTGGTTGTGCAGTTTAATATAGTTATATTTATTTTCGATGGTGTAATCTTTGGACCAGATTCCTTGAGTTGATTCTAGTGGTTATTGGCAAGTTCGAGGTGATTGGACCAACTTATGGGAAGTGTGTGATCATGTGTCTTGGATCCGAAATATATTTTTGTGAAGAAATGAACCAACTTGCAGCTACATGTTTCATATTTTCATACTTTGTGAAGTCGACTTATGGGAGATTAATTTTATTAAGTGTGGATATATAAAATCGATTGGGATAATGATTTTTGTATGAAGACATGATATGTGTGATTATTTTGGAGCGATTGAGCATAGTTTCACGTGCGCACTTTAATTTTTCTTGATTCGGTAATTAGCAGTAGGGCAAAACATAGCAGTTTATTAGAACAGTGCAACATATCACTTTGTGCCTAACCGAAACTATAATTTGGCATAGTCAAATGATTCTAATTAGTTCATCTATCATTGTAATCATTTTATATAAGTTAGTAAGGAAGTGAGCCTTCCTTCGGGGTTGTAGCCCTGTTTTTGTAACTGAGCAGTGAGCTCTAGGTAGTGTGCCTGAATGCAAATGCATTCCCCTTTTTGTAATATTGTTTTTCTAGTGGCCATAATGGAATAATATTTTGGGTTCAAATCCCACTGTTGTTTTTCCCTTTTGGTTTTCCACGTAAAAAATATTGGTATTATGGCTATGTGTGCTTGATTTCTTTGTGTTTCTGCATTTCAGTTTCTTATTTGTGCATCCGGTTGGTTAAGAATTAGATTAACAAATTTATTAATACTAGAAAACTTATTAACCCCCCCCCCCCCCCTCTTAGTGTTCATTGATTCCAACAATTTGTATCAGAGCTTAGTTCCTCCAAGGAAGCCTAACAACTTGAGGAAGATTTGGAAGATTGAATCAATGGACTCTAGTTTGCAGAGACAACTTGATATGGCACTTGAAGATCTTGATGCAATAATGAAGGAAAAGAGTAGCTTGAAAATAAATCTGAGTGTAGCTGAAGATTTCATTGAAACCCTGAAAGATCAAGTAAACACTTATTGGGAAAAGAGAAAGGAGCCGATGGACAAACTGAAGGAAAAAGAAGAACAAAGTGTTGATAATCAAATTCTGCAAGACAAGACTGATGAATGTGAGAAGTTGGCCAAGGAGAATGTAGTCTTGAAGAATGAAATGTAATCTATTGTTATGAAGCTGACTAAGGAGATTGAAGACCGAAAGAAGAATGAAGAAAGATTGACTCAATCCTTGAAGAAAAATCTGATGAATGTTGCAGATTGACATATGAGAATGATCAATTAAAGCTTGAATTGGTGCAGACAAAGAATGATGAACAAGAACATGAAAGGAAGATTATAATTCTGAGAGATGAGTTGACTACTACTAATGAATACAAAGAAAAGTTCAAAGCTAGTTCAGCTCGGTTGGATGAGATGTTGGATAATCAAAGACATGGGAAAGACACAAGAGGAATTGGATATGAGAAAGGAGAATCCTCCGGTTCTAGATAGAGCAATGCAAAATCAAATCATCAATAGAAGAACAGGAAACCTCTAGTAAGATAGCCTAATGCCTATAAATTTAATGGTAGATGTTTTACTTACAATTAATTTGGTCATATGGCAAATCAATTTAGAAGTAGGATGAATAATGGAATGATGAACAATATGAATAGTGGTCCTATCTTTACTGGTCAGTGTTTCATATGCAACAGTTTTGGTCATAAGTCAAACATGTGTAGAGCAGTGATAAATAATTTTCAGAACAAAAGATGTTATGCTTGTGGGATGTTTGGCCATATGTCTAACAAATGCAGGATGAGACCAAATCGGCTGAACTTTAGGCCTATGCATAGGAATGTTGTATGTCATGCTTGTAACAAATTAGGTCATATTCCAAGACATTGCAAAAGCAAGAATGCACTGGTGAACAAGAACAAATCTGATGAGAAAGGAAAAGAAAAGGTGAATGAAATCAAAGATTAGCATAAGAAGATGTGGGTAAAGAAAGAAGATCAGAATGAGTAGAATGGCTCCACACTTGAATCCAATGATGGAACCTCATTCAGTAACCAGTGAAAATTTTAGTGGCTAATATTTGCCAATTGGCTATTTTTTGAAATTTGGGAATCAAGATTTGGCTAATAAGTTCCTCTTTTGAGATGACTTGAATCACCACATTTTTAAATTTTTTTAATTTAGTGTTATTTAAATCGCAAGAGAATTTAGTTTTTTTTAACTCAGAGATTCGCCACAACATCCGATACATGATTGGATCATATTCGCCAACATTTTATAATTTATTATAGAAATCTAAATTAATTCTCCAATAATATATCATAATTATTAGTTACTTTACTGTTATATCACCAATCTTTAGCTGCCACCATTGATTTAAAATATAATCTAAATACCTTCATTGTATTCTATCAGGTAAATTGTACCCACAAGTTGTAATGGCCTCAATGAAAATCAATCGTCTAAAAGCAATTTTCGGCCCCATGAGTATTACAAATTGCTGGTACATTTAATCTCACAAAATACAAAGAGGGCTATTAGATTATTTTAAGTTAATGGTAGAAACTAAATAAAGTAGATTCTACCCCTTAACATCATTAATGATTTCCACCTTTAGGCCTTTACGTTCCTATTATAAACTTTTTTTTTAAATGAAAGGATTTGCAATAGTAATTAATGCATACTCTTATTATTTTTCAAGATTCACCAATATTTTCTACCAAAAAATTGATATAAAAAAATTTGCCAATAAAATTAATATTTTTCTTTTAAAAAAGGAAAGATTCATCAATTAAAATAATTATTATTTAAAAAAAAATTTAAATATTCACCAAGATTTTATACAATTTTTTGAGAGGGGGTTTCTTAAAGTTATCACTACCGATAACTAGGGAATTTTGGCCTTAGGGGGAATTTTTCATGCAAATAAGTAGAACCCCCTCTTTGGAGATCTGTAATTGGTTTCAAAAGGTTGCAAAGGATCTAGCTTGTGTATGCATATATTATTAGGAAGATCTCATGGAGATTTAAGGTTTCGGTAAGTGATTTCATGAAAAACAAGGCAGACAGAAGCTTAAAGGTTGAAGCATTTATTACAACTTAAAATTAGGTTTTCAGAGGTTAAAAAGGTATTTCAAAAGTTCATTCTTCACAATGCAAATGAAAGAATAGAGAAGAGTAGATTACAAAAGTGATTTGGTATCTTAAATGGAGATTGAAGCGATCATCCAACAATTTCATGCACCTGATTGAGAATTAGAGGTATTTATCCATTTTTCATGAGCTATTTGTTTTAAACCCTAAATTTGATATGGCATTCGTGTCCGGTATAGCTACTCCTCTGGTTGTTGAGATTTCTGATAGAGCAAGACTCATATTTAAGAAAAACCCTTTCAAATTCACTGAAGACAATCCAGAAGGAGCTTTTTCTTCGGTTCCATACGATGTTATTCGTAACGAAGACATTAGGGCATATATCCACTGTGATATTGAGGAGCTTGGCAGTGCTGATATGTTAACCCTTTATAACAAGCATTTGGCAGATAATTTGGGGAATTTAAAGTCGAAACACAAAATTCTTCATGACAAGGGTTTCGTGCAATTCATTCATTTTCCCATATTCGATGAAGTGGAATGGGTCTGGTATGTCTTTAGCATGGTCCATGATAAATTCATATGGATAGACAAACCTTACAAAATCACCAAGGATATTCAATACGTAACATGCTTAAGTGCAACTGGTGAAGTGCCAGGACTGAGAAAAGTATGGAATAACACTGTGATAGTTGCTACCGATTCTAAATTTGACAACATGGCAATGACTATTAGTGATATCTGATTCACCTCGATGGTGGTGGGTTAAAAAGTTTATCAATCAAGCAAGCAAAACTCGGTCTCCGGTACTGCAATATATTCAACATATTAGATGCTCAAGGAAAATAAAAGGTATGGTCTATGCACATTTCTTCTGAATGAATTGATAAGTAAGTTGAAGAAGATTAAACAAGACAAGAAATAAACTTTCAAGGTTGAGTCCCTTCCTATTTGTTTGGAATTATACTTCCTGAATGAGATCCCCAGAATAAAAGGGAAAGTTCAATGGGCCTATGATAAACCCGTGGCCATGAAAATCAAGGAAGGATTATGGGGAATATGTGACATTACAATGAGAATATCTACATTATGGGGCTATTTCAAGACCTTTCAAGCCTCGATGAAAGCCAGAGAAATAATCCCTAAAGAAATTGTAGAGAAGTATGAGATGACAATTTGTTTTATGGTTGACAAAGATCAATGCTATATGGAGGTAGTTGAGCTAAGGACAATATGGATCATGCCCATGGGGTATGAGGTTGATGCTATTACGCTTGAAGAATATTCTCAACATCTACTAAGCCAACTGATAGATTCAAAGAAAGAAAGATTTGGAACTTTTCAAGAAAAGGACCTTAATCTACATAGGAAATTCACTAAGGCACCTCCACCTAAGCCTAAACCAACAGTGTCTATCAGTGGAGTTGAGAAAAAGAAGAAAGAAAAGTCTATAAGATAATATACTGCAGCTAAAGAAGAGATAGAGTAAGATGAAGAGGTAAGGTAAGTTAAGAAGACTGCTACATATGCAAGGGTAGTCCAGAAGCCTACATCTAGTGATGATCCTCCATCTAAGAAAGCCGAGTCTCAAGCATAGCCATTCGGAAAGGTTAGGGTAGGTAAGAATAAATCACAGATTAATGAAGCCCTCAAGTCCGGTAAGATAGGAAGCCCTTATGAAATTGTACCTCCTTTGACCTTGCAGCAATTAATTGATGAAATTTTGAAAGATGGTAATTTAATAAATGTTTTTGTATATTATGAAAATTTTGAGGACAAAGACTAATGGGCAGTAGAAGAAATAATTGTATAGTATATTAATTCTTTCAGGAAAACTTTGATTGAATTATCATCTCTTATTCCAAAAGAGTTGTATGATATCTTGGATACTCGATGACACACCACCAACATAGAAGATGAAAGGTTGAAATAATTTACATTAGTAAAGATATGTCAGAAAATATCTAGAGAATAAATACCTAACATTTTGAGACTTGCAAAGGAAAACTTCTGAAGCAAGCATAAAGTGAATAAAATAATGATTAGAAGAGTAAATGAAGTAGTGAAAGACACTAAAGGCATTTTGAGGAAAATTTTGAAAGAAAATGGCTATCAAGTTATTTTGGAGAAGGATGATACTCAACCATAAGGACATTCAAGTAAAGACACTTCTCCTCAGGTATGTGCAGGATCATGGTGTGCCAAAACAGGCCCTTAAGTGGCAATGAAATTTAAAAAAATCAAAGTTATGCAACTTGACATGAAAAATTGAATAAATTATGAACATTATTTTTAAAATATGTAAGAAGAGAATCTATAGAAAATTGAATGTATTTTCTAAGCTACTAGTTGTTTTTTGAAAAAAAAAATCCTATTTGATGAAAATTTTAAATTTCAATGCAGTGGTACAAAAATTTCAGGAAAAAAGATAAGAAGTAGGTGTATGTCTGACCACCCTAATCACAATCAAATCATAATATTTTTTTATAAGATTTATAATATAAGTATTAGACTCATGTCCGGATGTGACACATATTTTTTTATAATTTTTTATAAAGTAAATAATTATTTATGATTTTTTTACTACAGCTTTTCAGAAATTCAGAAACTCCTACGTCTGACCACCTTAAACTGGTCAAAAGCTTATCAAATTCTTTTTTTAAAATTTTTTCCCTATAGTAGACAAAGTATAGGATGTGATGCATGTTTTAGATTCAAAAAATGTTATGCGGTTTGAAAGTTATGAGTATTTTTCAATCAGTCTATCAATCAAGACTTTTGTTAGAATTCAATTAGAAAATAAATAATAATTATTTATTAAAGTCAAAATAAGACAAGCCTTATATTGTTGGAAAGCTAAGAACGTCCTTAAAAACCCCTTTTTGTTTTATCAATTTTGGCTATAAAAAAATTCGTCAGCCACCAGTGTAACGTCTGGAAAATCAAGGAATACTGAAAAACACGTTTTTTCAATTGACTTTCCAGGCTTGTCACTTCCAAGCCAAATCCCAAAGCAAACCTGAAGCAAAATGTGGAGGGAAAAATTTATGTTGTAAAATCGGATATCCGATTTTTGAAAAAATATATATATTTTTTTAGTAAATTGGGCATAACTTTTACATTTTATATCGAAATTTTGATTTTTTATAGGCGTTGGAAAGGTAAATAAGAGATCTATGATGTGGAATAGGTATATTTTCAATTGTTTGTTTTAAAAAAAAAATTATAATTCATTTAAATTCATCCTTGATTTTTAAAACATAAAAAACTCATCACTTTTTCATATGATTTCCCTATTGCATGAATTTTTGTAACAATCATCTCAAAATAAACTAAAAAAGTAATTAATTAATAATAGAAAATTTATGAATTTTATTGAGTTTGATAAATTTTGATAAACCATGTTATCTATGTTTGTTCCTTTCTCCACCTCTCTCTCCTAAACCTATCACTCCACCTATTTGTTTCTTCCTCCCTCTCTTTTGTCCATATTTATACCTCTCTCTAGATCTATATCTCTAACTATCAATGAATACCTCATTAAATCTATTTCTACCTCTTCATAATTTCCTACTCTATGTCACTCTCTCTTCCCTAAGATCTAGACTAGTCTCTCTGCATTTCCTTCTCATCTCTAGCAACAAAATTCAGAGGGGACAAGGAGAGGCGTAGGGAAGTATCAAAAAAGGAGAGGGGGAGTGAGGTGAGAAGGAGAGATTAATTTTGGGGAAGAGAGAGTGAGAGAGAGAGAGCTATAGGTAATTAGGTGAAAGGTGAAGAGAGAGAGGGAGGGGGTGATTGGGGTGAAGAGAGAATGAGAGGGAGAGTTTGAGATTATTAGGGGGTAGGAGGAGAGGGGGAGAGGGGAAAGTATCAACAAAGAGAGAAGAGAGATGGGGACAGAGGTGAAGAGAGACATAGAGAGTAATTAGAGGGTGGGTAGAGGGGGAGAGGGAAGTATCTATAAACCCATAGGAGGAGAGAGGTGATCGAGGGTAATTGAGGAAATAAATAATGTGAGAGAGAATATGGTGTCCTAAAGGGTCATATGGTGTCTCATGAACCTTTAGGACACCATATGACACCTTAGGACACCATATGATGTTGTTATAAGTCTTATGGTGTTCTAAGGGGTCATATGGTGTTCTATGAGCCTTTAGGACACCATATGGTGTCATTAGGGGTCTATGGTGTGTTAAGGGGTCATATGGTATCCTATGACCCCTTAGATATTTTTAGGGGTCATATTGTGTCCGAACAGGTCATATGGTGTCATTGGGGGTTGTATGGTGTGCTCAGTGGTCATATTGTGTCCTAAGGGGTCACAAGACATCGTATGACCCCTTAGACACCATATGATCCATTAGGTTTTGTTAGGGCTCATACTATGTCCTAAGAGGTCATATGGTGTCCCATGGTGTCCCATGACCCTTTAGGACACCATATGACCCCTTAGGACATCATATGGTGTCATTATGGGTCTTATGGTGTCCTAAGGGGTCATATGGTGTTCTATAACCCCTTAGGACACCATATGACCCCTTAGGACATTATATGACCCCTTAGGATACCATACGATACCTTGGGACACCATATGATGTCGCAAGGAGTCGTATGGTGTCCTAAGGGGTCATATGATGTCCTATGAACCCTTAGGACACTATATGACCCATTAGGTGTCATCAGAGGTCTTATTGTATCCTAATGGGTCATATGGTTTTGTATGATCACTTAGGACACCATATGCTTGGGAGACTATATGGTGCTATGGGTCGTATGGTGTCCTATGACACCTTAGGACACCATATGACCCCTTAGGATACCATTTGGTGTTTTTATGTGTCGTATGGTGTCTTATAACCCCTTAGGTGTCATTGAGGTTTATTTTATGTCCTAAGGGGTCGTACTATGTCCTAAGGGGTCATACGGTGTCCTATGACCCCTTTGGACACTATATGACGTTGTTAGGGGTCATATTATGTCCTAAGGGGTCATATTGTGTCTTATGACCCCTTAGGACACCACATGGTGTCATTATGGGTCGTATGGTGTTCTAAGGGGTCATATGGTGTTCTATGACCCGTTAGGACACCATTTTTTATGTTGTTATGGGTCGTATGGTTTCCTAAGGGGTCATATGGTGTCCTATAACCCCTTAGGACACCATATGGTTTCATTATGCATCGTATGGTTTCCTAAGGGTTCATATGGTGTTCTATGACCCCTTAGGACACCATATGGTGTCATTAAGGGTCGTATGGTGTGCTAAGGGGTCATATGGTGCCCTATGATCCTTTTTAACACCATATGACCCCTTAAGTATCGTTAGGAATCATTTTGTGTCGTTAGGGGTCATATGATGTCCTATGACCCCTTAGGATACAATATGACCCCTTAGGTGTTGTTAGGGGTCATATTGTGTCCTAATAGGTCATATAGTGTCCTATGACCCCTTAGGACACCATATGGTGTCGTTTGGGATTGTATGGTGTGATAAGGGGTCATATTGTGTCCTAAAGATTCCTAGGACATCATATAACCTCTCAGGACACCATATGACCCCTTAGATATCGTTAGGGGTCATATTGTGTCCTAAGGGGTCATATGGTGTCTAATGACACCATATGACCCCTTAGGACACCATATCGTGTCGTTATGGGTCTTCTTGTGTTCTAAGGGGTCACATGGTTTTATATGACCTCTTAGGATACCATATGATGCCTTAGGACACCATATGGTGTCGTAAAGGGCCTTATGGTGTTCTAAGGGGTCATATGGTGTTCTATGGGGTCATATGGTTTTGTATGACCCCTTAGGACACTATATAACATCGTTAGGGGTCATATTATGTCCTAAGGGGTCATATTGTGTCTTATGACCCCTTAGGATACCACATGGTGTCATTATGGGTCGTATGGTGTTCTAAGGGGTCATATGGTGTTCTATGACCCTCTAGGACATCAGATTATGTTGTTATGGGTCGTATGGTCTCCTAAGGGGTCATATAGTGTCCTATGACCCCTTAGGACACCATATGACCCCTTAGGAGACCATATGGTGTCATTATGTGTCGTATGGTATCCTAAGGGGTCATATGGTGTTATATGACCCCTTAGGACACCATATGATCCCTTAGGACACCATATGGTGTCATTAGGGGTCGTATGGAGTGCTAAGGGGTCATATGGTGTCCTATGACCCCTTAGCACACAATATGACCCCTTAGTACACCATATAGTGTCCTTAGGGGTCATATGGTGTCCTATGACCTCTTAGGACATAATATGACCCCTTAGGTGTTGTTAGGGGTCATATTATGTCCTAACATGTTATATGGTGTCCTACAACCCCTTAGGACACCATATGGTGTCGTTAGGGGTTGTATGGTGTGCTAAGGGGTCATATTGTGTTCTAAAGTTTCCTAGGACATCATATAACCCCTTAGGACACCATATGACCCCTTAGGTGTTGTTAGGGGTCATATTGTGTCCTAAGGAGTCATATGGTGTCTCATGACACCATATGACCCCTTAGGACACCATATCATGTGGTTATGGGTCTTCTTGTGTTCTAAGGGGTCATATGGTATTATATGACCCGTTAAGATACCATATGACCCCTTAGGAAACCATATGGTGTTGTAAAGGGTGGTATGGTGTTGCAAGGGGTCGTATGGTGTCCTAAGGGGTCGTATGGTGTCCTATGACCCCTTAGGACACTATATGACATTGTTAGGGGTCATATTATGTCCTAAGGGGTAATATTGTTTCTTATGACCCCTTAGGACACCACATGGTGTCGTGATGGGTTGTATGGTGTTCTAAGGGGTCATATGGTGTTCTATTACCCTCTAAGGTACCATATTATGTTGTTATGGGTTGTATAGTCCTCTAAGGGGTCATACGATGTCCTATGACCACTTAGGACACCATATAGTGTCATTATGTATCATATGGTGTCCTAAGGGGTCATATGGTGTTCTATGACCCCTTAGGACACAATATGACTCCTTAGGACACCATATGGTGTCATTAGGGGTCATATGGTGTGCTAAGGGGTCAAATGGTGTCCTATGACCCCTTAAGACACCACATGGTGTCGTTATGGGTCATATGGTGTTCTAAGGGGTCATATGGTGTTCTATGACCCTCTAAGACACCATATTATATTGTTATGGGTTGTATGGTCCTCTAAGGGGTCATATGGTGTCTTATGACCCCTTAGGACACCATATAGTGTCATTATGAATTGTATGGTGTCCTAAGGGGCCATATGGTGTTCTATGACCCCTTAGGACACCATATGACTCCTTAGGATAGCATATGGTGTCATTACGAGTCATATGGTGTGCTAAGGGGTCAAATTGTGTCCTATGACCCCTTAGAACACCATATGACCCCTTAGGTATCGTTAGGTGTCATTTTGTGTCGTTAGGGTTCATATAGTGTCCTATGACCCCTCACGACACAATATGACCCCTTAAGACACCATATAGTGTCGTTAGGGGACATATGGTGTCCTATGACCCCTTACAACACAATATGACCCCTTAGGTGTTATTAGGGGTCATATTGTGTTCTAATAGGTCATATGGTGTCTTACAACCCCTTAGGATACCATATGGTGTCATTAGGGGTTGTATGGTGTGCTAAGGGGTCATATTGTGTCCTAAAGGTTCCTAATACATTATATAACCCTTTAGGACACCATATGACCCCTTAGGTATCGTTAGAAGTCATATTGTGTCCTAAGGGGTCATATGGTGTCTCCTAACACCATATGACCCCTTAGGACACCATATCATGTTGTTATGGGTTTTCTTGTGTTATAAGGGGTCATATGGCGTTATATGACCCCTTAGGATACGATATGACCCCTTAGGTGTTGTTAGGGGTCATATTGTGCGACCCCTTAATACACCATTTGGTGTCATTAGGGGTTGTATGGTGTCCTAAGGGGTCATATTGTGTCCTAAAGGTTCCTAGGACATCATATAACCCCTTATGACACCATATGACCCCTTAGGTATCGTTAGGGGTCATATGGTTTCCTAAGGGGTCATATGGTGTCTCATGACACCATATGACCCCTTAGAACACCATATCATGTTGTTATGGGTCTTCTTGTGTTCTAAGGGGTCATATGGTGTTATATGACCCCTTAGGATACCATATGACCCCTTAGGACACCATATGGTGTCGTAAAGGGTGGTATGATGTTGTATGGTGTCCTAAGAGGTCATATGGTGTCCTATGACCCATTGGGATACTATATGACATCGTTAGGGGTCATATTATGTCCTAAGGAGTAATATTGTGTCGTATGACCCCTTAAGACACTAGATGGTGTCGTTATGGGTCGTATGGTATTCTAAGGGGTCATATGGTGTTTTATGACCCTCTAGGACACCATTTTATGTTGTTATGGGTCATATGGCCATTGGGATACTATATGACATCGTTAGAGGTCATATTATGTCCTAATGAGTAATATTGTGTTGTATGACCCCTTAAGACACTAGATGGTGTCGTTATGGGTCGTATGGTATTCTAAGGGGTCATATGGTGTTTTATGACCCTCTAGGACACCATATTATGTTGTTATGGGTCATATGGTGTCTTATGACCCCTTAGGACACAATATAGTATCAGTATGCATCGTATGGTGTCCTAAGGGGTCATATGGTGTTCTATGACCCATATGGTGTCATTAGGGGTCTTATGGTGTGCTAAGGGGTCATATGGTGTCCTATGACCCATTAGAACACCATATGACCCCTTAGGTATTGTTAGGTGTCATTTTGTGTTGTTACAGGTCATATGATCTCCTATGAACCCTTAGGACACAATATGACCCCTTAGGACACCATATAGTGTCATTAGGGGTCATATGGTGTCCTATGACCCCTTAGGATACACTATGGCCCCTTAGGTGTTGTTAGGGGTCATATTGTGTCCTAATGGGTCATATGGTGTCCTACGACCCCTTAGGACACCATATGGTGTCATTAGGGGTTGTATGGTGTGCTAAGGGGTCATATTATTTCCTAAAGGTTCCTAAGACATCATATAACCCCTTAGGACACCATATGACCCCTTAGGTATCGTTAGGGGTCATATTGTGTCCTAAGGGGTCATATGGTGTCTCTTGACACCATATGACCCCTAAGGACACCATATCATGTTGTTATGGGTCTTCTTGTGTTATAAGGGGTCATATGGTGTTATATGACCCCTTAGGACACCATATGGTGTTGTAAGGGATCGTATGGTGTTATAAGGGGTCATATGGTGTCTTATGACCTCTTAGGTGTCGTCATGGGTCGTATTGTGTCCTAATTGGTCATATGACATTCTTTGACCCCTTAAGACACCATATGACCCCTTGGGACACTATATGGTGCTATGGGTCGTATGGTGTCCTAAGGGGTCATATGGTGTCCTATGACCCCTTAGGACACCATATGACCCTTTAGGATGCCACATTGTGTCATTAGGGGTTGTATGGTGTCCTAAGGGGTCATTTGGTGTCATTAGGGGTCTTATTATGTCTTAAGGGGTCATATAGTGTTTTATGACCCCTTATGATACCATATGACCCCTTAGGAGACCATATGGTGTCGTTAGGGGTCATATTGTGTCCTAAGGGGTCATATGATGTTCTATGACCCCTTAGGAGACCATATATACTAATTTTCAAATAAGGAGAGATATAAGGGTGAGGAGAGATGAAGAACTAAAGAGAGGGAAAAGAACTAAAGGACAAGGACATAAATAGAGATATAGATATTAAAGAGTATGAAGTGAGAGGGAGAAAAACTAAAGGACAAGGATGGATAGAAAGAGGTAGACATATCTAGATATTGAAAAGGAGAGAAGAAGATAGAGATAAAAAATGAAGATAAAGGGAGAGGGAGGTGAATAGATATAGATAAAGAGAGAGGTAAAGACAAAGATAAATATATAAAGAGATGGAGAAAAATGGATAGAGAGGGGTAAAGAGAGAGATAAAAAAAGGAAGAGATAGAGAGATATAAAGGAAGAGAAATATTGATAGATAGAGATATATAGATAGTGAAAGAGAGTGAGAAAGAGAGATAGAGATTATAGATAGGGATAGATAGAGAGGGAGAGAGAAAAAGAGGAAGATATAGAGATATATAAAGGCACTATAGAGAAGGATGTGGGCAGAGAGCACAATATATATAAAGATGGAGTAAACAAAGAGATAAAAGTAGAGAAAGGGAAAGATACTTCAAGAGGGCGATAGAGGAAGAGACAGAGAAGTAGATTAACCATGTATAGAGAAATATATATAAAGATAGAGGAACATATAAAAAGAGAGATTGATAGGGAAAGAGATGGAGATGTGAATATTGAGATAGAGATAGATATGGATAGAATGTGATAGAGAGAGTAAGACAAATGGAGGGAGAGATGGAGTGAATAAGTGAGATTTAGAGATAATGAGATATAAATATACATGAAGATAGATCTATAGGGATATAGAGCGAGAGGGGACAAGATAGGGAGAGAAAGGAGGTGATAGAGACAAGTAATATATAAGTATAGGTAGGATAAGGTAAAGGATGGAGACAAATAGAGAGAAGAGAGATTATTAGAGATAAATATAGAAATAAGGAGTGATAATGATGGAGTGGGAGAGGGAGAGATATGAATAGAAAGATGGAGATATATGCAGAGATGCATGTAACTTGGGAATTTATTTATCTACATAGAATGAGAAAATAAGTGACATAAGTAGAGAAGAAAGAGATATATAAAATATATTATATAAGTATAGATAGACAAGTGATAGATAAAGGAAGTGATAGGAAAAAAAAATGAGACTTTGTATGCAAAATTTGTGAGTATTTAAAGTTTTAAAATTGAAGGACTAACTTCAAATGATTATAATTAATTTTTGGTCTATAATATCATCAAAATACATCATAAATTTGATAGGTATATGAATTACCTTTCCAATGCCTATAAAAAATCAAAATTTTGATAAGAAAGGCAAAAGTTATGCCCATTTTACTAAACTATATTTTTTATGTTGAAAAAATCGGATATCCGATTTGAAAAGTATGATATCACAATAGTGACATCACAAATCGGATATCTGATTTGAAAAGTATGATATCACAATAGTGACATCACAAATTGGATATCCGATTTGGTTTGGTATTACCAAACCAAATTCAAATTTCGCTCGACCCAAACAAAAAGTCAAAGTGGATTTTGGCGTGTTTGGGAAGGTTGAAATGCATTTTGTTTTCCATTGCCACTTTTTGGCCCCCCATGATTTTGCACATACCCCCTCCAACAATTCATGTGCAAACAAAAGCTCAACAAGATCAACCAAGTGTACAAATTGATCTGGTTGAACAAGTAACTCTAGCTGATGCCACTAGTGATCAAACTATGGATAACTTCGGTGATTCTACTTAGAATCCTTCTGAGATAGAAATAATTATAGAGATGATAGATGAGGAGTTAGGTGAAGCAGGAAAGACTGCAGATGTTGGCAAAGTTGGTGAAAAAGGTGAAGATGATGAAAAAGATAAAAATGCAGATCTGGTGAAGGATAAGGGCGAAGACAAAAGAGATAAAGCTCCGACAACCATGACCAAAGTTACTATTCCTGATAAGGGAAAGCAGATTGCAGTTGAAGATGATCTTTCTCATGGTCTCGTAGATCTAAGCACCTTATCCCCTCTTCAAGCATTGAAGTTGGCCACTCTTGCACAGATCAGGGTGAGTAAGGACTTACAAAAGTCCGCATCAGAAGAAAAAGAGGCATCTTTAGCTATTGCAATTTTGAAAAATGTTTTGCTCGACCTTAAGTAAATTTCAATGATTCACCATCTGGTAAGCTTAAGGATATGTTGAATAAGCTAGAATCATATTTTGTATCATTAGAGAAAGCGGATGACATAAAGGTTTTGAACAAATTCAATGAGATGGAGATTCAAACCTATTTGAAGGAAATTGATGACAGAGAGGTTTTGAAGACAACAGTAAAGAGTGTACATGATGCATTAAGTGAAGGCAGTAAAATATTTAAATCATGTCTATTTTTGCCTATTTATTGCAGACATTGATAAGAAAATAAGAGATTTTGAAGGGAATCTTGCTAGTATAGGTCATTCTTTCGCCCCTCATTCAGTTTTCCCAAGTTCCCTTGAAGCCCAAATAATGGATTTTACTAACAAAATAAAGGGCTTGAATAAAGATAAGGAGAAAATACTGAGTAGAGTGGGAGAACTAAGAAGTCTGATTACTGCCTGGATGGATACTTTACTCGGAGCTCAATAAGATGCAGTCGGTACACTAGGTAAATAGGTGCCATCTGATCTCAAAGGAGTAAAAGTGCATGCATACATGTCCAGTGCTCTAATTAATGTATTAGATTGTTTTCTGAAAGGATGGAATGGGTACCTACAATCCCTGAAGGTTAGTTATGCAAATATTTTTAAATTCATGAAAATTATTGCATTCTTTTGTACATAAGTTATGACGGGTTTTTACCCTTTTCCATTAATGTAAAAGGGGGAGAGAATTGGATAAGGTAGTGAAAAATGATGCTTATTCTTAGGGGGAGTCAGTTGGTTTCACTTGAGTGTAAAAATTTCAGATTGTCAGATTGTTTTCAGTTTTTGGAGCCTTTTATCACTTATCATTTTTCATAGTGTTGCCAACAATTCCAAAGGGGGAGATTGTTGGAATTTGGTGTTGTTTCAGTGATGCTTTGATGAAGATTGGTGATATTTGATGCATATAGATTCCTAGGAGTTGTCATTGATGACAACTAAGCCTATTTCTTATATCCAGTATGGAGTTTGGTACATCCAGAATGGAGTCTTGGTTCAAGTTTGTTAGCATTACTTTGTGTACAGGCTTTGCGAGCATTTCTCATCTTTGATGAAGGAGATTTTGGTTTTGGTGACCAGGATTAGCTGGTTGAGTATCCGAAGTAGATTATCATGCAAATCCACCCTCTGGTATTGCTTCCTCAGCCTTTTTGAAGATTTGGTATCTGGTTGTGTAGTAAAATAGGTTTATCTTCATTTTCAGTTGTGTAACATGTGGACCGGATTCCTTGAGTTGATTCTAGTGATTATTGGCAAGTTCGAGGTGATTGGTCCAACTTATGGGAAGCATGTTATCAAGTTTCTTGGATCCAAAATTTGTTTTTGTGAAGAAATGGGCTGACTTGCAACTACATGTTTCATATTTTCATACTTTGTGAAGCCAACTTATGGGAGATTAATTTTGTTAAGTGCAGATATATAAGATCGATTGGGATAATTATTTATGGATGAAGACATGATATGTGTGATTATTTTGGAGTGATTGAGCATAGTTTCAAGTGCGTACCTTGAGTTTTATCGATCCAGTAATTAGTAGCAGGGAAGAATAGAGTAATTTATCAGAATAGTGCAGCGGATCACTTTGTACCTAACTGAAACTATAATTTGGCATAGTCAGATACTTCTAATAGGTTCATATATCATTGTAATCATTTTATATTAGCTAGTAAGGAAGTGAGCCTTCCACCAGGGTTGTAGCCTTGTTTTTTTAACTGAGTAGTGAGCTCTAGGTAGTGTGTCTGAATGCAAATGCATTCCCCTTTTTGTAATATTGTTTTGCTACTGGCCATAGTGGAATAATGTTGTGGGTTCAAATCCCATTATGGTTTTTCCCTTTTGGGTTTCCACGTATAAAATATTGGTGTTATGGTTATGTGCTTGATTGCTTTGTGTTTCTATATTTTAATTTCTTGTTTGTGCATCTGGTTGGTTAAGAATTAGATTAACAAATTTATTAATACCAGAACACTAATCCCCCCCCTCTCAGTTTTCATTGATTCCAACATCTATTTGTGGATGACTTTGTGTAATTAATGTATATTTTATCTATGGCCAACCTAGTTAAGGATTTCAATGAATAAAGTCTTATATAAATATGTATGGATTGTAATATAGATTGATGTGGATTAATTGTAAATTACATGCAAGCATATGTGAATAAAGAGAAGTGAAAATTTTAGTTTGTGATATGATTTGGTGATCATATCCTTTAGTGTGATAGAGTTTTGAGATACTGAATGTGTAAGTTGTGTTTTCCATGATATTGTTTTCTTTACATAGTGGTTGAAGGGTAGTTTCATGATCAATATATCTTGTTCATTTCAATTCATCATTTCTCTATACCTACTAAAATAGAGTGTTTCCTTTTTGTAGTTTGCAGATATGTATCTTTCTTTGAGCATTGAGCTTTGAGAATGAAAGTCTATTGTATCTTACTATGGGATTGTGCATCCTAGTTATGCAAATTTATTGTATCTTTCTCTAAGGTTGTGTGACTTAGTGTTATAATTCCAAGTTAGGAGCAATGAGCTATCTTGGCCTTGAGCCTAAATTTTTTTAATCAATTATTCATATTGTGAGTTTGATTCTCATCATGTCTTTTTCCTGCTTAGGGTCTTCCACATAAATATGGTGTTCTCTTATGTATTGTGTTGTTTGGTTTCATGTTTCATTATTGAAAAGATAATATAATTGTGGTTTGAAGTTTAAGAGCATAAAGATAAATTATTTTAAGGTTTGAACTAATTCACCCCAACCTCTTAGTCCTGTGATGTGTTCAATAATTGGTATAAGAGCAAGGTTATGCTAAGATAATCTTAACCACTTAAGGAAGGTTTGAGATGTCACAAGAGATCAATTTCAAATCATCAAAAATTTATGACACAAATTATTCTACTTGGAAGGCATAGATGTGTTAGAATTTTGTTATATGTTTTCACTGATGTCAAATCATGAGATCTGGATTAGGTCTAGATGTAGTATATCGATTAGTTGTGTATGTATAAGATGGTATTGAGCATTTGGAGGTTTCATAGATTTCTTGGATGTCTTGGATTTTCAAAAGATGTGTTGCTAATATCATTCTTGGGTCCGGATTGATCTAGAAGTCCAAATCTTGGTCTAGAAATCGAGATTGTGCTATGACATTTGTTTAACATATGGATAATGTTTTTGGTATGGTATTGGAAATATTTGTAGCATGTTGATATGGTTGATGAGGAATGTTGTAAAGAGGTCTACTTCTCATTCCTTCCCATCACTATAATATTTAGTGGAGACCTATTTTAGATCTCTGCCTTGGCCAACATTGAGGATTAGTTTTTTCTAGAGACAACATATAAAAGAATTTAATCTAGATGAATTCGGGTGTGGCTTTTATGTTGAAGACATGCGATATTGAAAGAATCTAGTTGTTGTGTTGAGTTGTGTTGTGGATTGACACCGAAAGTAGTTCTAACTATGCAAATGGTATTTCAATGGTGGATTCTCTTGTATCTTTCTATCTTTGGTAGTGAGCCTTTGTGGGCAGTGAGCCCTCTGGCAGTGAGCCTTTTGGGGCTATGAGCCCTTCCACAGTGAGCATTCTAGAAGTGAGGAATTATTTGTAAAAATAACCTTAACTGGTGTCAGCCTAACTGGTGTTTATATATCGATAATTAGCATTCTCTGTGGTTTTTCTCTTCTTGGGATTTCAATGTAAATTTTGGTGTTTCTTGTGTCTAAACTATTATGTGCATATGTTCTCATGTTTATCTGTTTTATTGATTTTGCTAGTTGTTCCAAATCTGTGAATAAAACTTAAAAGAGGATTTTATTGTCAAATGATTCACCTCCCCTCTCAATTGCCCATATATTTAATATTTGGTATCAAATCTTTGGTTCCTTGATATAAAGCTTAATTGTTTGAGGTAGATCTTGATCCGACAACACAAAAGTTATCTATTCCTACATTTGAAGGATTTGATTATAGTTTCTAGAAAGTGAAGATGAGAGGTTATCTGGTTTCTCTGGGTTATAACACTTGGAAGGTTGTGGAGACTAAGTATATTCAATTGACTAATGGTCTTACTACTCCGCAAGAAGTTCAAGCCCATGAAGAAAATTAAAAGGCAAGGTATGCTATCTTTAGTGCATTATCAAAGACTAAATTGACAAAGGTTATTATTTTAAATATTTCTTATGAGGTTTGGTAGAAGCGGAAAGACATCTATGAAGGAAATGAGAGAGTTAAGTTGACAAAGAGGCTAATAGCTAAGAGAAGCTATGAAAACTTGAAGATGGAAGAAGGAGAAGACATTGTAAACTATTTTGAGAAGTTCGACAACACTGTGAATAAAATTAGAGAACTCAGAGGCACTCTGAATAATGAAGATGTTATTGACAAAATCTTGATGACTCTATCAGTAAGTTACAATAATAAGATCTCAACTATTGAATAAATCTATGTTCCAAAGAAGTTCACCAAAGAGAAGCTATTTGGTACCCTGATTGCATTTGAAGTAGGAAAGTTTGGAAAGGACAAAGATAAATCAAAGACAACATTCAAAGCATCTGAAGATAGTCCAGATGGTGAAGAAAGATCAGATGAGTTGGAAGCAAATTTTGTAAGGAAATTGAAGAAAGGCACCGAAAAGTACAAAGGTATGTTACCCTTTAAATATTTCAGGTGTGGAAAGATTGGTCACATAACTACTAGATGTTTAGAAAAGGGAGCTAGACAAAAGTTTAGGGAAAACAAGGAAAAATTCAATAGGAAATCCTACTATGTTGAGGATGATGTTGGCATTTCAAATGATGAATCAGACTATGAGGAAGGTGATTGTTTATTTCTAGTAGAAAAGGATGTTCCTAAGTTTGTTATTGTAGACACCTAAAATTGTCATGTCTAATTAAATAAATATTTTATTTATTTAATTATCTAAGCCTAATTCTTCTATTAATTAAATAAATGTTTATTTATTTAATTAATTCATTTATCCTCTTCTAGCCTTATTTCTCATTTAAATAAATACATTTATTTATTTAAATTATCCTTTGCCTAAATTAAATAAATATTTTTATTTATTTAATTGATCCCTATTCCTCTATTAATTAAATAAATCTTTATTTATTTAATTAATTCATTAACCTTTTCTACCCATTACACATGTCATTCATCTCTTAATTCATACACTACCTACCCCTTTCATTATTTTATTATTTCTTTTACCTACCCTCTAATCATAGCCAACCTCCTTTTACACCTCTCAATCTTATCCCTCCATTTCATATTGTGTCTTCTATATAAGGAGATGCTTTCTTCATTATCAAACCCTAATGAAAGATTTTAAGGACTCGACTACACTACGATCCTACTTGCAACCACATTCCGTTCTTTGTTGAGCTCTTGTGCACATAAAATCTGAGAGCAAATATATCAAGCAAGATCAATGGAGATAGGAAGAATGGAGATCAAAACCCTATTGGACATGTGATGGTATAATCTTTGTGATTTCATTTGATTTGCATTGTCTTAGGTAATCTTCATATGTTATGGTGGATCTTTGTTGTTGTTAGGCTAGGGGTTTGTGGTTGAATTCATTTAGCCTTTCAATATTGTTATTATTGTTATCCATTTTCACCATATACATTTTGGCATGCCCGGTGGGACTCTTGTCCCTTTTGCATTTAACCTTTTGTTGCAGATTTTGTGTTTGAAGTTGCAGATCTGGCATTTCCGACAACATTTTCGACATTTTTGCGTCTGCATACTTTCGGATCGCATTTTTGATTTTCTGGCGCGTCTGTGACATCTGGAATCGCGTCTGTGTTTTCAACAAAATTTTATTTTGCAGGCTTCCGAAAGGCGCGTCTGTGTTACGGAAACACGTCTGTGTCATTTTTATCCGCGTCTGTGTCTGGGAAGCGCGTCTGTGGTTTTTATCCGCGTCTGTGTCTCGCAGAACCGCGTTTGTGTCGCAGAGTCGCGTCTGCGTTGAGGGTAATCGCGTCTGTGTATCACCTGTTTCAAAATTTTGAAGTTTTATTGATTCAGTTTTCGGATTTTGCATTTAGGGTTTCAGATCTGGTTTATTTTTAGACTAACATTTTCAGATCTAGCTAACAAAATTGGTGTAGCTTGTCTTGGAAGCAAAATCATTTGGTTGAAGGCCCCTATTTTCACAAAGTCTTTTGGGTTTTAAAATTTACCTAACTTGTGTGCTTGCAGGAAGGGGTGATCATTTGAAACAACCCAAACTACTAACAACTCTTTGTTGCAGGTCCTTGGCAAGGGTTTTTGGATTTTTATTGTGTGCCTTGTTTTCATAGACTAGCAAACACTTCAATTGGTGCACTAAAATTGAATCATTGTCTTTTGTGCCTTGAGCAATAAGCTCTTTTTGTTTAATCTTTAGAGGGCCTGTCTTCCCGTGTGGTCATTAGGACTACTAGTGAGAAGAGAACGACCCAAGTGGTAGCGAGGAAAACCCACCTCATCTGAACCACTATAAACAAATGTATTCATGGTGAAAACTATGAATAACGTGTGCTGATTAGTTCATACCGACACTATGTCTCCCCATAAGCCTGTTTGATCAAATTTATTTGATCAGTTGTAGGGCGTAACCCCTACCGGCTGGGAGCCTTCTATATTTACAGAGCTAAAAGTGCCACATGTATGGCCACACGAGTGGATGCCCTTACTAGCACCATTTTGTTTTAGAGTCCCAAATCCTTCTAGTTGTTGGGGCAGGAGGTCGGACCTCTGGTAGCGGCCCACACACATACGGTTCTTAGTAGAGATACAAAGTTCACCACAGGGAGTTTTCATGGGGACTGATGCTTGGCTGACCCGAGAAGTGAGTGCCGAGGGTGGAGCCATTGAGGTCAAGCATCTATATTCGCTTTGAATAGCGTAGCCTCGGGGGTAAAACCCCATGTGGGATCAACAACTATTGGCTTGGCCAACCATAAGAATTGTGCTTGACTTATGTTAAACATTCAAAACATTCAAAACCAAACAGCAAAACATTATGTCTTTTGTGTCTTCAAGTGTATGCAAAACATTTTTTTCACTTCAAACAATACACTTTTCTTGGAGTCATTTTGAGTCTAGACACTTGCAAACATTGGGTCATCATCAACATTGTGTCCTCTTGTCATGAAAAATAGTCAAACAGTCAGATTTGGTCACAACAAAACAACTTCATAGATTGGAAAAATTGCATAAAATTTGCAGAAACGCGTCTGTGTCGAGCATAATAGCGTCTGTGTCAAAAAAACCACGTCTGTGAAGGGCAGAATCGCGTCTGTGTTCCAACAATCAACATTACACTTTGCAAAAAAAAAAAAATCTCAGAAGCACGTCTGTGTTAAACAGAGCCGCGTCTGTGTCGGGAAACTGCATCTGTGAAGTATACAGGCGCGTCTGTGTCCAGAATTGAAAAAACTGTTACAGTCTAGCAAACAAACACAGTCAGTTTCGGAGTTCTTGAGCTTCCTAGGTCATTTCTCCAGGGTTTCATCTAGCATTCAGCCTGTCCTTGGGTCTCACAAAGTCCATCATTGCTTTACATCTCACTTTACATTTACATTTGTCTAAACTTGAGTCAAAAGGTCACTTGCTTGTCCTCATCATACTTTATCAACACACTACATACAACAACATTTTGCTAAGTGGTCCCTCATCAAGGTCTATCACCTTTGGGTCTCATTTGGTCTTACTTAGAGTCAAGGTCAACTTACCTCATCAAGAGAAACTATCCTCTCTTTGGAAGTCACACCTACTCTACTACATACATACTTGGTAGTATACTTTGGACATTGCAAGTACACCTCAGATTCATTTACATTCCATCCAACTCTTGGTCTTCCATACTTTTTCCATTTTTCATCTAGTCTCACACATCTCGGTCAATACCTAGTTCATGGTTGAAACCCGTCTTCAAAAATCTAGGAGAGAAACTAAAGAGGCTCAAGAGTCCGCAAACATGAGTGTCTATGAGTATGACAATGATGTCTTTTTCAATACTGATCATAACACATTACCTGACATGGATGCCTATAGAAACATTCCAAATGTTGAGAACATGGACACTACAAACAACAATGATACACACAATGACAATATGGACAACTTTTTCGTACATTCAGCAGATGTGGAAGAATCCATTATGAATCCCCATTTTAATCGATTGGTTGAGGAAATCATGAGGAGGGATAGACAATACTTCTTACAAATGATGGCACAAAGTGGAGCCAAGATACCTCATGATTTTGACATGTCTCAAATAATGGAAAATCAACCTTTGCAACAACCTCACTCCAACATGGATCAAAGGAGACCTAATAGTGGAGGAAATAGAGGACCACATATGGTACCTGAATCACCATCAGCTTTGCTTCAAAAACCAGAGGTCCCACATACACATGGTCAAACATATGATACTCACCTTCGCAGACCATTATGGAAGTCTTATGGAGAAAAATATGCTCAATCCCATATCAATGCTAAGGATCAACCACCAAAGCAATGGGATATTCCAAGGCATGCTCAAAATTTGGACACAAGGAAACCCCGTGTCAAATTTGGGGGCAATACAATAGAACATGACATGCCTGTAGAGTATGGTATACATGCACAAAATAGATATGGTGTTCCACAACATGAATCTATACCAAGTGGTCCATATATGCAGCATCATTAAAGACCTCCTCCATATGAACATGCGTATGATCAATATCATCCATATATGCAACATGCTCCTCCTCCAATGGGTACCTCAAACATAGGATATGGTCCAAGAAGTCGATCTCCACCTCAGAGCAATTTGGAGCAACAAATCAGGGACTTACAAAAGAAAATGGAGGACATAAATACACCGAAGCCAACATACACAATGAGAGACATATGTCCTTATCCATTTGACAAGAGCATTCCAATGCCTCCTTTTCCTACACACTTTGTGACACCTAAATTTGATAAGTATAGAGGAAAAGGGGATCCTAAGGCACACACAAGACAATTTTTCACAGCTTGCATTGAGGTAGCTTCAGAAGAGACATATTTGATGAGATTATTCCCACAAAGCTTAGGTGATCAAGCTATGGAATGGTTCTCCCAACTTCCACCTGGAATTAAGTCATGGGGTGACCTAGCAGAGGCATTTATTCAACATTTCTCCTACAATATAGAGACAGACATATCAGTCACTACTTTGTGCAACACCAAGCAAAAAGATGGAGAGTCTTTTTCATCATTTTTACAAAGATGGAGAAATCTAGCCAGCAGATGCTCTTGTGAAATTCCACAAAAACAAATGGTAGAAATGTTCACCCAGAATGTTAACAAAGACATTGGCTATGATCTAAGAAAAGCTTGTTTGTCCACCTTCAAGGATGTCATTGAAAAAGGCTTAGCGATAGAAAAGGTCCTAATTGAACAAGGAGTCATTAAGATATTCAAGGAAAACAAAGATGACTTTAAAGGAAAAGACAAGCCAAGATTTTGGAATAAAAACAAGAACACAGTCAATGATGGTGTTGTTGATGCCAACACAATGCAACCCAAATTCATCTTTTCAGGATCAAGTTCTACAAACAATCAAGTGAATACTCAAACAACTTCCAGATCACGAAGGAAGTACACCCCATTGGGAGAACCACTTGAGTCAGTCTTCAAGAAGCTAGTGGCAAACAAAGTAATCACAGTTCCATATTTTCCTCCATATGAACCAAAGGTTAAACCAAATTGGTGGAATGATGATGAGTATTGTGAATTTCATAAGAGAAAGGGTCATAAGACAGGAATTTGTCATCGACTGAAGAACATCATACAAGATCTCATTGATAGAGGTGACATTGAGATTCAGGGACATTCATCTAATCAAGAACATGAGATGTTTAAGGAACCATTCCCAAAACATGACAAAGGAAAAGCTAAAGCCACAGAGGATCAAACCAGCTATACCAGAGCATCTTACAACTATGATTCAACTATCAATCACATCTCGATGGACAATTATGTCTCTACCATTATCATCAAGGACAAAGCATTTGAGAATTCTACTCAGAGACCCAAGATTGTCCTAAAAGGTGTTGGATCTTCTTTTGAACCTACCTCTGAATGTAATGTCACAACTCGCCGAGGTAAAATCACTTTGCAAGGTGCTCCAACTAAAAACACAGCTTCTTCATCAACCAAACCTGAGTATGACCTTGTAGAACAGCTAGGGAAGACACCCGTGCTCATCTCGATCCTTGAGCTCCTACGCATATCTCCCGCACATAAAGCCATTCTTGACAAAACCTTGAGAGATACTGCCGTTCCTACTGATCTAAACGTGGACCAGTTTCAAGCCATGGTGGGATACCTTTCCATTCCACATTCACTTACTTTCACAGAAGCCAATGACGCCTTTGTAAGTCAGCCACATAATGCACCATTACACATTGAAGCCTTCATACACAAACATAGAATCAAATGAGTCCCGATAGATGGAGGAGCAGGTCTAAACATTTGTACATTGAGCACAATTAAACAATTGGGATATTCCGACAAAGCTGTGAATTCTACAAACAAAATTACTATCAAAGCATATGATGATGAAGAGCGTTCATCCAAAGGCACAATCACCTTACCTCTCAGAGTTGGGCCAGTTACAAAGGATGTGGTTTGTCAAGTACTTGATCTGGATCTCACATACAACATATTGCTAGGACGCCCATGGATTCATGAGATGAACGCAGTACCATCTACATATCATCAATGTATCAAGTTTCCACACAATGGAGTTGAAGTGACCATCAAAGAAGATCCAAATCCATTCATATATTGCAACAATCTACAACCTCAGTCAGAAATAACAATCCCAGTCAATCGAGAAGCTATTCCTTCATCAGCATATGTGGATCCAGAATTGTTGAAAGCTTTTACATCAAAACAAGCAGAGATCAAAGAAAATTTCATGTTTAAAGACATGGGATGTGGTGAGTATATATTTCATGTTGACCAACTCTTATTATCTCCTAAGGTGTTTTGTCAACAAGAACAACCTACAAACAATTTGCAATGCCAAGGAATTGGGTGTGAACCACCTAGTGTTGTGGCTACTAAGTCTAAATGCAAATCTCCTCTAGTGGTGCAAGCAACTCTTGATATCAATAGTCTTAAGAGTGGTTCCAACAAAGAATCTATTGAGTGTATCACCAACCCTCTTGAGAACTCACATAGCCTTACCATATCATCTGCTCATTCCATTTCCACTCCTCTCCTAGACTTGGATCAACAAGAATCACAAAAGCCCTTACTCATTGGGGATCAAAAGTCAAGCTTTGAAAAGAAAAATCTACAAGTCAAAAATAGAGAGAAGTCCTTTAGTCCAAATCAAAATCAAAAGCTGTTGGACTCTGCAAAAATCAAGGTCAAGGATAAAAATCCAATGAAAGAAAAAGAGCAAGAGTTGATCTCCCCTAATATCAAAATAACTGGGGGCAAAAATTCTACAATTGCAAGTCAAAAAGATTACTTGTTGATCCTAAGTCTCCATCATGCTATCCTACTTTCACTTCTTTTCGCAATCATAAGCCTTCATCACTCATCTACTTGTTCCACGCATCCTTTCCCTTCTGGTGATACATCATGGACTTTTAATGGAGCTTCCTTGAAGGACTTTGTTATCAGGGATGCCCAAACTTCTTCAGGTGACATGCATACAAGCTTGTGTAGTCCACACACTAGTAATTCTATCTCAGTTCCTTCATCGAGGAAGACATTCAATCAAGCTACACATCATTCAGTCAAGGAACAATGCAGCTACAATCATAAAGTCAAGCCTCGCACATTTGAGGTAGGGGACTTAGTTCTCAGAGAAAATCCTAAAAATCAACAAGACAGAGAGAAGAAGGGCAAGTTCAAACCAAACTGGCTTGGTCCTTACATCATCACAATAGCATATGGATCTGGGGCATATCAGCTCTCAACTACAGAAGGTGAACCTTTGGAGGATCCTATCAATAGCATGCACCTTCGCAAGTTTTACACATAGCTCTTCAGAGTATCCTAATTCAAAAACAATACAAAAAAAATCAAAAAAAAATTTTAAAATACAAAAAAATCAAAAATTTCAAAAATACACAAAAAAAAAAATAAAAAATTATAAAACAAAAAAATCGTTGCTTGGTGAAAACCTGGCAAACAGGCGCCTGGTGACACAAAAAAACATTGAAAAATCGAAAAAAGTAAAGAGAAATAATTTCGTCCAACAGTGAAAACCACTTCGGTGGCGCCCTGGGCAAGTACCATGGTGAGAACTGGGTCACCAGCGCCATGCGTAGAGACATTGCTCCTCCCTCCTTCAGGATTCTCTTGCATCCTTTCACTTTGCATACACTCACAACCAATTCGTTCATAATAAACTTACCCATTCCCATCATGGCTTGTTATTGATCTACCCAAGATTGGTTAGCCATTCATAATAAACCTCCCTTTTCATCCCTTTCCATCCATAATAAATCAGATCCTATCTGTGGCTAAGGAAAATCCTACATCTAGTAATGGGTGTGGAACTGAGAACATCACATGTTTCAAGGAGTACAGTTTCTTCCAGCTTCCTTCAGTCTATCTGCGCACAATCCACAATAAAGTAGCATCTGCATCACAGATCTGCAATAAAGTTTTGTCTTCTCCACAATAAAGTATCAGTTTCATGGATTCAGTCAGTTTCAGATGAGACACAACAGCAACAATGGGCTTCAACAAATCAAATCTTTCAACAGACTCAAACAACATTATGGTTCAGTGCTATCTATCCTTTCTGTGAAAGTAAACATTGTGACCACAATCAAATAAGACTTATACAAGTGACAAGGGACACTAAACTTGAGGACTACAGTGGATGTTGGTGTCGAGTCTTGGTTTTCTTTTGATTTAATCTTTTTTTTTTTTGGTGACATATCTTTTAGCTTTTCCAGGATGTCTTTGACTAGAGATTCTATCTCCAGGATGTCTTTGACTAGAAAGGCGAGGATGGGGTATCATCACCTATTTGTATTTTCTGTCTGTGGATTGTCTCTTAGTAATGCTATGACTTGTCCAAGGATATGAGGACACTGTGAGTCTAGTATGAATTGGGGCATTCCTTGTTTGTGACTGTCTTATCTCCATGCAAACAGGTACAATGACTTTCTGGGTTGAACATATGCCTCGATTGTCATAACCTACTTGCCATAATAAAGCTCAATGATGATAACACACAAGAAGCTCTTTCACTTTCATATCTTCTGTCTTTCATCCCCCCTTTCTTGATTGACTTCCATCATCCTTCTCGAGTCCACGTAGCCTGCTATCACATGACTGAGTATAATGACACACCAAAAACATTTGCATTTCATGTAGTTGCACCTGCATTACCACATATAAGCATTTCATACATACATATAGATATCACAATTGCATCACATCCTACACACAACAACTGTTAGCACAATTTACATTTGCATTATCATATTCATCTGCATTACATACATTTGCATCATGCATACACATATAAAACATAAACGAACAAAAAAAAATAAAATATTGCATTACATCATATACATATTTGCATCCATATCATAAGAATCACATAAGAACATCTCATCACATAGGTACACATGCATATAGCTGCCGCAAAGATGAATCATCTCATAAATATATATAAAGTGTCATGATACAATGATGTCAAAATCATATGGCTACAATCACCCACAGGTGTCTACATCATAATACAAAAATGGTACAAAAACTGATACAAAGGGAGCCCCTCTACGGCTATGAAGAAATCCCTCCCTCGGATCCGCTTGGCCTCGATGGAATCTGAGCCCCTGAAGGACTCACCCTAGGATCATCCCTCCTATCCCCTCTATCTGGTGGTGGTGGAGGACCCATAACCCCACCACTCAATGCCTGTCTCCTCTGGCTCCCTCCCGTAGCTGTCGTTGTACGCGACTGTCTATGGAAGCTCCTCACCCGCTGATCTGTTGGCACTGCACCATAGTAGAGGTCTCTCCAGTAGGCAATCTCCTCTCTTGCTCGCAGGACATATGCATACCCTGCCTTGGTGTCCTCCGCTGCCTGCCTCCCAGCCCTCAGTGCTATCTCAGCCTCAGTGTAGCGCTAGATAGCCTGATCCCGCTCTCGCTCAGTATCTCTGAGCCTCCTCTTGAGCCAATCCCTCTCCCTCTCTAGCTCCTGGATCTCATCTACCTGGCCCTGGTAGATCTCCCTCAGATCTAGCAGCTCGGCCTCCACCGGGTCATCCCCCTCTGCCTCTGCCTGTGGCTCCCCCTGTACGGGTGCTTGCCCCTGTGCCTGTATCTGTACCTATACTGGTGCCTATACTAGTACCTATCTCTGTCCCTGTCCTTGTGCCTATACCTGTCCAGGACCCTATGCTGCTGGCACCTGTAGTAGCAATCCACCGCGACCCCTCACCACCCGAGCCTGCCTCTCCTCATCGCCCTCCCTCCGAGCTGCCACCCTCCTCTCCCCAACTGCTCCCCTCCTCCTTTGTCGGCCTCTGCCCTCATCCCCTCCATCATCATCATCATCCCCACCATCGTCCCCATCTAATGGCTCTCCTGGATCTGTCAACCGTGGGAAGGGATGCTTTGCCCAATATGCTGTATACTCAGCATCCATACCGGCGTCCTCGATCTCAGGCCACATGTCCCATGGTAGGGGCATCATCTCCACTAGCTGAGTCACTGCCTGATCATATGACAGTAAGGGCCCAAACTGTGCCTGATCCTTGACTGTCCGTGGATACCAGCCTGACCCCCGTGGCATCCTCTGAATCTGGCCAAACTATCGGCCAATCCTATCCACTAGCTGCCTCTCTAGCACATAGGGCGTCTGCCCAATCAGGTACCTGCTCTAGAAGGTGTAAGGGAGCTCAGCTGCGTCATCCTCCCACTGCTCGCAACCCAGATATGGTCTCCATATGACCATGTCAATATCATCAATCACTCGCCGCCAATGCTCTAGCCTGCCAATCCGTGGCTGCGATGTGATCATATCGTACAAATGTACAAAGTTGCGTCCATAACCCCTGCCCCTGAAGTGTATCGGTCGGGTAGCCGACAGATGCTCATAGGCCCATACCTGTAGCAAGGTGACCCCGCAGCCCAATCCTACTGATCCATGGTAGACGAACTGATGAAGCTCATAATACAAGTGGGCCAACACACATGGTCCCCAGGCATATCTGGTGTGCTGTGTCACCAGCGTCTCCAGTGCTCCTCCCCAGCCCATAGCTAACCCCTGTGTCGCCCTGTTCGGACACAGGAACCCACTGATAGCTCCTCCGATCACTGCTGGCAATGCTAACCCGGTGGCTGTCATGGTGTCCCATGCCATGTGTCCTGCCCTCATCTCCAGTCCAAGGTCCTGGAACACCCATCTCAATGCCTCTCTGTTTCCATCTCGATCGTATGGGATCAGCTCTCCATCAATTGGTATCCGTAGAATCCGGTATACATCCTCTAGGGTGACTGTCATCTCACCCATCGGTAAATGGAAAGTGCACATCTCAGAGTGCCATCTCTCCGCAAGCGCAGTCAGCAAACCCATGTTTGCCCAAAACTCAAGCACATATCGTACATGTCTCAAGCCCATCTCCTTGATGGCAGCTCTGTCCTCAAACGATAGCTCAGGTCGCAATCTCTGCGTGGACGGGAATCTCTCCCGTGACTCCAGCATAGGCAAATACTCCTGTAGTCAAGCAAATCAATCATGTCAGTCATAGTGGCATTCACTGTTCATCACAAAATGCTACTTTTTATCTAAATGCATCTAGTTATCTATCCTAGTGACACTCACTATTCATCACAAAGTGTTGCTATTTCTCCTAGTGGTACTCCCTGTTCATCAAAAAGTACTACGCGTGTGACATTCCCTGTTCATCACAAAGTGTTACTCACATTTGCACTCCCTGTTCATCACAAAGTGTTGCTCATACTTTAGTACTCCCTGTTCATCACAAAGTACTCTCTCTTGGTACTCATTGTTCATCACAAAGTGCCTTGATTTATCCTAGTCTTCCTAGAGGACCTGCTTGACTGTATCCTCTCAGCAGCTTATCCAATCGATAGCGTATGTTCATCACAAAACTGCCGATTTGACCTAGAAGATGCAAATTCATACTTTTCAAACGCAAACATGCTTACATGACATAAAACGCGCCTGAACAGCACAGACGCGGCCGTAATTGACGCAAGTGCGGGTCCAGACATAGACGTGCCTGGCACAAACACAGACGCGCCTATCGAACACAGACGCGCCTGGCACCAACACAGACGTGCCTGGACATTTTTTGACACTTTTTGAACCATATTCTAAGCGCATTTATTACCCTATTCGGCATGCATTAATGACAAAATTAAATGCGTCAAAGTACGAGGAGGTTTGGTGGTACTTACCGGCTCTCCTGCCTCTGCTGGCCTCTGAAATCGGCGAACGTGGTTGAATCTGTGAGTGAAAGCCATCGCTGCTGACTGTTGCTGCTCTTTTCTCGCTCTGCAATATGCTCTTGTGGATGTGTAGATGACAATGAGGATGTATTTTCCCCCGTGGTCTATCTTATAGACTACCCCTAGCCCTCACCTTCATTTCCCGAGTCAGTTTTCTTTATCCCGTGACTTTGTCACTTTATCCGGTCAGTCCATTCTATCCCATCTTTCTTTCTAATCGAGAGATTGTCTGCAATCTTTTTCAGACATGTTTTTCATCCAATCTCTCGATGGGGCATATCATTCCCATCTTGGGGCAACTTTGTATCAGTTCATCTTATCTTCTTTGAAACAACGTGACAAGCCGCATTGTCTCAAAGAGGGGCAAAATGTAGACACCTAAAATTGTCATGTCTAATTAAATAAATATTTTATTTATTTAATTATCTAAGCCTAATTCTTCTATTAATTAAATAAATCTTTATTTATTTAATTAATTCATTTATCCTCTTCTAGCCTTATTTCTCATTTAAATAAATACATTTATTTATTTAAATTATCCTTTGCCTAAATTAAATAAATATTTTTATTTATTTAATTGATCCCTATTCCTCTATTAATTAAATAAATCTTTATTTATTTAATTAATTCATTAACCTTTTCTACCCATGACACATGTCATTCATCTCTTAATTCATACACTACCTACCCCTTTCATTATTTTATTTTTTCTTTTACCTACCCTCTAATCATAGCCGACCTCCTTTTACACCTCTCAATCTTATCCCTCCATTTCATATTGTGTCTTCTATATAAGGAGATGCTTTCTTCATTATCAAACCCTAATGAAAGATTTTAAGGACTTGACTACACTACGATCCTACTTGCAACCACATTCCATTCTTTGTTGAGCTCTTGTGCACATAAAATCTGAGAGCAAATATATCAAGCAAGATCAATGGAGATAGGAAGAATGGAGATCAAAACCCTATTGGACATATGATGGTATAATCTTTGTGATTTCATTTGATTTTCATTGTCTTAGGTAATCTTCATATGTTATGGTGGATCTTTGTTGTTGTTAGGCTAGGGTTTTGTGGTTGAATTCATTTAGCCTTTCAATATTGTTATTATTGTTATCCATTTTCACCATATACAATTATTAATTCATTTCATACTAGAAGAGATAAGAATGAATAGTTACTTGATAGTGGATGTTCAAATCATGTGACTGGTGATAAGAGTAAGTTCATAAAGCTTGAAAACTATGATGGAGTTTCTATTAGGTTTGGAGATGATCAGACAACACATTTTGTTGGAATTGATTCAATTAATTTGGATGGAAAACACAACACAATCAATGTTTACTATGTGAAAGGTTTGCATCATAATCTTTTGAGTGTTGGATAGATGTGCAAAAATGGATACAATGTTGTTTTTTAGGACAACGGATATGAGATCCAAAAGGAGTCTAGAATGGTTATTACAGCTAGAAGGAGGACAAATTGAAACATGTATCAGTTGGAAGGAGCTACAAGACATTGTTTAATATCTCAACTTGATGACAACTGACTATGGCACTAGAGGATGCATCATATCAACTCTAACAACTTGGTACAAATTAGTTGAAGGAGTGTTGTGAGAGATCTATTGAGATTGACTAAACTAGAGAACAACATCTGCAAGGAATGTCAAGTGGGAAAACAGACAAGGAGAACATTCAAAAGAAAATAAGGATTTTTTTAAAACAGATCTATGTGGTTTGACTCGAACAAGGAGCCTGCAAGGTGAGAGGTACTTCATGTTATTAATTGATGATTATTCTAGGATGACTTGGGTTGCATTTCTAAGAGAAAATTTTGAGGCATTAGAGAATTTCAAGATATTCAAGGTAAAATTTGAGAATGAGGTTGACAGGAAAATCAAGTGTTTAAGATCTAATGCAGGTGGAGAATTTATTTTTGATGAGTTCAACGACTTCTCTGAGAAACATGGCATTAGAAGATAGTTATCTGCCCCCCAAATACCACAACAAAATGGTGTAGTGGAAAGGATGAACCAAACTATACAAGAGGTAGCTATAACTATGATAAAATGAGTACAATTACTGGAAGTCTACTCTAGAGAGAAGCAATTCACATAGTGGCATACGCTCTTAACAAAATTTAATATCGGCGGAAATTTGGGAAGGCATCTTATGAACTTTGGTATGGTAGAACTTTGACAGTAAAATATTTCAAAGTATTTGGGAGCAAGTGCTACATCTAGAGAGATGAGAATTATCTTAGATAGTTTGACAATAGAGAAAACAAAGGCATATTCTTGGGTTATTCAACGAAGAGAAAGACATATTTGTTTTACAACAAGAGACTAAACAAGATAGTTGAAAGTGCAAATATGGGAGTTGATGAAAGAATTTCAAAACACTTAGAAATAGCAATAGGATATGATTTTGATGAGTCTGGAGAAAGAATTAAGGAGTAAAAAAATAGAAATGAAGAAAAGAATGATCAGAATTCTCCGACATCTACATCCAAGACTCCAATATATGTTCAGAGAAATCATTTAGAAGATCAAATTATTGGAAATAAGAGCAAAAGTATCATCATAAGAAGCAAATCATCCCAAGGACAAGCCTTGTTATGTTTACTATTTGAAACTGATCCAAAGATAGTAGAAGAATCTTGTAATGATCAAAATTTGATGAAGGAAATGAAAGAGAAACTAGATAAGATTGAGAAAAATAAGACATGCAAATTAGTCAATAGACCAGAAGACAAGAATGTGATTGGAACTGAATGGGTATTCTAGAACAAATCGGATGAAGATGGAAAGGTTGTAAGAAATAAGGCAAGGTTGGTTTGCAAAGGATACACTCAAATTAAAGGCATTGAATTTGATGAAACGTATGCCCTGGTTGCTTGGATGGAGGCAATTAGGATGTTCTTGGTGTTTGTAGTATTCAAGGACTTCAAGGTCAATCAGATGGATACAAAATCAACATTCTTGAATGGGGAATTGAAAGAAGAAGTTTATATTGAACAATAAAAAGGTTTCAAGTTGAGTGATGATCCAAACATTGTTTGCAGATTGAAAAAAGCTTTGTATGGAGTGAAACAAGCCCCAATGGCTTGGTACAAAAGACTAGACAAGTACCTAACTCATCAAGGATTTTAGAAGGGTTCAACTCACAATAACTTATATTTCTAGACTGATTTAGGTAAAATCCTAATTGTTGTTGTATATGTTGATGACATACTATTTGGAGGAAATGAAGATATGTGCAGACTATTTGCTAGTGAGATGTAGAAAGAATTTGAGATGTCCATGATTGGTGAGTTGAATTTCTTTCATGGTTTGCAAGTTAATCAGAATGATAAAGGAATTTTTATTTCTCAATATATCAAAGAGGAATAATTTTGAGTTGGAGAACTCCAGACTAGTGTGTACACCTATGAGCACTGGATGTAAGTTAACCAAGGACATGACAAATCTCCTAAGGCAGATGCAAGATAGTGCGCATCAATGATTGGAGGACTATTATATTTGATGACTACTAGACTAGATATCATGTATTTAGTATGTTTGGCAGCTAGATTTCAGCAAGAACCAAAAGAATCAAATGTGGCAGTGAAGAGGATTTTCAAATATCTTAAAGGAACATAAGAGTTTGGTTTGTGTTATCCCAAGAGCTCATATTTTACCTTGGCAACTTATACAGATGCAGACTGATTCGAAAGTGTTGACGATAGAAAATTACAAGTGGAGGAGCATTCTTTCTTAGCTCCTGATTTGTTTCTTGGTCAGGTAAGAAGCAAGAATCTATGCCTCTATCTATAGAAGAATCAAAATACTTTGCAACATCTTCATGTTGCACATATATCTTATGGATTAAGAAGACATTGAAGGACATTGGTGTAAAGTTTGATGATCCTATCTAAATCATGTGTGATAATACTAGTGTAATAAATATCTCAAAGAATCTAGTACAACATTCCAAAACAAAGCTTATATCTATATCAGGTATCATTTCTTAAGGGAGAAAGCATTGAACAATGAAGTTAGATTTGAGTATATACCTACAAAAGAGAAAATTGTAGATATATTCTCTAAGGCATTGTTCAAAGATACTTTTGAGTATCTCTGATAGAAGTTAGTGGTATTACCTCTTTCCATTTTGAATAAACGTACATTTTGATGTGCATTGATCTAGTGAGTAGCTTGCATATTCTTTTCTAGACCGATGCTTGAGTGCTTCCTCTCAAGGGGAGTAGGAGTAAGTTTCTTAAGGGAATTTTCGCCCACCTTTGTCATTATTGTCAAAGGGGGAGATAGAGTATAATGTTTATGTTTATAGTCTCGATGGATGTTTCCATTAATTAAAAAGGGGGGGTCTGTTAGCATTATGTTATATGTTGTCACTAATGTCAAATCCTATGGTTCGGATGCAGTATAAGATGTGGTGGTATTGAGCATTTCGAGGTTTCCCAAACTTCTCACATGTCTTAGCTTTATGGAAGATGTGTTTCTAATATCATTCTTAGATCTAGATTGATCCAAAAGTCAATATCTTGGTTTGAAAGTTGTGATTGTGCTATGATGTTTGTTTAATGTATGGATAATGTTTTAGGTCTAGATTTGGTGATATTCGTAGAATATTGATATGGTAGATGAGGAACGTTGTAAGGAGGTCTACTTCTCATTCCTTCCCACCACCAAAATGTTTAGTAGAGACCTATTTTAGATCTCTGTCTTGGATGACATTGAGGATTATGTTTTTCTAGAGACAACATATAAAAGAGTTTGATCTAGATGAATTTGGGTGTGGCTTTTGTGTTGAAGACATACGAGATTGAAATAATCTAGTTTTTGTGTTGAGTTGTGTTGCAAATTGATATCGGAAGTAGTTCTAGATATGCAGGCTATATTTCAGTTATGGATTCTCTTGTATCTTTCTCTCTTCAGCAGCAGTAAGCCTTTCTGGGTAGTGAGCCCTTTGATAGTGAGACTTTCTGGGTAGTGAGCCCTTCCGTAGTGAGTATCCTGGTAATGACCCATTCTTTGTAAAAATCACCTTAACCAGTGCCACCTTAACTAGTGTTTATATATTGAGAATTAGCATTCTTCATGGTTTTTCCCTTGGGCTTTCCATGTAAATTTTGGTGTTTCTTGTGTCTGACCTATTATGTGCATATGTTCTCATGTTTATCTGTTTTATTAATTATGGTAGTTATTTCAGATATGTGAATAAATTTTTAAAGAGGATTTTATTATCAATTGATTCACTCCCCCCTCTCAGTTTCTCGGATATTCAACAAGATGAAATATAATTTGAATTCTTTGTTGCTTGGAATATGGAAGATTATCAAGATTGGTTATACTACTCCAATTGGTGGTCCTACTATTCTGGATGAGGTCAAGAATTTTGAAAATAATGACAAGGAAAGAAATATATTTTTTAGTATTTTGAGTGACTCAATTTCCATAAAGGTTATGAGATGCAAAATTGTTAAGAAAATTTTGGATAACCTGAGTATCATTTATGAAGGAGTTGAGAAGACCAAGCAAGTCAAGATTCAGAATCTAAAGTATAGATTTGAGACACTAAAGATGTCTAAAGATGATCTAACATTGAAGGTTACTTGGATCAAGTGAATGAAGTAGTAAATTCAATTAGATGTATTAGTGGAGAATTAAAAGAAAATGAAGTTGTAAGAAAAGTAATGAGGACACTACCTAGATCTTATAAACCTAAGTTGTATGCTATTTAATAAATCCATAACATAGATACATATAATTTGGATCAACTCTATGGATCACTCTCTACCTTCAAGATATTAGAGTTTGAAGAGATGGACAATGTTAAGAAAGAAGATACATTCAAATCCACCAAGAAGATTGAAGATGTAAATAAAATATGAAATGATCCAAATGACATTGAAGCAAACTTTGTAAGGAGACTAAATGATCTAGAAAATATGAAGATAAGTTACCCTTCAAATGTTTTAATTGCAGAAGAAGTGGTCATTATGCTAAGTTAGATGTACTTTTAGGGAAGATAACTATAAGAGATTAGATGATGATAACAAGAGAAAGGATAATTATAGGAGAGTTGACAGAAACAAAATAATAGATGAGAGATATAATCCTTAAAGATTTTTTTGTCCAATGGAGACATATTCCTTTGAATAAGAAGATTGTGATGACTCAAATGATGAATCATTTTTTTTCCATAGAAGAAAAGGATAGTGAAAAGTTCAATACTTCGCATAATGAGAAGAATAGTGAAGGACCGATGATTGTGAAGACTGCACTACATGCAAAAGTGGAACCTAAAGCTTGGATGACTGATTTCAGATGCTCAAATCATATGATAGGTGACAAAAGGATGTTCATAGACTTTGAAAAATTTGATGGGGGTATCAATGAAGTTTCCTGGTGAGGAGGCTGCACCTACCTGTGGTCAAGGAACTATATCCATTGGTGGTAAGAATAAGATAGATGATGTTTATTATGTTAAAGGTTTAAAACATAATATTTTGAGTGTGATTCAGAATGTGTAGTAAAGGCTACAAGCTCATATTTCATGGTTTCATATGTGAGACCAGAAAAGGAGGTTTTGGAAGGTTAGTTGAAAAAGTTATAAGAAAAAATGGTAATGTCTATTATATAAAATAAAACAAAGGAATTAGTTGTTCATTGGCAGAGAGAAGTGAATGTTGGTTTTGGAACAAAAGAATGGGACATCTAAACTTTTAAAATATGGTAAATATCAACTCTACTCATGCTGTGAGAGATTTTCCAAAGATTATCAAACTTGCCAATATAGTGTACAATGAATGCCAAATAGGAAAATAAACATGGAACATATTCAAGAACATGGAGTATTCTACTACAAGACCTTTGGAGTTGATTTGTACCAACCTATGCTGACCTACAAGGAAAAAAGGATCAAATGGTGAAAGGTATATTATATTTCTCATTGATGATTATTATATAATGACATTGATTACTTTATTAAAAGAAAAATCAGAAGGATTAGATAGATTTAAGGTATTCAAATCTATGATTTAAAAGTAGATAGAAGATAAGATCAAATGTTTAAGGTCTGTAAGAAGAGGATAATTTACTATTGGGATCAAAGAACACTGAGGGGGGGGGGGGGGGGGGGGTGAATCAGTGTTTTGTCAGTAACACAAGATTTTATCCTTTTATACCATACACATATAAACCGGTAAATATATAACTTGAAGCAAATAAACCATCCATATAAATGAACACCATAACACATAGAATTTGTATGTGGAAAACCTCAAAGAGAAAAAACCACGGTGGGATTTGTGACTCACAATATCAGTTCATTGGCCATATGAAAGGATATTGCGTACAATGGGGGCTGCACATGGAGGAAGGCACAGTGCCTAAAGAATATTGCTCACCACTAAAGAGTATCACTGACTACAAGTTTTTGCTGAAGTAGAACAATAAAATTGAACTAAAAAATGCATCTTCTATGCCAGATAGAGTTTCGGTTCTATCTCTACTCTGTACTGGTTCATAAACCCTGAACACTACTATCAGTATCTCTTCTCCTCTAAAAATTATTTCCAAGCTAGATACAAATCATTGCATGATTCACATATAAATGATCTACATACATATACTTCACATTATATAGTTCTACTATATTCTCCTATGTTGTATCCTATGTCATATCTTATATCATATATTCAAAATGACCTAGCAGACTGGCCTATATACCCATTACAAACAATATGCCTTATGTCGGCTTACAATACATTACAAAAGATATTCAATGTCAGCCTCGACAATAATTACAAAATGATTTACTAAATAAATCTCCCTTGATGTTGGCTTCCTTCAAGTACTGATGTCGGTGCTAGTGTAATCCTAGATACTCCAATGCTGATGTTTATCGGTATATACCTCCTAATGTCGGTATATGACTTCCATCTAATCTTGTTGCCATCAATGACAAAAAAATGAATCCGATGAGTGTCAATTTTCAACAATCTCCCCCTTTGGCATTGATGGGAACACTCATGTGAAAAATGGATTCCCTGTCGGTTTAATTGAAATATGCTCCCCCTGAGCAATACACTCCTTCTGATATCTTGATATCCTTCCCATGTGACCTTGTTTGATTTTTTTTATATTTTTCACATATATACATACTCCCCGTTTGGCATCAATGCCAAAGACTGGTGAAAAAATTGAAAGAATTGAGAACAAAAGAATAAATGAATACTATTAATTTCACTAGAGCTTAACCAACTTCAAAATTTCTAGGTAAGCCTTATTCAACAACTAAAGATATGTATCCCAGATGGTTTTGAAAGTGTCAGATATGGATGCTAGTCTACTTAGTAAGTGGACAAGTGTTTCCTTCTCCTTGACTTTTGCCGATGTAGTTCTAGCAATCATGTCCATGCACTCTCTCTTATGAACACATAATGAATACAATCTGGGACTCACCAATCCTCTAAGACTCCTAATGACTTTATCTCTCTCCTTCTCAAAAGCAAAAAAATTGGTTCTCCAAGGACAAAAATTGTCCATCAATAGATGTGGTCAGTGCGGTTAATCCATCAAAAGAGTTTGCAATACTAGCTCCCTTATCATGTAACTTCTTTAATCTGCTATCTATATTAGCTATAAGAATTCCTATGTTACAACACACTCTGTAGATATTTGTACCTTGTTTCAAACAGTTCTCAAAAAGAATGAGTTTGGCCTCAATTTTCTTTTTCTTTGTTTCTATGATCTAGTCAAAGGCTGCTATTTTAGTTGTATTGAATCTTTCTAGAGCCTGTAGGTCTGCAATCTACCTCAGAGATTGAAAATTGTTAGAAATATGTTCTGTTAGATTCTTGAGCTTTCCAGAAGGGCTTGCTCCATCTTCAATCTAACAATCAGGTGTCAATCTGTGCAATACTGTAACTGATTGATCAATTATTTTTGTTGTCTTCAAAATCTGATTCCCTTTAACATCCTTAAAATAAAATAACTAAGCTCGATGCAGAAGAGACATCAAAGATAAGGAAATTCTCAAGACAACATATGACAAGGTTTGATTAAGCCTTCTACACTTCAGACTTACTCAGAGCCTAGGCAGGTATACCCTTTGCGAATTGAATTCACACTTTCAAACATAAACCCACAGCAAACCAGTCCAGAAAACTAGTGGATCTATTCACCTTGAAATCAACTAAAAATAAAGAATGGAAACTATACTTAGATTCAACATTTCGATCAACAAAACAGGCAATAAAACCCTTCAATCAATACCAGTGCCTTATCCAAGGTTACAGAGTCATCTAAACTCAGATAATATTCCTCAAACAAGACATCTTTATGCATTCCGTTGGCTTGGTTTCTATTAATCCTTGTATATGCCTGACACCTATAAGAATTTATGCATCCCAAATTAAGCTATGATCATCAAGATTCAAAGTCTCTTCCAAAGAGTTTACTGGTATGCATCCCAAATTAAGTTATACCTGACGGGGACACAAAAAGAACCCCTGCTCTAGATCCTTCTTTCGAGCAAGCTCCATCAAAATACATCTGCCACAAACCATATTGTTGTGCTTGTAGCTCGACTACAATTGGGTCAGTATTCTTCAATTGAGGTGAAATTGGTTGAAGTCTAAAATTATCTAAATCTACATCAATCGTACAATTAAGCATACTAGGGTCTACATTTTCAATTACCCTAGGAGCTCGTGGCTCTTTGTATAATTTGACCTGATTACCACCAATAGGAATGGTAGCATAAGATAAGTCCAGTTGAACATTTCCCCCTACTGCTGCTGCCCATTGCCTGGAAAGTAACATACCATAGTGGGGTTTAGTGTCAGTAACAATAACATCCATTTTGTAAGTGGCTTCAGGAAATGCTGCTATTTTTACTTCTACATCTTTCATTGTACCTATCACAGGTACTTCTCTATTATCCATGGCATAGCATTTCCCATACACAGTGGTTACTGATAACCCTAATTCTTTCATAACACCATAGGGCATTACATTAGCAACAGCTCTTGAATCTATCATGCAGTTTTTAATCAACCGGTTATTGACTAACAAAGTAACATAGAAGGGATCTACCTGAGAAGGCTCCTGAGTGATAGTAGTTCCAACATAAACCTCTGGGGTTCAGAACTCTTGATCCTTTCCAACTTTAGCTAAACCAGTGGGTAATATTGTGTCACTATCAGATATACTAGAGAATAGAGACAAAGCTGCATCCTTATGTTCTTTAATCATTAGCAATTCTACTAATGGAATAGTGACTTTTTTTTGAGTTAAAGCTTGGGCCATATCAAATGTAGAATTATTACATTTTTCAGTATTAACCTTAACCTTTTCTGTTCTGAATTGACTTGACCTTTTCACTGTCTCTGCTCCTTGTACATCACCAACATTTTTATCATCTCTGCCTTTAGGTACATCTTTAACTTGTTCCACTTTTTCTTGACCAACCTTAGGAATAGTAGTAGCACTGCTTGATGCCCCCTTTTTTGTAACTTCTTTTACAAACATAGAACCCAACTCACCTTGATCAATGTCTCTCTTGGTGCTTCTCAGATTATAGTTATGTTTTGCTTTGGCAATTGTAGCCTTAGTGAGGTTTCTAACTTCTTCCTCACTAGGCCTCCTAAGATGAACTTATTCATCTTCAATTGTTACCACATTCAATGTAGGATGCCAACCTAAGGCTAACTGTCCTTGCACTAGCTTTTCACTATCCAGCACATCACTGTATTCACTTTGCACGGATTCCTCATCACTTTTTACGATGGTTTCAAACATATTAATGTCAGGCTCTGCTTCTGGTCTCATAGATTTTTCTAGAGCTTGAGCCATTGCACACTGATGAGGAGAATGTGGTCCATCACAAGCAATACACCAAGGAGTATTTTTTATATTGTGAACAGTTTTCCCTTTCAAAGGATCTAGTGTGTCTTGACTTTGGGCAATTTTGGGCTTCTCAATTTGGGGTTTACCATCCTTCCAATTGGTATTATATGGCATATCATGTAATCTAGGAGGTCTATCTTGTCAGTTATAATGAGGCTTATCATTTTTGTTAACCTTGGCGGTCAAATATTTCATAGCAGTAACCAATCTCTCTATTTTATCATCCTCTTTAACAACTTTGTTAGGTTGCTATTTGGTTTCTTGCCATAATCTACCATCAGTCCTTCTTCCTAATTTTCCAAATGTTTTTCTGTTACTTTCTACATTTATGGTAGTTCTAAAAGCATCTCTCAGGTTATAGGGATTTTTATCTCTCAAGATATAGGCCATTTTGGAATCAAATGCATTGTAATATGTATTAAGGCGAATATTATCATCTAGCCTCATCACTTGGTACAATCTGTGCATGGCTTTTTGGAATTTGGCATTGAAATCAGTGACCATTTCATTCTCATATTTTCTAATATTGTTGAACTCATTTAGCATGAAACTCACATTAGTCTTGTCACCATACTGCTCTTGAAAGCAATTTTTAAAATCTTCCCATGAACCTATGCTATTTACTGGAAGACCTTTGTACCAATCTCTTGCATCATCAACTAGGGATTGAAAAAATAGTTTCATAATAACATCTTCATCTACTATCTCATAATCATTTATTAGATCCCCAAAAGATTTCAGATGTTCCTCAGCACTAATTGCATTGTTCCCAGCAAATTTATGGAGTCTGTCTCTTAACTTAGTGGGAACATGATTTGGATATCCCGGGATCCCATCAAAGAACAATTGCCTATATTGTTCTAGATTGATTGGCCTTCTTTGAAAAGGGGTACTAGCACTATTATTTCCCATGGTCATTTTAGATTTCGCGATTGGAGATTGAGGTGCTTGGGTGTACTATTTATTCACGGGAATTTGGCTTACTGAGGCAATATTAGCATGTACTGCAGGTTGAGTATTAACCTGAGGAAAGGAAATGTGTTGGGGATTAGGCTTGCTAAGATCTTCTGATGGGAATGTAATAGGGGGAGCCTTTAAGTAATTAATCTTTCTTTTTACTTCCTGATTCGCTGCTTCTAACTCAGCCTTTTCCAGTTCCATTTGGAGGTCTTCCTTTCCCTTCCTCATCCTTTCCATCTCCGTCTCATGTGCTAGACTCCTATGAGAGATCTCTTCTATAGTTTTAGATTCTACTCCATCATCTACCCATTTCTGTTTTCCTTTATCTAGATTGGCTTTAGGAAACTGGGAGTCATTAGATACTTCCCTAGTTGGCTGGGCTACTGACTTACAAACTTGTTTAGTTTTGGGGATTAGAATTTCTCTAATCAAAGGGCCTTCCTCGTCACTCTTTTCTTTCTCTTTAGCATGTACTTCAAGATCAGCTATCTGTCTAAGAAGCCTATCTCTTTCCATTAGTTTGGCTTTAACTTCCTTCTCCTTATTTGCCTCCTTTTGGGCTCTTAAGGATATTAAATGATGGACTCTTCTATTTAAATCTTTAATCTCTTGAGACACTTTATCCTCATCAGGGAAGTTTTCTTCAGAGTCTGATGCATTAACTTGATCTATGTCTAGCAGACTAATGTTCCCATCAATTGTCCTAGGAACAAAGTGCCTAATTGCATTTGAACTGGTTCTATCTTTTGCAGAAACACTAGCATGAGATAGATATTGATTTAAAATAGGTGCATCATCAATATTTCCAAACAATCCCAAATGGAAACCTAAAATATCATGCTCTGAATCTCTGGAAGATGAATTAGACTTTGTATAGACAGGTCGATCAGGTATCTTACTACTATTATTGTTTTTCTACACCCAAGCAGCATTTGATGGCTCATGCAACACAGATCTCTTCTGGCCTCTCCGTGACTATTCTGGTAGACCTTCTTGCAAATTTTCACGAGGATGTTTCTTCATGAATGATCTTGTGGTTTTTGTTCCTTGCATCTCGCTTGTCTTCCTTTTAGAAAATTTGTATCTCACAAGGACTGGTTCAAAAGTAACAGAGTCGTCACCCAAAAAACTATGGGAATAATGAAAACAAGCAGTCTTATCCACAAACTCACAAAAATTTTCTTTACAAGCCTCAACACAGATCTGTGTTTATATCTTTATTGTAACTTTCCCCAGTAGAGTCGCCACTTTGGTTGTCTTCAAAATTTGATTCCCTTTAACATCCTTAAAATAAAATAACTAAGCTCGGTGTAGAAGAGACATCAAAGATAAGGAAATTCTCAAGACAACATATGAAAAGGTTTGATTAAACCTTCTACACTTCGGACTTACTCAGAGCCCAAGTGGGTATACCCTTTGCGAATTGAATTCACACTTTCAAACATAAACCCATAGCCAACCAGTCCAGAAAACCAGTGGATGTATTCACCTTGAAATCAATTGAAAATAAAGAATGGAAACTATACTTAGATTCAGCATTTCGATCAACAAAACAGGCAATAAAACCCTTCAATCAATACTAGTGCCTTATCCAAGGTTACAGAGTCATCTAAACTCAGATAATATTCCTCAAACAAGACATCTTTTTGCGTTCCGTTGGCTTGGTTTCTATTAATCCTTGTATATGCCTGACACCTACAAGAATTTATGCATCCCAAATTAAGCTATGATCATCAAGATTCAAAGTCTCTTCCAAAGAGTTTACTGGTATGAGTAATCCCCGCATCTTTAATTTCCCTCCTAAAGAGAAAAGCTCAAGAACACTTATACTAAAATTGCTTTGCAATTCCATTCAAACATAACAACCCTAGATTATTCAGAATGAAAAGAGTAAACAAATTCGCAAACACACTTGAAGACAACACAAAGCTTTACTCAAAATCGATGGTCTGGATATTGATATTTAGTTCAAGAAATATTACAAGAAATTTTTGATTCTCCATTAGACTTAGAAAAGCTCAGATAAATTTTTGCAGCGTTTTCTTACTTTTCCTCTAGCCCTGGTATCCATTTATAACAACATGGATGCACAAAGCTTTGGACCTCTCGAGGAGAGTTTGTTACAATCATTTCTTTCAAAATAAAGAGGTTAGAAGCTTTTCGCAAAAGCAGTTACAAGCTCTTTTCGGCCTCTGCAGTTTCTTCAACAAGCTGTTCAGTTGCAACCTCTTCTAATTTTTTAGGGGCGCTCTCCAACTGTTCTGGATCATGGGTGGCATAATTAATTGTCCACTCACCATACATCTCTTCTGTTGGCCATGAGAAATTAATCACTTTATCTTTAGTCTTAGTCAACCTTTTCCAAGAATTTCTCATTTTGTTGACTTCTGAATTGAGAAAACCATAATGTGACTTAATTTTCTCTATCTATTGAATTGTCAAAATAAAGAAAGAAGCATCATCTAAATCAATAATTCCTTTAACTCTTGCTGATAATTTAGCTTCTATTTCCTTAAGTGACATTTGTTTGTCCTTTAACTGATCCGGGCTAGCAAAAACTCCTGGGAGCAACTCAAAAACTTGGTTAGTGTATTCCTTCTTGCACAGATTAACCTTCCTATCCACATTATCCACCTCTGCTGCTAATTGTACTAAGATTTTGGTGACATCAGAAGTGGATTTAATGATGGGATTGGCGCTTAGTTCATCGCAGGATACACACATAAACTCTAAATCTTGCTCCCTAGGCCTCCATCTGTCAAAAATAGGAGTCAGAATGGCTTGTCTCTCCTGAGCTCATTCCATATTTCCATAATTTTACCTACATTGTTGTAGAGCAATGAGGCATTTATTGTATCTGAAAAACTAGAAATTGTAGCCCTTACTTTCTCCTCATATTTCTTTGCATATAAGGCCTAAGCCTGTTTCAAATTTTCTAATTCTTGGGGAGTGATTTCAATCACTTGAGAGCTGGAGGATGCTGGTGATTGTGGAAACTCAATGATAGGGCTGGTAGGTGGAGGTCTTGCAGGAGAAGAGGAAATCATCAGTGTTGAAGACTCACCTTGATGGTATTGTCCAGTCAACTGGCTCTGCAACTTGGCAATGATGCTATCCTTACCTCTTACCTCCTCATTGGCATTGTTATAAGCCTTCAAAACTATTTCTAGCTTAATTTGGAGGGCCTCTTTCTCTTTGGCTTCCTTCTCTGCTACTGCAACACTAAATTTTGTAGTCTCTAACACAATGCTAGCAGCCTCTACTACCCCTGTACTCTGCACTCTCTTCACCATCATTCCACCAAGGTAACTTGAACTTGGGGTGTCTTTTCTTTTCTTACTCTCATTTCTCTTGAGAGACCACATGATGAGTGCAACATTATCCTTATTGAAAGTAACCCCCTCCATAGGTTTAGTCTCTTTTCTCACTGCATCTAATACCAGGGCATCTGCAATATCCCATTCGGGTAAGATAAGCACTCCAGCTTGTGCTACCATATCTTTTCCCTGCTCAGGGGTGATGGTTTTGAATTCTTCCATCATCTCTTGCTTTATTTCTTCTTCCACCAAGGCTAGATCTTTATTGGGCTGCTCAGCCTTTCTTGTTTCACATCTAGCATTATATTTATCTATGTGTTGTTTCCATATAAACATCATAAATGCTTCTAATGTGACAAAATTGTTATCAGCTAAAAAGGCACTACTTGCTTATCTTATCTCAGGATCCCACTCCTGGCCTTTTAGTTCAGTGGTGGTGATATCCATTTCAGCAGCGACGGGTTCTTCTGGCATTCCTTCCTCTACTTCATCATAAGTGTATGCAATTTCCCCTAGACTACCTAACTGAAGGAGTTGCTCAGCTGCTGCTTGGTCATTCCCTATATGGATAGGGGATTGGGATGGGGAATACAAAGGTGTATCTGATTGTACTTCTTTCCCCACCCTTTGCTTCTTTGGGCTCTCTTGGATGTCAATGACATCTTGTATCTTCCTCTTTCCTTTGGAGGTAGAGGGCTCCCTTGTTGTAGGCACCAGCACACTATAACTGGATTTCTTATTCACTGTGTAATCACCAGGAGGGATTGTCTTGTTGGAAGCTGCTCTACTTAGGATCATTCTTGCCTTCTTAGGGTTTCCCTTGATTACAACTTCCCTCTTCTCCTTCAGTATCTGCATCACATCTTCGAAACAGACAATCAAAAACTTTATTTTCTCTTACAGTGGGAAAAAGTTAGACAATGGGTTATAGCTGGCATCAAACTGATGCACAAAATCCAAGGCTTTCTTATAAGCCACCCACTTCTCTTTCCTTATCTCCTTCTCATCTAGATCAAACTCATTTTTGATGAGGTCTTCAGGAAACTGGAATAGATGAGGCCTACCTCTGCATGCTACCTTCTTCCTAAACATACCGTTGAAGAAGTCTTCTAGATCAGCACACCTGGACACTGCAGTGGACAAATGATAAGGCTTGAGGAAATCCTCAAAGCAATTCCAGCCTCCTTTTCTTATTACAAATTGGTGAGCTATGGTAGCTGTAGGGAAAATAGTCCCTTTACCCCTGCCTATCAACTCTGCCTCTTGCAAGCCACCAATTTGTCTATGGATCTCCGCGATTCCCACTTTGAAAGGGACCTGGTAAGGTAACAAAAATAGGGTGCCCCTAAAACCAAAAACTCTGAAAACTGAGGAGACTGGATACAAGTAAATGTCACCCCAATTATGAACAATTTTTATGTTCTTTGCAAATTCTTTTGGTCTCATGAATTCTAGAAGAACTTTGGGGAATCTTGGGTTCTCAGAGCAGAGGAGAGTTCTTATCTTTGATGCAAAATATTTATCAAACTTCAAAAAACTAGCATCCTTTCTATCCCATGACAACACAGTACTCCATAATTGTATCGACATTTTTTCTCCTTCCTTCTCCTTAACAAGGTCCAGTCCACCGGCAAAGTAATCACCACCTTTGAAGAGAAAGAGATGCATCAGGAGTGAGTACCATCCGAAAGGCCTATCCACCTTTCCATTCTTGATTCCTATTAACCCTCCATGAATAGCATCAGCAATCAAAGATGCATAATCAAATGTAACTGCAAGAGAACGATTCAAAATCTGAGCAATCATTAACAAGTAATGATTTAGCATATTTGCTTCAGCATCTTCTCCCAAAACTTGGCAAAGTGCCCAATACATTCCTTTAACCCTCAGGGTGAACATACTTAATGAAGAGGGTTCTTGAGTGTTGGTTCCTACAACTGTTAACCCTCCTATTTTCACAAAAAACTCCTCGAGAGGCCCACTCCTGAGATGACTCCTCTGTGCACCGTAAATTTGGGCCAATGATGTGAAATTTATAGGTTCTAAAAAATTGGTGAATTCATTGAGCCCAAAAGCTGTCCTGAACTCTTCAGCATTAATCTCAACAAGGGTTTTCCAATTTACATCCCGAATGCTTCTTGTGACTAGATCATAGTTGAGCGCAATTTGGATCAGCAAATCTGTGTCCATAAATACCCCTGGGACAACTAACTTCCCGACATCTAATTCCCAGATACAGTTTTGTGGGGCAGGAGAATTTCTCATTCCGAATCTAACTTTAAACAACCCCAACGCAGACAATCCAACCTGTGGGTCTCTCAACCAGTTACCCTTGTCATATAATCCTTCTCCTATCTTTAAACAGGGAGCTTTGGGTACTAATTCTTTTGCCTTTGATGCCTGATTAGTTGACAAGGTCAACTGTTCTAAAAAATCATCACAAACACTCCTCTCTAAATAGTTAACCTTACCAGAAAATTCTCTTTTAGGAGCCATTTTGAAAACGTAAGAAATGAATACCACTCCTAAACAATTCTGTGTTGAATCAATTATCTTATTTAAAACACTACACAGGAATTGCTTACACAAGAATACGAGAGAACTTGTTCTTCGCTTGAAGGAATTTGTACTGCAACTGAATCGACTTGCTTTGTACCTGAAGAAAATAACTCTGCATCTGCTCTTTTGCAAAATCCTTTAAAAGATATCTTCACCCGGTTGATAGGAAATCAAATTTTGTACTCTGGGCCTTAACTACAACATTGATTCCGCATGCTTCGGCCGTCCCTTCAAAATTGAATTCATACGAGAATTCATATTTTTTGCTCCAACGGGTCACAACGTTCCTGCAAGTGTTTCATTTTGCTCTTTCGCAACTTCACGAAGCATAACTATTGGGCAGCTTAGTCTTGCGAAATAGCGCCGACCGTCCGATCAAAAGAAACTTGATCGAGCGTTAGATTAACTAACAACTTTGGCTCCGCGCTGGGTCCCGCTTCTCTATTGGCTATATGATACCACGTGGCACTCAACCATTGGCCTTGAAACTGCCTTCGCAGTTGACTTAACACTGGTTGCGTGTCTTTCCTTTATACCGCCGGTTCCACCTTGGTGGGCCCACACTTTCTTCTTAGACCACGTGTCATCATGACATGTGGACGACTCTCATGCACTCTCGCTGTTTCGCGGGGTATAAAGAACGGGCATCTTACCCTTGTGAAATAGCGTGGGTTGTCAGATCATCTCTCAAGTTGATTTGCTTTTAACCATCTGAAAAGGCTCTCGGGAGGGGTGGGCCCGCTGACTCACTGGGAACACCTGGTGTCCAGTCACTTTTGGAGCTGACTTGGCACTTTGTTATACACCGAAAGGAAATGACGGGGCCCCACTTTCTTCTTAACAGCTATATCCTCTAGGGCTGCCATCATGACACGTGGATGGCTCTCATGCACTCTCGCTATTTCGCATGGTATAAAGAACAGGCATCTTACCCTTGCGAAATAGCACGGGCCATTGGATCATCTCTCAAGTTGATCTGATTTTAACCATCTGAAAAGGCTCTCGGGAGGGGTGGGCCCACTGACTGACTGTGAACACCTGGCATCCAGTCACTTTCGGAGCTGACTTGACATTTTGTTATATGCCGAAAGGAAACCACGGGGCCCCACTTTCTCCTTAACAACTGTATCCTCTAGGGCCGCCATCATGACATGTGGACGACTCTCATGCACTCTCGCTATTTCATGGGGTATAAAGAATGGGCATCTTACCCTTGTGAAATAGCGTGGGCCGTTGGATCATCTCTCATGTTGATCTTCTTTTAACCGTCTGAAAAGGCTCTTGGGAGGGGTGGGCCCGCTGACTCACTGTGAACACCTGGCGTCCAGTCTCTTTCGGAGCTAACTTGGCGCTTTTTCATTTGCCGAAAGAAAACCACGGGGCTCCAGTAAACTCTTAATAGCTGTATCCTCCAGGTCATCTCCATCTGCGACCTGACTCACCTCTGGAGCCCACCTTTTAGCCTTTAATCCCGACCCATTGACTGTTGTGACTTGTGCCACGTGCCACCATTTTACTCACTGTCAACAACTAGCTAGACCGTTTATGTGGCATGCCATGTGGTTTTCGCAACTTCGCTGGTTTTAAACTACGCGCAACTTCAACTAGTGAAATAACGCGAGCCGTGGATCCATCCGCGAGATGCACACTAGTTACTAGGCCCGACAACTTTAGGAGAAAAACATATAAGGCATAAATTTTTTGATTAATTAACATGACCGCCTAGGCAAACAACAAGGGGGGACACTTCCTACGACCCCATGACCCACTACTTAAGTGAATAAAGTAACAAAAGATTAGAAACCAGAGGGTTTAAAGCAAACACAAGAGGATCTAAAATCAAAAATCCTTAAACCCTTGAAGTCTAGAACAAAGATGAAGCATTTGGAACTACACCCTATTCAAAAATTTCAACAAATCACAGCCAATCATGGGAAAATAAAAGCCCATTTTTAATCAGTGATAACGACAACTCTGATTGGGGATGGTTGATCGCAAGGTCAACACAAGAAAACTCAGAAACTCTAGAGAAATAGACCAAAACACAGACCAAAACAGAAAAGCAGGAAAGGAACAAAATATGTACAAACAAAGGACCTACCGTGCATGGACATTAAGAGAAATAATGCTTCAAAAATTGTCCATGCACTGGAAATTCCTACATTTCATCATCCATATTCTTCAAGAAATCTGAATCCTTACCATTTAAGTTACAAACCACAAAAGGGCCAATCCATAGTGATTCAAATTTCTTATGCTTCCCCTTATCCTATCCTTTTGCATTCCACTGAAGAACCATGTCATCAATTTGAAACTTCCTTAGTGATGTCCTTTTATCAAAAAGATACTTTGACTATAACTGGATCTTCTGATTTTTCTTATGGGCAAAAGCCCTAAGCTCCTCCATTTCTATAATTTGGATCATTTTGTTTTCCATTGGTTCAGATACCTCCATGTCCTCATTTTGCAAAAACTTAGACACTGGAAGAAGGTTATTTACCAACAATCTAGCTTGGGCACCATAAACTAATTCAAAAGGTGACATTCCAATGGATTTCTTAACTATTATTCTATCTGCCCATAGAGCTAACTTCAACTTTTGATCCCAAGATCTTTTATTTTCTTCTAGTATTTTCTTGATGATATTCAATAGGCTTTTATTGCTAGATTCTGCTTGTCCATTCCCCTGAGGGTGATAAGGTGAAGAGTATGACATGAGTATACCGTGACTAGTACAAAAGCCTACAAATTCTTCTGATCTGAAACACATGGCATTATCCATCACCAATTTTGCAAGTGTTCCAAATCTAGTCACAATATTATCCATCAGGAAATCAATGACAACTTTACTAGTAGCTCTTCTTGTAGGGATGGCTTCTATCCATTTGGTGAAATAATTAGTGGCCACTATGATCCATCCATGACCTCTCCCTGACTTCTCAACAATTTCTCCAATAAAATCAATGCCCCATTGGACAAAAGGAGCTTCTATAGAGACTGGATTTAGGGGTAAGGCTCCTTCATACTTGAGCTTGGATGAGAATCTCTGACATGGGTCACATCTCCGAACATATGCATGGGTATCTTTAAATAAGGTGGGCCAATAATACCCAGCCCTTATTATCTTACCAGCAGTAGTCTTAGCAGAATAGTGACCTCCACAGACTCCATCATGCATTTCGGTCAACACCTATTTAGCTTGAAATTCATCCAAACACATTAGTAACTCTCCATCTCTTTTTCTCTAGAAAAGATCACCTCGAATGAGCACATATTTTTGGGACTTGAGTTTTAGAGTTCTTTTCTGATTGTATGTCATTTCTTCTGGGAGTGTATCACCTCTCAAAACTCGAATTATCTCTGTGTACCAGGGTTGCCTCTCAATACTAGTGACCAAAGCATCTCTAACCTCAACATTGTGTATTTCTACATTCATGAGATTTGACTCAGTCATGAGCTTAACCAAACCTAAACCTCTCACCAATTTGGTGATCTTTATCTCCAAGTTGAATTCCTAAATTCTATTAATCCATCTGCATCTCTTCCCAGTAACCTCAGACTGAGACAAAATATCTTTAACTACAGCATGTGGGACATAGGCAATGATATTTGCATTCACTAAATATGGCCTAAAAGCCTTAACAACTTTAACTAGGGCATAAGCTTGTTTTTCCATGGTTTCATATTTTAGTTCTGCTGCCTGCAAAGACTTACTGTAGAAGGCTATGAGATGTTCATATCCTTCATTATCCTTTTGTAGTAATACTGCAACCACCGTATGATATGAAGCAAAAGAAAACAGAGAAAAAGGCTTACTATAATCAAGAGATTTCAACACTGGTGCCTCCTAGATTGCTTTCTTAATCTCAGCAAAAGCTTTTGAAGCCTCTTGATCCCAATGAAATTTGTATCCTTCTTAAGCAATTTGACGATAGGCTTCACTACCTCTGTGAAGTTTGCAATGAATCTCATGACAAAATTTACTTTACCTAAAAAGGATTGGATACCTTTCACATTCTTAGGTTCAGACACCCTATTGATTGCTTCAATCCTCTCAGGGTCGATTCTTACCCCCTCCTTAGAGACTATGTGTCCCAATAACTTTCCTTCAGTGACCCCAAAATGACATTTCTTGGGATTCAGTGATACACCAAATTCCAAGGCTTTATTGAACACCTTCTCTAGATGTCCACAATGATCATCAGCCCTTTTAGAGAAACAAGTTAGATCATCTTGATACACCACCATGATGATGTTTATGAATTCTTTGAAGGCTACATCCATAGCTCTCTGAAATGTAGCTCCTGCATTTTTTAATTCAAATGGCATTCTCACATATACATAAGTTCCCCATGGAGTAGTGAAAGATGTCTTAAACTATTCAGACTCCTTTACCAACACTTGGTTATATCCTAAGAAACCATCCATCATGGATAAAAGATCACATCCTGTCACTCTCTGTAGCATGGCTTCCATATTTGGGGATGAGTAGTTATCTTTCAAGGAAGCAACATTTAGATTCCTAAAATCTATACACAATCTGATGTCTCCATTCTTTTTCCTCACTGGGACCAAATTGGAGACCCATGAAGAATGCCTTATTGGTTTGATAATGCCCCCTTCTCTCAATTTGGTCAACTCTTGTTGCATTTTAGTTTCTAACAAGGGATTGATAGGCCTCTGTTTCTGTCTGAAAGGCTTAGCATCTGGAAGTAAAGGAACTTCATGCTGAAAAAGATCTTGTCTATACGCCTTTAGGTCTTCATAAGACCAAGCAAAAACATGCTTATACCTTTTCAATAAGTTAATAAGGTTAGTCCTGACATGAGGGGGTAGTTTCTTTCCAATATATACCAACTTAGGGGATGATTCTGTCCCCAGATTTACCTCCTCTAACTCTTCCAACTTGGTGGTAGACTGCTGATGTAAATGACTATCATTATAACTAAACATGCTCTCCAGCTCCACCAGCCCTTTAGGTATTTCATTGGTTTCCAACTGGACGACATCATTTCCAAACACTATCTCTCTATTGTCTACCACTTCCACCAATGCATTACAATCAATCTTTTGTCCATCATAATCATCAACACATTGGATAAACCTAAGAATGTCTTCATCATCAGCAAAAACTTGCCAATTGTACACATTATCAGGAATAGCAGGCCTAGATTTTATTTCCACAGTGGAAATACTGGTTAGCGTTGCATCATCATTTTTCAAAACAACATTAACTAGGAAATCTGCCATAATATTTTTTGCTCGCTCTATCCAATTAATAGAAAATGCATCAAAATGCTCAATAACATCCCAAACAGCATGCTTATATTGCTTCAATCTATCATTCTTGGATGCATATTTAGATCTCACCTAAGAGACAACCTATTTTGAATCCCCCATTACTTTCAACAGTTGGATTCCATGCCTTTTTGCAACCTCAAGTCCTAGTAACAGGGCTTCATACTCTGCAGTATTATTTGTGCACTAGAATGCCAATAAAAATGAGTATTTGAAAGTTATACTTGACAGGGACACAAAAAGAACCCCTGCTCCAGATCCTTCTTTGGAGCAAGCTCCATCAAAATACATCTGCCACAACCCATACTGCTGTTCTTGTAGCTAGACTACAATTGGGTCAGTATTCTTCAATTGAGGTGAAATTGGTTGAAGTCTAAAATTATCTAAATCTACATCAATCGTACAATTAAGCATACTAGGGTCTACATTTTCAATTACCCTAGGAGCTTGTGGCTCTCTTTATAATTTGACCTGATTACCACCAATAGGAATAGTAGCATAAGATAAGTCCAGTTGAACATTTCCCCCTACTGCTACTGCCCATTGCTTGGAAAGTAACATACCATAGGGGGGTTTAGTGTCAGTAACAATAACATCTATTTTGTAAGTGGCTTCAGGAAATGCTGCTATTTTTACTTCTACATTTTTCATTGTACCTATCACAAGTACTTCTCTGTTATCCATGGCATAGCATTTCCCATATATAGTGGTTACTGATAACCCTAATTCTTTCATAACACCATAGGGCATTACATTAGCAGCAGCTCTTGAATCTATCATGCAGTTTTTAATCAACCAGTTATTGACTAACAAAGTAACATAAAAGGGATCTACCTGAGAAGGCTCCTGAGTGATAGTAGTTCCAACATAAACCTCTGGGGTTCGGAACTCTTGATCCTTTCCAACTTTAGCTAAACCAGTGGGTAATACTATGTCACTATCAGATATACTAGAGAATAAAGACAAAGCTGCATCCTTATGTTCTTTAATCTTTAGCAATTCTACTAATGGAATAGTGACTTTCATTTGAGTTAAAGCTTGGGCCATATCAAATGTAGAATTATTACATTTTTCAGTATTAACCCTAACCTTTTCTGTTTTGAATTGACTTGCCCTTTTCACTGTCTCTGCTCCTTGTACATCACCAACATTTTTATCATCTATGCCTTTAGGTACATCTTTAACTTGTTCCTCTTTTTCTTGACTGACCTTAGGAATAGTAGTAGCACTGCTTGATGCCCCCTTTTTTGTAACTTTTTTACAAACATAGAACCCGGCTCACCTTGATCAGTGTCTCTCTTGGTGCTTCTTATATTATAGTTATGTTTTGCTTTGGCAATTGCAGCCTTACTGAGGTTTCTAACTTCTTCCTCACTAGGCCTCCTAAGATGAAATTCTTCATCTTCAGTTGTTACCACATTCAATGTAGGATGCCAACCTAAGGCTAACTGTCCTTGCACTAGCTTTTCACTATCTAGCACATCACTGTATTCACTTTGCACGGATTCCTCATCACTTTCTACGATGGTTTCAAACATATTAATGTCAGGCTCTGCTTCTCGTCTCATAGATTCTTCTAGAGCTTGAGCCACTGCACACTGATGTGGAGAATTTGGTCCATCACAAGCAATACACCAAGGAGTATTTTCTATATTGTGAACAGTTTTCCCTTTCAAAGGATCTAGTGTGTCTTGACTTTGGGCAATTTTGGGCTTCTTGATTTGGGGTTTACCATCCTTCCAATTGGTATTATATGGCATATCATGTAATCTAGGAGGTCTATCTTGCCAGTTATAATGAGGCTTATCATTTTTGTTAACCTTGGCAGTCAAATCTTTCATAGCAGTAACCAATTTCTCTATTTTATCATCCTCTTTAGCAACTTTGTTAGGTTGTTGTTTGGTTTCTTGCCATAATCTACCATCAGTGCTTCTTCCTAATTTTCCAGATGCTTTTCTATTACTTTCTACATTTATGGCAATTCTAAAAGCATCTCTCAGGTTATGGGGATTTTTATCTCTCAAGATATAGGCCATTTTGGAATCAAATGCATTGTAATATGTATTAAGGCACATATTATCATCTATCCTCATCACTTGATACAATTTGTGCATGGCTTTCTAGAATCTGGCATTGAAATCAGTGACCATTTCATTCTCAGATTTTCTAATATTGTTGAACTCATTTAGCGTGAAACTCACATTAGTCTTGTCACCATACTGCTCTTGAAAGCAATTTTTAAAATCTTCCCATGAACCTATGCTATTTACTGGAAGACCTCTGTACCAATTTCTTGGATCATCAACCAGGGATTGAACAAACATTTTCATAATAACATCTTCATCTACTATCTCATAATCATTTCTTAGATCCCCAAAAGATTTTAGATGTTCCTTAGCACTAATTGCATTGTTCCCAGCAAATTTATGGAGTCTGTCTCTTAACTTAGTGGGAACATGATTTGGATATCTCGGGATCCCATCAAAGAACAATTGTCTATATTGTTCTAGATTGATTGGCCTTCTTTGAAAAGGGGTAATAGCACTATTATTTCCCATGGTCATTTTAGCTTTCACGATTGGAGATTGAGGTGCTTGGGTGTACTGTTTATTCACGGGTATTTGGCTTACTGAGGCAATATTAGCATGTACTGTAGGTTGAGTATTAACCTGAGGAAAGGAAATGTGTTGGGGATTAGGCTTGCTAAGATCTTCTGATGGGAATGTAATAGGGGGAGCCTTTAAGTAATTAATCTTTCTTTTTACTTCCTGATTCGCTGCTTCTAACTCAGCCTTTTCCAGTTCCATTTGGAGGTCTTCCTTTTCCTTCCTCATCCTTTCCATCTCTCTCTCATGTGCTAGAATCCTATGAGAGATCTCTTCTGCAGTTTTAGATTCTACTCCATCATCTACCCATTTCTATTTTCCTTTATCTAGATTGGCTTTAGGAAACTGGGAGTCATTAGATACTTCCCTAGTTGGCTGGGCTACTGACTTACAAACTTGTTTAGTTTTGGGGATTAGAATTTCTCTAATCATAGGCCTTCCTCATCACTCTTTTCTTTCTCTTTAGCAAGTACTTCAAGATCAACTATCTGTCTAAGAAGCCTATCTCTTTCCATTAGTTTGGCTTTAATTTCCTTCTCCTTATTTGCCTCCTTTTGGGCTCTTAAGGATATTAAATGGTGGACTCTTCTATTTAAATCTTCAATCTCTTGAGACACTTTATCCTCATCAGGGAAGTTTTCTTCAGAGTTTGATGCATTAACTTGGTCTATGTCTATCAGACTAATGTTTCCATGAATTGTCTTAGGAACAGAGTGCCTAAGTGCATTTGAACTGGTTCTATCTTTTGCAGAAACACTAGCATGAGATAGATCTTGATTTAAAATAGGTGCATCATCAATATTTCCAAACAATCCCGAATGGAAACCTAAAATATCATGCTCTGAATCTCTGGAAGATGAATTAGACTTTGCATAGATAGGTCGATCAGGAATCTTACCAGTATTATTGTTTTTCTGCACCCAAGTAGCATTTGATGGCTCATGCAACACAAATCTCTTCTGGCCTCTCCGTGATTGTTTTGGCAGACCTTCTTGGAAAGTTTCATGAGGATGTTTCTTCATGAATGATCATGTGTTTTTTGTTCCTTGCATCTCGCTTGTCTTCCTTTTAGAAAATTTGTATCTCACAAGGACTGGTTCAAAAGTAACAGAGTCGCCACCCAGAAAACTATGGGAATAATGAAAACAAGTAGTCTTATCCACAAACTCACAAAAAATTTCTTTACAATCCTCAACACAGATCTGTGTTTATATCTTTATTGTAACTTTCCCCAGTAGAGTCGCCACTTTTGTTGTCTTCAAAATTTGATTCCCTTTAACATCCTTAAAATAAAATAACTAAGCTCAGTGTAGAAGAGACATCAAAGATAAGGAAATTCTCAAGACAACATATGACAAGGTTTGATTAAACCTTCTACACTTCGGACTTACTCAGAGCCCAAGCGGGTATACCCTTTGCGAATTGAATTCACACTTTCAAACATAAACCCATAGCAAACCAGTCCAGAAAACCAGTGGATCTATTCACCTTGAAATCAATTGAAGATAAAGAATGGAAACTATACTTAGATTCAGCATTTCGATCAATAAAACATGCAATAAAACCCTTCAATCAATACTAGTGCCTTATCCAAGGTTACAGAGTCATCTAAACTTAGATAATATTCCTCAAACAAGACATCTTTATGCATTCCGTTGGTTTGGTTTCTATTAATCCTTGTATATGCCTGACACCTACAAGAATTTATGCATCCCAAATTAAGCTATGATCATCAAGATTCAAAGTCTCTTCCAAAGAGTTTACTGGTATGAGTGATCCCCGCATCTTTAATTTCCCTCCTAAAGAGAAAAGCTAAAGAACACTTATACTAAAATTTCTTTGCAATTCCATTCAAATAGAACAACCCTGGATTATTCATAATGAAAACAGTAAACAAATTCGCAAACACACTTGAAGACAACACAAAGCTTTACTCAAAACCGATGGTCTAGATATTGATATTTAGTTCAAGAAATATTACAAGAAATTTTTGATTCTCCATTAGACTTAGAAAAGCTTAGATAAATTTCTGCAGCGTTTTCTTACAGTTTTTGCAATCTCTTTTCCTCTAGTCCTGGTATCCATTTATAACAACATGGATGCACAAAGCTTTGGACCTCTCGAGGAGAGTTTGTTACAATCATTTCTTTCAAAATAAAGAGGTTACAAGCTTTTCGCAAAAGCAGTTACAAGCTCTTTTCGGCCTTTACGGTTTCTTCAACAAGCTGTTTAGTTGCAACCTCTTCTACCTTTTTAGGGGCGCTCTCCAACTGTTCTGGATCATGGGTGGCATAATTAATTGTCCACTCACCATACACCTCTTCTGTCGGCCATGAGAAATTAATCACTTTATCTTTAGTCTTAGTCAACCTTTTCCAAGAATTTCTCATTTTGTTGACTTCTGAATTGAGAAAACCATAATGTGACTTAATTTTCTCTATCTATTGAATTGTCAAAATAAAGAAAGAAGCATCATCTAAATCAATAATTCCTTTAACTCTTGCTGATAATTTAGCTTCTATTTCCTTAAGTGACATTTGTTTGTCCTTTAACTGATCCGGGCTAGCAAAAACTCCTGGGAGCAACTCAAAAACTTGGTCAGTGTATTCCTTCTTGCACAGATTAACCTTCCTATCCACATTATCCACCTCTGCTGCTAATTGTACTAAGATTTTGGTGACATCAGAAGTGGATTTAATGATGGGATTGGCCCTTGCTTCATCACAGGATACACATAAACTCTAAATCTTGCTCCCTAGGCCTCCATCTGTCAAAAATAGGCATCAGAATGGCCTTGTCTCTCCTGAGCTCATTCCATATTTCCATAATTTTACCTACATTGTTGTAGAGCAATGAGGCATGTATTGTATCTGCAAAACTAGAAATTGTAGCCCTTACTTTCTCCTCATATTTCATTGCATATAAGCCTTGAGACTGTTTCAAATTTTCTAATTCTTGGGGAGTGATTTCAATCACTTGAGAGCTGGAGGGTGTTGGAGATGGTGGAAACTCAATGATAGGGCTGGTAGGTGGAGGTCTTGCAGGAGAAGAGGAAATCATCAGTGTTGAAGACTCACCTTGATGGTATTGTCTAGTCAAATGGCTCTGCAACTTGGCAATGATGCTATCCTTACCGCTTACCTCCTCCTTGGCTTTGTTATAAGCCTTCAAAACTGTTTCCAGCTTAATTTGGAGGGCCTCTTTCTCTTTGGCTTCCTTCTCTGCTACTGCAACACTAAATTTGGAGTCTCTAACACAGTGCTAGCAGCCTCTACTACCCCTGTACTCTGCACTCTCTTCACCATCATTCCACCAAGGTAACTTGACCCTGGGGTGTCTTTGCTTTTCTTACTCTCATTTCTCTTGAGAGACCACATGATGAGTGCAACATTATCCTTATTGAAAGTAACCCCCTCCATAGGTTTAGTCTCTTTTCTCACTGCATCTAATACCAGGGCATCTGCAATATCCCATTCGGGTAAGATAAGCACTCCAGCTTGTGCTACCATATCTTTTCCCTGCTCAGGGGTGATGGTTTTGAATTCTTCCATCATCTCTTGCTTTATTTCTTCTTCCACCAAGGCTAGATCTTTATTGGGCTGCTCAGCCTTTCTTGTTTCACATCTAGCATTATATTTATCTATGTGTTGTTTCCATATAAACATCATAAATGCTTCTGATGTGACAAAATTGTTATCAGCTAAAAAGGCACTACTTGCTTATCTTATCTCAGGATCCCACTCCTGGCCTTTTAGTTCAGTGGTGGTGATATCCATTTCAGCAGCAACGGGTTCTTCTAGCATTCCTTCCTCTACTTCATCATAAGTGTATGCAATTTCCCCTAGACTACCTAACTGAAGGAGTTGCTCAGCTGCTGCTTGGTCATTCCCTATATGGATAGGGGATTGGGATGGGGAATACAAAGGTGTATCTGATTGTACTTCTTTCCCCACCCTTTGCTTCTTTGGGCTCTCTTGGATGTCAATGACATCTTGTATCTTCCTCTTTCCTTTGGAGGTAGAGGGCTCCCTTGTTGTAGGCACCAGCACACTATAACTAGATTTCTTATTCACTGTGTAATCACCAGGAGGGATTGTCTTGTTGGAAGCTGCTCTACTTAGGATCATTCTTTCCTTCTTAGGGTTTCCCTTGATTACAACTTCCCTCTTCTCCTTCAGTATCTGCATCACATCTTCGAAACAGACAATCAAAAAATTTATTTTCTTTTTCAGTGGGAAAAAGCTAGACAATGGGTCATAGCTGGCATCAAACTGATGCACAAAATCCAAGGCTTTCTTATAAGCCACCCACTTCTCTTTCCTTAGCTCCTGCTCATCTAGATCAAACTCATTTCTGATGAGGTCTTCAGGAAACTAGAATTGATGAGGCCTACCTCTGCATGCTACCTTCTTCCTAAACATACCATTGAAGAAGTCTTCTGGATCCGCACACCTAGACACTGTAGTTGACAAATGATAAGGTTTGAGGAAATCCTCAAAGCAATTTCAGCCTCCTTTTGTTATTACAAATTGGTGAGCTATGGTAGCTGCAGGGAAAATAGTCCCTTTACCCCTGCTTGTCAACTCTGCCTCTTGCAAGCCACCAATTTGTCTAAGGATCTCCACAATTGCCACTTTGAGAGGGACCTAGTAAGGTAAAAAAAATGGGGTGCCCCTGAAACCAAAAACTCTGAAAACTTTGGAGACTGGATACAATTAAATGTCACCCCAATTATGAACAATTTTTATGTTCTCTGCAAATTCTTTTGGTCTCATGAATTCCAGAAGAACTTTGGGGATTCTTGGGTTCTCAGAGCAGAGGAGAGTTCTTATCTTTGATGCAAAATATTTATCAAACTTCAAAAAACTAGTATCCTCTCTATCCCATGACAACACAATACTCCATAATTGTATCGACATTTTTTCTCCTTCCTTCTCCTTAACAAGGTCCAGTCTACCGGCAAAGTAATCACCACCTTTGAAGAGAAAGAGATGCATCAGGAGTGACTACCATCCGAAAGGCCTATCCACCTTTCCATTCTTGATTCATATTAACCCTCCATGAATAGCATCAGCAATGAAAGATGCATAATCAAATGTAATTGCAAGAGAAGGATTCAAAATCTGAGCAATTATTAACAAGTAATGATTCGGCATATTTGCTTCAGCATCTTCTCCCAAAACTTGGCAAAGTGCCCAATACATTCCTTTAGCCCTCAGGGTGAACATACTTAATGAAAAGGGTTCTTGAGTGTTGGGTCCTACAACTGTTAACCCTCCTATTTTCACAAAAAACTCCTTGAGAGGCCCACTCCTAAGATGAATCCTCTGTGCATCGTAAATTTGGGCCAATGATGTGAAATTTATAGGTTCTAAAAAATTGGTGAATTCATTGAGCCCAAACGCTGTCCTGAACTCTTCAGCATTAATCTCAACAAGGGTTTTCCCATTTACATCCCGAATGCTTCTTGTGACTGGATCATAGTTGAGCGCAATTTGGGTCAGCAAATCTGTGTCCATAAATACCCCTAGGACAACTAACTTCCTGACATCTAATTCCCAGATACAGTTTTGCAGGGCAGGAGGATTTCTCATTCCGAATCCAACTTTTAACAACCCCAGCCTGGACAATCCAACCTGTGGGTCTCTCAACTAGTTATACTTGTCATATAATCCTTCTCCTATCATTAAACGGGGAGGTTTGGGTACTAATTCTTTTGCCTTTGATGCCTGATTAGTTGATAACGTCAACTGTTCTAAAAAATCATCACAAACACTCCTCTCTGAATAGTTAACCTTACCAAAAAATTCCTTTTAGGAGCCATTTTGAAAACATAAGAAATGAATACCACTCCTAAACAATTCTGTGATGAATCAATTATCTTATTTAAAACACAACATAGGAATTGCTTACACAAGAATACGAGAGAACCTATTCTTCGCTTGAAGGAATTTGCTCTACAACTGAACCGACTTGCTCTATACCTGAAGAAAATAACTCTGCATCTGCTCTTCTGCAAAATCCTTTAAAAGATATCTCCACCCGGTTGATAGGAAATCAAATTTTGTACTCTGGGCCTTAACTACAACATTGATTCTGCATGCTTCGGCCGTCCCTTCAAAATTGAATTCATACGAGAATTCATATATTTCTCTCCAATGGGTCACAACGTTCCTACAAGTGTTTCATTTTGCTCTTTCGCAACTTCGCGATGCATAACTATCGGGTAGCTTAGTCCTGTGAAATAGCGCCGACCGTCCGATCAAAAGAAACTTGACTGAGCGTTAGATTAACTAACAACTTTGGCTCCGCGCCGGGTCCCACTTCTCTATTGGCTATATGATACCACGTGGCACTCAACCATTGGCCTTGAAACTTCCTTTGTAGTTGACTTAACACTGGCTACGTGTCTTTCCTTTATACCGCCGGTTCCACCTTGGCGGGCCCACACTTTCTTCTTAGACCACATGTCATCATGACACGTGGACGACTCTCATGCACTCTCGCTATTTCGTGGGGTATAAAGAACGGGCATCTTACCCTTGCGAAATAGCACGGGCCATCGAATCATCTCTCAAGTTGATCTGCTTTTAACCATCTGAAAAGGCTCTCGGGAGGGGTGGACCCGCTGACTCACTGGGAACACCTGGCGTCCAGTCACTTTCAAAGCTGACTTGGCACTTTGTTATACGCCGAAAGGAAACCACAGGGCCCCACTTTCTTCTTAACAGCTATATCCTCCAGGGCCGCCATCATGACACGTGGATGGCTCTCATGCACTCTTGCTATTTCGCGGGGTATAAAGAATGGGCATCTTACCCTTGCGAAATAGCGCGGGCCGTCGAATCATCTCTCAAGTTGATCTTCTTTTAACCATCTAAAAAGGCTCTCGGGAGGGGTGGGCCCACTGACTCACTGTGAACACCTGGCATCTAGTCACTTTCGGAGCTGACCTGGCACTTTGTTATACACCAAAAGGAAACCACGGGGCCCCACTTTCTTCTTAATAGCTGTATCCTCCAGGGCCGCCATCATGACACGTGGACGGCTCTCATGCACTCTCGCTATTTCATGGGGTATAAAGAATGGGCATCTTACCCTTGTGAAATAGCGCAAGCCATCAGATCATCTCTCAAGTTGATCTGCTTTTAACCATCTGAAAAGGCTCTCGACAAGGGTGGGCCCGCTGACTCACTATGAACACCTAGCGTCCAGTCACTTTCGGAGCTGACTTGGCACTTTTTCATTTGCCGAAAGAAAACCACGGGGCTCCAGTAAACTCTTAACAGCTGTATCCTCCAGGTCATCTCCATCTGTGACCTGACTCACCTCTGGGGCCCACCTTTTAGCCTTTAATCCCAACTCGCTGACTATTGTGACTTGTGCCACGTGCCACCATTTTACTCGCTGTCAACAACTAGCTAGACTGTCTATGTGGCGTGCCATGTGGTTTTCGCAACTTCACTGGTTTTAAACTACGCGCAACTTCACCTAGCGAAATAACGCGAGCCGTGGATCCATCTGCGAGATGCGCACTAGTTACTGGGCCCGACAACTTTAGGAGAAAAACATATAAGGCATAAATTTTTTGATTAATTAACATGACCGCCTAGGCAAACAACAAGGGGGGACACTTCCTACGACCCCATGACCCACTACTTAAGTGAATAAAGTAATGAAAGATTAGAAACCAGAGGGTTTAAAACAAACACAAGAGGATCTAAAATCAAAAACCCTTAAACCCTTGAAGTCTAGAACAAAGCTGAAGCATTTGGAACTACACCCTATTCAAAAATTTCAACAAATCACAGCCAATCATGGGAAAAGAAAAGCCCATTTTTAATTGGTGATAACAATTTCTTTGTCTGCAATACCCTCCTTCAATAATTTCTAAATTACCATCATCATTAACTCAATGGGACTCATCTCAGTGATGGATTTCTTCTCAACCTGAGAAGTGTCAATTGCCAAAACCTTTGCTGGGGAATCAATTTTAACTGCCAGTATAGATTCATTTTCCTTTACCTTAACCTCTACAACCTTTTTTGCATCGGTGGCTTCACCACTTGGTGCAGTGTCAATTACTATTGGTGGAGTATTATCCATGGTATTTATAGTGTCCTGTATATTTCCTTCCTCAAAAATAGTTTCAGTCGGTATGGATTATACACTCTCCTTTATTGTCGGTTGTGTCTGTATGTCTATAGTTACTACCGATGTGATCAAAATTGGAGTTGAACTACCCAAAATACCTTTCCCTTTTGATTTATCTGGAATGGTAGAAGATGTAGCCTTAAAAATTCTTCATGAGATGTGAGAAAATCAGGATTCTTTTGGAAGAATTTGGTCCAACCCTTACTGGTCTCATTTATTACCTCATTTACTCTACCCATCATCAGGCTTATTTGCTGGGGTGTACTACTAAAAACCGTCCTATTTGCAAATCTATGCATCTTTTCATTTCCTCATTGTTTATAGAACCACACATTTCCAAATTTGCTACTTCCTTAATCTCCCTATCCCTCTTGACAACATCAAGTCTTCTAGCATAAAGTTTATTATACAAAGATAGAGGTATCTCCTTCAAAATTTCTATTAAGTCTTTCTTATAAATGTCTTATATGTAACAAAATAGCCTCTTCTGTTTCATTTTGCTCATTTTCTTCTAAGTTCTCATAACACATAGATACATTTTTCAAAATTCCATCTTTTGTAATTTCATCAATTAGCTCAGCACAAGTCTTTTTAGTCTTACCGGTTTCAGTATCATCACTCTTCTTGTTTTTTCTTGTGGTTGTCGGTGTAGATTTGACTGGTTTCCTCTTCTGTATAGGCTTGCTTGCCGGAGGTGGCAGTGCAGTAGGTTTAGTTGCCTTTCTAACAAGTCTCCTCCTAGGCTCTACCTTCTTCTGCTCTACTAGTGGATGATCCACTTTCTTCATTTGTACCATTTTTGAACGCTAGAGGTTCATTGTCCTCAGGGTCAGAATCAGAAGTGATGGTAGAAATGTAAGCTTCAGGCTTCTTCACCTCTACAGTACTAGCCACTTTCGGTTTGGATCAAGAACCCAATTGAATGTTTATCTTATGAATCACATCCTGTACATATGCATACATCTTTTCTATTTTCTTCTCTCTTCTCTTCTTGTTAAAACCAATTTTGACTTCAAGTGCCTTCTCTTTTGTTGTGCCAAAATTCTTTGTTTTGTCATCCAATGGGGCATCTAGCAACATTTTTGCATAGAGTTCAAAAATGCTATCATCTACCTCATATCCAAGCTCAGTAATCTAGATTGTCCTAGGTTCAACTGCCTCCATAAGGGTTTCATTGATTTTCACCATAAAACAGATATCTGTGGAGTACTTCTCCACAATTTTCTTTGAAATTCTCTCACTTTGCCTCATGTTTTCTTGGAATGTTTTGAAATACCCCCAAAGTTTCTCATCTCTGCTGGTACCAAGACTGGTGATTTCTTCCTTGATTTGCATACCTACCAGTATGTCATGAGCCCAATGCTTCTTGCCAAGACCAGGTAGCTCATTCAGGAAGTAAAGCATTAAACAAACAATCAAATTTCCATATCTAAAAGTTCCTTTCTTGACTCCCTTGATCTTCCCAAGGTTCAACATCAATTCACTCCTCATCCATTCACATAAATAATATTTTGCATTATTCCTTAGCATCTGATATGCAACATGAATGCATGAAATAGCAACATAATTCAATTGGTTGGATTGAGTTACCTTATAACCTATTATCATGCTTGCAAATTTCACATCAGTGTTGGTGATTGTACTGATCCTCATTGATCTGCTATCAGGAGTTGCACCGGTGATTTTCTCGACCTCTATGTTGGAAATTTTCTTGCCAGGTTCTTGTCTGACTTTGGGTAAGCTGGTGACTGCTTGAATAGCCTCCTTAGTGATCATGTAAGGCCTATCAAGCCAAATAAACTCATTGTGAACCCTGTTCAGAATGTATCTGATATCTTCATCCTTGAATTCCGATATGCATAGAATATCAGTTAACCCTAAATCCTCAATTGCTTTGTATTCTGGTTTGATGGTTCTAGAGTCTCCTAGTATCATGGATTGATACATGCTTTTGATGTCCTCTGTGCCTAGATCCTCCAGGGTGCAGTGAATGTATGTCCTTACATCTTCAACATACATCATGCCATCAGGAACCCTAGAAAATGCTCCCGCAGAGTCTTCTTTCTTAGCAATTTTGGGAACCTCCTTGAATACAAGACTTAACCTATCCTTGACTTCAACAATGGTGGGATTTGCAATGAAAGTAAGAGCTGAAGATCTAGATGCCATTTCAAAGAAAACTTGAAAGTGAACACTGGTGGAAGATTGAGTGTTTCTTAGATAACTACTCGAAATCCTTTTAGAATGCCTTTGCTTGCTCTTAATTCACCTTTTCTTCTCTCTAAATTCTTGAATTCTCTGTGAGTGAAAATGAATTCACTTACCCCTTTTATCAGCAAATAAGACCCTAATATTGCTCTGTAATAAATGCTTCACGAATAACCCTATGAATGCCGGTTTCACAATCTTGTGCCGGGTGAACCTTCATCAATAATGAACACAAATCTCTAGATCTCCTTAGATCTCCTTCGAGATAATATGAAGGATTTTGCAATGACTTTGCCAACCCCTAAGGCTTATGCCTTAGTTACTCGTGGAATTTCCTGTCGGTGGAGGAATACCCTGTTCTACCGGTGGAGTTGCTAGTGTAGATCCATCTCCACTTGGTTCTTCAGATTTTCTAACCCATCTCTTGGTGTGATCTTGTTTTATTTCATCTACCTTCTTCTTTCCTTTCTCATTATTTTTATCATTGCTAACCGATTGAGTCTTTCTTCTGTCGTATTTAGCAATATGACCTATTTTGTTGCATGCATAACATGTAACATTGTTCTTTTGAATTGCTTTGACAAATCCAATGTCATTCCTTGACCTATAGTGATTAAATTTTTTTCCAAACCTTCCACATGCATGGTATTTAACATTCATTTTGCAATCTTTTGATCTATGACCATATTTCTTGCAATTTGTGCATTGACCAGGAACAAAATTATAGTTTTGATTTTCTTTATTTCTACATTGTTTAGCCATATGCCCAAATTTATTGTAAATAAAACATCTACCATTGAATTTATAAGAATTAGATTGCCTTACCGGTTTCCTTTGTTCTGATGAGTTCAACATATCAGTTGTTTGATCTTCATTTGCAGTACCAGAGCTTTCACCTTGTACAAATCCAAGTCCTCTAGAATCATCAATCTGCCTTTGTCTTTTCAATAAGTCATCCAACTGTGCAACACTAATCCTAATTTTTTCTTTATACTCACTTACAATAGTCAAATCATCTCTCAGAGTAGTTATTTGTCTTTCAAGTTCTTGTTCATTTTTTCGAGAGTGTGCCAAATCAGTTCTCAACAGATTATTCTCATGAGTCAATCTGCCACATTCATCAAATTGGTTCTTCAAAGATATAACAAGATTATCTTCCTTCTTTCTGTGCTCAATATCTTTTGATAACCTCATAGTTAGATCTTGCATTTCATTCTTCATGAGCATATTTTCTTGACTTGGTTTATGACATTGTTCCTTAAGTGCATTCTTCTCCTCATCATCCGGGTTTTACAAAAGTTCATTTCTCTTGGCTTGAGTTGATGATAACCTTTCTTGCAGGATAAGAATGAACTCATTTGCAGAATTCAATTCTTCTTAAAATTTCAAGTTCTTCATCCTTTCAGCATCATAATCCTCAAGAGCCATCTCAAGTTGCTTCTCCATAGCTATGTTCAAAGATTCTGGTTTCAGGATCTTCCTCAAGCTGTTAAAATTCTTCCAAGGTACCAGGCTCTGATACCAATTGTTGGGATCCAAGAACACTGAGAGGGGGGGATGAATCAATGTTCTGCTGGTAACACAAGATTTTATCCTTTTATACAATACACATATAAACTAGTAAATAAATAAATATATAACTTGAAGCAAATAAACCATCCACATAAATGAACACCATAAAACACATAATTTGTACATGGAAAACCTCAAAGAGGAAAAACCACAGTGGGATTTGGGACCCACAATATCAGTTCACTGGCCATATGAAAGGATATTACATATAATGGGGGCCTGCACATGTAGGAAGGCACATTGCCTAGAGCATACTGCTCATCACTAAAGAGTCTCATTGACTACAAGTTTCTACTGAAGTAAAACAATAAAATTGAACTCAAAAATACATCTTCTATGCCAAATAGAGTTTCGGTTCTAGCTCTGTTTTGTACTGGTTCATCAACCTTAGACACTACTATCGGTATCTCTTCTCCTCCAAAAATGCTTTCCAAGCTATCTACAGATCTTTGCATGATTTGCATACAAATGATCTACATACATATACTTCGCATTATATAGTTCAACTATATTCTCCTATGTCACATCCTATGTCATATCTAATATCATATATTCAAAATGACCTAGCAGACTGACCTATATACCCATTACAAACAATATGCCTTATGTCGGCTTACAATTTATTACAAAAGATATTCAATGTCGGCCTCTACAATAATTATAAAATGATTTACTAAATAAATCTCCCTTGATGTCATCTTCCTTCAATTACTGATGTCGGTGCCAGTGCCGGTGTCTGCCAGTATATTCCTCCTAATGCTGGTATATGACTTCTATCTAATCTTGTTGCCATCAATGACAACAAAATGAATCCGATGAGGGTGAATTTCCAACATTTACATCAAATAAATTTAGTAGATTTTGTGAAGAGCGTGGTATTAGGAGGCAATTATCTATACCCAGGATTCCACAATAGAATGGAGTTGGTGAAAGAAATAATTACTATTATTGAAATGTCTATTACTATTTTGAAAGATGCTAATTTGCCTAATATGTATTGGAAAGAAGCTGTGCATACTACTATGCATATTTTTAATAGGTTACAAGTAAGAGTGAATCACACAAAGACACCTTATGAACTATGGCATGAAATATCGCCTCCAATCAAATGCTTTAGAATATTTGGAAGCAATTGCTACATTAGAGGAGATGAAAAGGATTTTGGAAATTTTGATGCAAGATAAGATAAAGGAATATTTTCGGGATACTTTACAAAGAGAAAGGCATACTGGTGTTGCAACAAAAGGTTGAAGAACATTATGTAGCTCGTACAAATGTCAAAGTAAGTGAAGAATGAAATCCACAAGATATCCCCATAATTTTAGAAGAGAAAAATATTCTAGAAGATAAAGAAGATTCAAATGCAGAAGAAGAGGAACCTGGACAAGTAGTTAAGACAACTACAAAGTATTTATAGAAGAATCATTCAAAATATTAGATCACTAGAGATAAAAATAAAGGAGTTTAGAATAGAAGAATACTTGCCCAGACCAATGAGAAAGAAAATTTCCATTTCTTATCTAAGGTGGAGACAAAGACTTTTGTAGAGGCTAACAAAGATGAGGTATGGATGAAGTCAATGGAAGAAGAGTTGAATTAGATAGAAAAGAATCAAACATGGGAACTAGTACCTAGATAATTGGACAAGAATGCAATAGGAGAAAAGTGGTTGTTTTGAAACAAGATAAATGAAGATGGAGAAGACACAAGAAATAAAGAAAGACTATTTTGTAAAGGCTATTCAAAAGTTGAAGGTATAGATTTTGAGGATACTTTTGTTTTGGTAGCCAATATGTCAGCTATAAGGATGTTTCCTGCATTTTCTACTTACAAAATCTTAAAGGTATATCAGATGGATGTCAAGTTAGTATTTCTTAATATAAAACTAGAAGAAGTGCAATTGTGTGTGTGTGTGTGTGTGTGTCCCTATTTGTATATATAACTTTCCTATTATCTATATCATACTCTCTTTATCTCATAGAAAGAGGATGTATTTTATTCCTTGCATTTCAGTGCTCTTTTAGGCAATGTTCAAAGTAACATTGTTTCATAGAAAAGAAAAGTAGCTAAGAAGAAAAAATTAGAAGAGATGAAGAATGTGATGATATATATCAATTAGGAAGAAGAAATAATGGAAAATTGATGAATGATGTCCTTGAGAAGCAAAAATGAGAAAGTTCAATATAAATTATTAAATATGTAAAAGCAATTTACAAAAGATACAATGAGGGAGTTCTATAATGGCAATAACTACACCATAACTAGTGGGTCATTAATGATAAACAATATAATATATATTGTTATGCTAACATTTTCTAACATTCTCCTTATTATATTGTTCTTAAAATTTCACCTTGTCAACGGGGTCCCCTAAAGAATTACATACAAAAACTTGCTAAATACATAAAATATATACACATTTTTTAAAAGATATTTGTTAGCCTCATTTTTTAACTTGACAAATTTTAAACTCTTTTTGTTAAAATCCTCATTTGAGAAACTAATAGTCATAAATGTCTCCAATCATTTACAAATGTTGAGTCTTTTTCCCTGTTGAAGTAGAACCTCCAATGTTTCAATTGGAACCCTTAAAAGTCATAATGCATCTTGTAGAGAATTAAAAATATAATTAAATATAAAAAGTAATATGAGATGGTCCAAAATCCTCTCATGGGTATTTTTCTAGAACTATTTTGGACAATGTGTGCGATTTACACATTAGAACGCCTTTCTAGGAGACATTAAACTTTCAATTTTTGACCACATCATTTATAAAAATTATTAAATGAATACTTTTATTAAAATTGGAACTGAATTGCTTGACAAGAACTTTCAAAGTTATTTTACATGATGTGGCAAGATTCCATACCAAAATATTGAGCCAGGTGAAAGATATGCCAATTTTCTCCTTTATCATTAGCAATGATGAGTGTTATTGTTTTGAAATCAAATAATATATTTGAAAGAGGTGTATTTACTTGGTTCAGAAAACATGCATAATGTTTCCAGTGACACATGGGAATTTATGAATTATGACATTATCTTGTATTCAAATGATGATAACTAGTAGTTGAATGCTTTTTATGTGCAAAGTAATGCTGATAGGTTCTTTTTTTTTAGTGGAGAAATTTGATATTCTTCATAGTCTAGATAAAACCAAAGGAGAATTAAATATTTTATTTCCAATGCTAGCAAATTTATCTCAGCAAACAAATAATATTAGTTGCGACAAAAGATGAGATTTTTTCAAGATGACAATTGATAATGAAAATCTAAAAATGAAGACAACAACAAAAATCTTTTCTTAACTAACTAAAATCATTTCAAGATCTCAGTTCTATCCCAATCACATTTATTCTAAGAGGTAGCATAAAATGAATCTATCTCAATCACATAGAAAACTCAAGAATGCATACATAAGCCTATGGAAGCTACATGAGTATTAAGAGTGCATGAGAACATATATAAGAATACAAATGCAATAGTCTAAGCATGTTCACAAGTCTACAAAGGACTTGTAAGCTTTCATAAACAATCATAAATAACATTCTTGTGAAGATGACACATCATTATTCTCATAAGCTTCTTGATTTATTTCATCTAATAAGATAAGAATCTTTAATAATGACTTCATGATAACCAAGAAAAAATTTGAGATGCAATCATTCACACATAATCTAAAGTGATATCCACGATAACTATTTCAAGGATCTTAATATAGACTAGGAGACATAATCCTCATTCTTAATATCTAATTGTAAATCAACAATATCAATATAACTACTATGTGACACTATCCACTTTTCAATCACTAAAATAACAACCTCATTTTATTGAAATGCCCGCCAAAATACCCTAGAGAAATAATCTAAAATCTACTAACAAAAAGGAGAATTTTTTTTTTTTAACTACCATTACTCTAAGTTATCATCATAATACATCAATGCTACATTAACTATTTGCATATTCACATAAACCATCATTTACATAACTATAAAGCTTCATTACTATTGATCCCAAAATTGTAAGGAGAAGATCGGTGCTAAAGTGGTTGATTATTGGAAAGATCAAAAGTGGGTGGACCTCAGTTCTATTGATCCCAAACTCAAGCAGGTAAACTTAATGATCAACCATGCTATCTTAAATATCAGAAGGGAAGACCACATGGTGTGGAGAGGGACATCTTTAGGGACTTATTTGATCTCTTCTGCTGTCCTTTTATTAGCTCAATCTCAATACCCTACTCTTTGTTGGGCTAAGGCTTGGTATCCAGGTTTGATTCCTAAAATCAATATCTTTTTGTGGATCCTTTTGCAAAATAAGATTCTAACTATTGATAATTTGAGAAAGAGGGGCTTTTGTTTCCAAAACATATGTTATCTTTGTCTTAATAATGAGGAATCTGTGAACCACATCTTTATACACTATCCTTTTACTCTTCCTATTTGGGGGATGTTTTTTCAAATGTGGGGGTTGAATTGGGTTTTCCCTGAGGAGATTCAGGATTGTTTCAAAAGCTGGCATTATTCTACCAATAACATCACCTTAAGAAATCTTTGGAAGTTTTCTTTTGCCCATATCCTTTGGGGGATATGGAAAGAGAGGAATAATAGAATATTTCAGAATGGTATTAACACCTTTGAAGTGGTGTGGGCCAAGATAAAAAATAATTGTGTAGAGAATGTGATGGCCAGGGGGTGCATTGTTGTAGTAATAAGGAGGATTTTGATGTTCTCAAAAGCTAGAATATCCCAGCCTATATGGGCACCAACATCAACCAAATCAATAGAAGAATGAGTTGCTGGTCTTTTCCCCCTAATGATTGGTTTAAGGCCAACTTTGATGGTGTGGCAAAAGGGAACCCAAGAGCTGTTGGTTGCGGTGGTGTTATCCGAAATGGGGCTGGCTTTTGTACTGGGGCGGTTGCCTATCCCTTGGGAATTCAGAACAATCATCTGGCAGAAGCTATGGGTGCCCTTCAATAAATTAAATTAGCCTATAGTATGGGGGTCAACATGTTATGGTTGGAAGGTGACTCTAAAAAAATTATTAACTACCTCCTAGGTAAACACCAACCTTCGTGGACGATTAAAAACATCATTGATTCTGCTAGGGAGTTGCTTTAGGGGTTTAAATAATGCCACATTTCCCATGTTTACAGAGAGACCAATAGGTGTGCTGACTGGGCTACCAATGAGGCAGTACGAAGTGAGCAAATTATAACTTGGAATTGTGAAGGGGAGCTCCCATGTGCAACACGTGATATCTTAACTTATGAAAGATTGCATGGTAAGCAAGTTCACATTTGAAATCATTTCCTCAGGTGTTAGGAGAGGTCATGGTAGTAAGAGTTGGTTTTTTAATGCAACTGAGAAGGAGGTACAATAATCATTGCAGGATGACTTTGCATGCTTTATGGGTGTTTTTCTCCCTCTCAAGCAAAAGTATTAGAAACTCCCACATAGTTCTAGTGGTTTCTCACTGAAAATTTATTGCGAAGAAAGGTATCTACTGGAAATTACAAATGATAGATATCAATAACATTATGGGTGGAAACTGCAAGAGAACAGAGGCTACCACCATTGATAATTGGAGGAATCATCCGTAGGTCTGGGCGGTACTTCAAACTGCCAAGATGACTAATTTCATGGAGTGCATGCAGAAGAAACAACCCAAAATTATGAGAATCTTCAAGAAGGGTTGGAATAAAGGCACATTAAACATAAGCAACAAGAAGGTCAACACTACTGAAACTATGATCGCTGAGGCAATGGGTCTTCCGATGGACGACATCAAGTTCTATAGGGACAAAAAGATTTCAAACACAATCGTGAAGAAATTTTTGAAGGATGAGGAGGAGAAAGCTAGATTGGTGAAGGGCAACCATACCTACTTCTCACCAAAGGTAATTAAATTTATTTGGAGAAGGTTTTTTCTTTCTATAATGGAATTTATCACTCTTGATGGTAGATATACTAGGGTTTACAACTACCATTTTGTCTTACTTAATCACTTTAGTTATAAAGATAAAATTTCTATTCCATATTATCTTTTATGTGCCCTTAATGCTAGGATCAAGGATGCAATATCCAACCCCAATATCAACCCAGCAATGCATGAAGGTTTGATGGTGATTCTGGATAATCACATCAAGAAAATTACCATCCATCTGAATATAGCTGAGGTCTCCAAGTTGGAAGAGGATCTCGATGAATCTGATGATGAGGAAGGCGTAGGCTATTACATGGAAGCCGAGATAGAGGATGACCCCCAAATTGTTGGGTCGAGTAGGAAAAATAGAAAAATAGAGTAGGGGAAATAGAATAAAGGGTCAGCAAAAAAGAAGCAGAGAGGGGAGGAAGAGGATAGCTGGTATGAGGAGGATAATGAGACTCATAATGACATGGAAACTAAAAGCGAGGAGGTCCAAACCCTCATGAGCTAGAAGTAAAAAGAAAGACTCCTAAAACTAAGGATGTGGGAACCAAGAATCGGTCACCTCTCACGACTGATTCTAAGGATAAGGGTCTGATGGGGGAGGATACAACAATGAAAGAAGCTCAAAGCTCTAATGTCAGGGAGGTGGGACTGGATGTGAATCTTGAGATTGCAGGTGACAAGACCTAGGAAGAGCATCACCTGGATATTGACCTCTGTATCAATAATGGCATGGATAGCTTCAAACAGGTTCTCCTTTGGATGCAAAAGGAAATTACTAGCATTAAAACCAAGCAATCCTAGGAAGAAGGAAAAATTGAGACTTTACAATCTTTAGGCTCGGGTAAATTTGATTCCCTCCCTGATTGTCTCAACGAGCTTACCAAAGCTATTGGTAATATAGAGGAGATCATCAATGCTAATCAAAATAGCTTTCTTAGCCTAGAGAATAGAGCAGGTGCCACTGAAAAAAGATGATGGAGTTGAGAACATGCTAAAAAAAATTGGTGAGCAAAGTCATAAGATTCTTAAGGTTACCTTTGCTAGTATGAAGGCTCTTATCAATAAGCTTGAGAATGACCATGGGGATAAGGCTTCAACGGGCATCATTAAAGTGAAGGAAGATACCCTAGAAGATAAGGAGATTGGGCTTGGGAGAATAACGCAGCGAGCACTAGAAAGATGCAAATCCATAGCAAGGAAATTGAGGAAATCAAGCTGGCGACTGATAATATGGAACATTTGGAGTTGAAAGCTGCTGAAATGCTTCAGAACTTAACCTAAATTTGGGCTCTTTCTGTCGATCCTTTTGGTTTTTGACTAGCTGTCTCTAGTTTGCTGGCATTTTGCTCATCAGGTGTTTTTTCTTTGGTGTTGTCTTTTGCATTTTTCTATGCTTTAATGTAAATCTTTGATCTTTTGGCTATAATGGGTTTTAGGGGCCCATCAAAACCTATTTTCCCATATTCAAAAACTATAAATCTTCATTATGCAATTGGAATTAAAACATTTAAACATCATCTCCAAATATAGTATTGCAAACATAACCATTCCCCAGGGTATCTTAATGTTACTACTTGACATCATTCTAGCATAACACTTATCTAGAAGATCATAAGCTACCATGCATCTAACCAATTACTTTCCATGCGACTAGATTAACATTAATACATATGCATAACCCATCACATTGCATTTCCTTAAGTTCTTTATTAAAATACTAATCAAATGTATCTAAGTACCATCTTGATTCATCAATCACTTAATGCATCATGAATCTAAGTGCACTTATCCTTCTCCTACATATAGAACTTGTTTATTTCCTTAAACACAACCATTATATATCTCATCAAGAATACTATCCATATTCTTATTCAAGGCTATAATAACAAACACTTATTATCCTCCAAATACGATACCATGCTACTAAACAATTTCAAGAATCATATTTAATACTATCAACATAATTTGATCATTTAATCCTCTAAATCAACATAGTATCTCAATCCTAACACAATGAACATTTCTTCGATATGAATCAAATATCAATACATCATCCTATCCCAAGATCATTGTTTCTATTTCATCAAGACCTAATACATAGGAGTACATAGAGAAAGCACATAGTCTCTATTGCCACATCACATCCTAAATACTTAATATTATAAGTAACGTAAGTACATAATCTTGCTTCCTTTTATCATAATGCATCATAGATTTACTTAACCATTTCACCTAAGATTCAAGCAACTGTGACTATCCTTTCTTTCATTCACTCCATTGGACAACATAGCATGATACGAACTCTCAATACAAATGCAACACAAATTTAAACAAGCTATTTCATTTCACTTCCACATAGAACTCATATATTCATATTACATAATGAACAACCAATATATTAAAGAATATTCAAGGAACATTTCTCCTACTCTCCAATTACAATTTCATTTACAAGTACATAGAGATACCTAACTCAAATATGCATAGTCTCTTTTACATATACAATTCATCATGATATAATGTCTTCTTTTTCATGTACATAGAAACCATCTCCAAGAGTAATCACATGAAGAATCCAAGAATCCAATCCATGCACGCTAGCATCCAAGAAGAATCTCCCAATGGAAGAAAGCATAAAACCACCCAACCATGTGGAACCAAATAGGAACTACCCCCTGTGCTAGGAGATGACATAGGGTTCCAAATCACACTTGGGACCTAAGATGTCACTTATCAATCAACGGATACGACAAGGCCTCACAAGACTCCAACATAACCAATAACATCAAGATACATCACATGGCTAAAACAAAGAAATCAACCTCTAGAGGCATAATCAACAAAAAGGGCATATGGATAATGGACACATGTGGGGTAGAGTGTCATCACAAGATAACCTCATGTGGAATCTATATCCATCTTGGAGTCACTAAGGGAGATCAGGTATACCGCTTTAATGGTCTTCCCAATCTAGGATCCCAAAACCACCTCCTTGAGTCTGTCCAATTGGGGCATAAAACATCATATTATTTATATTGATTAGGTGTATTCCTAAATACCCAACCCACTAATTAATTATTAATAATGTTATCACTTGCAAATTAAACCATAAACTCTTCATGTGGTTCCATAGGTCTACACCCCCTACTAGAGGCCTAATGCTCAAGACCCTGTTCCACACATGCAAGAGCCCATTGTCCCAACCATGGACCAAGACCATATGGTATAATACACATCCATAGAACATAACAAAACATCATGAAGGCCCAAAAATGATACAAGAACATTCACAACAAACTGAACACAATGTGATAATAAAAGGACACATAAGCCAACACATGGAAGAGAGCCTTCACCAAATCAACTCAAAAGAAAGGCCAATCATGAATATAATACAAAATTGAATCCAAAACCATATCAAATCCTCTATAGTGAGGTATATAACATCCCACAAGAGACATACAATCAATCCCTCAACAATGAGGAACTCTCCCTCTCACTAGAGCAACATATCCCATATGGAACACCTCAATGGTAAGGCATGAATCCTCTTACCGGAGTACAAGAAACATAATGAATGATTAAAAAAAAAAATTCAACTCTGAGAATGCCAATATAGTCAACATATGCATCTGGAGAATTCACACAATCTAGAAAGACACTAAAACATGCCACAAACTGACTTCATGAGTCCCTCGGGATAGTTCAGTAGCCTTGGTTCCCGAGTTAGCACCCCTGGTATGTAGGGTAGAATTTTTGGTAGGTGCCACAATGGTTTTGGTTCATTCTGCAGTGTTTTGGGGTCATATGTTAGTGTTTTTGGCAATATGGCTTGCATATGGGGTTTCATGACTTCAACACCCCTATTAAATTTCCTAGCACCTTGGGTACATACCATAGTGCCCCTAGGGTGTAGTATAGCACCCTTGGTATGTCCCACAATTCCCATGGTTGGTCTTGTATCACCTTTGTGGAAAGAGAAGAAAATCGCTAAAAACTTAGACATTAAGCTTAGAAACTAACTTAGATAAACTTAGGGGTCAAAAATGGTCCACATATTGCAAATAGAGGCATTGGAAGACTTAATTTATAATAAGGACAATGGAAAACATCAATAAAAAACTCACTGTTGAAAGTTTCATAAAGAAATCTATCTCCCACAATGCCTAATCTAACACATAGAAGGCAAACTCAACAAGGGAGAAAGAGAGAAAAACTGAAATCAACATTAGGAGATGTATGCAAGGCTTGCAAGGTTCAATTGCAACTTGTGGACACACTTGGAAGGGTTTGCACTTCCAAATGTGAAGTCTCTAAGAGTTGCAGAGAACTCCCAGCAATCACAAATGACCAATTCACCAAAACAAACTCTAAAACAAAAAGGGAATCTCAAGGGAGACAATTCAAGGAATAAACAACTCTCTAATTTCAAATCAATATCTTCAAGGAATCAAGATTGTATACACAAACATTTGCAGAGAGAAGAATTTTCGATAATAAAACTCAAAAAATCAACACATTGAATTAGAAAATTTCCCCAATCCATTTCCTTTATAAAATAAATTAAATTATACAAAACTAAATTCCATATTCTCCCTAAGACAATCAGGTAGTATCAATCAATAATTTTCAAACACAAAGAAAACAATCTTTCTCGAAATCAAATTTTGAAAGAGAAATTCAACCAACCTGCAATCGCAATCCAAAAATTGGTAGGAAGTCTGAAGTAGAAATCTTCTCAACAATCCAAAGCTTCAATCCAATCCTCAAATGAAATTCCAATCGAAATCCAAAATCTAGAGTTGCCGGATGTTCAACCCTCAACAAAATTGCAGAAAGTTGAATAAATACAAATTAAACATAAAACTATAGTATAAGGCCGACCAATCAGAAAATTCCAAAAAACTATATAATTTACCTAACTTGTATAGTTTTGAGAAACATATTATTCACCCAATATAATTTACCTACCAAATAAAAATCAACCAATCACATGCAAGGGTAGGTAACCTATATTACATATGTAATTACCGATAATATAATATTTATATAAACACATTAAATTATAGTTCATCACCCAATAAAAAAATTAAATAAATAAGTCCTTAAAAATAGGATACTCAAATAAAAATATAGAATCAAATCTTTAACACAATAAATAATTTAATAAACCCAATAAATTAGAAACCAATAATAATTATCAATTAAATAAAGAAAAACAATAATAAATAAATCATTCAATAATAAATCAACATAAATAAATAATAAATCGAATAATAGATAAACCATTAAATAAATAATAAATAAACCATTAAACATCATATCAAAATAATCCAATCTCAACAATAATTAATTAAATAAATAAATCATCAATAAATAAATAAATAGATAATCAATAATTTCACAAATACATAATGGTTAAATCAATTAATAAATCTATAAACCAATTAAATTAATCTCAATTGGTTAAATACAATCTCACAATAAATCATCATCCAAAAATAATCAAATAAATATCTATAACAAAATAATTAAACAATAAGCACACTACACCAAATAAATAATCATCTTACGCCAAGGGGACAAACACAACACAAGACTCTAACCTAAACTTGCATGTTGGCACAATCGACAAGGTACACAACTTAGACCTAGAGTGTGTGAGGGAAACTAGGTCATCTTTGATAACTTGTCATTAGGTTAGGACACACTTAGACTTGTGAAGCCAGGTGGAGTTGATGACTGGTACCTACAATCCTGCAAACACAATACAATGCATATACGATATATATCCATCATAATAAACAAGCAAGTGAAAGGGAATTGCAACACCTTATCATGCTCACAATGAGTGACAAGGCATCGTCCCTTTCACAAAGATAGTCGCACACATCAATCACATCAATACATCGAATGACACCATAACTACCAAATAGGGGTTGGAACCATTATATCAACATAGAATCAACATATCATCATACGATCATCATGTCATCATAAAATGTCAAATGCATATAATCCATTAATGTAACTCCATCCATCAAAAGATATAGAATGTATCATCTATCATGTCCAAATAAGCATCTAGCAATATCAATATTAGAGAAATAAAGTCATGAGTAGCATCAAATCATCATCCATATGTCTAAATAGCTCTATCAGAGCATGAACCAAAATGTGAATCTAGGAGAGGCACTACATTTATTTATTTAACTATATCACATCCTTTCATCAAAACCAAATAAGATGAGAACTCTAATGTTTTCAATTATCCTTCTATTCTCCTTTTTAACACGGATATTTTTCTAAATATAATTTTCAATTTGTTATCCTATTCATATAGGTTAAAAAATTTATTGCTTTCTTAATTCTATATTTTTCCTAACTCAAATTAACCATCCTAATATGATATTATTCTTCTAAATATTGTTATGAACTATTTTCTCAAGAAAACAATGAGTTCTTATTGTACCTTACAAATGTAGATCACTCTATCCTCTTAAAAGTAGGATCTACCTAAGATTAAGTCATAATATTGAAATCCTTAATGGCTATCATTTGCATATTTATTTGCTTGTTAAGATAAATAGATAAAATACTTATCACAAATGAAGAAATAATTAATAATAATAAATAATTCTAAATGAACATGTACTAATGCTTGAAACATACTTAAGAATAGTCTAAATTCCCTGAAGCTTGGATTGGGATTTTCCTTTCACATAATCAATAATAAGTATTGCCTTGCATTATACTATATATTTCATTTATTGTTTATGTCATATGAATCTATTAATGAACTTAGTACCAATATTCTAAAGAATCTTAAATCACTTAATCCTATATTATCCTCAAGGTTATTTATGATTTCTTGAAAACATAAGTTTTCTAACTTTTATAGAACATATTAAAGACAATTAAGTACAAGTTGATGGAACGATTTAAATAAAAAACACTAAGCTCACATTTCTAGGCTTAAAAGTGTTACACACTTGGAGTTGTCTACATTTTCTAGGCTTAATATGTTTCTTAATGTGTGTGGTCACATTAAGAATACACTTCTAGACTTAAAAGTGGTAAACACTCATAATTGACTAACATTATCTAGACTTAATATCTTTCTTAGTTTGTGTTGTTTAAGCCTAGCCCAAATTGCATGTTTCTTTGTGAATCATGTAATTGAATGCAATAATTATAGTTCACCAAATTCAATACAAGTGAAAAAGCTATCTGAAGGAAAGCTAAAAAGAAACAATATAAAAGCACAAACAACAAGTGCCATGTAGTGGAGAGTACTTGGGCCGTTGTAATATTATAATAAGATAAGTAATAAATGTAATAAGATAAGTATATATAAAATAGAAATAGAAATAGAAATTTTCAATGTAATTATAACTTTGGATTATATGATAATATGTATTTGTAGTGTCGTAAGTTGTACACCCTTGCTAAGGTGGTACAATTTCACACTTAGGTTAGCACCTACCTTAGTGTGTTTGTATCTCGCATTATTATTTCACTTTAAGTATTTAATTAATTAATTTAAAGTCATATTTCATCACTCCTCACATTATAAAATTGGGCCCTCTACCTAAGTGTGCCCCTCTTTATTTTATTCCTCCAATAAATCATTTAATCATAAACCCTAATTATGTCCTATTTCAACCTTTAAGGCCCGATTACGCATATCAGAACACCTTGAAATCAGTAGTAACTTTGGGATTCGCTCTATTATCATCATATCTAATGGCCCTGAAAATTTGGTGAAAAGTTGGTCGGACAATGTGCATTCCTGCCATGGTCCTCTTCTTTTTTCCCAAAATTTCGGAAGCACAATTCTATGATATTAGAATGCTTAACCCCAAAATATTAGCAATAAATTCAATTCCTAGGTTGGCCTAAAGGTGGAATTAAGTCAAAATTAAGACCTAGGGTTTCATACATAGGAGCCTTCTATGTAGTGAAAGAGAAGCCTGTGTGGAGTCTTCAACAATGTTCAACAACATTCAACAATATTCATCAAGCATTTGTCAAGCATTCATCATCAATTAGGATCCTTGAAGACATTGAAGAATAATAGGAGATCTAGTGGCAATATCTCTCCCTTGGGAATTGGTATGATTTCATGTTATTTTTTGTGTCTTTGTATTAGCTTCTTTACATCAACTTTCATATTTACATTCATGCTTTACATCACTTTGCATCATTGATTTAGAGCATTTACTTTGTCAATTACAAGCAATTAGGGTTTACTCTTTGGGGTTGCTCTAGATTGTTTACTTTCATTTTAGGATCTTGCATACACACAAGGTTCCAACACACACATTTTCAGTACATTATTGGCTATTTGTGGAGGTGGAAATCATCAACATAGGGGTTTTACTAAGGAAAATCCCCATATAGCCACCCAAACCTTCCCTTTTCATTTGTAGGTGCAGAAATAGGTACCTAGAGGCACTTTCAGCTCAACAAAAGCTTTAACCCCAAAATATTAGCAAGAAATTCAATTCCTAGGTTGGCCTAAAGGTGGAATTAAGTCGAAATTAAGAGCTACGGTTTCATACATAAGAGCTCTCTTTCTTCATTTGAAGGCATCTCAGAAAATAGAGGAAAAGGTTGTTGGAGTGAGCACAAGGAGCCTTCTATATAGTGAAAGAGAAGCCTATGTGGAGTCTTCAACAATGTTCAACAACAATCAACAAAATTTATAAAGCATTTTTCAATCATTCATCATTAATTAGGAGCCTTGAAGACATTGAAGAATAATAGGAGATCTAGTGGCAATATCTCTCCCTTGGGGATTGGTATGATTTCATGTTATTTTTTGTGTCTTTGTATGAGCTTATTTACATCAAATTTAATATTTACATTCGTTCTTTACATAACTTTGCATAATTGATTTAGAGTATTTACTCTATCAATTATAAGCAATTAGGGTTTACTCTTTAGGGTTGCTCTAGATTGTTTACTTTCATTTTAGGATCTTGCATACGCACAAGGTTCCACACACATTTTCAATATATTATCAGTTATTTGTGGAGGTGAAAATCATTAACATAGGGTTTTGAATAAGGAAAAACCCCATATAGCCACCCAAACCTTCCCTTTTTATTTGTTGTTATAGAAATAGGTACTTGAAGGCACTTTTAGCTTAGCAAAAGGCACAAGAACCACCCAAAATCATTAGATCTTCCCTAATCTGCCTAGGATAGGGGCATGGTTCCCTAGTCCTACCCAAGACAATGGTGTGGCACCATGGTCCCTCTTATTTTTAGTGATTTTTAGCAAGCTGCAACTTCAGGTCATCAGATTTGTAGTCTTTCAGTTGCAGCCTCCTGTTTGTAGAAATAGGAAAGTGGCGTGGCACCCTGATCTAGGTTAGTTTTGCTCAATTTTAAATATCAAGTACACATCCATAATCCTCTCCCTTTCATTCTTTCAGTATCTCAGTTTCAGATCTATAGGTTTGTTCAATTCTAAGTTCATTTATGTTTCATTCTTTATCTCCTAATCTAATTAATCATCCAAACTCTAGTTTTTCTCATCATTTGCAACAAGAGGAGTATAAACCATAAGAGGTAATCCTTGGCTCTCTCTTTCTCACAAGAAATATCCAAAGTGAGCTATCTCCCTAGGCTCTTTTGTATTCCCAATGTGTTGGCAAAAGTAGGATTAGGTCCTAGTCACCCGATCTTGTTTTTCCCACCACCACATTTTGGTGAACCCGACGTGAATCCAACCTTCTTTAATTCTGATTTATGTTCTCAGATTTGAGTGTTTTTTCTATTTCAAATTCAAAATTACATGTTTACAAGTTTTAATTCCTTGCAAATTTCAAATTTTAGAGGTTAATTTTTTTGAAACCCTAATTTTTCAATTCAAAATTGAACTTGTGGATAGCTTAATTTGGATCATTAATTTCAGATCTGATTTAGGAACTCATTTCACTTATAAATTTAATTTTCTAAATCAAGATTTAGAGTGCTTGCATTGGTTAATATTGGAAATTTCCTTCTATTTTGCATATGTTATCATTTGAAAGAGAAATTTTTTTGTCACGATGCATTCATTTCTTAAATGTGATAATGGGTTAGCTTCCCTTGTTTCAATTTTTCCCTCTCTTAAAGAACCTCCTCCTATCTATGACAAAATTTTAGTTCCTAAAAGAGTTGTTACCAATCCCTTCAAAACTCTCCCATTCTCTAAGGATGAAGATTTGAAGAGTGATCTTGACAATTCTCCTAAAATGTGTCCTTCTCATCTAGCTATCTTAGAGGAAGAGGATGATATCATAAACACCTTTCTTAATGTTACCTTACCTTCCTTACATAATTCCTCTCTAAGTGAAAAGGTATTCGTGGAAATTGACTTATCTTCTCCTAAATTTTGTCTTATCTTCTCCTAAGTGAAAAGGTATTGGTGGACATTGACTTGGTACAACAAGAGGTTATGAACACTTCCTCCAAAGATCTCCTTCCTAAGCATGAATATTTGGAGAAATATTTCCATCTCCCTCCTAAAGAATACTCCCCTCATGAGGTTCATTTTGTGCAAGAAGATGGCATTGTCCCTACTTTTCCTAGTGATGGAATTTCCTCTTTTGATTTCAACAAAATTCCCACTAGAGATGATGCATTAATGAGAAATGCTTGCCCTTCTCCTAAAGTTTGTCTTACCCCTAAAGATGCCTCAGGGAAAGAAGATGAAACCAAGACCAATTTCCTTAATTCTCTCTCCCCTAAAGATACTATTGAAGACATTTTGAGGAAAGAGGATGATTTAAATACATGTGGTGATTCTCTCCTTCCTAAGGATGAATAATTAATGAACAATGTTATCCCTTCTCCCAAAATTGGCAATAACTATAAGGACATCTTTGTGCAAGATATTTCTAATACTTTTTCTAATGACCTCACTATTTGGGATGAACCATTACAAGAAGGTGTTGATTATTCTCTACCCCATGAGAGAATCCTAGCCAAAGGGGATGAAATCATGGTTGATGACTCCCTTGATAGCATCTCACCTTCCATTAATCTCAATAATTCCCCCTCTCAAAATAAAGCATCTCCCTCTCCTCAACTTGGTTCTACTCATAAGGATACCCTAGTTCATGGTAAGATTGTTGACATCTCTTTCAAAGATCTCCCTCTCAAAGGTGAGACTTTAAATAGTAATGTTGATCCTTCTCCTAAAGAGTCTATTCCCCATGTAGATCCTTTGATGATAGAGGATGATTTTACCTTTCTTAAAACATCAATGCATACTTCTAGTCTCCCTCCTAAAATTGGTCTTATCTATGATAACATTTAAGTGCAAGAAGAGACTATCAACAATTCTTCCAACAATCTTGTTCATTTTTTTTCAAAAGACACCTTTGATATTCATAAACCATCCTCAATAAATTTGATAGATGTGAATGAAACACCTAATAAACCCCTCTTCACAGTTCAAGGTGATTGTCCTTCTCAAAATTCCCCACGTAAGCCTCTTTTAGTGGTTCAAGGTGGTTATGCTAATGATTCTTTTTGCACTCCTAAGAAACCTATTATTACTGTGCAAGGTGGTTATCCTATTAAGATCCCTTATGAGTATGCTAAGAAAATTACTGGAGAGAGTTATCATATGGTTGCTCATACCTACAACACAAGAAACAATAGGCAACCTAGTCCTCCTCTAGTTATCCCAGCTTCACTTCCTCTTTCTCAACCTATTCTTCCACAAGCACCTCATATATGGAATCTTAGCAAAGAGTATGACCTCATTGAACAACTTAGAGCCACTCCTGCTAAGATTTTTATTTGGGATTTGGTTCAAACTTCACCTGCTTATCATGGGATGCTACAAGATGCTTTGAAAAACTTAGATGTCCCACCTGTAGTGACACCTAATAACATGTTTGCTTTGATTGATCCTACAAACAAATCCAAACCTCAAATTGTATTCATACAAGATGAGTTACCTTCTCCTGAAATCCAAAATCAATATGATCTTCTTATGATTGTGATCTTATTATCCAGGATAGTGCTATAAGATGAACCCTTGTGGACAATGGTTTTGGCCTTAATGTTTGTGGTGTGGACTTATTGGATAATATTAAAGTGGATCGTGCTCTCATAAAACCTTCTTCTCTTACTATTGGAGGCTTTGATAATGTTGCTAAACAATGTCTAGGTGTCATAACCTTGCCTGTTAAGGTAGGTTATGTTGCGTTACCTGCACCCATTCATGTTATTCTTGGTAATTTGACATAAAACCTTCTATTAGGGAGACCTTGGATTCATAGCATGCAAGTTGTCCCCTCAACTTTGCATAGGTGAGTCAAGTTCATTTATAACAATACGACACACACCTTATTAGCTGATACCAAACTTTAAGAAGCATTAAAATCTGGATCTTCTTGTTCAACTACTTCCCATTCTTCTTCCAATCCCTCTACTTCTTCAAATATATCTATTCCCTTTGATGATTTTGTTCCTTCTAGTACTCCTAATTCTTCTACTCAATCGGAATCTCCTCCCAAAGCTATCTTTTCTCCCGAAGAAGTGCTCGTAGATGATGATTGGGGATCTCTAGACTTTAACCCCACATTTGTAGGAGAGTATAGAGTATCTTGGAAAGGATCTAAGACTGAGAAGGATAAATCTAAGGAGGAACCCAAAGAGCAACCCACCTTGTCTAAACAACTAAGTAACCATTTTTTTCTTGCTTCTAATTCAAATGATTCTTCAAATCCTTCCTCTAATTCATATAGCACTAATACCTATGGAGCATCACCATATCTTTCTGATTTGGCATCCCTTTATGGTCCTGGTTTTCACATTTTAGCTAAGATTGGCTATGATGGCAATGGTTATGGCACAAATGAACAAGGTATTAAAGTTCCTTTAGAACATAATACACATGAAGCTTCATTTCGAATTGGATATAATCCTTCTAAGCCCACCAAAGCATCTAAAAGACCATCTCTCAATGTGAGTGCTATATTTAGTAGTGATGATGACCTCACCTCAATTAAATCACATTCTACTTCTTTCAAGACTCATCCCCCTCATAAGGAAATCTTGGTGACGAATAAATCTTTTTATGAATCTCCTCAAGAGATTTCTAATCCCACTTATGAGACTTTATCTTCTACTCATTCTAAAATCCCTTCTTCTAGGAATAAGGCTCTAATTAATTATACTTATCCCTCTCCTAAGATTTCTTGTGCAAGAAAAGTATGACCATTTAAAATGTCATATTCAAATACCTTATTCAATCTATGATGTCTTTAAATAACATTAATGGCTATTATGTTGCTCATCATTATGTGACATTAGTATCTCACTTACTGGGAGCTCATTGTCATTTATGATGGTACAATTTCACGTGCAATAACACTTTTGGAAGCAACATAATAGCCTATTTCTATCCCATCTCTTCTCCCTATATATATAGGGGCAAGAGTGATTGCAAATATCTCTCCTTATTAAGATTAAAATTTCCCCTTTGTGAAGTAGTGTCTTCTATAAGGATTTATTATTGATTGTAGAGGTGTATTCATACTTGAATTCCTTCTCTCATATTGGAACAAGCATCCCTAATGGGGATCTTAAGTACATATCCTTAATTGGGACCTCTTCCTTTGTGTTGGAAGTCTTTGACCATTCATCAATTTCTTTTCTTCATTGAGTAGTATCTTTTATAATAAACCCTTCTATTTTGTGCACGTGCATATCCCTAGTGAGGATCTCTTTCCTTCTTTTAGAAGAGTGTTGTTATAAATAATCTCTCTTTGATGTCATCTCAGTCCTCTTTTATTTTCAAAGATCCTACACTCATTTGTTATAGAAGATGTTATATTTGTCTAAGACAACTCCTCTTGAAGGTAGATGTCTTTTGAACAAAGATCTCTTCTCCTCCAAGGATCTCCTTTACACTTATACAACAAGATATCTCTTTTGAACTATCTTATCCTTTCTTGAAGAGTATTCCCTCTCTTGCTTGGATTTATGACATTGTTGCATGATGGATATCTTCTTGGTGTCAAAGGTTGGTATCCTTGTTCTACTTGCACACACATGCATGAGGTTGAATGGTGTTCTCACTCTCCTCCCTTACATGGATCACCTAGACAAACTCTAGGGGCTAGTTTTCCATGTCCTTCTCTCCATGGATCACCTAGTTTTAGGGATGAGATGTCCATGGTTCCTTTTCTATTCTCATGGATCACAAAAGTGTGTATTCATGCTTTCTATCTCTGCTTCCTTCTCTTTGCATTTGTTTCCATTTAAATATTTTATCTTGTGTTAGAGAGCTCTCAAATCCTCACACTCTTTGTTGTGTTGGAATTGAGGCTTAGTTCTCTTTCTTACCAAATGATTCTCCATTAGTTTTTGATCATGTATCAAATCTCCTTGTGAGCATTTGTCATAAATCTTCTTTCATAATTTGATCCGGTAAACATGATACCCTGTTTCAACTCACTAAAATTAGCAAGCCAAAATAGGGGGGGCATATAGATACCCTTTAATTTTCATCACCTTCTTTAGTAATCATTTAGGTGATTTTGTGATTCTATCTAACATGTGTTTTTGTAGGGTTCGGATCCTAACCGTGTACTGCAGATATCGTTGGGGGCTTCATCCGACAACTTGTGGATATATCCTTTTTCATGATGTTTACTTTTCTTTACTTTATCTTGCATATACACGTAGTGTCATATGACCACTAAAATGGGCACTAAATGTAGTGTTCTAAATTGTAAACCCTTGCTAGGGTGGTACAATTTCACACTTCATGCCTTAGTGTGTTTGCATCTTGCGTTATTATTTACCTTTAAGTATTTAATTAATTAATTTAAAGTCATATTTCATCACTCACGTTATAAAATTAGGCCCTTTATCATAAGTGTGCCCCTTTTTATTTTATTCCTCCAATAAATCATTTAATCATAAAACCTAATTATGTCCTATTTTGACCTTTAAGGCCTGATTTTGCATATCAAAACACCTCGAAATCTGCTATAACTTTGGAATTTTCTCTAATATCATCATATCTAATGGCCCTGAAAATTTGGTGAACCATTGGTCGGACCATGTGCGTTCCTGCCACGGTCCTCAGCTTTTTTCTCAAAATTTTGGGAGCACAATTCTATGATATTATAATTCTTAACCTCAAAAGATTGATGGGAAATTCAATTCCTAGGTCGGCCTAAAGGCAGAATTAAGTTGAAATTAAGATCTAGGGTTTCATACATAAGAGCTCTCTTTCTTCATTTGAAGGCATCTCAAAAAATAGAGGAAAAGGTTGTTGGAGTGAGCACAAGGAGCCTTCTATGTAGTGAAAGAGAAGCCTATGTGGAGTCTTCAACAATATTCAACAACATTAAACAACATTCATCAAGCATTTGTCAAGCATTCATCATCAATTAGGAGCCTTGAAGACATTGAAGAATAATAGGAGATCTCGTGGCAATATCTCTCCCTTGGGGATTTGTATGATTTCATGTTATTTTCATGACTTTGTATGAGCTTCTTTACATCAACTTGCATATTTAAATTCATGCTTTACATCACTTTGCATCATTGATTTAGAGGATTTACTTTGTCAATTACAAGCAATTAGGGTTTACTCTTTAGGGTTGCTCTAGATTGTTTACTTTCATTTTAGGATCTTGCATACACACAAGGTTCTAGCACACACATTTCAGTAAATTATCAGCTATTTGTGGAGGTGGAAATCACCAACATAGGGGTTTGAATAAGGAAAAACCCCATATATCCACCTAAACCTTCCCTTTTCAATTGTAGGTGCAAAAAAAGGTACTCGGAGGCACTTTCAGCTCAGCAAAAGGCATAGGAACCACCCAAAATCATTAGATCTACCCTGATCTTCCTAGGATAAGGGCGTGGCACCCTAGTCCTACCTAGGATAGTGTCATGGCACCATGGTCCCTCCGCTTTTTAGTGTTTTTTAGCAAGTTGCAACTTTACGTCATCAGATTTGTAGTCTTTCAGTTGCAGCCTCCTGTCTGTAGAAATAAGATAGTGGCGTGACACCCTGGTCTAGGTTAGTTTGTTCAATTTGCAACACTAGGTACACATCTATAATCCTCTCCCTTTCATTCTTTCTGTATCTCAGTTTCAGATCTGTATGTTTGTTCAATTTTGAGTTTATTTATGCTTCATTCTTTATCTCCTAATCTAGTTAATCGTCCAAACTCTAGTTTTTCTCATCATTTGCAACAAGAGGAATAGAAACCCTAAGAGGTAATCCTTGGCTCTCTCTTTCTCACAAGAAGTAGCCTAAGTGAGCTATCTCCCTAGGCTATTTTGTATTCCCAATGTGTTGGCAAAAGTAGGATTAGGTCCTAGTGACCCGATCTCGCTTTTCCTGCCACCACAGTATTGTAATTTGATTTTAATTTTAATTTTAAGCTTAAGTAATGGTGTTGTATTAGAAGGGTAAGATACATTGTAATAATATTCAATTATATTCAATTAAGTAATGGTGTTGATACAATTGTTAGAGTACAAGATAACCCTACCCAACTAAAATATTATTATTGTAGATATATTATTATTATTATTAAGATATTAATAATATTATTTTATTACAAAATTTTATATTATTAAATTGTATGAGGATAACCTTAACCTAACTAAAACTATATAGAGAGAGCACCAAAAAGATTGAATTAGGGTAATAGAACATTTATTTTTGTGCAAATCTTTCACATTTGCTTCTGCAAAGATATTAAAACCCAAAAAACCCTAAATATTTTCATGGCACATATGAACATTTTAAAAAAATTAAAAAATGAAAAGGAAAGGAAAAATGAAATAGTAGAAAAATTTAAGAAAAAAATGGTTACAAGAAATCTTGAACAACATTGTATTTGTGCATAAACCTGATTCAAGAATGTATAATAATAATAATAGTTAACAAAATAATAATATAATTGTTCAAGAATTAGTTAAGAAAATAATAATAATAACTTAATGAATGAATAGTTAACAATCTAATTTAATAATTTATTACAATTTTATACAATCTATATGGATAGAAGTATTCCACTAATAAGATTACAATAAAATCATAATTATTAAAATTAATTTTTTTTTTTTCATTACACGTGTTATAGTAAATATAGAAAAAAATTTAAAATGTAAAAAAAAAATTGTCATAATTCATTCTTCAATATTCAATTTGAGTTATATTAGTCAAATTTAGTTTTCAAATTTTTAAAAGCTTTTATTTTAAACTGGTTAGACTTAGGTAAAATCTTTAGTTCATTATTTTATATTGTTTTAACTTTATTCTAATGAAAATTATAAGATATAGAAGACAAAAAGTTGAATATTAAGTCTTTATTAAACGTGGAGTATTTATTTCTTTTAAATCTAAATTGATTACTTAATTAGCATCAAAATATTTTAATGAATGATACTAAATATTATTTTAATGAACTATAAATTTGCCTAAAATAATTCATGTAGAAAGTGGATCGGGAAATCTGGTAATAAGATGCAAATTATTTGAGTCAATTACATTGAAGAAAAACAAGTTTCTGTAATTTGAAAACTTAAAAATATTATAATTGATGGAAAAGAAATTGAAAGGTATGGATATAATTCAACGCATAGAGGAAGTTTAAAAAGATTGAGCATGCATTTAAAGAATTGTCATGGTATTTTAGTGGAATTACGTTCTCAACCTTTGCTCTCGCAACATGCACAAAATGTCGACTGGTAAATAATTATGGACAAGTTCACATTTTCAAGCAAGTTATACACAAAATGACTGATATAACACCTCAAAAGAACGTGGTCTCATTGAATGCTAGGACTGTAACATATATACAAAATGGCATTGTTGAAAAGGTTTTAGATGTATGTTTATTCGAAATGTTGTAATCTGTTATGTAAAGGCGGAGATGCCCACATCTATGTATGCTGATATGTTTCTATATATGGTGAAAATGGATAACAACAATAATATTGAAAGACTAAATGAATTCAACCACAAAACCCTAGCCTAACAACAACAAAGATCCACCATAACATATGAAGATTACCTAAGACAATGCAAATCAAATGAAATCACAAAGATTATACCATCACATGTCCAATAGGGTTTGAATCTCCATTCTTCCTATCTCCATTGATCTTGCTTGATATAGTTGCTCTCAGATTTTATGTACACGAGCTCAACAAAGAACGGAAATGTGGTTGCAAGTAGGATCGCATATGCACGTTCGAAAGCATAGTGTAATCGAGTGCACAATTGAGTTAGTTAGGGTAGATAATGAAGGAAGCATCTCCTTATATAGAAGACACCATAAGAAATGGAGGGATAAGATTGAGAGGTGTAAAAGAAAAATGGTCGGCTATGATTAAAGGGTAGGTAGAGAAAATAAGAAAATAATGAGAGGGTAGGTAATGTAGGAATTAAGAGATGAATGGCATGTGTCATAGGTAGAAAAGGTTTATGAATTGATTAAATAAATAAAGATTTATTTAATTAATAGAGGAAGTGGGATCAATTAAATAAATAAGATATTTATTTAATTTAGGAAAAGGACAATTTAAATAAATAAATGTATTTATTTAAATGAGAAATAAGGCTAGAAGAGGATAAATGAATTAATTAATTAAATAAAGATTTATTCAATTAACATAAGAATTAGGCTTAGATAATTAAATAAATAAAGATATTTATTTAATCAGACATGACAATTTTAGGTGTCTACATTTTGCCCCTCTTTGAGACAATGCAGCTTGTCGCGTTGTTTCAAAGAAGATAAGATGAACTGATAAAAAGTTGTCCCAAGATGGGAATGATATGCCCCCTCGAGAGATTGGATGAAAATGTGAAAAGATCACAGACAATCTCTCGATAAGAAAGGAAGGCTAGAATGGACTGACCGAATAGGATAAAGTAACAGAGTCACGGGATAATGAAGACTGACTTGGGCGAGGGGTAGGGCTAGGGCTAGGGTAGTCTATAAGATAGACCATGAGAGAACACATCCTCATTGTCATCCACACATTGAATAAATTAGAGTGCAAAGAGAGAATTGAGCAACAACAGTCAGCAGCGATGGCATTGGTGCATAGATTCGATCACGTTCACCGATATCAGAGGCCAGCAGATGCAGAAGAGCTGGTAAGTACCACAAAACCTCCTTGTACTTTGTCACATTAATTGTTGTCATTAATGCATGCTAGGTAGTGCAATAAATGTGCTTTAGGATAATGTCAAAAAATGTCAAAAACGTGTAGGCGCGTCTGTGTTGGTGCCAGGCGCGTCTATGCTGGGAAAAGCGTCTCTGCGAGATGTGAGCGCGTTTGCGTTGTGTAGGCGTGTTTGTGAAATGTGGGCACATCTGTGCAGGATAGGCGCATCTGTGTAGAGCATAGGCATGTTTGTGTATTTCAGGCGCATCTGTGTAGAGCAGGCGCGTTTGTGCAGTCTGTAAGCGCGTTTATGTCATGAAGGCATATTTATGTCTTCAAGGTCAAATCGACAGTTCTGTGATGAACATACACTATTGATTAGATAAGCTGCTGAGAGGATACACTCAAGTAGGTCCTCTAGGGAAGACTAGGATAGCAGATAGGGCTAGGATTGACAATTCTGTGATAGAACATACATTGCCAATTATGAAACTACTCAAGAGGATACACTCAAGCAAAGGCCCTAGGATAGGATAGATCGAGGCACTTTGTGATGAACAGTGAGTACCAAGACATAGTACTTTGTGATGAACAGGGAGTACCAATAGGAGCAACACTTTGTGATGAATAGGGAGTGCAAATATGAGCAACACTTTGTGATGAACAAGGAGTGAAAAACATGTAGTACTTTGTGATGAACAGGGAGTACCACTAGGATAGAAGCAACACTTTGTGATGAATAGTGAGTGTCACTAGGATAGATAGCAACACTTTGTGATGAACAGTGAGTGTCACTTTGACTGACATGATTGCTTTGCTTGACTACAAGAGTACTTGCCTATGTTGGAGTCACGTGAGAGATTCCCATAGACTCAGAGGTTACGACTAGAGCTGACATTCGAGGACAAGGCTGCCATTGAGGTTATGGGTTTGAGATACATTTTGTATGTGCTTGAGTTTCGGGTGAACATGGGTTTGATGACTGCACTAGTTGAGAGATGGCACTCTGAGACATGCACATTTCATTTGCCGATGGGTGAGATGATAGTCACCTTAGAGGATGTATACAGGATACTGTGGATACCGATCGATGGGGAGCTGATACCCTACGATCGAGATGGAGACAGGGAGGCATTGAGATGAGTGTTCTGGGATCCAGGACTAGAGATGAGGGCTGGACACATGGCATGGGACACGATGACAGTGACAGTACTGACACTACTAGTAGTGCTAGGAGGAGTGATCAGTAGGTTCCTATGTCCAGACAGGGCGACATGGGGGTTGGCTGTGGGCTGGGGGAGCACCTTGGAGACACTGGTTACATAGAATACCAGATATACCTGGGGACCATGCATGCTGGCACACTTGTACTATGAGCTTCATCAGTTTGTTTATCATGGATCCATAGGATTAGGCTGCGGAGTTACATTGTTGCAGGTTTGGGCATATGAGCATCTGCCAGTCACACGGTTGATACATTTCAGAGGGCGGGGTCATGGATGCAGTTTTGTTTATTTATATGATATGATTACCTCACAGCCACAGAATGGTAGGCTGGAGCACTGGCGTCAAGTGATCGATGAGATTGACACTGTGATATGGAGGCTATACCACAAGTGCGAGCAGTGGGAGGATGATGCAATGGAGCTACCCTATACCTTAAGGAGAAGATATCTGATTGGGTGGATGCCCTATGTACTGGAGAGACAGTTAGTGGACAGGGTATGTAGGCAGTTTGGTAGGATCCAGTGGGTGCCACGGGGTTCCGGTATGTATGCACGGATAGTGCAAGACTAGGCACACTTTGGGCCACTGTTATCATATGATCAGGCTGTGATGCAACTGGTAGAGATGGTGCCCATGCCATGGGATATGTGGCTTGAGATTGAGGATGCAGGTATGGATGCAGAGTACATTGCATATTGGGCTGAGCATCCATTTCCACGACTGACAGACCCAGGGGAGCAGATAGATGGAGATGGTGGGGGGAGAGGTTGATGGAGGAGGCAGGGTGCAGTTGGAGAGAGGGTGGGGAGGAGAGACAAGCTCGGGTGGTGAGGGGTCATGGTGGATTGCCATTATAGGTGCCAGCAGCACAGGGTCCTAGATAGGTGCAGGGACAGGGACAGATGCAGGTATAGGTATAGGCACAGGCACAGGCATAGGCATAGGCATAGGCATAGGCATAGGCATAGGCACAGACACAGGCACCAGTACAGGGGGAGCCATAGGCAGAGGGGGCCGAGGAGGAGGAGGATGAGCTATTTGAGCCGAGGGAGATCTGCCAGGGACAGGCATATGAGATCCAGGATCTAGAGAGGGAGATAGCTAGGCTCAGGAGACAGCTGAGGGATACTGAGAAGGAGTGAGATTAGGCTATCCAGTGCTATACTAGGGTTGAGATAACACTAAGGGATAGGAGGTAGGTGACAGAGGACATAGGGGCTGGATATGCCTATGTTCTGTGGGCAGGGGAGGATATGAGGACATTGAGAGTCTAGTGTGAACTGGGGCATTCCTTGTTTGCGACTATCTTATCTCCATGCAAAACAGGTACAATGACTTTCTAGGTCGAACATATGTCTCAATTGTCATAACCTACTTGCCATAATAAAGCTCAATGATGATAACACACAAGAAGCTCTTTCACTTCCATATATTCTATCTTCCATTCCCCTTTCTTGATTGACTTCCATCATCCTTCTTGAGTCCGTGTAGCTTGCTATCACACGACTGAGTATAATGACACACCAAAAAAATATCTGCATTTCATGTAGTTGCACCTGCATTACCACATATTAAGCATTTCATACATACATATAGATTTCACAATTGCATCACATCATGCACACAACACATATTAGCACATTTTACATTTTCATCATGTAAATAATCATTTGCATTATCATATTCATTGGCATTTCATACATTTACATTGACATATGCATAACATATTAAAAAAATAAAAGAAAAAAAAGTATTGCATTTCATCATGTACATATTTGCATCCATATCATAACCATCACATAGAAACATACATCATGAAACATCTCATCACATAGAAACATACATCATAGGAACATAAGCATCACATAGGTACACATGCATATAGCTGCCACAAAGATGAATCATCTCATATATATATAATCAAAAGTTTCATGGTACAATGATGTCAAAATCATATGGCTACAACCACTCGAAGGTGTCTACATCATAATACAAAATGGTACAAAACTGATACATAGGGAGCCCTCTATGGCTATGATGAACTCCCTCCCTTAGAGCTGCCTGGACTCAATGGAGTCTGAGCCTTGGAAGGACCCACCCCAGGATCATCTCTCTTGCCCCCTCTGTCCGGTGGTGGTGGTGGACCCATAACCCCACCGCTGGACACCTGTGTCCTCTGACTCCCTCCAGTAGCTGTCGTTGTCCACGATGGTCAGCGGAAGCTCCTCGCCTGCTGCTATGGTGGCACTGCCTCATAGTATAGGTCTCGCCAATAACCTATCTCCTCCCTTTCCCGCAGAACATAGGTGTATCCAACCCCTGTGTCCTCTGCCGCCTACCTCCCAGCCCTCAGTGTTGTCTCAGCCTCAGTATAGCACTGGATAGCCTTATCCCACTCCCGCTCAGTATCCCTCAGCTGTCTCCCTCTCCAGATCTTGGATCTCATCTGCCTGTCCCTGGTAGATCTCCCTCAGCTCAAATAGCTCATCCTCCTCCTCCTCGGCCCCCTGTGCCTGTGGCTTGGCCTATGGCTCCCCCTGTACTGGTGGTTGTGCCTGTGCCTGTGCCTCTGTCTGTACCTATACCTGCCTCTGTCCCTGTCCCTGCACCTGTCTAGGACCCTGTGCTACTGGCACCTATAGTGGCAATCCACCGCGACCCATCACCACCCGAGCCTGCCTCTCCTCTCCACCCTCTCTCCATGGAGCCACCCTCCTCTCTCCAACTGCACCCTGCCTCCTCCATCGGCCTCTCCCCCCACCATCTCCATCATCATCCTCATCTCCCCCACCATCTCCATCTATCTGCTCCCCTGGGTTTGTCAGTCATGGAAATGGAAGCTCAGCGCAATATGCAGTGTACCATGCAAATCTAATTGACAATCATAAAGGCAAAATTCTTGTACCATGCATGCAATGTATGAGTGCTTATGTTGTTAGATATTATAGTTGGAAATACTCTGATCGACAAGTATAAAAAATCAGACACATTAGTTTGTATGGGTCAGCTTTAAACCCCCTGATAATGAGCAACATAGATTAAGTCTAGACAATGTTAGTCAACTCTAAGTGTTTAACGCTTTCAAGTCTAGAAGTGTATTCTTAGTGTAACCACACACCTTAAGCAACATATTAAGCCTAAAAAATGTTAGTCAACTCTGAGTGTTTCTCTTTTTAACCTAGAAATATAAGCTTAATGTGTGTGATTTAAGCCATTCTGCAAATATATGAATCTTTTTTATAAAATGCTTCAAATAGATGTCATCCTATCGAATGCAGTCATTGCTAGATATGCACGAGATGGCTACTCTAGATAAGATTCACTAGGCCTAGGCAAGATTAAATGTAGAAAAATTATGAGGAGAATGACTTTTTGGATTTGGCTTTTGGTATTATTGAAACATCTTAACTAGGATGCCAAATAATTGCTAAACTAAAGCTTGATAGGTTGATACTTGTTTTGTCTTTTTGTCAGTGTAAATTTTATTGTTGATGGATATGGGCCAATTATGCAACAATCATGTCCAATTTTTCTTATTTAATATAGGGATTCCAAGGGAGTGCGGGTAAAAGGTGGGTTATTTTATGATGGAAAATATTTTTGAAAGACATTTGACAAATATGCAAGGTCCCTGCAGAAAAGTTGTTGGTGAATGACTATGATGCAGGAGCATCAGGCAGTTTCTTTTATTTTTCTTGTTTCCCTGATTTGTTTTTGTTAATCTTAGTTTAATTTGACTTGGTTGAGATGCTAGATTTAGTTTCTGAGGACGTAGTTATAGACGTTGAGGAGAAATGGTACCGAATAGAATGTTTAGATGTTCTTTATTACTGTTTTGGAAAACGAAATGGAAGAGATAGCAGAGGGTGACACAGTGGCAATGATCGGAGGTGGAAGACAAAAGCATAATGGTTTGAAGTAAGATTGTAGAAGATTGAATAGAGGAAAGGAGTTTTTGGATCTAAAGACCTGAAGATATAGCTTGGACCATTGAAGAAGAATCAATTAGGAAAATATGACATCGATTTATTTTCGGATCAGAGTTAAAACAGAGGATGGCAAAGGGGGAATCAGCAAGGAGAAGTAATATCATTTTGTAGAAGACCAGTTAGGATAGTGAATATGATCTGGCTTGACAGAACGGCTTGCAAGAGCTCTATGACACCGTGTGGAGACAAGGAGGACTGATTTGAGGTTGAGGCAAAGAGTTAATTGGGAGGTGTGACCATGGTTCACTGAGGAACCAAGAGAATCAAACATACAAATCAGACCTTGCTTGGGTCGAATAGATAGGGGAGTATTGTCAATGCTCTATAGACAATTTTGTCATCATTTACACAAATAAATGAAATTCTATTTTGTTTCTCCCATTTCCAGGTTGACCAAATACCATTTATGGATCTGTTTAAATCTAATGCTCCTATCGCATCTATTCATATGTATAAGTTAATTTTCTAGGAACTACAAGTTGGTTAGAGTTTGAAGTTCTTGTCACCTTTACTAATAGTAATAGTTTGTGGAGTTTGGACAGTTGATAGTCATCAGTTGTCATTGTTTTGAAAATCATCACCCATCATTTGTATTAGAGCCCTAAAAGATATAGATAGAGGAGGTTAGTTAATATGTTCAAAGGGTTTTGGGACAAATATGTGACAAGGTAACAAGAAGAATGTGGGTGCCAAAAGATGAGGCTGAAGAAAAGGAGAGAAGTCGTAGGTGAGGTATCGAGAAAATAAGTAGAGAAAAAAATGGCAAGATGCAGCAGCAAGTTAAGAAAGAAAGAAAGAAAGCTCCAAAATGAAAGACAAGACGAAAGTGAATATGTAAAAGCAAGATTCAGAGTGGGATAAAGAAATGGTAGAGTTAAGAAAATATTTTGAGAAGTGTAAGCTCGTGGTACAACAATGGTTAAAGGAAGGAAACCAAGAATATGGTTGGTGTTGGCCATTAAAAAAGAAGTTGAGGTTTAAATGATTGTTAAGAAAAGGATGGCTATCTTGAAAAGAGAAAATGAGAGTATGAGAGAAACCCATAGAGGTTTTGACAAAAAAGAGTTGCCAAGTGAGTAACATACATTGGAAGAGGTGAAGGATGTTCTCATGGTGGAGAACAAGAGGAGAGACAAGAAAGAATGGAGAGAGGAAGAAGTAGAAAAAAGCACTCAAACGAAGAAGTAAAGAAGAGAGGAGAGTGTCCATAAAGGAGGCACTCATATAGAATTTGTGGTCTCTTGGTTTATTTGCTAATGTTGTGTTTGAGTATATGTATGTAGGTATAAGAATTCTTATCGGGAAGGTCAAGAACAAGACCTTGAAGTTGGAAAGTGAAGGGGCAAGTAGAGCATCATAAACAACGATGAAGGTGAAAAAGAGAAGAAACTAGTTGTAGCAGTTAATAAAGAAGATATATACAAAAATAGTTTGTAGTCATCCACCAAAGAGAGGTACATTGCAAAGTACTGAGGATGATGCTAAAGGTTTTCAGCTAGGTCAAGAAGATGTTGAAGATGCCCTAGAGTTTCATGATGCCTTAAAAATTGGTGTGGATGTTTAGGAAGAGAATCCTACAAAAATGAAAAAATGACGAGCAATCAAGTCGAGGATGAAATCAAATCTAGATAATAGACTACTACATAGGTGAATGGAAGTAAAATGCTGATTTTGGTTATGTATGTAGAAATAAGAATATAGATATACAAGTTAATAAGGAGAAAATAAAATTGGATAATGATGAATATAAAGTACCGAGTTAGCTTAAGAAAATAGTTGTTGAGGGGCAGTAGATAAAGTGTAAACAAGAGGTTACTTATGATGGAATTTCTAGCAGCAAACAAGTTCAAAGCATGAAAGATATGACAAAGTTGAAGTGGAACGAAGAACATAGGGCAAGTTGTCAAGAAAGGAGGCATAAAGGAGATCGTTTTAGGCAAAAAAAAAAATTAGTCCATAAATCAGGGAGAGCAAGTGCAACAATAAAAAGGCATCAGCCTAAAGCCAAGGGAAATAAAGTGTGAATGATTGAGTGTAGGATAGTAGTATATGAAAGTGGTGTTGCGAGATATGGTATTCAAGAGAATGTAAGATGTGAAGAAAAGATTGAGTCTGGGTGAAGCGTTAACATTGCAGGAAGGTAGCTTAGGACAAAAAGCTAAAAATTATTTAGAAGAGGTCAAGAAAAGAGAAGAAGCATTGTCACGCCATGAAGAAGACATGACAAAAGAAGATGGAAAGAAAAATGATGGTTAGGAGCATGTAAGAGAATTTAAAAAGAAGAAAAACGAAAGAAAGAAAATTCAGAAACTCAGATACACAAATACAAGTATGGAGCAGAACTAGAGGAGGAGTTGGACAAAGGTAATGATACATAAGAGTGGACATCAAAAGCATGGTATGATGAAGGCTTGAAGAGTGAAAAAGAAAAGGAAGGTGCAGAAGCAGACATTGGTACAATAGTGACTAAACACGCGAAAGAAGCAAAAATATTTGGCAAAGAAACTACAAAAAAGAAATTGGAAAATGATATAGCATGTAGTAACAGTGAGGAATATTTGTGGGCACACTTTTGTGTAATAGAATTTAGGAATGGATGAAGAAGCTTGAGGGTGTGAAGACAAATGGGATAGTGAAGGACATAGAAATGAAGAGTGAAGTTGTTGATAAAGAAGTTAATGTAGTAATACAGGAAGAGGTATATTTGTTGGTATTTCTTCTGGACATTATTTTGCAATCATTTGACAAGTTGAATGTTGAGAAATTTGAAACAAAATGTTAGCAAGGATGAGTGCCATCATCTTGAAATCAAATAATTCAGTTGAAGGAGGTGTATTGACTTGGTTTGTAAAACACGTAGAATGTTGCCAGCGACACAGGGGAAGTTGTGAATTATTTTGTTACATCTTGTATTGAAATGATGATAAAGAGTGTCAAATTCACAAATTGTGGTTTGGACAAATCAAAACTCATTGACACTTTGGATTGGGTTTATAACTTTTGTTAGAATGCCTATGGAAGTCATGAAGTTATTCTAAATCATTGATGAAATTTGCTAATAAATTCAAAAAACTAATGATATAAAATTCGTTGACGAAAACAACTATCCAACTTTTAGAATGTACCAAAGCATCATTATCTCTTACACATTATAAATACATGATAAAAAAGCCGAACAAAGACAAATCAATAAGATCCATCGATATTTTACCCCGTTGGTTGGCAAGTTTCCCTATATAAATTGGAAGTTCCCCCAAAGTGCCGATAGAAGTTATGTATGGAGTCTAAAATAGCGATGAATTATCTATTAACACAGTCTTAAAAAGCCATCTTCAAATGTTGATGATAAAAGGATCATCTCAAAATGCCGACCAGAAAATAATTCTGGACGAGTTCACATTTTTAAGCAAGTTATGATTCTGGAATGCCACGACCACAAGCTATATACAAAACGACTGATAGAACACCTTGAAAGAACGTCGTCTCGTGGATGCCACGATTGCAAGATATACACAAAACGACATTGTTGAAAAGGCTTTAGAAAGTTTCAAGCAAATGCAATTGGTAGTCGTAAGGCCAATATGTCGCCATGCATGCAACACATGGGTGCTTATTTTGTTAGATATTATGCTCTCATCGATAGTATGCAAAATATAAAAACTCATAGAATGCAGTCATTGCTAGATGTGCATGATATGGGTACTCTAGAAAAGATACATTGGAGTGGAAAAATTATGAGGAGAATGACATTTTGGATTTGGCCTTCGTTATCATTGAAACATCTTGACTAGGTTGCCAAATAATTGCTAAATTAAAACGTGATCGGTTGATCGTTGTTTTTGTCTCCTGTGAGTGGAAATCTACTTGTCCAACTATGCAACAAAGATGTCCAACTTTTCTCATTCCGTATAGGGATTCCAAGGGACTGTGGGCAACATGTAGGATATTTTATGATGGAAAATATTTTTCAAAGAAATTTTACAATTATGCAAGGTGTAAATGAAAGATATCTAGTTGATACAGTTGGAGTGTATATTTTTCAAAGAGAAAGTTGTTGGTGAATGACTATTTTTTTTATGTCAATGATCACTGTATCAATTTATGGGTGTTTTGCAATGTTTGATCCTTTTCATGCTTCAGATTTGTATTTTTATTTCCAATGCAAAGACATTCAGATAACTTTTATCTTCACACTTTCTATGGACTGGTTTATGAACTTGTATATTTTTATAAATACAATAAAGAAAACAATTGAATCGTATGTTTTGGGTGACCTATGTTATCATTCCTAATTTTTGATATGTTAAATTATTTATTCCTTTGTGCATTTGTGTAATCTATTAGTTTTTTGTTTAAATGATATATATGTAATTGATATAACACAATCATACCCTGGTTTTTTGGTTTGAATGTGCCAAGGTAACTTCTTTCTTCATATGTCAAAATATGTTTTCCTTCTTTCATCATTGTTTCATATCAAAACATTATTTGTAAAACCCCCTTGTAATTGTTATCAATTATGAAATTCTATTTGGTATTTGTATGTCTTCTAGTATGGTTTCTGTTATCCATTATCTTTTAGCTTTATGTTTTATCCTTTGTGTACTTTTAGGTTTAAAGTACACAAAATCCTCAAAAACCCTCATCATATAAGGGGACTGCCCCTCTCAAATGCATAGGAAAATTGCTATCCTAGTAACAGCTTCTTTAATTGTTAGTGCTCATCTGATTAGTCACTTTAAAATCTATAGTGATAAATTTATTTACTGATAATAATTCTTTGAAGAAACAAATCTTAAATTAAGAAATGATTCATCAAGTTTCCTTATGGCCCTTCCAAGTGGGTAGCTTTGAGTTGAATTGCCATATTTTAAATCCCAAACTCTCGAATTGCAAATTCTTTAATTATTCAACAACAATCCATATTGAGATGCAAGAGAACTCTATCAAGTTGTTTGATGACCTTCAAAAGAGTATAATTCTTGATCACAATCTTATAAATTCACTAGACAACAATAAATATTGAGGTCAACACCAAATCCCTTACCTATCTCTAAAAACCAATCTTCATAATGCATGTTTTCTTTAAATCTACCAACACCAACAAAGAAAGCTAAAAGGAAAGAAAAAAATTGAAGCCATGAATGCTTCTCGTGCTAAGAACATTTCAAAGTACGAAACTAACTTTAGATGATCGAAATTCCTCCAACCTTTGGTGTCACCTGTTAGATATTGGCTAATATGTTGCCATTGATGTCAACATATGTGACATATGTGAAGATTGTCGATGAAGAGATTGTTAGAAAGTTTTCTGTGTATTCCAGTGTTGTAGTTTGATTGAATGAGTTGGTTTAGCCTATGTATTGCAAATGAGTTGATGCGGTTTAAAGGGTTTCTAGTATGTTGTTTGTAGATGGTTCATTCCCATTTGCAGAGGTTTGTATGATGATTTGATTGAGTTATGAGATTAAATATTGAGGATGTTATTCAGTTGTTTGTGTTATCCGGTATTCTGGTTTGTGCTCTGTATTGCTCCGGGATTGCTATATCTTTGGTTGTTGATGTGTGGAATGTGTTCTAGACGTTGATGTGTGTCCTTAGTTAGCTTGGTTCATGATCTAGATATCCACAAGTGAATATTTCACGTTGATAGTCACTTATGTTGATGTTCTTGAGCTCCAATAGAGAGATTATGATGATTCTGATGATCCGAGTTGTTGCAGTTGTTGTGATGCAACTCACATTACTTGTGAATTTCTTTTCATCATGTTCTATGCATATTGGTGGTCCGCATTGATTATTGTGTGCGTTATTGAAGATTTTACTTGTCTGGTGATGTTCTTCGTGTTATACGATATTATTGGTGGTCATAGCATATTGCGGATGATTGAGGCATAATTGTTAGAGGTGTTGTGTATTTGCGGTATTGATTTGAGTCCTGACTATTTCTTAGTTGACATTGTTTTGTTCTGCATGTATTTTTGTAGCATGTGAGGATATTATTTTGTAATTGGTATTGAGGGTTTAGCCGATCTTGGAATATAGGTTGAAGGGTTTGTATAAATATATGTAATAATCTTGTAAGATGTATGTCTACGAGTGTCTACATTGTATATGTGAGTGAATGATTGTTTTAGATGTGTGAACAAGTGATTTGATCTTTCGGAAGTGTGGAGAAGAGAAGTATTGCAGAGGAGACTGTGTGCTTAACTGGAAATGTACTCAAGAATATGGAGATACTATTTTCATAGTTCATATGATCTGGATTGTAGTCCGAATGTTTTTTAAGTCAGTGAGACTTCCTATAAGGCAACGAGTCTTCCATTAAAGTTGTAGCCTTTCTGGGTTTCTTATTTTGAGCAGTGAGCACTAGGTAGTGTGCCTAAATGCATGTGCATTCCCATTGTAATATTCACATTACTCCTAATAGGGTATTATCTCATTGTGGGTAGGATCCCACCATGTTTTTTTCCTTAACCGGGTTTTCCACGTCAAAATTCTTGGTATTATTGTTGGCCATTTAGTGGAATTGATGTGTTGCATTCATGTTTTTTCATTAATGCCAACACTAGTTGTTTGGATGCTTTATCGACACCCTTCCGGTACCGGTAGGTTGAGTGGTTTTTGGTTGATTTGGATCTTGCATGATCCAGTAGGCTCCGATATGATTTGGTTATCGAATTGGCTTATTCATGATACTCATGCTCATATTCAGTAACATGGTTTTGGTCTAGTGATCGGATGCTATCCTGTTTGCTTAGAAGCTTGGCTTCTGGTTCTAGCGAGGGTTTCACCAACAGAGCTTTTGATGAAGATATTTGATGAATTGCATAAGTGGTGTTGGTGCAACTTTTGGTGGAGTTTCAGGATGCTATTGGTGATCATGATCGAGACTTGGCAGATGGAGGTAGTTGTTGTAGCATGTGGACCTATACTGGGTCCCGATTGATTTAAGTTATGGATCGGCTTTAATGTAACGTGTGGATTGGACCTCCCGATGTATTTCTAGGATGTCTTATGTGTTGGATATTATTTGTTTTTTCTAAGGCCGACATGGTTTGTAATTATGTAATTGGTTTATTATCTGGTGGCCGACCTAACTGTTTATGGTTGAGGGTTTGTATATTTATATATATGTAAGATCTCATTGTAGATAATATATGGTTATGGGAAAGGAATGTAATGTACGAATAATGTAATATCATTCAGGCAGAGGATTTGGTCGATCATTGGAGATCAAATTAGGTTTATGTAAGAAGATTTAGTCCTTTGGTATTGAGCTTAACCAGAATTGTACTCAGGCATAGGAGATGTTATCTTTTGCAGTTCAACACTTCTCTGAATTATAGTCTGGATTTCTATGTAGTCAGTGAGGCTCCTTTTGTGATGAGCAGTGCACTCTAGGCTGTTGGCCTTCCTACAAGTGCATGCCTCTCAATTCTAATTCACATACTTACTCTAGAAGTATTATCCGACTGTGGGTAGGCTTCCCACAGTGGTTTTTCCCTTTACCGAGGTTTCCACGTATAAATCTTGGTGTCATGTGGATGGTATTTATTCTATGATTATTATTTATGCTTAATTGGTTTAACTGCTATTACGGTATTAATGTTTTGGGTTTCGGTATTAAATTTTTAATTGTTAATGGTTTCAATAATCTATGACAACTGATTTACCCCCCCCCCCCCCCCCTCACTTGTCTTCCGGTTATTTCAATTGTCTAACAATTGGTATTAGAGCATTGGACCTCACTGCAGAAAGCTTAACCGCTTGAGGAAGATCCTATGCTGACTAAAAGTTCAAGTTCATCCAGTTCTTCTAGAGCTATATTTCGGAGGGATATTCTGAGGCTTGATGGAACAAATTACATAGTATGGAAGATTCGGATGGAGACTCATCTGAGATGTCTTGGCAAGGATATTTGGGAGATCACATAGAATTGTGTCACACCTTATAAGCCAGCATCTGGCAATCCTCCTCTGGAAAACTTGAATAAGGATCTTGAGAATGATTGTAGAGAAAGAGAAGCCCTCTTGTGTGCACTTTTTGATCAGCAAATAAGAGGATTAACCGACAAATCATCTGGAAAGGTTATATGGGATAATTTGGAGACTCTTAATGAAGGTGAACCTACAATGAAGATTGCTCAAATTGATGGTTACTGGGTGAGATATGAAAACCTGAAGATGGAAGAAGATGAAAGGATTACTACATTCATGGAAAGGGTAAATGAGATTATTAAGAGAATTCAATGTTGTGGTGGAACTCTAAGCAAAGATGAAAATTTTTGTAAAGTTCTGAGAGCCTTACCACTGAATTATTAAATGAAGGCTACTACTATTAATTAGTTGAGAACAATGGCTAATGCATCTGTCAACAGAGATACTTTGGTTGGGAAACTATCTACTTTTGAGATTGAAGAATTTGGACCTTCTAGAGTTGTGAAGTTTGAACCTGCTTTTCATGCATCTAAATATGCAATCGGTAAGCAAGATTGGAAAGCTTTATATGCAAAGGAATTGGAAGATATGAAGAGAGAAGATGATGATTTTGAGCAACTTGAAGCACTATTTTCTAGAAGAGTACCTAAAGGACCAGTAGGAAGTAAGTATGCAGGAAAAGCACCTTTTAAATATTTTGCATGTAATAATATTGGTCATTTTGCATCTAGATGTCCTAAAAGGAATTCAAGATTTGAAGAAAGAGTTAGAATATCTTTTAAGCCTAACCCTGGATATCATAACAAGTATAAGTAGAAGAAAAACAGAGACAAATCATGCTACATAGCGGATGAGGAAGGCATTACTGATTCTGATGATGAACCAACAAAAGACTCTGCTAGTGGTTTTGACAATGGGAAGGAATGGATGTTACTGGCTATCAAGGAAGATGATTCAACACTAGAAGAGAATGTATCTAAAGAGAAAGCACTTGCTACTAAAATTAAAGACAAGGCTGAATGGATAATTGACAGCGGTTGTTCACATCATATGAGTGGAGATAAAGGGAAGTTCCTATCTTTGCAAGAATTTGATGGCGGTCTAGTTAGATTTGGAGATGACAAAGCATGTATGATCAAAGGAGAAGGAACTATATCATTGAATGGTAAGAACAATACTGACAATGTTTATTATGTTGAAGGTTTAAGGAATAATCTTTTGAGTGTAGGACAATTGGTGGATAAGGGATTTCAATTACAGTTCAAGGATGGAAAATGCAAAATCATTAATAGATCTAATTTGGAGATCGCAATCGGTACACAGACAAGAGGTAATATATTCCATTTGAACTTCGGTGAGAAGACATGTTTGATTACACTGATTGATGAGAGTTGGCTATGGCATAAAAGACCGTGTCATGTGAATTTTGATTGCATTGTAAATATCAGTTCAACAAAGGCAGTTAGGGATATACCTAATATTATGAAGCTCTATAATCTAGTATGTAAAGAATGTCAAATGGGTAAATAGGTCAGAACATCTTTTAGGAGTATACAAGATAAATCTAATGATGTTCTTGATCTTATTCATACTGATTTGTGTGGCCCTACTAGAGTTAAAAGTTTTCAAGGTGATAGATATTTCATGCTAATCATTGATGATTATTCTAGAATCATGTGGGTTACTTTTCTAAAGGAAAAATTTGAAGCATTTGAAAAGTTTAAAATATTTAAGGTTAAAAAGGAAACTAAGACAAGATTGAAGATTAAATGTTTGAGGTCAGATCATGGTGGAGAATTCACATCCGATGAGTTTAATAACTTTTGTGAGAAGCATAGTATAAGAAGACAATTTTCTGCTCCCTGGACACCTCAGCAGAACGGAGTTGTGGAAAGGAAGAACAAAACTATCTTGGAAGGTGCTAGAACAATGATGATGGATGCTAGTCTACCTCATATCTACTGGAGAGAAGCAGTGAGCACAACGGTTTACACATTCAATAGAGTACATATCAAAGGAGAAACCGGTAAGACACCTTATGAATTATGGTTTGGAAATATACCTACAGTTAGTTATTTAAGAATCTTTTGTAGTAAATGTTATATCAGGAGAGAGATAATATCATTGGAAAATTTGATCATAGATGCGATGAAGGCATATTTTTTGGTCATTCTAATGAAAGCAAAGCATATAGATGTTATAACAAGATATTACAGATAATTGTGGAGAGTGCTAATGTCAAAGTAGATGAGTTGAACATAAGTCAAATTAGAGTTTATAAGAAGGAACCATTAGTGGAAATGATTATATCTGAACCGGTAGCACCTTTACCGGAATAGAATGTTGAACCAGTTACTCCGGCAGTATCAAAAAACTCTGCAGTGACTGAAGATCAGGGAAGAGGAACAGAGAGTCAGAGGACTCCTAGGTATGTGAGATTGAATCATTCTGAAGATCATATTATTGGGGTTAAGAGCAATGGAGTGATGACAAGAAGAAGACTGGAAAATAATGAGATATGTTTAATTTAACAAGTTGAACCGGTATCAGTAATTGAGGCATGTAAAGATGAATATTGGTTGAAAGCTATGGAAGAAGAATTAGATTAGATTGAGAAAAACAATACATGGACTTTGGTTCCCCAGGATAAGAATAAAAATATTATTGGAACTAAATGGGCTTTTTAAGAATAAATTGAATGAGGATGGTCAAGTTATAAGGAATAAGGCTATATTGGTTTGTAAAGGATATTCTTAGAAGGATGGAATTGATTATGGAGAGAATTTTGCACTTGTAGCTAGGATTGAAGCTGTAAGATTATTTCTTGCCTATGCTACTTACAAAAACCACAAGGTTTATCAGATGGATGTTAAATGTGCATTTTTGAATGGGGATCTTGATGAGGAAGTCTATATTGAGCAACTTGATGGTTTTTCACTATCAAATGATACAAACATGGTTTGCAGGTTAAGGAAAGATTTAGATGGAGTGAAACACTAACCTAGAGATTGGTATAAAAGGTTGGATAAATGTCTTTTGAAGATTGGTTTTACTAAGGGTAGTGCCGACAGTAATTTATATTATAAGATAATTGATGATGATGTACTAATTATTGAAGTATTTGTTGATGACATTATTTTTGGAGGTGAAGATAAGTTATGCATAGAATTTTCTAAGACTATGGAGAAAGAATTTGAGATGTCAATGACAGGAGAGATGAAATTTTTCTTAGGTTTGCAGATTACTCAGACTAACAATGGTATTTTCATTTCTCAAACTAAATATGCTAAGGAATTGTTGAATAAATTTGGTATGGGAGATTCTAAACCGGTGAGTACTCCTATGGTAACAAGTGAGAAATTGACAAGAAAAGATGTTTCTGCACTGGTAAATCCTACAAGATACAAATATATGATTGGAGGACTGCTTTATTTGACTCAGACTAGGCCTGACATTATGAATGTTGTTTGTATTCTTTCAAGATTTCAGAGTGATCCTAGAGAAAATCATGAGAGTGCGGTGAAAAGGATTTTCAGATACTTGCAAGGTACATAAGAATATCGTTTGTGGTACCCTAAGGATGATAACTTTACTTTATGTGGATATACAGATGTTGATTGGGTTGGAGATGTTAATGATCAAAAAAGTATTTCCGATGGAGCTTTCGTTCTTGGAAAGAAGTTGGTTTCATGGATCAGCAAGAAATAGTCATGTACTTCTTTATCTACTATTGAAGCTGAGTGTGTTGTTGCTGCTACTAACTGTACACAAGTTTTATGGATGAAGGAAATGTTGAAGGATACAAAGGTAGATTGTGATGCATTGGTAGTAAAAAATCTGGTATTTCATTCTAAGACAAAGCACATTTCTATCAAGTACAACTTTTTGAAGGAAAAGGTGGAAGTAAATGAAGTTAGATTGGTTTATGTGAACACTAAAGAGCAGATTGCAGATATATTCACTAAACCTGTGCCCAAGGAATCATTTAAGTACCTAAGAGACAGATTGGGAGTTTCTGCCCTTCTGGTAGAGACTTGATTGATGTGGTTTGGCATCAGTCCAGTATGAATTATCAGAGATACTATTCATTCTAGCACTGATGTGGGGATGCTACTACTCAGGGGGAGTAGTCAACTTTGTGATTCAGTGGTTTATGTTTTTACTTTGATATTTTTGTCAGATTTATGGCATTGATGTCAAAGGGGGAGTGATATTGATGTGAAAAAGGAAGTGAAAAAGAAAAAGAAAGGGGGAGAGATATTAATAAGAAAAGGAGAGAGATATTGATAGGGAGAAATTCAGATCTTTACAAAGATATTATTCATAGGGGGAGTTTGGTCTCTATTTCATAATTTCATTGATATATCTTTGAGCGAGAGATTGTTGGTTTTCTTCCATTGGGGGAGACTTGTTTGGCATTTCTTGGTACTTAGACGTTAGTCTTGCCACCAATTCCAAAGGGGGAGATTGTTGGCAATTTGCAGGACTTGATTATGTGTTGCATTGATGTTTTGTCATTGCTGCCAACACTAACTCTTTGGATGCTTTATCGACACCCTTCTGGTCCTGGTAGGTTGAGTGGTTTCTAATTGATTTGGATCTGACATGATCCAATAGGCTCTAGTATGATTTGGTTATGGAATTGGCTTATTCATGATACTCATGCTCATAGTCAGTAAGTTGGTTTTGGTCTGGTGATCAGAGGCTATCCTGTTTGCTTAGAAGCTTGGCTTCTAGTTCCAGCGAGGGTTTCACCGACAAAGCTTTTGATGAAGATCTTTGATGAATTGCATAAGTGGTTTTGGTGCAGCTTCTAGTGGAGTTTCAAGATGCTATTGGTGATCATGCTCGAGACTTGGTGGATGGAGATCATTGTTGTAGCATGTGGACCTATATTGGGTCTCGATTGCTCTAGGTTATGGACCGACTTTAATTTAACATGTGGATTGGACCTGCCGATGTGTTTCCAGGATGTCATATGTGTTGGATATTATTTGTTTGGTCAAAGGCCGACATGGTTTGTAATTATGTAATTGGTTTATTATCTGGTGGCTGACCTAATTGTTTATGGTCGAGGGTTTTTATATATAGATGTAAGATCTCATTGTAGATAATATATGGCTATGGGAAAGGAATGTAATGTGCAAATAATGTAATATCATTCAGGTAGAGGATTTGGTCAATCATTAGAGATAGAATTGGGTTTATGTAAGAGGATTTAGTCCTCCGGTATTGAGCTTAACTAGAACTGTACTCAGGCATAGGAGATGATATCTTATGGAGTTCAACACTCCTCCGAATTGTAGTCTGGATTTCTAAGTAGTCGGTGAGGCTCCTTTTGTGATGATCAGTGGACTCTAGGTTGTTAGCCTTTCTGCAAGTGTAGGCCCCTCAATTGTAATTCACATACTTACTACAAAAGTATTATTTGACTATGGGTACGCTTCCCACCATATTTTTTTCCTTTATCAGGTTTTCCACATATAAATCTTGGTGTCATGTGAATTATATTTATTCTGTGATTATTGGTTATGCTTAATTGGTTTAACTACTATTTTGGTATTAAAGTTTTGGGTTCCAGTATTAAAGTTTTAATTGCTAATGGGATTAACCGACAAGTCATCTCGAAAGGCTATATGGGATAAGCTGGAGACTCTTAATGAAGGTGACCCTACAGTGAAGATTGCTAAAATTGATGGTTACCAGGTGAGATATGAAAACCCGAAGATGGAAGAAGATGAAAGGATTACTACATTCATGGAAAGGGTAAAGGAGATTATTATGGAAATTCAATGTTGCAGTGGAATTCTGAGCGAAGATGAAATTGTTTCTAAAGTTCTGAGAGCCCTACCACCGGCTTACAAAATGAAGGCTACTACTATTAATGAGTTGAAAACAATGGCTAATACATCTGTCAATGGAGATACTTTAGTTGGGAAACTATCTTCTTTTGAACTTGAAGAATTTGGACCTTCTCAAGCTGTGAAATTTGAACCTACTTTTCATGCATCTAAATTTACAACCAGTAAGCAAGATTGGAAAGCTTTATATGCAAAGGAATTGGAAGATATGAATGTTTGCATTACAATAAGAAAGATTGTTGGCATTTCAACATTAGGAGATTGTTGATATTCAGTAAGGATATTGAGAAGGTTGTTGAAGATCATTGATATAACTCAAGAAGGATGATAACTATCTTTATAACATTATTTTGTCATTGATGTCAAGAAATTGATTATCCGATTTAGTATGATGTTGCCATATCTTGAGAAGATTGATTAGAATAGAATTAAGATGTCGGTGAAAGACACAGAAAGAATGTGATGATTAAAGGGAGAATTAAGTTATTCAATGGGCAACTATTATCGAGTTAGACAATGATGAGATCATGATGCTTAGATTGTTTTGATATTCTACATATGTTGTTGATTGTAAGGTTAATACTATACTATGTCACCGAGCAAAGAACCTAGTCGGTAAACCCTAAGGTTATCGATATTGGTTAATGAAGGCGGAATGTCTACCGAGTAAAGTTTAGTATTTACCAAGTTGCAACCAAGTTATGACAGTGCGCATGGGATGGATAAAAACATTATTTAATGAAGGACAATGATTAGCTGGAAATGTATAAATGATTGGTATGTCATGCATGAAGTTTGTTAAGGATCTATGGCAAAGTAAAATTGGCAGGAAGATCTACAACACAGATTGAACCGCAATAACCTTGTGCAAGTTCCAAGAAGGGAATGCAAGTCCCAAGGTAAGGTAAAACATTTTCAGATCGAAAGGATACATTGAACCTAATCAAGTTTGAAGATCTGATGGCTAAGATTGATCATGGGAAATGTGATCAAGGAGATTAAGTGGTTAACAATTGTTTATAAATGAGGAATTGTTGATAAACAATGTATGCGGGCAAGTGTATGCACAGGGATGCTACATAGTGATTACTGAGCACATAAGCTTGAAGACCTGTTTCAATAACAAAGTAGAGAGCCTAGCAGAGGGACAAGATAAGTCCTATGACTAGATTGTTTTGAGCAAATAAGAATCTGCTTTAGCATTTTAGATGTGAAGTTGCAAATAGATTTTATTACTGTTATTTTGTAAGTGATAGAAAATCTCTTAACCTAGTGGACTTAACAGTCTTATATGTAAACCATCTAGAAAGGTAACATTCTAAATGAGTGTTTGAAATCCTTTGACAAGGTCACTTCTAACAAAGTGAAGATCCTAATAGATCTGAGGGAAATCCCTTAATTGGGTCACATCTAGCAATGTGTTTGTAATCTTTAACAGGATTTGCTTTTAACCGAGCATATTCTAGAAGAGTATATTTCTTAGTGGGTCTGAAATCCCACAGTGGTTTTTCCCTATTTGGGTTTCCACATTAAATCTGGTGTTATGAGTGTTATGATGATTATATGCTTATGAGTTTGCATGTTTAGCAGTTTTGGTTATATTGTTGAAGTATAAGTTACGGAGGTTGAATCTATTGTTTTTATGGAAGATTAAGTTTGTATGATTCACCCCCCACTCTCATCTTGTTAGCTATTGGCATCTGTACTTACATTAAGTATTAGAACTATCACTTGGTATCAGAGCTTTAGACTCCAAAAGAAAAAGTTTAAAGGTACTTGAGGGAAAGATCCGAAGATGTATAAAAGGGATGCACTAAAGCTGAACAAGTCAAGTTTCTCCACATGACAGAAAAGAATGAAGCTGCATTTATCAAGAATTGGAGAATATGCAACATATTATTTGGAGAATGATTATATTGCACTGAGAACCAACCCTATGACCTTGGAAGAGATAAAGGCAAAGAAAGAACATATTCAAGCTATGATTGAAATTACATCAGCATTGACTGACTCAGAGTTTAATGATCTAGAAGGCTGTAATGATGCAAAAGAAATGTGGACTAAGCTCATATCTATGTATGGAGGTGATGAACATGTTCAAAGGGCAAAAGTAGATAGTCTAAGAGGACAACTTGAATCCATGAGGATGAATGAAGGTGAGAACATAACCCAATACAGTACAAGACTAAAGGAGATTGTCAATCAAATTAAAGGAGTAGGTGGAACTATTGAAGAAAAGGATATAACAAGTAAGTTGTTGAGAACCCTTCTACTAGCTTATGCTATTTGAGTCTCTGCAATCAATGAATTGAGGTATGTACCTAACATGCCAGTTTCTTTGGATGCTACTATTGGTAAGCTACATGCATTTGAGTTAAGTAATTTTGATAATAGTGGGTCTTTGGTAAATAAAGTTGAATGTGCATTCAGTTCTTTTCATATTAGTGAATCTGATGATTACAATGATAGAATGAGTAAGTACTCTGAAGGAGATCACAGTGGAGCAAGTGAAAGATTTCGCAAGAACATGGAAAAAGTACACAAACTATATGAGGAAATCAAGAAGCAAGAAGAATTTGAAGCATTATTAGCCATAAGGTTACTGTGAGGAAAAGGTAAGTATAAAGGAAAGCTACCTTTAAAATGTTTCAATTGTGATAAGATAGGACATATGGCTTCTAACTGCCTTGACAAAGAATCTAGTGAAAAGAGAGAATATCGAGATAACAGGCAGAAAGACAACCAATACAGAGGACACCGAGACTTCAAAAGGAGAGATAGAAAGACATGTCTAGTAGCAGATGAGGAATCCAACGATGATGAATCTGATGAAAGTGATATCGAGGAAGTGGTTTATGTGGCTATTAAAGATGGATCTGATGAAGAAAGGTATGAAGAAAAATTTCTAATATCTCACATAAATAAAAATGATTCTTGGATCATAGATAGTGGATGCTCACATCATATGACAAGTGATAAACACAAGTTTGTTAAATTAGAAGACTATGATGGAGGCTATGTAAGATTTGGTAATGATGCACCATGTCCGGTGAAAGGTAAAGGATCTATAACACTTCTTGACAATGCTAAATGTGATGATGTATACTGGGTTGAAGGTTTGAAATACAATTTGTTGAGTGTAGTATAGCTAAACAATACAGGATACTGAATAGAATTTTTGAAAGGAATTGTCAAAGTTCATGACAAGCATGGAAAGTTAGCTGCTACCGGGACACAAAAAAAAGGTAATACATTTCATCTTGACTCAACTCGGAACAAGTGTCTTTATGCAAAGATAGATGATACCTGGTTATGGAATAAAAGGTTTTGTCATGTAATTTTGATAATCTGATCAAAATAAGTAAGAAGCACCGAGTAAGAGGTCTACCAAGTCTAGAAAAACCTAAGAATGCTATGTGTCGAGGATGCCAGATGGGTAAGATGACAAGATCAAGCTTTACAAGTAAGTCCTACACTTATAAAGGAATTTTAGATCTAGTACACACTGATCTTTGTGGTCCTATGAAAGTTCAAAGTTATTATGGTGATAAATATTTCATATTATTTGTGGATGATTACTCAAGAATGATGTCAGTCATGTTTTTAAAAGAGAAATCAGAAGCTTTTTAAATGTTCAAATGGTACAAGGAAAGAGTTGAAAATGAAATAGGAAGACAACTAAAATGTCTTAGATCTGATAGAGGAGGAGAATTCACTTCTGATGAATTTAACTTATACTACAATGATCATGGTATAAAGAGGCAATTATCTACACTGAGAACACCTCAGCAAAATGGGATAGCCAAGAGAAGAAACAGATCAATTATGGATTGTGCAAGAACCTTGATGATAGAAAAGAGGGTACCTCAAACATTTTGGAGAGAAGCAATCAGCACTATAGTTTACACCCTAAACCAAGTTCAACTGAAGAAAGGAACTATGAAGACACCTTATGAGATCTGGTATGACAAGAAACCTAATGTAAGTTACTTTAAAATCTTTGGAAGTAGATGCTATGTTCACAAAGATGACAAAAATGGAAAATTTGATCATAAAAGTGAAGAAGGAACATTTCTTGGTTATTCTTCTAGAAGTAAAGCATTTAAATGTCTGATCAAATCATCTAACAAAATAGTGGAAAGTGCAAATGTGAAAATTGATGAATTTTCAGAAAGAAATGATGAAGGAAATTCCAAAGAACCAGAATATTATGAAGAATTTGTTTATGTTCAATCGAGAAGTGCTACCGAGAAAGCTGTTAAAGAAAATGAAGATAATGTCATGTTACCGAGTGATGAAGAAGATCATACAGAACCTACCAAGCTTATATTAGCCAAATATGTCAGAAGACATCATGCATCAAGTTAGATTATAGGAGATAAGGATGATCCAGTGATGACAAGGAACAAATTGAGATAGAACACATGTCTAATATCTAAATTTGAACCAAGAATAGTGAAAGAGGCATTTAACAATGAAGATTGGGTAAATGCTATGATAGAAGAGATTGATCAAATCAAGAAGAATGACACATGGACACTAATCCCAAGACCAAAGGACAAAATGTAATTGGTACTAAGTGGATTTTCAGAAACAAGCTAAATGAGAAAGGTGAAGTCATTCGCAACAAAGAAAGACTAGTTTGCAAAGGTTATGCTCAAGAAGAAGGAATAGATTATGGTGAGACTTTTGCACCTATGGCTAGACTTGAGGGAGTAAGAACATTGTTGGCATATGCTGCTTTCAAAAATTTCAAGGTATATCAAATAGATGTCAAATCTACATTTTTGAATGGTATACTAGAAGAAGAAGTTTACGTTGAACAACCTGCAGGATTTGTTGAAGACAAGAGTAAAGATCAGGTATGCAAACTGAACAAAGCTTTATATGGTCTGAAATAAGCACCTAGAGCATGGTATGAAAGATTGCATTCTTACTTAATCAAGATTGGTTTTATAAGGACAAGTGAAAATAGAAACATGTACATGAAGAAAGATGAGGACAATGGAATAGTGATCTCAGCCATATTTGTTGATGACATTATATTTTGTGGTAATGACTCCTTATGCAAGAATTTTGGAAATGAAATGTGCAAAGAATTTGAGATGTCACTAATCGGTGAGATAAAGTATTTTATAGGTTTACAGATATTGCAAATGAAAGATGAGATTTTCATTACTCAATCCAAGTACATAAAGGAAATCTTGAAGAAATTTGGAATGGAGGATTCTAAACCAGTAAGTACTCCTATGACTACAAACTGTAAATTATCAAAGAATGATGAATCTGCATCTATTGATGAGACACTTTACCGATCTATGATTGGAAAATTGCAATATGTTGTGCATAGTAGACCGGATATAGCACATGCAGTAGGTATTGTAGCAAGATTCTCTGCAGATCCCAAGGAGACACATATGACAGCAATCAAGAGATTTTTCAGATACCTAAGAGGCACTAAAGATTATGGCTTAGTATATGAAAAGATGAATAATTTTGATTTAACAGTTTATGTTGATGCTGATTGGGCAGGAAACATAGATGACAAGAAAAGCACAAGTGGTGGATATTTCTTTTGAGGAGAAAGACTAGTAATTTGGCTTAGCAAGAAACAAGGATGTATCTCACAGTCAACAACAAAAGCTGAATATGTTGCTGCAACATTGAATTGTACCAATATAGCATGGATCAAACAACTGTTGGAAGGTATAAATGAGAAAGTTACCGAGCTAGTAACTATATTCTGTGATAATACTAGTGCCATTAACATTTCAAAGAATCTAGTGATGCACTCTAAGACAAAGCATATATCTATAAAGTATCATTATCTTAGAGAAGAAGTTCAAGAGAAGAAAGTTGTACTGGAATATATCAGTTCAAATGAGCAATTAGTAGATATCTTCACAAAACCACTGCCAAGGGACACTTTTGAGTATCTCAGAAGCAAGTTAGGGGTCCTACCCCTATCTTCTACTTACTGACTGAGTTTGGTGAAAGCATCAATTCAATGAATCTATAGAATATTATGTGTGGATTGATGCTGATTTACACACTTTAGGAGGTCACCTAAAGGTGTGCAAGAAATTGTGAATAGAGACAAGTTACTCTGACCGAGACTGAGATGTTTCACAGCAAGGCAAATCACTTCACAGAGGAAGAAATCATGATTTAGTTCTTTTACTTTTTGGCATTGTTGTCAAAGGGAGAGAAGACTAAATGGTTGAAAGGCTAAATGGTTGACTGAATGAAAGCCTTGAATGATGGAAATAACAGAAGACTAATGACAGGGGGAGTAGATTGCAAAAGAAATGGAGAAGACTAAATGCAAGTCAACAACTCAGAAGCCTAATGAAAAGGAAGAAGACTTAAGAAGATTTTAATAGATCAAGGATAACAGGAGAAGTCTAACAACAATCCAAATCTGAATCAATTTGAATATCTTGTTGGTATTACCATTTAATTATTGGTTTTTCCATCAATGCCAAAGGGGGAGATTGTTGGCATTTCAACATTAGGAGATTGTTGATATTCAGTAAGGATATTGAGAAGGTTGTTGAAGATCATTGATATAACTGAAGAAGGATGATAACTATCTTTATAACATTATTTTTTCATTGATGTCAAGAAATTGATTATCCGATTCAGTATGATGTTGCCATAGCTTGATAAGATTGATTAGAAGAGAATTAAGATGTCGGTAAAAGACACAAAAAGAATGTGATGATTAAAGGGAGAAATAAGTTATTCAATGGGCAACTATTACCGAGTTAGACAATGACGAGATCATTATGTTTAGATTGTTTTGATATTCTACATATGCTGTTGATTGTAAGGTTAATACTATACTATGTCACCGAGCAAAGAACCTAGCCGGTAAACCCTAAGGTTATCGATATCGGTTAATGAAGGCGGAATGTCTACCGAGTAAAGTTTAGTATGTATTGAGTTGCAACCGAGTTATGATAGTGCGCATGGGATGGATAAAAGCATTATTTAATGAAGGACAATGATTAGCTGGAAATGTATAAATGATTGGTATGTTGTGCATGAAGTTTTTAAAGGATCTATGGCAAAGGAAAATCGGTAGGAAGATCTACAGCGCAGATTGAACTACAATAACCTTGTGCAAGTTCCAAGAAGGGAATGCAAGTCCCAAGGTAAGGTAAAACATTTTTAGATCGGAAGGATACATTGAACCTAGTCAAGTTTGAAGATCTGATGGCTAAGATTGATCATGGGACATGTGATCAAGGAGATTAAGCAGTTAGCAATTATTTATAAATGAGGAATTGTTGATAAACAATGTATGTGGGCAAGTGTATGCATAGGGATGCTACATAGTGATTACCGAGCACAGAATCTTGAAGACCCGTTTGAATAATAGAGTAGAGAGCCTAGCAGAGGGACAAGATAAGTCCTATGACGAGATTGTTTTCAACAAATAAGAATCTGCTTTAGCATTTTAGATGTGAAGTTGCAGATAGATTTTATTACTGTTATTTTGTAAGTGACAGAAAATCTCTGAACCGAGTGGACTTAACAGTCTTATATGTAAACCCTCTAGCAAGGTAACATTCTAAATGAGTGTTTGAAATCCTTTGACAAGGTCACTTCTAACAAAGTGAAGATCCTAATAGATCTGAGGGAAATCCCTTAACCGGGTCACATCTAGCAATGTGTTTGTAATCTTTAACAGGATTTGCTTTTAACCGAGCATACTCTAGAAGAGTATATTTCTTAGTGGGTCTAAAATCCCATAGTGGTTTTTCCCTATTTGGGTTTCCACATTAAATCTGGTGTTATGAGTGTTATGATGATTATATGCTTATGAGTTTGCATGTTTAGCAGTTTTGGTTATATTGTTGAATTATAAGGTACCGAGGTTGAATCTATTGTTTTTATAGAAGATTAAGTTTGTATGATTCACCCCCCCCTCTCATCTTGTTAGCTATTGGCATTTGTACTTACATTAAGTATCATAACTATCAATGAAGTGATAAGATGATGAGTTTGAGCAACTTGAAGCACTATATGCTAGAAGAGTACCTAAAGGACTAGTAGGAAGTAATTATGAAGGAAAAACACCTTTTAAATGTTTTACATGTAATAATATTGGTCATTTTGAATCTAGATGTCTTGAAAGGAATTCAAGATTTGAAGAAAGAGTTAGAAGATCTTTTAAGCCTAACCTTGGATATCAGAACAAGTATAAGTACAAGAAAAAAAGAGACAAATCATGCTACATATCGGATAAGGAAGGCATTACTGATTTTGATGATGAACCGACATAAGACTTTGCTAGTGGTTCCGACAATGGGAAGGAATGGGTGTTACTGGCTATCAAGGAAGATGATTTGGCATTGGAAGAGAATGTACCTGAAGAGAAGGCACTTGCTGCTAAAATTGAAGACAAGGATGAATGGGTAATTCACAACGGTTGTTCACATCATATGACTGGAGATAAAGGAAAGTTTCTATCTTTGCAAGAATTTGATGGCAGTTTGGTTAGATTTGGAGATGACAAAGCATGTATGATCAAAGGAAAAGGAACTATATCATTGAATGGTAAGAACAATACTGATAATGTTTATTATATTGATGATTTAAGGCACAATATTTTGAGCTTAGGATATTTGGTGGATAAGGGATTTCAATTACATTTCAAGGATGGAAAATACAAAATCATTAATAGATCTGGTTTGGAGATTGCAACTGGTACATAGAAAAAAGGTAATATATTTCATTTGAACTCTAGTGAGAAGACATATTTGATGACATAGATTGATGAGAGTTGGCTATGGCATAAATGATTGTGTCATGTGAATTTTGATTGCATTGTAAAGATTGGTTCAACTAAGGCAGTTATAGATATACATAAGATTATGAAGCCCTATAATCCGGTATGTAAAGAGTGTCAAATGCGTAAATAGGTCAGAACCTCTGTTAGGAGTATTCAAGATAAATCTAATGATGTTCTTGATCTTATTCATACTAATTTGTGTGGCCCTTCTAGAGTTAAAATTTTTCAAGGTGATAGATATTTCATGTTAATCATTGATGATTATTCTAGAATGATGTGGGTTACTTTTCTAAAGGAAAAATCTGAAGCATTTGAAAAGTTTAAAATCTTCAAGGTTAAAGTGGAAACTGATATAGGATCGAAGATTAAATGTTTGAGTTCAGATCATGATGGACAATTCACATCCGGTGAGTTTAATAACTTTTGTGAGAAGCATGGTATAAGAAGACAAGTTTCTTCTCCCTAGACACCTCAGCAGAATGGAGTTATGGAAAGGAAGAACATAACTATCTTGGATGCTGCTAGAACAATGTTGATGGTAGCTAGTCTACCTCATATCTACTAGAGAGAAGAAGTGAGCATAGAAGTTTATACATTCAACAGAGTACATATCAAAGGAGAAACTGGTAAGATACCTTATGAATTATGGTTTGGCAATAAACCTACAGTTAAGTATTTCAGAATCTTTGGTAGTAAATGTTATATCAGGAGAGATGATATCACTGGAAAATTTGATCCTAGATGTGATGAAGGCATATTTCTTGGTTATTCTAATGAAAACAAAGGATATAGATGTTATAACAAGAGATTGCATAGAATTATGGAGAGTGCTAATGTCAAAGTAGATGAGATGAACAAAAGTCAAATCAGAGTTTATGAGAAGGAACTGGTAGTGGAAATGATTATATCTGAACCAGTAGCACTTTTACTGGAACAAAATGTTGAACCAATTACTCCAGTAGTATCAAAAAAATTTATAGTGACTGAAGATTAGGGAAGAGGAACATAAAATTAGAAGACTCCTAGGTATGTGAGATTGAATCATTCAGAAGATCGGATTATTGGGGATAAGAGAAATGGAGTGATGACAAGAAGAAGACTAGCAACTAATGAGATATGTTTAATTTCACAAGTTGAACCGGTATCAGTAATTGAGGCATGTAAAGATGAATATTGGTTGAAATAAATGGAAGAAGAATTAGATCAGATTGAGAAAAACAATACACGAACTTTGGTTCCTCGGCCTGAAAATAAAAATGTTATTGGAACTAAATGGTTTTTTAGGAATAAATTGAATTATTTTTTGATGACATTATTTTTGGAGGTGAAAATAAGTTATGCATAGAATGTTCTAAGAATATGGAGAAAGAATTTGAGATGTCTATGATTGGAGAGATGAAATTTTTCTTAGGTTTGCAGATTACTCAAACTGACAAAGGTATTTTCATCTATCAAACTAAATATGCTAAGGAATTGTTGAAGAAATTTGGTATGGGAGATTCTAAACCGGTAAGTACTCCTATGATTACAAGTGAGAAATTGACAGTTGAAAAGATGTTTCTGCACTGGTAAATCCTACAAGATACAAATCTATGATTGGAGGTGTACTTTATTTGACTTAGACTAGGCCTGGCATTATGAATGTTGTTTGTATTGTTTCAAGATTTGAGAGTGATCCTAGAGAAAATCATGAGAGTGCGGTGAAAAGGATTTTTAGACACTTGCAAGGTACATCAGAATATGGTTTGTGGTACCCTAAGGATGATAACTTTACTTTATATGCATATACAGATGTTGATTGGGCTAGAGATGTTGATGACTGGAAAAGTACTTCTGGTAGAGCTTTCTTTCTTGGAAAGAAGTTGGTTTCATGGATCAACAAGAAATAGTCATGTACTTCTTTATCTACTCCTGAAGCTAAGTATGTTGTTGTTGCTACTAACTATACACAAGTTTTATGGATGAAGCAAATGTTGAAGGATATAAAGGTGGATTGTGATGCACCGGTAGTTATTCAGTACAATAACTCTGCTACTATTGATATATCAAAAAATATGGTATTTCATTCTAAGACAAATCACATTTCTATCAAGTACAACTTTTTGAAGGAAAAGGTAGAAGCAAATGAAGTTAGATTGGTTTATGTGAACACTAAAGAGCAGATTGTCACTAAACCTTTTCCCAAGGAATCATTTGAGTACCTGAGAGACAGATTGGGAATTTTTGCCCCTCTAGTAGAGACTTGATTGATGTGGTTTGGCATCAGTCTAGTATGCATTATCAGAGATACTATTCATTCTGGCATTGATGTGGGGATGCTACTGCTCAAGGGGAGTAGTCAACTTTGTGATTCAGTGGTTTATGTTTTTTCTTTGATATTTTTGTCAGATTTATGGCATTGATGTCAAAGGGGGAGTGATATTGGTGTGAAAAAGGAAGTGAAAAAGAAAAAGAAAGGGGGAGAGATATTAATAAGAAAAGGAGAGAGATATTGATAGGGATAAACTCATATCTTTATAGAGATATTATTCATAGGAGGAGTTTGGTCTCTATTTAAGAATTTCATTGCTATATCTTTGAGTGAGAGATTGTTGGTTCTCTTCCATTGGGGGAGACTTGTTTGGCATTTCTTGGTACTTAGATGTTTTTCACATCTAGTGTTGTTATCAATGCCAAAGGGGGAGATTGTTGGCCATTTGGTGGAATTAATTATGTGTTGCATTGATTTTTTGTCATTGATGCCAAAACTAGTTGTTTGGATTCTTTACTGGCACCCTTCTGGTCCCGATAGGTTGAGTGGTTTCTAGTTGATTTGGATCCGACATGATCCATTAGACTCTGATATGATTTGGTTATGGAATTGGCTTATTCATGATACTCATGCTCATATTCAGTAAGTTGGTTTTGGTTTGGCGATTGGATGCTATCCTTTTTACTTAGAAGCTTATCTTCTAGTTCCAACGAGAGTTTCACCGACAGAGCTTTTGATGAAGATCTTTGATGAACTGCATAAGTGGTGTTGGTGCAGCTTCTGGTGGAGTTTCAGGATGCTATTGGTTATCATGTTTGAGACTTGGTGGATGTAGATCATTGTTATAGCATGTGGACCTATACTGGATCTCGATTGATCTAGGTTATGGATGAGCTTTAATGTAACATGTGGATTGGATCTCTCGACGTGTTTCCGGGATGTCTTATGTATTGGATATTATTTTTTTGGTCTAAGACTGACATGGTTTGTAATTACATAATTGGTTTATTATCTCATGGCCGACCTAATTGTTTATGGTCGAGGGTTTGTATATATAGATGTAAGATCTCATTGTAGATAATATATGGTTATGGGAGAGGAATATAATGTGCAAATAAAATGTAATATCATTTAGGTAGAGGATTTGGTTGATCGTTAGAGATAAAATTGGGTTTATGTAAGAGGATCTAGTCCTCTGGTATTGAGCTTAACCAAAACTGTACTCGGGCATAGGAGATGTTATCTTTTGCAGTTCAACACTTCTCCGGATTGTAGTCTGGATTTCTATGTAGTCAGTGAGGCTCCTTTTTTGATGAGCAGTGCGCTCTAGGTTTTTTGCCTTCCTGCAAGTGCAAGCCCCTCAATTGTAATTCACATACTTACTAAAAAAGTATTATCTAACTGTGCGTAGGCTTGCCATCGTGGTTTTTCACTTTACCAGGTTTTCCATGTATAAATCTTGGTGTCATGTGGATGGTTTTTATTCTATGACTATTTTTTATGCTTAACTGGTTTAACTGCTATTTCGGTATTAATGTTTTGGGTTCCAGTATTAAAGTTTTAATTTCTAATGGTTTCGGTAATCTGTGACAACTGATTCAACCCCTCCTCTTAGTTGTCTTATGATTATTTGAATTGTCTAACAATTATGTGTGTTATTGATGTGGTGTTGTTTTATGATTTAATTGTTAATCATCAGATATGTTTTGTGGTTTAAGTTGTTGAAGTTCTGGTGCAAACTAATTCACCCCCCCCCCCCACTTCTTAGTTTGTTGCATTGTTGCCAACACCACAAGCTTCCAAAATAACTATGTTATAGTTTATCCATTTGATGTCCTAGACGAGTCTTTTAAAGTTGTCATGTGTAACAAAGATGACCTCTAAAGCATTAGTAATATTTAATATATATGTATCCATGATAAAATATATCCACCAATGATATACCTATCCACTAATTAACCTTATACCACCTAAGATAGAAAGACACTCTTATTTTCCTTATCAATCCAATGCATAAAATAAAGTGTCAATATTGACAATAATATACCCACTAACAATTTTTTTACTTTGAATATCAAAACAATTTTTTCTTAAACCTCTCCTACTAAAATTTCAAATACCATGTATCTATGCTTAAAATCAACCTTTGAAGAAAAAATTCTAAAAATGGAAGTGTGTATTTATTTGCATTCCTCTTTTCACCATTTACAAGATGCATTGAAAGAAATTGTCATCAAAATGTATTTATATATTCCTTGTAAGAACTATCCTCCTCTCTCAACAACTCTTTAAATGTTTTTTGTTCTCTTTCTATTAAAGCCATCATGAGGATATGTCCTCAAGCATAATGACTTAGCAATTTATTTTTCTCACCTAGCCACTAGACATAAGGAAAAGTGTAGAGGAAAATAACAACAAAAATATGTATGAAAATTAAAATGGTGAAAAAGAGGTATTGAAATGATTTAATGGGCAAAAAAGGGGGAAAAGTGTGAGAGATGAAAATAACATAGATAATACTGAGTGAATTTTTTTAGTTGTAATAAGGCTCACAACCATATAAGATAAAACAATATTGTCTCTTAGATTGATGAAATTTTCAAGGCTCAAACCTAGAATAAAATGGTACCTCTTATATAGTGTATAAATTAAATGTTGCCTCATACATAGTGTATAAAAGAAACTATGATCGATAACATGCATGCTCCTCCATCGCTTAAAGCCTTTAATTGTGATAAGTATTTCTCTAAATTGTTCAATCAGTTTACCATGATCTCTAAATGTCATTTTACTCCTTGTATACTCTACCATGACACCAACATATTCTTCCAACTTGAACAACCTCGACATAAACATTTTTATATTCTTTCCTTACCCACTATTGCTTGATCTTTAGGAATGAATCTACACTAAACAATGTTATTCCACACAACAATAGAATTATGCATAGTAAATTCCACACAAATCACATTACACAAGATCGTTTATGGAATGAATCTACACTAAACAATGTTATTCCACACAAAAATAGAATTATGCATAGTAAATTCCACACAAATCACATTACACAAGATCGTTTATATGCTTTGATACCAAAATGACAAGTAAAAAGAAGAATTCTCAATATAAATAATTTGATATAGAAAAGCATTAATGAGGGATACAATGAGGAAGTTCTATAACTTTAATAACTACTTCATAAATAGTGGGTAGTTAATGATGAAACTGTTAGCATATGATGAACCAGTATGATGACAATGTATGTTGTCATTAATGTCAATAAGTGTAGGTGAACCGGTATGAATATTGGAAGAAGTTGTTATTGATATTCAAGTAGGAGAATCGGTATGAAGGGATGAAGTGGACCGGTGTCAAGGTTTCACTAAGTGTGACTACCGATTGGTAGTCTCAGCTCTAGGGTTTCTAGTTTGGCAATCTAGCTTGTGCGATGCAATCGGTGACATTCTGTGATAAGTTAGCTAAGAGATAAGGATGAGATCAAGATGCCACAACAATTTTGTGCATGTGAAGGATTTCCTCGAGGATATTGCATGTGAAGATCGATTGCCTTAAATGTCTACCTCGGGAATGAACATTCTTCTTAGCGGTATGTGAAGAGAGTGGGATAGGTTACTAATTTCCATATGCAGTGAAGAATGGATGATGCAGAATGACTTGTGATCTGTTTGAGATTGTTTTATTCTATGCAAAGTGTTTGAACGGTCAAGATTGGACCACTTGTAATTGTAAACCTAAAATGTGTTGGCATATGCACACTCAAATGAGACATTGTATGTGATTGAAGGTTTTGTCATTGATGGCAACCTTGTAATCCTATGTCACCAACAAGACATTATAATGGCAAAGCATTACACCGGCAAGATAGTCAACTGGCAGTAGCAGATCACTCAGGACACTGGCACTGGCACAGAAGAAAGAAAGTATACCGGCACAGAGGCCGACAAGATTTTTGTTATGTAATATTTTGTTTATTATTGTAAGCCAGCTTGGAAAATTGTAAAATGAGTCTTATATATAAAGGAGATCATTGTAGACATTTGTAATAGTGATGATAGGAGCATAAAAGAAAATATTAGGCAGACCTAATGTGCAAAATATAGGTCAAGAGGTATATGTAAAGAACAGAGAAGGAACCGGTACTGAATCTGGCATTGAAGATGCTATTGTAAAGTAGTACAAGTCATTGGATTAGTATAATCCTTATTGTAAGTCAGTGTGACTTCCCATTGAGCAGTGAGCTCTAGGAAGTTGGCCTTCCTGCATGTGCAGGCCCCTATTGTAAGTAATATTCTCTTATTGGCCAGTGAGTGAATATTGTGGGTCACAAATCCCACCGAGGTTTTTCCCACATCGGGTTTCCTCGTTAAACATCTTGTGTTATGGTGTACTTTTCATGTGGATATTCTTGATTTTGTTTATTGCATTATTTCTTGCATATCGGTACACTGTTATATTATGTTCTGCATGTTTTAACTTAGGAAATACTTATTACCGGTTAGATATTGATTCACCCCCCCCTCTTAGTATCTATGGGACCCCTAACAATTGGTATTAGAGCTTGGTCCTCTATTTTCAGAAGCCTAACAACTTGAGGAAGATCTTGACACCGGTAAAGATGGAAAATCTAATGAAGCAACTTGAAGGAGCTCTTACAGACTATGATGCAGAGAAATTGAAAAATATCAAATTAGAAGATGATTTAAGGGCAGCTCAGGATATCATTCAGGCACTTCAAGAAAATTTTACTGTTGCAAGAAATAAGAGAAGAGAACTTTGTGAAAAACTGCAAAATGAGAATGATGAAAAGGAATCACTTAATGATGTGATAAGCAAGTTAAAACAAGAGATCATGACAACAAAAAATGATATGGTAACAAACAATGCAAAAATTGACATATGTGAATGGTTAAAGGATGAAATAATTGACAACCTTGGAAAAATCAAAAGAGACAAGAAAGGAACTTTAAGATTTGGAAATCTGTTAGTATGCCTATTGCTACACATAACAAAATAGGTTCCCAATATAGGTTATTGTATGTGGGAAAAGCGGGTCGATAGAACTCAATATGTGGAAAACAGAGCTCTATGGAGCCTTGCTCACACACACAGAGGACTTCTTGGTGCAAGCTATGGAGTTATGAAGCATAACTCAGCTTCCCAAGGTTGGTCCCATGGTTCTCTATCTTACACGGTCCCTCAAACCAATGTTTTTGCTCTCAGATCACTGAGCAAAATGGTTTAGGGATGGCAAATGCAAGAACGAGGGATGCTTTGATAGATTTTAGAATGAAATGCATCCTAAGCTATGCATGATTTTAGAAATGCAATAAACTAGATTATAAGATGACAAGGTTAGTATAAATACTATCCTAATATGATATATTAGTCTATGATTGAGCTAAATGATAAAGGAAGTATTCTAAACATGCATATTTAGACTAATTCCTATTTAAAAGAGAGGCTAAATGATGAGCATATATAAAATGAAAGCTTGAATGTATTTGAGCATAAGTGTGATACTATAAACTTGGATGATCTATATGTAAAAATGGAGGAATGAGAGCTCTATTTATAGCAAAAACAGGGCAATGGATGGTCAGGATTGAAAGAGTTGATCAAGGGTTGAGTTCAAAAGTTGGGGATCCATGTTTGCAATTGGCACCAACGAAATGGTGACAAGTGTCAACATAGGGTTGGGTTGAGATAAAGGGTTGGAGACATTAAATGTCTAAGAAGACCTCATGGTTATTTAGAAGGTAAGGGTCAAGCTTAAGTTAGATTTACCCATTGGATTAAGAGTTAATCCAAGGATAAACCCATGTGCAACTGATTAAGAGATAATCATAGTCAAAGCATTAAAGGCTTGATGAGACCCTTGGGTTGGATGAAGGCTGAGTTAAAAGAAATTCTTTAACCATGTAAGAGGGTTTGAGTTAACCATTAATGGTTATGAAGACTTTGGGGATATTAAGTGGTTGAAGACTTGAAGCCTTTAATGGTTATCAAAGACTTTAAGGTTTTGAGAAGTGACTTCCCCTTGCTTAGGGATGTGACAAAGTTTAGAAGATGGGTTAGGTTAATTAGAAGCGATTAGAAGAGTCTAGAAGAAATTAGGAAGGGGTTTTTAGGAAGCAAGTGGGAGATATAGGAGAATGCAAGTGGATGGAGGGATAATAGGATTTAATTGAAATAAAGTTTAATTTAATTCAATTTGGTTGCAATTTGGGGAAATTAAATAAATTAGATTTATTCAATTTAGGATAACTATTTAATTAAATTTGAATTTAATTAAAAGTGGATAGGGGGGATTTAATTGAATAAAATGATTTATTCATTAAATGGTAAAAAGAAGTCTAGAGAATTTAATTTAAATAAATTGAGTAATTTACTTAATTAAATAGAGGAATGCGGGTAATTTAATTAAATTGGATTTAATTAAATAGAGAAATGAACATAAAATATTCATTTAGGAATATGGTCATTTTTATACGTCTACATTTTGCCCCTCTTTGAAGTGACGTGTGTGCACATGTTATTTCAAAGAAAATGATGCGTTATTGTGATTTTATGATCAAATGTAATTTTTGTGTCGCTCTTATGATTTGCAAGTCGTGCCCCAGATTTGATTTGATGTGTGATGCCCCAGATTCGATATTTGATGGTGATGCCCCCTCGGAAGATGAATCAATATTTTGAAAATTTTGATTGGATTTGATGAGTTGTGTGTGATGTGTATGATTTTGTCTATGTGAAATGTGTGCAAATTGATTCATCTCCCGATAATGTACATTGTGTAGGGTATAGGAGAGACCGCGACCATATTACATGTCCGTTTGGCTAACCCTAATTTCATTTTCCTCCTATAAAAGGGGAAAAGGGCTTTGATTTTATTCATTTGTGCATTGTTGACTTTGAAGAAAGAGAATTTGGTGTGAAGTCAAAATGCCTATTCCGTATTCCAGACATCATTTCGAGCGCGTTTGGAGGTACCAGAGACCTGCAGTGTATGGACCACCAGTAAGTCAACACTTTTGACCCTCTTTTGATTTTTGATTTGGTCGTTTTTGGTCATTTTTTGATTTTTGAAATTTGGTTTTAGCATTTTAGCGCGTCAAAGTCATAGATTAGCGCATACAAAGTTTTAAGTAGCGCATCAAGCTTATTTGTAGGGTTGCGTCCAAAACAAAATAGGGTAGTGCATAGGAAATATAGGTTAGCGCAGGGGGTTAAAATAGCACATGCTAAGCATAGGATAGCGCGTCAGGTGAGCAGGGTAGCGCGTAGGGTAGACCTAGCACATGGGTAAGGGGGTTTAGCGCATAGGGTAGACCTAGCGCATAGGGTCAAATAGGTAGTGCCAGTGAGGTATAGATTAGCATGTGGGTAGGGTTTAGCACATAGGGTAGGTTAGGTGGCGCATGGGGGGAAAGATTTAGCTCGTAGAGTCAGTCTAGTGCATAGGGTGAATAGATTAGTGCATAGAGTCAGTCTAGTGCATAGGGTGAATAGATTAGCGCGTAGGAAAAATAGCCTAGCACATGGGTGGTTTTTAGCGCAGCGAGAATCTTTTTTAGCGCATCTAGAAAAATTTTGCAAGGTGAGGTGATTTGTAAATTTGTTGGGTCATGCTGTCATGATTTTTATGGATTTGTCCAATATGAGTGTCGATATAACTTGTTTTGATTTGCGATATTTCAAGTTATGTATAGATATCAATGTGTTTGTGTTGATCAAAATATGATTTGTTTTTGCACGCTGTTTCAAGTTCAATGTGTGAACCCTGATTTGTGTTACAAGCTGATATGAGTTGGAAACTTGAGTTGTTTTACAAGCTGATATGGGTGGGAAACTTGAGTTGTTTTACAAGTTTATGTGATTTGGAGACTTGAGTTGTGTTACAAGTTTTGATATGGTTTTTGAGAACTTGAGTTGTGTTACAAGTTGATATGAAATGATATGATTTTGAACTTGATGTAGATGAGCAAATTATTTCATGTTGTTGATGTGAGTTTGATTTTGATATCTTTGTTTTAATGTGGAAACTAATATTGGATTTGTTTTGCTTGTTGACAGGAGCGATTGGGTGTGGTTCAGTCGCGGGAGAGATTTCTGAGACCGTGGTCATTGATACCGCGGTTGACTTAGGCCGACCTGGATATCATTGAGAGATGTGGTTTGATGTCCCTATTAGATATGCCTCGGTTCACTGTGAACCGGGGGCTACTGATAGCATTGGCAGAGAGGTGGCACAGCGACACGAACACCTTTCATTTTGCCACTGGAGAGATGACAGTCACACCAGAGGACTGTCACAGGATCCTGTGCATCCCCGTAGTAGGTGCACTACTACCATATGAACAGTCAGAGGAGGGCAGTACAGAGGCACTGTGCTGCATCTTTCACAATGAGATAGCCTGCAGTTATGAGATCCAGTGGCAGGAGTTCTTAGACCTGGATTATGCACCCCTTCCATCAGTACTGACAGGGTTTATTGGTGGATTCCTTTGTCCTAATCACAAGTCAAAGGGATTCTCTGTGGGATGGGGGCTAGTATTAGAGGAGATGGTGACAGAGGGCTGAAGGTTTTCATTGGGATCAGCTATGCTGGCCCATCTGTACAGGGGCCTGCATGAGGTGGTATACCTCGGTTACGGCAATTTGTCAGCTGGCGTGACATTATTACAGGTATGGTGCTGTGAGCACATTCCAGCCGCGAGGCCATTAGCAGATAGAGATAGGCCCGTGGGATGCGCATATGCGTATGGATATAGGGGTCTAGTTGTCCAGCGGAAGCTGGACAAACTAGAGCATTGGAAGAGAGTGTTAGATGACATTGATACGGTTACATGGCGACTGTATACAGGTTGTGAGGTGTGGGTGGAGGATGGGCTAGAGATGCCCTTTGTATTTATGACAAGATCTTTGATCGAGAGGACCCCATTTGTTATAGAGAGGTTTGTGGTGACCCGAGTTTTGAGACAGTTTGGTTGCCAGCAGGGTATTCCTTAGGGAGCTTGCCTATATGCATGACAGAGGCAGGATTTAGCCGATTGGGGTCCGACCATTGATAGCATAGTGGCGGTGGAGAAGTTTGTTGAGTTGGCGGGCTAGATATGGGATTATGCCCTGGAGATTCTGGATGCGAGCATGACCGATGAGTTCGCGAGATTGTTTGCTACGCGGGCGGTGGCCAGGATATCTGATCCGGAGGAGATGCGGCCAGCATTTGATGATGATGATGAGGAGGGAGAGGGAGATGATGAGGATGATGGAGATGATGGAGGAGAGGGATGAGGGAGAGGAGCCAGAGGGAGGCAGGGAGATAGAGGGAGGAGAGGAGATAGAGGTGTGGAGAGAGCGGTGAGATAGGCAGTGATAGATAGGGGGAGAGGTGGGTTAGCTATTGGAGCCAATGGAGAGGGGAGAGTGGGGGAGGTGCTAGCTGTAGTGGGGGGTACTGATGAGGTGAGGCGACCAGCACAGAGGAGGAGGATAGATGTGCTCCCACCTCTAGCACCGAGGATAGGCAGAGTGGGAGGGGTTGCCCCTGCACAGGTACCACTACGAGTTCGGGTCCCTACACATGTTAAGGATGCGCAGATTCAGACCCTGCAGGTGACTGTACAACAGCTGCAGGCACAGGTTTTGACATATCAGTGGCAGATTGCCCAGCTGACTACTGAGCGGGACACAGAGATAGAGCAGAGGGGGTTAGCAGAGGAGCTTGCAGCCAATGTGCAGAGAGCAGCGGTGGGTGGTCCAATGAGAGACACCCTAAGAGAGATAGCACTGAGAGCTCAGGAGGCGAAGTACTACTAGCGGCATTATGAGGTGGCAGTACCCAGGGATCGGTGAGTACAGAGCTTCACACAGTCAAGATCTAGTCGATCTCGAGATACTGGGTCGCGGTCCGAGAGCCGAGGTGTGACAGGGCCATCGAGACAAGACCCTCCTGGAGATCCAAGGGTGGGGACATCTGGAGCGAGACCATCTCCGTCAGGAGATAGCCATACTTGAGAGACGTGGCCTCTGTAGTATTTTTGATCATTGTATTCTTTGTACTGGACACAGTGATGATATATTTTGTACATTTTGACCATTTTGAGATATATATATATATATATATATATATATATATATATATATATATATATATATATATATATATATATATATATACGGCACCATTTTCTTTGATCATGTGGTGTGTTTATATGGATGCATGTTCTTATGTGCTTTTTTCATTTATGTGATGATGATGCCATGCTTAAATATATGATATAATGTATGATGCAGGATGTATGTTTTTATATGCTATGAGATGTATCTTGAAAATGAGACGTATGATAATGATATGCAACTAAATGTAAAATGATATGCAATTAATTTGTAAAATGATCTTCAGATATGGTAAAATGATATATAATTAATTGTAAAATGATATGTTTTTGGTAGCATCCTCATTCTGTATTTGCCATCCGATATAGCCATATGTTGTTTGCTTTCTTTGTAGATATCATCATTGAGCATTGATTTGTTTTAGGATATGTTGAAAATTTATACAAGCATAATGGTATAATTGAACCATAATGACTTGAGAAAAATTTACATGATGTTTGATTTTGCAAGATAGCACAAGCGTCAAGGTATAATTGAACCAGGATGACCTGAGTGCGTATTGCGTAAACAGACAAGATTAAATCATTTGTATGCGTGAAGTGGAATCAGGCCTTCAATGATATTCGATGTATCACGTCTCGAGGCAAGTATTCACACAGTACAAGTGATCGCCTCCCAGACAGAAGACTAAGAAAATATTGGAAGTTCCCCATGATCTCTAGCTTTGAAGCATTTAGTGAGAAAAGGAAGAGAATCCAATAATTTGAAAAAGTTCAAAAAATGCAAAAATAGTCAAGATTTTATGCGATAATGCAACATTTAGTACTTCAGAAAATCATCCATCCTTGGTATTTCTGTGAATTGTTTTGTTTTTGTTTTTGCGATGAAGTGTAGTTTTGGTTTGTTGGATGTCATGCTTCTGAGTTTTGCAAACAGTTTTGATGTCTTGAAAGTTTGCAAGTTTTGGATGATTTTAATGTCCCTAGTTGAGTGTGCCTCTTGATATGAATATGTACAGTGATTTCCAAGCCATGGTGGAATGTGGTAAGAGGATTTATATGGATAACCCAGGATAGTGACTACGCTAAGTATGTCCTGAATGGATATGTGCTAAGTGTTGGGCGATGGCCGATAGTGTTTTTAAGGAAATGGATAAAATGGTATGGAGATAGATAGAGGAGCCGTTCTTTCACAAGAGCGCCTGTTTACCAGGTTTTCACCATTTATTTTTATTGTACTTTATTTTTACTTTTTCTGGATTTTTTTGCTTGTTTTGGCTTTTTCCGTGCACTAGGCTACTTAAGTGTAGTACTTCTTTAGATGGATGCTGTTAGTTGGTCCGTCGAGCACATCTCCTTCTGGAGTTGTTAGCTAATAGGCACCTGATCCATAGACTGATATGATGACATAGGGACGAAACCAGTTAGGTTCAAATTTCCCTTTCTTTTCTCGATCTTATTGATTTCTTGGATTTTCTTTGAGGACTAGGTCACCAATTTTGAAGTTTCTGGGGATGACCTTGTGATTGTAGCTCCTGCACATGCGTTACTGATATGCTTTGAGATGAGTGTAAGCATGCTGATGTCTTTCATCTAATAGTTCAAGTTCTTGCAGTCAGTTAACTCAATATTCTTCATCTGGGATTAAACCTTTCAAAGAGACTCTGAGAGATGGGATTTCTACTTCCAGGGGCAAAATGGCTTCTGATCCATATACCAATGAGTATGGTGTTGCTCCTATAGGTGTGCAAATGCTAGTTCTATATGCCCAAAGTGCTGGATTGAGTTGTATGTGCCAATCTTTGCCTGCATCATTCACTGTTTTCTTTAGGATTTTTAGTATTGTCTTGTTAGATGCTTCTGCTTGACCATTGCCCTGTGGGTAGTATGGTGTAGAGAACCAATGTTGGATTTTGAATTTTTCACATAGTTCTTATACATCTTGGTTTTTGAAAGGTCATCCATTATCTGTGATGATTGAACTTGGAATACCATATCTGCAAATCAGATAATTTAGGATAAAAGAGGCTATTTGTTTCCCAGTCACTATAGTCATGGGAACTGCTTCGATCCATTTGGTAAAGTATTCTGTTGCTGTTATAATAAACTTGTGTCCATTTGAAGATGAAGGATGAATTTTGCTAACTAAGTCTATTCCCCACTGACAAAAGGGCCAGGATGTTGTAAATGGTTGCAGTTCCTGTGCTGATGCATGTATCAGATTGCCATGGATCTGACATTTAGGACATTTCTTGGCGAAGTGGTATGAGTCTTTCTCCATTGTAGGCCAGTAGTATCCCATCCACAGAAGCTTTTTAGCAAGAGTAGTACCACTTGAATGTGTTCCACAGATACCTTTATGAAGCTCGTGTAAAGTGGAATCAGAATCATTATGATCAAGGCAATGAAGAAGAGTACCATCTAGACCTCGATGGTACAAAGTATCAGTGGTAAGGGTGTAACGGGTAGCTTTTCGGATAAAGTTACATTTTTGGTTACAGGATTGGCCAATTGGTAAGATATTGTGCTTGAGGTAGTCATATATTGGTCCATATAGTGGAGAATCTGAACCAGTCAAGGCATAGATAACATGGGATTCAGAGTGGTCATAGGCGGGGGAGAACAGTTGCTCTACTAGAAACTCATAACGACTCTGTTGTTCTGGAATTTGTAGTAATGAAGCAATAGTAGCCATTGCATCGGCTGCTTTGTTGTTCAATCTTGGTATTTGCTCGAAGGTGATGTGCATAAAATATTGTTTGAAGTCATCCACCATTCGCTTGTAGGGTAGTAGCTTGTCATCCTTTGTTTGATAGTCATTGTTGATTTGATTGACGACTAGTTGTGAGTCTCCATAGACCTTTAACTCTGTGATCTTCCATTCTATGGCCATTTTGATGCCTATAACCAATGCCTCATATTCAGCCACATTATTTGTGCATGGAAACATAAGCCTATATGATCTTGGTATAGTGTGTCCTTCAGGAGTGATGAATAGAATGCCAGCACCTGAACCATGTTGTGTGTAGGATCCATCAAAGTATAGGGTCCATTGTTTGGTAGAAAGAGCAAGAACATCCCTATCTGGAAATTCAATCTCCATGGTTTGTTTTCCTGGTAGCGGTGCTTCAGCCAGCTGATCTGCAATTGCTTGTCCTTTGATGGCTCATCTTTCTGTGTATTGAATGTCAAATTCACTGAGGATCATGACCCATTTAGCCAATCGTCTTGTAAGAGCTACCTTGCTGAGTAGATATTTGAGAGGATCAATTTTTGCAACTAGCTTAATGGTGTGTGCTAGCATATAAAGTCGGAACTTCTGAGATGCGAAGACCACTGTTAGGCAAGCCTTTTCAATGAACGTATAGTTGAGTTCATAGCCATTCAATGTCCTACTGATATAATATATGGCCCGTTCCTTTCCTTGTTGATCTTCTTGTGCCATAGTGCCCCTAGCGACATATCTATTGTTGAGATATATAGGATCAGTGGCTTTCCTGCGACTGGTGGTACTAGAACTGGTGGATTCATCAGGTACTGTTTGATTTGGTAAAAAGATTATGCACACTTGGTCTCCCATCTGAATGGTACATTTTTGTATAGTAAATGGTTAAATGGTAGACTTTTATCTGCTAGTTGGGCGATGAATCACCTAATTGATTGAAGTCGTCCTTGTAGAGATCTAAGTTGACTGATATTCTTTGGTGGTGGCATGTCCATAATGGCTTGTACCTTTGCTGGATCTACTTTGATACCTTTAGCTGATACTATGTAGCCTAGTAACTTTCCTGATGTAACCCCGAAGACACACTTCTTAGGGTTGAGTCTGACTTGGAATTTCTCCAACCGATCAAAGATCTTTGTTAAGATGCTTAGATGTTCTGCTCTGGTGAAGGATTTAGCTAGTAAATCATCAACATAGTCTTCCATGAAGGTATGCATGTCATGAAATATTGTTGTCATTGCTCTTTGATAAGTGGCCCCTGCATTCTTTAAGCCAAAAGGCATAACATTCTAACAGTACGTTCCCCAAGGATAGGTGAACGCAGTTTTATCTTGATCTTCTGGGGCTATTTTGATTTGATTATAGCCTGAGAAACCGTCCATTAGTGAGAGAATTGCATGGCCTACTGTGAGATCTACAATGATGTCCATACTGGGTAGAGGAAAATCGTCTTTTGGACAAGCTTTGTTGACGTCTCTGAAGTCAGTGCATATTTTGATACTACCATCTGGTTTTGATACTAGAATGATGTTGGAAATCCATTCTGCATAGTCAATGGGTCGGATGAATCCGACATCTAATAGTTTCTTTAGTTCAGTTTTGACCATGAGTGCTACCTATGGATTCATCTTTCATAGCTTTTGCTTGACTGGTTTAATTCCTGAAGAGATGGATAAGTGATGCATGATTAAGTGTGGATCCACTCCGGGCATATCAGCATATGACCAAGAAAATTTAATTTTTTGTGCTTTAAAGAAAATGATGAATGCCGATCTTTCTTCCTCTGTCAAAGATTCTACAAGGTGTAGGTTTCTGACTGCTTCTGTGGTACCAATGTTGATTGATTGAGTGGGCTCAATCAATATGGGTGATCGCTCATGAAAATGCTCAGGAAGAGTGTCAAGTCTCCCATCGTTAGGTGCCTTAAAAAGGTTTTCACCCTCAGATGCGTCCTTTATTTTTACTTTTTTGTGATCTAGAGCTGCCATTGACTGGTTTTCAGCATTAGATCCTTCTTATGATTTATTTTTGTGACTGAGAGACTTGGCACTCCCTGATTGGCAGACATCATTATTTTGTTCACTGGTAGAGCCTATTTCTAGATTTACGGTACATAGGAAATGGATAATAGATTCATCATCTAGGAAAATTGGTATATCATGGATTTCAGGTTCATCCCAATCAATGAGGTCAGGAAAGACAAGCGGTAAAGAATCGTTAGGTGGATCAAGTTCTGCTATGGTAAGTGTTAGGACAGAGTTTTCATCGTGATTGTTCTTGGTTTTAAAAAAGTCCAGGATTTTGTCGAGGTCTTCGATGGTATTATCTTCCATATAGACTTGTTCATAATGTTTTTGTTCGCTTTCCTTGGCGTCATAGATATTTTGTGGTCCAAATTCAAGAGGTCTATCTTCTGCGTTATGTTCTTCTTGAGAAAGGGATATGGAATCAGTATCATTAGGGATATCTGTAGTAGCATTGGAGTAGGTACCCCATTCATATTTATTGAAATCTGTCTCAAAGGCCTCATCCTAGATTCTATTAGTGTTGTAAACTAGTATGTTGTATGGTGAAAACAAATCTTTGATGATGGATACCATTTTGATATTTTTTGTCGATTCTGTGTCAGATCCGTCTTCTACTTTCTGTATTTGTTCATAGATTGTGCTTCCTCGGGGAGGAATAATGGTATCTGGAGATGATATGATTTGTTCTTGAGATATTGGTGTTGGAATATGAGCTACTGTTGTAGATATGGCCTTCTTGTGGCTTAGAAGTTTTCCTTGATGTAACTTCTGATCTTGATGTTCTCGTGCCTTGCGGATTGTTTCTGCTGATTTAAAGAGTGCTTCCTGCCAGGATTCTTCTTTGTACTTCTTCTTTACTTTCCATTGAGGTTTTGTAGTTATGCTGGGTGGCCGTTTCAATAGGAAAGTGAGCTCACAACCCAATCCTGCTTTGTTTCTACTAGGCTGTGAAGGAAGATCTATAGGTTCAGTGACTCCTTCTTTATGTTTTCCAATAGGTCCTTTACCATCATATCCCATTTGCTGCATAATTAAGTATCCTTTTCCATACAGGTGTGTTGGTAGAACAATGTCCAGAGCAGCTACTCTATTATCTTCTTCCTCATCTTTGTATAACCAGCTAAGAACATCCTTGTCTTCTGATTCATGTGCTAGAGTGCCCAACTGGATGATTGTACCATCAAATTTGGTGATGGGCTGAGTAGCCAGATGTGTTGATGTAGTAGGCAATCCATGAGATCTAGGTGATGTTGGTAATTTGGCCAAACATAAAGGCTCCAAAGAGTATTCTCCCATACCTTGGTCTTTGATTTGCATTTGCTGCTTGAAATCTCCAAGTAAGGAGTTGGGTGTTGTTATTTGTAGATTTGATGTTGAAGATCACTGCTTTTCTCTATTATGAGGAACCAAACTGTCTTGGGCTGCCCCCATTGCATTGCAATGTTGAAATGGATTGTGATTTGCAGATATGGAGATTTCTTGTCCATCATACAGAAATTTGACACAGTGGTGATACATAGAAGGTACTGCTTGCATTTCATGTATCCAGGGTCGCCCTAACAAAATATTGTAGGTGAGATCTATGTCTAAGACCTGACATATAGTATCCTTTTGCACTGGTCCTACTTGAATGGGTAATATCACAGTTCCTTTAGAGGACCTTTCCTCATCATCATATGCCTTTATGGTAATCTTCTTGCAGGGATCAATAGACTCCTCTGAGAAACCTAATGCACGGATAAGCTTTAAAGTACATATATTAAGTCTGGCTCCTCCATCTATTAAGACTCTTTTTACTCGGTGTTTGAAAACAATGACTTCAATATGGAGAGGAGTATTATGCGGATGGCTCAAGGAAGTATTGTCATTCTCTGAGAAGGTGAGATTATGAGGTCCTGTCATATGGGCGACCATGGCTTGAAATCTGTTTGTATCCAGATTTTGAGGTACATTGGTTTCCAATAGTGCTTGTTCCAATATGTCTTTGTGCTTTGGTGATAGTTTTAGCAATTCTAGTATAGATATCTGAGCTAGAGTTTTGCGTAGTTGGCTAACCAAGTCATATTGTTTTTTTGGTGTAGTAGTTGTAGGTGTAGTATGTCCTTTCAAGACATATTTCTGAGTTCGAGTCATTACATTGACAGATTCATGATCACGCCGATCTCGGATGGTGATGACATTTACTTGATGATTTTCAGCTGATATGTGATTTATGGTGTTGTTGTAGATATGGTTGATATGAGCTCTGCATGTATCATCTGAGGTTGAAGCTCCATCTTTGTTGTAATTGGGGAGAGGATTTTTAAAGGCTCCATGATCACCATTTGTTTTGAGACCATCTACCGTCAAGTCACCTCGATCAATCATGTCTTGTACCATGTGTTTCAATCTCATGCAATCATTTGTCCGATGACCCTTGTTATGATGGTAATCACAATAATGTGAATCATTCCACCAAGGTGGTTTGATTTGGGGTTCATAGTTTCTGATTGGAGGCAAAGAAAGAATCTTGTTTGCCAAAAGTTCTCTGAATGCTGATTCTAGTGATTGCCCTAGTGGTGTGAAGATACGCTTTTGGAAATTGTTTGTGTTGTTGCGTAAATTGTTGTTAGGTCCTGGATTCATATTTTTGCTTTGAGTATCATTGTGTTGTTTGTGTTGGGTTGTCCTTGATCGGTGTTTGGTGCATATGTGTTAGCATTTGGATTAGCATTTTTAGGATTTTTCGTAGTTTGAGGATTTCCGGATAACGCAAGCACGGGTTGTTTAGATTTGGGATCATATGATTCATTGTTTCCTTCGTTTTTGTTTCAAGTCCAAAATTGAGATTTGTCGAGGTTGGTGTTGTTCTAGTTATTGTAGTTTGATGAGTTTGTTCCTTCCTTGTAGAATTTGAGTGCTCCCTTTTTGACACATGCTTCCTCTACTTGAATGCCATTTTCAATCAATTTAGCGAAAGATGGTATGCATTGAAGTTTTAGCCTGTAACTTATTTCACCATTTAAGTTATCGATGAAGATTTCCATTTTCTCCTTTTCGGGAATATCTCGAGGATATCTAGATACCATACACCGCTAGCATTGAAGGAACATCATGAATGTTTCATTGTTCTTTTGTTTGGTGTTACAAACATCTAGCATGGTTATGGAATGTTGGATGTTATAAGAATATTGGGTTATGAATTTGTTAACCAATTCATCAAATGATCGGACAAGTGGTGTAATTTTGGATAACCATTCCATTGTTTGCCCTCCCAGGCTTCTTGGAAATAACCTCATCAGATAGGTGTCATCATGAGCAAATTCAAGACTCATTGTGCAAAATTCTCGAACATGATCTCGGGGATCACTTTTCCCATCTTATTTATCAAATTTGGGAACATCTGAGTTTGGAGGAAAAGGCACCATGTTCAATCTTTTGTCAAATGGATAAGGACAGATTTCGTTTAAAGAGTACCTCACTGTTGTCCCTTGTTGCATATCCTGTATTTGCCTTTGCAACATTTGCATTTGTTGAGTAAGAGCAACCAAAGGTGCATTATCTTGTCAAGAGAAAAGTTCTTCCCTTGTATTAGTTCTCAACTGAAAAGGTGTGTTAAATGGTATATTTTGCTCTGGAGTTTCAAGCTCAGGTATACACATTTCTGGTAGACGTTGTTCTGGAATATGTTGCTCAGGTATGTGAGTTTCTTCTTCTCTTTGTTGTTCTTGATACGCATATTATCGAGATCTAGTTTGAAAGATGTTTGTGTCTAAATCTCCAGGAAGTTTAACACCTTTACTTGTGAGCATGAGCAAATACTTTTCTTTGTCATTTTCCATAAGCCTTTCGACAAGTTTTTGGAATGAAGGGTTTTCCTGACATTTCTGAAGAAGTGCTTCAGAAATTTTAGTCTCTTCTAAGTGTGGAACTTCAAAAGGATTTGACAACCTTCGATTCATGCTAGACTCTGCGTGTGTCTCACTTTGTTGGTTTCTTTGAGAGCGAGTAACAGGCATTTTATTAGAAACTTTCAGTGATGAAGGGGACAAAATCCTCTTCGATGTGTTGCTCGGGGGTGGGTGGTTCTGGTCGAGATGTGTTATAAGTGATACACTCGTCAGGCAAGAATGCTGGATTGATCTTTCCTCCGCGGTTTATGATTTGATTAAAAGCAGACTTTTGACAGTAGGCTCTTGTTTTTAAGGGTTCTTTGTCAAATTCGTTGGATTTGTTTTGGATATATTTTTTGACATGATGAAGGAATACCCGATGAGATTTGAAGAGTTGACAATTGATGTATAAAAACTTATTTCTCTTGATGAACTTGGAAAAACTAGGTTGTTGTTTCTTCAACGTGATGTTACGATAAAGGTTCTTTCTTCTCCGAATATGGGGATTAGTCATGCATGAGTGATCAATGGTTTCCTTTGATTTGTTTGGATTCAGTTGATCTTGTTTGGAAAATTTCAAATCTTACTCTATCAAAGTGAAGGTTTAGATGCCCCTTCACGGCAAAGTGTGTCAAATGATATGGATAAAAGTCTCCCAATATGGAGACTGGATTTGACAACTTGAAAATTTTTAAACAAGTGCTTTTTGAGATGAAATCCTTAAGATGGTAAATGATTCTGTTGATACTGATGATGAGGTTTCTGGATTATGATAAGATAGACATGTTTTATCATGCGATCAGTTTAGGATTTTTACAATGTTTGTTTTGACACAAATTTAGCTCAAGAAATAGTTTTTAACGGTTTGTTTTCACTACTCTAATTTGATGAAAGATGTTGTTGGTAATGAGAGGCCTTTGAAAATGTTTTCAAAATTTTTAAAATTCCTCACTGTTTTGCCCTCTGTTTTTATGTTTTTGATCACGCGCTAAAACAGAGACTACATGCGCTACCAAAATTACTCCATGCGCTAAAATAATGACCACACATGCTAGGCTGCCCCCAGACACGTGCTAAAGTTTTGACTATTCAAAAATTGTTTTCTATTTGTTTTGAAAAGGCCATGCGCTATCCTGGGCATGTAACGCGCTAACTGTTGAACTTTATGCACTAATGTTTGGTTTCCACGTGCTAGACTATTTTTTTGATGTGCTAAATGCTTCAATACTAGTTTGACTTGGGATGAAACACTACTGTTTGGACTCGACACGCTAACTTGATGGTTGGATGCGCTAACAGAAGTACCTCACACGCTAAGAAGTTGCTCTTATGTGCTAAACTGCCCTGATTTTTTCTTTGGTTGGTTTTTTTGCAAATTTTGAATTTTTGTTGTGAATTTTTCAAGTTTGATGGATGATTTTCTGAAGTAGTAAATGCAAGCATGGCACAAAAAGTACAACCATTTTGCCTAATCTAACAAAAAGTGTATGTTCTGCGAGGATGTATTCAAATCCCCAATGTTTTAACAGGTTTGGATACAAATAATACACTTCAGAAAGACTCTTTATTTAAAGGTCATAAATAACATCATAGCCCACTAGTCTCGATACTTCATCAGCTCAAACAGCCATGTCACCCCCTAGAGGGCACCCGTTTTTTTGCCTTTTTCCAAAAATTAACCCAAAGTGAATCACTTCACAGTTGAGTAGGTATCTTGGGGGTGGATTCTTCCCCACCCTTGCACTATGATGTTATAAATGTCTGGCTACTGACTCGATTTAAAGCTTCTATTTCTATGGTTCGTAATCAGGCTTCCCATTTGACTGTCAGTTATAAAATCCCTCAGGAGGCTTACCAACCTTTAGAACAAAGGCTTTATGTATTTCAAGGATACTGGGGGAAGGCTAATCACTGCACGCAACCGTTGAAAAGGACTTTCGTCAACTTTCCACGTTTGATTATAGTGGGTTGGAATTCTTGGTGTCAAAGTTGTTCCCCACTTAGGTTGTTCCCTTCACACCGGCCATAAACGGCTTTAAGAGTTGATTTCAACTCCTCGGGAAGGCAGGCCTGCTAAAGGTTTTATGCTTGAAATACAGAAAGCTTTAAGAGTGGTCTGAATTTTTGATCACCCAGTTAAGGTGAGAGCATATTCCTTCCACTTTCGAGACAAGGCAAACAAGGTTCTTTTTAGCCTTCAAGACAATGATTTGCTAACTTCTATTTGGAGATGTTGCTCCAAAAAGCAAGATGTTCTTTTTAACCCTTCATAGCAAAATGTGTATTTCTAAAAACCTTTGTAAAACAAGCCTGGTCAACAAAGTAAATCATGATTTGGTCAACAAAGTGAAAATCGTGATTTGGTCAACAAAATTAAAGTTGAGAGGGGAAGAATTTCCCACTTTGCTTTGCACAAAATGAAGATGAGATTCTTTTTCCTTTGCAAAATAAAATGGATCCTTTTAGACACTAAAGGAAGGTGAGGTTTGTTTTAACCTTGGTAAAAGTAAATTTGCTTGTTCTTTTTAGAGCTTCCAAAATGAAGTGCTTTTCCTAACTTGCAGGAATGAAAGGTTTGCTTTGTTGTTCTTTTTACCATGCAATAAAGAAACATGAATTTTCTTTTAAAACAACAAAAAGGAAGGCATTAAGTTCATTTTATGCATCCAAATGAAATGATGAGGTTTATTTTAAGCTTTTGCAAAGAAAAAAAAAGAAAGGTGAGTTCTTTTTACTAACTTTGAAAGAAAGCGAAGAAAACTAGACTAATTCATTTTGTTCCTGCATAAAACTGTTAGAACCTACACACAGTCAGTTAGCAAAAAAAAATCAAATCATCATGGTGGGCTTCACAAGCCTAATTTTTAACTTTCGGTTACAAATTATTTTTTTTCTGCGATGCACTACAGAACAAACTATACGCGCTACAATATAACCTCGACGTGCTAAATGATAAAGAAAGTATTCTAAACATGCATATTTAGACTAATTCCTATTTAAAAGAGAGGCTAAATGATGAACATATATAAAATGAAAGATTGAATGTATTTGAGCATAAGTGTGATACTATAAACTTGGATGATCTATATGTAAAAATGGAGGAATGAGAGCTCTATTTATAGCAAAAACAGGGCAATGGATGGTCAGGATTGAAAGAGTTGATCAAAGGTTGAGTTCGAAAGTTGGGGATCTATGTTTGCAATTGGCACCAATGAAATGGTGACAAGTGTCAACATAGGGTTGGGTTGAGATAAGGGGTTGGAGACATTAAATGTCTGAGAAGACCTCATGGTTAGCTAGAAGGTAAGGGTCAAGCCTAAGTTAGATTTACCCATTGGATTAAGAGTTAATCCAAGGATAAACCCATGCGCAAATGATTAAGAGATAATCATGGTCAAAGCATTAAAGGCTTGATGAGACCCTTGGGTTGGATGAAGGTTGAGTTAAAAGAAATTCTTTAACCATGTAAGAGGGTTTGAGTTAACCATTAATGGTTATGAAGACTTTGGGGATATTAAGTGGTTGAAGACTTGAAGCCTTTAATGGTTATCAAAGACTTTAAGGTTTTGAGAAGTGACTTCCCCTTGCTTAGGGATGTGACAAAGTTTAGAAGATGGGTTAGGCTAATTAGAAGCGATTAGAAGAGTCTAGAAGAAATTAGGAAGGGGTTTATAGGAAGCAAGTGGGAGATGTAGGAGAATGCAAGTGGATGGAGGGATAATAAGATTTAATTGAAATAAAGTTTAATTTAATTCAATTTGGTTGCAATTTGGGGAAATTAAATAAATTAGATTTATTCGATTTGGGATAACTATTTAATTAAATTTGAATTTAATTAAAAGTGGATAGGGGGGATTTAATTGAATAAAATGATTTATTCATTAAATGGTAAAAGGAAGTCTAGTGAATTTAATTTAAATAAATTGAGTAATTTACTTAATTAAATAGAGGAATGCGGGTAATTTAATTAAATTGGATTTAATTAAATAGAGAAATGAACATAAAATATTCATTTAGGAATATGGTCATTTTTATACGTCTACAGTTATAAAGAACTTGGATATGACATAGTGGTAGGAAAACAATTGACTGAACTATTCAATAACATGGGTGAGAATAAGGAGAACAATATTAATGACTTCTTTCAAGCATTAAAGACCAAAATGAAGAAAAGAATAAGGTTATCTCAGAAAATAGTAGACAAATATAAAGATGATATATGCTTTGTCATTAAGAAAGATGAAATATGGATGGAAGCGGTCATCCCAAGGACAATTTGGGTAACCGAGATGGGCTATGAAACAGATGACCACATAGTTGAAACATATGCTAAAGCACTTTTGGAAGCCCCTAATGAACATAAGGAAGAAGTATTTGGTAGTGATGAGACTATAGAAAGCCAAATACGATCAAAGAAAAGAGTAAAGAAGGTTGAGGCATTTGTAAGGAAAGGATCCAAGCAAGCAAAAGCCATTAAGGAAGATGTATTGAAGAAAACTGACATAACAGAGGATGAGTTGGCAACTCCACAACCTGAAACTCATCTATCACTGGTAGGTACCTCTTCGGAAGGTGACATGCCAACAACTTTTAAAAGAGTTGTAAGAAAAAGAGATCCCTCATCAGCAACCACTCCTTCACCTAGAAGAACAAGGCAAAAGCAACAAGTTCTGAGATCTCTGATTAGAAAGGCCACACCAAAGAAGAAACTGACTCCTAAGAAAAAGAAAAGGTCAAACAGAGACTTGGAACCTCTTGATATACTGCTAAATGAAATCACAGAGGAAGGAAAACTGAAGAACATAGAGAAAATTTATGACACTCTAACTGCTGATGAGAAAGAACAAGTTGAGAACAATGTTATATTGCATATGGACATGTACAAGAAATTTTTGATGGAAGTAGCAAATGAAATTCCTGATGACTTATTCAAAAGACTTGAGGCCAGAAGACAAGCAGTGATAGAATTAGATAAGAAAATAAAAATTGAGAAAGTACTTGTTGTATATCTAGTAAACTCTCCAAAGGAAATTGATGACTTGATTGCTCAAGCAAACTGGTCAGTATTCTCTACTGCACACCGGCATATTTCACTAATGGTAGGAAGAGTTAATGAAGTGACAGAGGAAACAGAAGATGGATGGGATATATTCCTGGTTGGCAAAGAAAAACAAGAAGAGTACAGGAACCCTAAACCTATAAAGGTATATCAGAAAGATAGAGACAAGGGGAAAAGAAAAGTTGGTGGACCACCAAGCATCAAAGTTAAAGACAACCTACCTCCACTGGTGAAAACAACAACTACTGAAGATCAACTGGCAGTAGAAAGTATGGATGTAGAGGATAGCAATCCTAATTCTGAAGTCCTATATACTGTAAATGTTGATACTAAGAAGATCAACATAATAGTGGACAAGGATACAACTGAAAAGTCAAATATGGCTAATGAGCCTCTGGTAGCAGGGGAAACAGAGAAACCGGCAGAAGATATAGAGAAAAAGGTAGAGATTGAGTCATAGACAGAGACAACACAACATATAGAGAAACCAATAGAGCTAAAGGCTCCAGAACAGGTACATAAGGAAACAGTGCCACCAGTAGCTAGTGAAGTAGGAAAACCAGTGCTTAAAGAAATGCAGACACAAACTAACCTACCAGAGGTCAATACAAGCATGGTTACTACCACCGGTACTTAGATTGTTGGATCATCATCAACATTCAAGTCAACAAATGTGACTGAGGTATTACTTGATTCTATCAAGAAAATAACTGACTGCAGCTCACAGGCTTATAAAGCAATTGATGATTCCATACCAATTTTGAAGGTAATAGCACCTAACTGTAATATAGATAATAAAGATTCTTTAGGACAATTGGATACATTATGTAAATACATCTCAGAAAATATTAAGAAAATAAAGGAAGATTTAGTGAAGGATAAGGGAGAGATTGAAAAACAAAAATTCTTTGATGAGGAAATAAAGAAGTGTAACAGAGATTTTGACACACTTCTACTGGAACTATGTAGTTTGTTGAAAGAATACAAAAATCTATATAAAGATACATGTAAAACAAAATTTTTGATTGTAGATATCGACAAGAAAATAAGCAAGGCCCAGGATGAGATAAATAAACTTGCAGACAACTTTGTCAACTCACCTGATTCACTATCAGTTTTTGAAGAGAAGATAGCAAATTTTGAGGAAGAACTACTCAAATTGGAAAGAGAGAAAGAAAGGACAATAAATAAGGCAAAAATTTTGAGATCTAAACTAAGTCCAAGATTGAACTATTTAGCATCTCTGCGAAAGGAAATTTCTGAGGCATTAACACAGGGAAGCAAAACACCGACAGAGCATTTGCAGCATCTCACCGGTATAGTGAAGAGAACTGAGACAACAATAAAAGATAGTAAGAAGTTTATGGATAGTATAAACTTAATTTTGGGAGATCTTTTTTAGATTATAACCACCCAGCTACAAGGTTGAGGTTATGGATAGCTGAACCTACAAACTCTACTAACATCTTGACAACCTTTGTCATTGATGCCAAAGGGGGAGTAGTGGAATGAGAAAGTTCAAAACACAGGAATCATATGCTTAGGGGGAGCTCTCACATTTTTGGTAACATTTTTTGACTGCACACTTTTGAACACTTTTTGAAATTTCTCATGAGTGTTTCCATCAATGCCAAAGGGGGAGATTGTTGGCATATGCACACTCTAATGAGACATTGTAAGTGATTGAAGGTTTTGTCATTGATGGTAACCTTGCAATCCTATGGCACTGGAAAGACATTATACCGGCAAAGCATTACACCAACAAGATAGTGCACCGGTATTAGCAGATCACTCAGGACACTGACACTAGCATAGAAGAAAGAAAGTATACCGCCACAGAGGCCGACAAGATTTTTGTTATGTAATATTTTGTTTATTATTGTAAGCCGACTTGGCAAATTGTAAAATGACTCTTATATATAAGGAGATAATTGTAGACACTTGTAATAGTGATGATAGGAGCATAAAAGAAAATATTAGGCAGACCTAATGTGTGAAATATAAGTCAAGAGGTATATGTAAAGAACAGAGTAGGAATCGGTACTGAATCTGGAATTGAAGATGCTATTGTAAAGTAGTACAACTCATTGGATTAGTATAATCCTTATTGTAAGTCAGTGTGACTTCCCATTGAGCAGTGAGCTTTAGGCAGTTGGCCTTCTTGCATGTGCAGGCCCCTATTGTAAGTAATATTCTCTTATTGGCCAGTGAGTGAATATTGTGGGTCACAAATCCCACCGAGGTTTTTCCCACACCGGGTTTCCTTGTTAAACATCTCGTGTTATGGTGTACTTTTCATGTGGATATTCTTGATTCTATTTATTGCATTATTTCTTGCATACTGGTACATTGTTATATTACGTTCTGCATGTTTTAACTTAGGAAATACTTATTACCGGTTAGATACTAATTCACCCCCCCCCTTCTCAGTATCTGTGGGACCCCTAACAAAGTGTTTAGGGTTTAGGGTTTATGCTACCGACCTAATTGTTGTCTATAAGGTCAATGATGTTTGTTATTGTTTGTGTTGGAAAATGTTGTGTTTGTATCCGAGTGATGAGATACTTGTCAAACCAGTGAGTGGAAAACTGCAGAGTGTGATTGTAGAGTAGAGGAGATGAAAACGATTTTCCCTAGCATGTAGTGTTGTTATCAGATCAGAGCTTTACCTGTTTTCTTCTAACCATTTCAACAATAGGAAGATCCCTTTACCAGGTAGCTTTAATAGGCATATTGCAAATCTTCTAACCAGGTGACTCAAGATCATTGAGTTATTCAAGTCCTCTAGCAAGGTAACCTTTAAGAGGGTTTCAACCTTTAATAGGGTATATAGCCATCCCTTAATCGAGTGATATTTAACAGGATTGGTTCCTAACAGAACCCTATTGTAAAGTCTTTAACCGAACTAGGCTCCTAACAGAGCGAGCTTCAAAAGAGTTCAAAAACAAGCTTGTGGGTATTCATCCCCACCGTGGTTTTTCCCATTTGGGTTTCCACGTGAAAAATCTGTTTGTCATGAGTTGTGCATTTTTCATGTGATGATTGAGTAGTCTTTATTTAGGTGAATATGCATGCGATGCTAATGGTTATGGTATTACTGATACACCACATGCATGAGTATATTGGTGAAGTAGTTATCAAGTGTTGAATATTATTTGAAGTATTTAGTTTTTCTGGTTTAGCTATCTGAAGTCTTACTATGTTTAACCAGTATTGCCATGGTTAAGTTCAGTGATGAAGACAACCGGTTAGCATTATTTTAACTTGATAAGATATTGAGATGTTTTTTGTATGTACTGATTCACCCCCCCCCCCTCTCAGTACAAATTAGGGTATTTTTTGTTCATCATTATTCATCAATTGGTATCAGAGCAACTCCAGGTCCTCGGTGATATAAGCTTAACTGCTTGAGGTAAAAGATCTCGCTTTAATGATGAAGAGGGAAGGTCCTAAGTTCAATAGAGATAACTTCAAAATATGGAAGGACAAAATGAAGATTTATATCAAGAGTTTGGGTGCTCAACACTGGAGCTATGTTGAGAATGTCTATGTTATCCCCATTGACACTCTAACCAATGATCAGAAAAGAGAGATTCAAGAAAATGGGCAAGTCATGGAAGCCCTTATTAGTAGCCTGTCCGATATTGACTTCATTAATGTACAAGATAAGGACACTCCTAAGGATGTATGGGACACTTTGGAAACCATTTATGGTAGTGATGAGCATGTTAAGCAAGCTAAGGAAGAGAGCCTTAGAGGAAAATTTGAAGACATGAGGATGGTTGAAGGAGAGACCATTCAACAATATGGCATAAGGATCAAGACTGTGGTTGGAGATATCAAGAGCACTAGTAGAATAATTGATGATGCCACCATTGTCAGTAAAGTTTTGAGATCATTGTTACTAGTCTATGCAATCAGATTTGCTGCTATTCAGGAGCTAAGGTCTATCGACAAAACCAAGGTATCCTTACTCTATCATTGCAAAGTTGACTGGATATGAGTTGAATAGCTATGATGGTAGTGTTCAGAAGACTGAGTCAGCCTTTAGAGCATCTATTGCACCAACCAGAAAAGGAAAAGAAGTAAGTACCAGTTATAAATCTAGGCAATGTAGAGATATGGATGATGAAGAGATTCTAATGGATTTTGAAGCTCTTCTTGCCAAGAGACTTCCAAAAGGCACCAAAAAATACAGAGGTAAGCTTCCTTTAAAATATTTTTCTTGCAATAAGATAGGACATATAGCTGCTAACTGTCCTAACAATGACAATAAGGATAAACTAGAGAGGTTTAGAAAGTATAAAGGAGGAGGAGGTAGGAGAAATTGTCTTGTTGTAGTGGATGAAGGTGTTACTAATGAAGAATTTGAGGATGAAGAGAGTGAGGACATAGTGTTTGTAGCTATAAAGGAAGTAGTGTCTGACAAGAAAGCCCTTGTCTATCACATTGACAACTCTAATGAGCGGATTATTGATAGTGGGTGCTCTCACCACATGACTAGTGATCAGAGAAAGTTTTTCTCTGGAAGAATATGATGGAGGTGTTGTCTGGTTTGGCAAGGATGCACCATGCTTGGTGAAAGGTAAAGGATCCATCTCACTGAATGGAAAGAGAAGTGCAGATGATGTCTACTAGGTAGAAGGTATTAAGCATAACCTTTTGAGTGTTCCTCAGTTAAATGACAAAGGACTCATTCTGGAGTTCAAAGGTGGAGTCTGCAGTATAATTGGAAAGAGTAGTGAACTTATTGCTACCGGTAAGTAGACCAGAGGTAACTTATTTTAGTTGAATGCCAAGATTAGTTAGTGTCTGATGGTAAAGTTTGATGACAGTTGGATATGACATAGGAGACTTTGTCATATAAACTTTGACAATATTGTAAAAGCTAGTAAGATCAAGGTAGTAAGAGGATTGCCTTTGCTAAACAAACTAGAGAATGATTTATGCAGATAATGTCAACTTGGGAAGATGTCTTCCTCAACATTCAAAGGTAAGATTTTTTTAGCAGAGAACTTACTTGATCTTGTGCACACTGATCTGTGTGGTCCAATGAAAACTAGAAGTATTTAGGGAGATTGATATTTTATGATTCTTACCGACGACTGCTCAAGAATGATGTCGGTCACATTCTTCAAAGACAAGTTTGAGGCATTTGGAAAGTTCAAAGCCTTTAGAGAATTGGTAGAGAAGGAAAGTGGTCAAAGGATAAAATGCCTAAGAACTAATCAAGGAGCTAAATTCACTTATGATGAATTCAACAAGTACTATGAAGAGAACGGTATCAAGAGGCAGTTGTTTGCCCCAAGGACACCACAACAAAATTGCATAGCAGAAAGGAATAACAGGACTATAGTTGAAGTGACCAAAACAATGTTGATCTAAGGAAAGGTTGCTCACACCTTTTGGAGAGAAGCGGTGAGCACTACAGTCTATACTATGAATTGGGTACTAATTAAGAAAGATAAAGATAAAACCCCTTATGAGTACTGGACTGGGAAAACTCCCACTGTGAGTTATTTTAAAGTATTTGGCAGTAAGTGTTATATCAAGAGAGGTGAGCATGTGAGCAAGCTTGATGCTAAATACAATGAAGGAATATTTCTGGGATATTCCACTAAAAGAAAAGCTCACAAGTGCTACAACAATAGGACTCAAAAAATTGTTGAGAGTATCAATGTCAAGGTTGATGAATCCCCTGAGAAACCTAAGGAAACCTGTAGCAAGCAAGTGGAAGATGAAGCGGGTGTAGCCTTCTGGGAACCAGTTAAGAAAGAAACAAGCAAAGACCTTAGTGTTCCTGTACTGGTAGAAGTTGCAGTAGGTGAAGAAGAAGATGGAGAAGAAGAAGAAGAAGATGAAAAGCAAGTAGAACCAGCTAGAGTCATTCCTAGATATGTGAAACTACATGATCCGAAGCAAATCATGGGATATAAAGATGCAGGGATACTCACAAGAATAAAGGTGAAAGAAAACTCTTGCATGATTTCCGAATTTGAGCCTAAGACCACTAGAGAGGCACTTCTAGATGAAGACTGGATTAAGGCAATGGAAGAGGAGCTGGTCCAGATAGAAAAGAATGCAACATGGTCTTTGGTACCCAGACCAAAACACAAGAATGCCATAGGTGCCAAATGGGTCTTTAGGAATAAGATAAATGAAGAAGGTACAGTTGTAAGGAACAAGGCAAGACTTGTATGAAAGGGATATGCTCAGGAAGAAGGAGAAGACTATGGAGAAACCTTTTCCCTAGTGGCTAGACTGGAAGGTGTTCTAATGCTACTTGCATTTGCAGCATTTAAGGGATTCAAGGTATACCAGATGTATGTGAAGTCTGCATTCTTGAATGGAATCCTAGAAGAGGAAGTGTATATTGAGCAATCAAATGGGTTCTCCTTATCAGAAGATAGTAACATGGTGTGTAGATTAGACAAGGCCCTGTATGGATTGAAACAAGCACCAAGGGCATGGTATGAATGGTTACACTCTCATCTTGTGAAGATAGGATTTTAGAGAACAAGTGAGGACAACAACATCTACCTAAAATTTGAAGGTGATCGGATTCTGATCTGTGAAGTGTTTGTAGATGACATAATCTTTGGAGGAGATGATGAAATGAAGAAAGAGTTTGAGATATCCCTGATTGGAGAGATAAAGTTCTTCATTGGTCTACAGATTCAGTAAATGAAAGAGGGTATCTTTATTACCTAGTCCAAGTATGTCAAAGAGGTATTGAAGACCTTTGGCATGGAGGAGAGAAAACCGATTGGTACACCGATGGTGACCGACTACAAATTGACTAAGGAAGATGATTCAGTGTTGGTGAATGAGGAGTATCGGTCAATGATCAGTAAGCTACACTATGTGGTACACAATAGACCAGATATTGCTCACGTAGTGGGCATTGTGGCCCATTTTCAGAAAATTCCAAGAGAATCCCACTTGGTAGCAATCAAGAGGATTCTTAGATACTTGAAAGGGACAGTTGATTATGGATTGTGGTATCCATACAATGGTGATTTTAATCTCAAAGTTTTACTGATGCAGATTGGGCAGGTAATGTGGATGACCGAAAGAGCACAACCAGTGGAGAGTTCTTTCTTGGTGGAAGACTAGTCTCATGGACAAGTAAGAATCAGAGTTGTATTTCCTAGTCTATAGCTGAAGCAGAGTATGTGGCAATAATTATGAACTGCACTCAAGCAATCTGGATGAAACATGTATTGGATGGTTTCAAAGTACCTATATATGAACCAGTGAGTATATTTTGTGACAATACAAGTGCAATAAATATTTCCAAGAATTCGGTATAGCATGCTAGAACTAAGCACATTGAGCTCAAGTATCACTTCTTGAGAGATAAGGTTTAAAACAAAGAGGTTGTATTAGAACATCTTTCCAGTAAGGAGTAGCTAGTAGACATATTCACTAAGCCCTTAGTGAAGACTACATTTACCTATTTGAGAGGTGAATTAGGGGTTCTGCCCATTCATGAAGTAAACTAAAGTTTTGCGCTCCATATCAGTGAGGTACTATAGTGTCAAATCTTTCAGTATTGATGTGTTGAAGAATGCTACTCCATAGGGGCAGCAACATAGTGGAGCTTGGAAGTGTGTGCCTCCACTTTGGCATTGTTGTCAAAGGGGGACAAGATATCTGATGTATGGGGGAGAAGATATCTGAAGTAATGAAGATATATGATATGGGAGAAGATATATGTTATACTTGCACTAGTTTATGTTGTTTATAGTTGCAATGCTACACTGATTATTGCCATCAATGCCAAAGGGGGAGATTGTTGGCATATGATGAACTGGTATGATGATAATGTATGTTGTCATTGATGTCAATAAGTGCAGGTGAACCGGTATGAATATTGGAAGAAGTTGTTATTCATATTCAAGTAGGAGAACTAGTATGAAGGGATAAAGTGGACTCGTGTCAGGGTTTCACTAAGTGTGACTACCAGTTTATAGTCTTAGCTCTAGGATTTCCAATTTGGCAATCTATCTTGTACGATGCAATCGGTGATATTATGTGATGAGTTAGCTAAGAGATAAGGTTGAGATCAAGATGCCACTTTAGTTTTGTGCATGTGAAGGATTCCTTGAGGATCTTGCATGTGAAGATTGATTGCATTAAATGTCTACCTCGGGAATGAACATTCTTCTTAGCGGTATGTGAAGAGAGCGTGATGGGTTACTGATTTCCATATGCGGTGAAGAATGGATGATGCAGAATGACTTGTGATCTGTTTGAGATTGTTTTATTCTATGCAAAGTGTTTGAAAGGTCAGGATTGGATCTCTTGTAATTGTAAACCTAAAATGTTTAGGGTTTAGGGTTTATGCTACTGACCTATTTGTTGTCTATAAGGTTAATGATGTTTGTTATTGTTTGTGTTGGAAAATGTTATGTTTGTATCCGAGTGATGAGATACTTGCCAGACCAATGAGTGGAAAACTACAGTGTGATTGCAAAGTAGAGAAGCTGAAAAGGATCTACCTTAGCATGTAGTGTTGTTATCAGATCAGAGATTTACCTGTTGTCTTCTAACCATTTCAATAGTAGGATAATCCCTTTATCGGGTAGCTTTAACAGGCTTATTACAAATCCTCTAACCAGGTGACTCAAGATCAATGAGTTCTTCAAATCCTCTAGCGAGGTAACCTTAAAGAGGGTTTCAACCTTTAATAGGGTATATAGCCATCCCTTAATTGGGTGATCTTTAACAAGATCGGTTCCTAACATAACCCTATTGTAAATTCTTCAACCAGACTAGGCTCCTAATAGAGTGAGCTTCAAAAGAGTTCAAAAATAAGCTTGTGGGTATTCATCCCCACCATGGTTTTTCCAATTTGGGTTTCCACATGAAAAATCTGTGTGTCATGAGTTGTGCATTTTTTATGTGATGATTGAGCAGTCTTTGTTTAGGTGAATATGCATGCAAAGATAATGGTTATGGTATTACTGATACAACACATGCATGAGTATATTGGTGAAGTAGTTATCAAGTGTTGAAAATTATTTGAAGTATTCAGTTTTTCTAGTTTAGTTGTCTGAAGTCTTACTATGTTTAACCAGTATTGCCATGGTTAAGTTCAGTGATGAAGACAACTGGTTAGCATTGTTTTAACTCGATAAGTTGTTGAGGAGTTTTTTATATGTACTGATTCACCCCCCCCTCTCAGTATCGATTAGGGTATTTGTTGTTCATCATTATTCATTAGAAACAATTTAATATATGTACCTATTACACCAACATACACTAATAACCCTCTAAAGAACTTATCCATGAAAAAATACATGAGTGACATCTAAAGAAAATATTTAAGATCTAAAACAAATATTTCAAGAAAAAGTTTGAAGGAAGATGAAAAATGATCAAAGAAAAATAAAGGGAAAGATAAAAGAAAAATTAAAATATTGATTCAAGAGAAATGATTAGATAAAATATATTTGATGGATGTATAATGATAGTAACATGTTCTAGTATGAGAATAAAAATATATTTAATAAAGAAATGGATCGTATGTACTAGGTTACTATGAGTATAAGGTGATGATATATCTCATGTATGGACTAAAGAAAGAAAAATGTCTCTTGCAAGCATATACAAATAAATACCATGATATGGAAGATCATGATGTTTTTGTGGTGTTATATTTCAAGGACCATAAACTTTGCAAATTAATGAAAAATACACACAAGAAAAAAAGAAAAACGTACAATCATACAATGAAAAATAATATCTTGCCCCTATTCAAGCCAGAAATAGATTTATTGATTGATGATGATTATGTGAGAAAGATACATCCTAAAAATAGCACATAATTGTTATGTTAATGAATAGGCAAAATGAGGATTGGGATTGACATAGACCAATGATGATGATGATGTGATTAAATGGATCAAGGTTTGTAGTGAGATTGGGAATATAACTAGAGGAGTTTTTGTCATACACTACATTGCATAATAAGATTACATGGATTAGTATTTTTCTATTAATTGGGTGTACTAATTTTGGGATTGGCTAGATTAAAGAGGGATTTTTTGATAGGTGGGTTGGATTAGATCTTTAGTATTGGAAGTTTTCACCTAATGAAAAGGAGAATGAAGTCTAGTTATAAGGATTAATGGACAAGGGACCACTTAAATAGAGTATTGGAGGATAATTAGGTGGAGATAAGAGGTGCATGAGGATTATCAAATAGGAGATAGGAGATACAAGGATTATTTGATTGATGATCTAGGACATAATCTATAAGGAAAACTCTATGTAGGAATAATATGTTTTATCTAAGATATATGGTTGGATTGTGCCATGGAGATAGTGTCATCACCATAGATGGTAAGTAACCAAAGGATGAACATGTCAAGTGTTTTTCAAAGCATGTTTTAAGTTTTTTCCATAGTCGATATCAAGATAAAGGTGGGTATGGAATATGGATGGAAACGATATAGAAATGTAATGATGAAATGTGTGATCGATAAGAAAATTTAACTTTAAGTGTAATGGTAATGAGATATAATTAATTTTACACATGGATATTATTTTGTATGTTTTTATCATAGTACTTCTCAAAATTCCCATTAGATTTCTTTCATTATTGGATGAAATATTTCTCTACCTAATGGTGTTGATGTAAATGCATGTGTTATGATATTCTAATAGTGACTTACATATAAGAGCTATTTTTTAAGGATAATTGTGCTTGTATAGAACCCATGTATGTTATTGTTGATGTAAGAGCAATCTTGTGCATCGACCAAAAATATAATTTCTTTTTCAATAAGGGCTCAAATGATACAGTTACTATTTTTAGTAAGTTTACATTTGTGCATGTATGAACACAAAATCTTACACAAACATCTAGAATGGTGAAATAAAACCGTTTGTGAAGAAATAACTTTAATATCATTTGTCATTTGTGTGATCTGTCATATTTTGAAATCTTTCATTTGAAATATTCAAAGTCAAATATTAGGCACTTAGAGACTCTATGTAGGCCCAAAAATTAGACAAAAACCAAAATATACACTAAAGGTACCATTTTTCAAACAAGAATCTTTTCGAGAGATTTCATACTATATATAATAATTAAAAATCCAACACTCATAAAAAATTATGACCCCAAAAAGTTCTAGTGCCAAAATTCATATTTCAAAATATCTTCTTGATTGGGAAAATGGACAATAGGACTTCTAGTGCCCAAAATGAGAGTTACATAATAAATAAGGAAAATAGGGGCTATAGTGGAGAATTCAATAGTGTAGATTGTGGCTCCAACTTGTAGTTTTTTGTAATTAGAAAGCCTTTATGTTTGTATCTTGTAATTTTTTAAATATTAAAATTTTATTATCTTGAGATAATAGAAGGTAGTTATTTCTTTCTTGCATTATTCCACTACTGTTTTTGTGTGTTTGGGTTTGTAAGGGGAGTACCCTTCATCAGAGATGTTCCATAATGAAGCATGTGGTGGACATCACTCCTCATTAATAACAACTTTAAAGATAATGAGATAATTGTTGGCTTGTTGTCATTGATGTCATCGATGCAATTTGGTTCAACATGTACGTCTTTGATTTAGTCCAAAATTTTGCTTTAGTATACATTGTTTCTTTGTTATGAAATGTATGTATGTTTACTTTATGTAGTTTTGAGGTTCAGTATCTACTATTACCGGAAGGTGTTCTAGGTTTAGTCCTATTCGGATGTGATGAGAGAAGATTCTTCAAGGTGGCTTTGGTTCCGGTCCTATCTGGATATGTTAAAGGTGTGTTCTATAGTAATTTTTAGGATCATGTTGGAAGTTGACATCTCATGAAGATATTTGTTTGTTGTAGCATGTAGATATTTCGGTCTCACCCCTTTTTGGTTGAGCTGACTAGTCATAATACTTGATGCGGATACATATACCCATTAGTATTGCATATTGGAGGTATGGTTGTTGAAAAAAAACTATTTATGTACATTATCTATATGATAAAAAGTCTATGGATGTGAATTTTGTTATGCGGTATATGTACAATGGATATATAAGGCAATTTATGGCATTTAAGTGGAACTATAATTCATCGATATGTTAGATGCAACTTTAACAGTTCAATTTTGTACTCTATCATCCGACGGTGAGCCTTTTTGTATTTTAGAGGTGACCCCTCACCGGTAGTGAGCCAACCCCTTGTATTGTGTAACCGGTTAAATATTGCATTATACTTGAGAGAACACTCTCTCCATGGTTTTTCCCATATTGGGTTAAATTGCACATACAAATCTAGTGTTGTGTTTTGTGTTAATTTCCTTAATTGCATTTAAATTCTGTAATTGGTATCAGAGCCAAGTCCTTTTGAAGATTTTAACCACTTGAAGGAGATCCAAAAAGTTGAACTTATGGGTTGAAGCGAAGGTCTTAGAAATGCTCTTGAAGATCTTGAGGTAGTAGAAATTGAAAATAAATATTTGAAAGAAAATGTGTAGCTAGCTAATGAATACATTAAGAAGCTAAGACAGCAGATCCAAAAGTTTAAATTAAGGCATAAAGAAGTCAGTAAAGATCTTAAGCAAGCAAACAACACTATTGCAGATCTAAAAGCCAAAAATGAAGACAATGAGAAGATCAAAAAAAATTTGAACAAAATGATGAAATACAAATCAAAAGAATGCACGAAGATAAAGCAAGAAGTAACATCTCTAAAGGTAAATCTAGAAAAAGCAAAGAGATAAGAGAATAAACCCAAGTCCAGTAAGTTTGAAAAGGTGATAGTTACAAAGAAAGTCTCGGAACAAAGAATGAGTTTGATGAATGTTCACAATCCAAAGAAAATCACAAAGAGGACCCACCTCTAGGAAAAGCAATAGATTTGAAGGAAGACAAAAGTAAGCTACCGGTTAAGCAGCAAGTAAATAAGAAAAACACCTTCTTTAGTGGTTCCTTTTATAAATGCAACAAAGTAGGTTATAAGGCAGTAGACTGGAGAAGTAGCTTGAATGAAAATTATAACCTATTCTTTAGTAGATGCTATACATGCAATAAGTATGGTCATAAAGGTAATCAATGTAGAAATCCGGTTATAAATCAAAAAAGATACAATCACTTTAGAGGTAGATACTATACTGCAATGTTTTTGGACACAAATCTAACCAGTGCAGGTCAAGACAAAATTTGGAGAACATTAGGTGTTACAATTGCAGGAAAATTTAGACACATGGCAAGAGAATGCAGAAGAAATAAGGTTCATATTATAATCAAACCGATAAAGATCAATGTGGAGGATGTGAAAGTTGAGATGAAGAAGATCTGGAGAAACCAAGAGACTGTAGATGAATCAACATCTAGTTCTAGTGTAGGCACCTCATCTAGAAATTAAAGAGTATAGCCTTGGGCCAAGGGGAGCAATCAAAATGATATCATATTCACAGGGGCTTCACTATCTAGGCAATATTATATCACGTGCATTCATATTGGGGGGTTTAATATCCCAAAAAATGAGCTCAATATATTGCCAATCTGGTGAAAATAGGGGGGTTTTTAATTTGGGCTATGAAAAAATACAATATTTGGTGAAAATAGGGGGACTTTTAATTCGATCTATGTATTGGGAGGGGGTGAGAAAAAAGGACTTTTGGGCAATATTTTTTGAAAATTGGGGGACTCTTTAGTATGCCATGAACGAACATGATATGACCCAGGATCACTAAGTAGATCCCCTGTGATCATATTCTTGTCCCCTACTAAAGAGTGTGAGGTCATAATACCAATAGAGTAGAGTATGTCGAGGTTCGAATGAAGCATATCGAATTCATAACTCATCACAAAGTCTGACATGTTATTGTGAAACTCAAGGAAGTGGATGACAACTCATATGCATTTAATGTGATGCAATGGTTGAAATATCAAAAGGAGAAATCTTTGACAAAATTCGTTTCATCGCAAATTAAATAAAAGTTGAGTGTATTGAAGGCAATCAAGGTGTTTAGGGTTTTTCTGACGTAATTGATTAGGATTAACAATCTATTGAATCAATGGTTATGGCTACCCCTACCATAGTTGATGTTGCATCCAAGCCTCATCCTGTGTTCAAGAAAACTTTATACAAAGAAATGGAAGATGATCTAGCTCAATCTTTGGACAGATAAAATGATTATTGAGTATGGTCAAGTAAGACCTAAGTTTGCAACCCTTTCTATGAAGAGACTAGAGACATGGAATGATTTTCTAGATTTCTGCTATGATGATAAGTAGGTTAGGATAGATATGAGAAAATTCCATAATGAATTTATTTGGTTAGATCAAGCTCATCATATCACCAAAGGTGTAATGAAAGTGTAGGCATCTAAAAATGGTCAACACAAGTGTGGAGCCACACTTTAACATGTCTACGTGACCTTCTTTTAGGGTTTTTTGCATCTTATTGACATTTCTTCTATGTCATACATTCAATCTTTATTGTTTGTCAATATTGCATCTTTCCTCTGCATTTCTTTCCTATTCGATTTTAATATCACATTTCAAATTAGGTCTTGTCAATGTCATTTTTGAATTGCAATCATTCATCCTGATCAATTTTTTATGTCAATTGGACATCGTCAATCCTAATTTGTGTCGAATTAGGGTTTTTTCCTAGATTTCAATCAATTTCAATCATTTTGGCTCCTCTTTCAAAATTGTCAATTATCAGTCAATCTTGTCAATTGCGATCAATTCATCATCAGTCTTTGTCAATCTCAGTATCATGTCAACCTTCATCAACTCAACCTTTTATCAATTTGTCATCGATCTCAATCGATCATCAATCTTCCTCAATTTTGGATCGATTATTCATTGATCCTTTATCAATTTCCATCTATTAATTTGATCATTTTAATAATTCTAATCAATTTGTCATTGATATTCATCAATCAATCAATATCAGTTTCTTGCCATTATCAAATCTTGGTCATTTGTCCCTTCAATTGCAATCTTTTATCATTTATTAGATTTGATCTTGTCTTGACCTAATTTTATTTCAAATTTATCCATTGGGGTTTAATGATTTATTCATTTAATCCTACTAACATTTCTTCTCTCTAGGTTAAATAAATTTATTTATTTACCCTAGGTCTCTCATGTCACAATAAAATACTCTATTTAATAGGCTAATGAAGTCCTTTTGTGAGTTAATTAATAAATTTAAATTTATTAATTAATGTCACCTAATTTCCCAATTTCTCTAATTTCTCTTTTTCCACCTAATTTTCTAATTTTCAAATTTCAAATCCCACTAATTATTCCCCCCTAATTTCTCCCCTTTTCATGGTTTTGTTTTGTCATGATTTTTGAAGCTATTTTCATGGCCAATTTGTCATATTATGAAAGCCAATTTTACTCAAATTTGTCACAATTCAATGAGAAAAATTTGTTGCCAATTTGTCATAATTGATTTGGATGAATTCCTCTCAATTCATCATATGTGCACATAGCAATTTGTCATGAAATTTTTCAATAAATTTGTCATAATTTTGTCATTCAACCATGCCAAATTTCAAATTTGTTGCCCTTTTTGAATCCTCATCAATGTACCTATAAATTGAGCACTATGTTCTTCATCAAACAAACCACACTTCGAGTACCCTTATGCTATTGCTTTCACTTTGCAATATTGCTTCCAATCACACTTTGCATCTTTGTAGGTGAAATCGAAAGTCCTATTTGAAGGTGAAAGAAGAACAATGGATAATTATGGAGTAGACATTTGCATTTGTGGTGGTTTGCATTTATTTCGATTGCCTTATCTTTATAGCTCTATTGAATGTATTAGGATCAATTTCATAGCTTGTTAGGTTTGCGATTACCTAATTTAGACTTTTATTCTCATTCTTGATTTCCTAGCTACATTTTCTAGTGAAATAGATGTGAACTCACTAATTCTCAGCCTTTTGAGTGCTTTTGAGGTGTTTTGCAAATTGAATTTGTAGAAAAGGAGCCTTTATGGGGTGTTTTAGGCCTTTTGCGCCTGTGCAATGACTTTCTGGACCTATGCAAAGAGTTTCTACGCTTGTGCTTCAACTTCTTGCACCTTTGTCACAAGTTTATGCATTTGTGCTTCAACTTCTTATGCCCATCCTGTTTTTGTGCCTATTTAGGGTTTTAAAGGATCTGACTTTGTTTGTTAAGGACTACAGATGGTGTTGATTTGTACATGTTTTCAATTATTGTAGATTAATAAAAAAGGCATAAAATTACTTCATCTATCTTTAATTAAGGTTTGGTGAATGAACAACAATCCTCACATTTTGTTTTTTCATGAATTGGTTTAAAAAGGATATCACACTTTCAATTTAAGGCCTAAAATAGAACAAGATTTTTCAATATTATTACAATTTAGTTCCAATTAGTCTAATTAAGGTTTAAAGGGATAAATGAACTAATATAAGGATAATTAGGGTGGTAATCAATAACAAATTCTCACATTTACACTATTAGGGTTTTAGAATCCCTAAGTACTGCATTTTAGTATTGAGTGTCACAAACTTATGCATTTTATGATTTACGATTTGCATTGGCTATTTTGGGCATAGATCCATTATGGGTCTTTAAAAATTGATCAAAATAATTGCAATCATAGTCAATTAGGCCAAAATTTTGTTAAAATTAGGGTTTTCATGCATAATAGGGTCCCAATTTTGTAAAATTTCTCCCCTATCTAACTAATTATCAATGTTTTGCACATGCATTGTGTTGGTTCCCCAAAATAGGTTTACACATCAATGAGGTAGAGACCAAGTTGATTCTTATAAATATCCATGGAAAATCCAACTCCGACTATTAAAATCCTCAAAAGTTTGGACCAACTGACAAGGGTCTGCAAACCCTTCTACACTTTGAGCTCTGCAAAACCCAGGAGGGTGATCCCTTAATGCATTTGTGACCTCTGCACCATTCTGGAAAATATCATTAAAACAAAGCAAATAATCTCATTTAAAAGGGCGTGACAAAGAGGGAGAATGCTATAGAATGGCTAGTTCTCAGTGATCCTGAACCATCTTTGGAACATGAGATATCTTCAGTAAACAACAATATGGGTAAAAATGAAAAGATATTTTGATATTAAATAAATTAAGAGCAAGTTGTCGGTGAGTTTTGAGCACAAAAATGACATTTAAGACAGTTATAGGCCATGACTAGTGCCTTATCCATTGGGTACCTAAATTTATAATATATAAAATGAAAATATAACATAATTTTATCTAATAACATGAGATCTTAAGAAAATATTGCCTTACAATATTTCTCAAATGCATATCCCAACCCAAACTACTTATCTGAATCCCTGCATGAGCCCTACTACTCAAGCATTTTATTAACCCCTTATATCAAAGCATGAACAAAAAATATATACACCACAATAGTGCAATGAATGAGAAAACCCTTGATTCTACTCATTCAAAAACATGATAGAATTAAACATTGGAGAAATGGGTTTGAAACATGTTTTTATTTACTTAATATACTACCTTCTATTACAAAACATTTTATATATAACTCCTTCAAGAACCTGCATAAAATATGACCCCAGACTCACTCTATTTGCTCTTTAAATGACTTTTACTACTTGCTTCTTTCACCTAGACTCACTATACATGACCAAGAAACTGGAACAAAATTTTGTACCAAAATTTGTGGACCATGTCGCATGGCCTTGAATTCCCTTTTATAGAAACAAGGTAGCAAAAAAGATTTAGACCAAAGGAGACACCTATCACAAGCCCATATGACCGCTTGTGATTCTATTATAAATTATCCTTTATGATTTCCCACAAATTGTCCACACTAGCATTCATAATGAGGTAGAACCAAAATTGCTAACTGGATTTTGGTAGAAACGAAACTCCTTGAGTTGTGCCACTATCACCCTTGATGCCTCCAGATGGACTGTGAGATGAGTAGTTATGTCCTATAGAGAATTTCCCTTCCTAGAAGGGAAATTAGTTCTCAACAAGAAGTAAATTCACCCCTAAACTAGAGGAGGAGCTCCAACCTTCATGCCCAGGATCAAAGAAAATGGAAAGAGGAGATCATAGAGGAACATAATAAGAAGGGAAGGCGTTAGAGCTTCCATTTTGTTGCAAAGATGACTAGTTGTTTCCTTCATCCCAACCTTGTCTTGCTCCTATCCCTATGTGAGATCCTTCTTATAACCCCCTACCAACCAGTGGTAGAGGAGAAGTAGAGGATGTGTCATGCAGGGATTTTTCCAGATGCAAAATGAATTTCAAGCCTCCACTGACTATCCTCCCCATTTTCAAGGCTCCACTGACTATAAGCATACTCACTCAAAAAAGGGGACTTCCATCCAGTGTCATAGAGTCCAGAGTAACCTTTGCATGATACTACTCAAAACTCATCTTATCCTTTTGAAACCTTCTTAGAAGATAATGAGGTTTTTGTTCTTTCTACCAACTGAAAACACCACTTGGCCATATTTATGATAAAAAATTAATTCATTTGGCGGTGCTCATGCATGTGAAAAATCATCACTTCAATGCTTTCTACTCATCCTGCCAGCTATAGACTTAGGAAATCATGCCTATCAAACCCAGAATACCGTCATATTCAAGCTATCAATCTGCTACTTTTTGATGAGCCTCACCTTATGTGAACGATTTTGTTCTGATTTTGTTGTTCCTTGACTGCAAAACTTCAACTTTAGAATCCCTTTTTGGACACCGAGTCATTATCTTTTGAATTATTCTCGGAGATAGTTCCTTGATTTACCTTACTGAGAATCCCTGACAATACGCATCCTTTGATATTATTGACAGGCCCTTGATCATTCCATTCCCAACTTAGAAATTATCCTTATCCTTGTCCTCTAAGGCTTAGACTTCTCATTATCGCGACAATGAGATTTGCTAAGATGACTCCCTAGGAACTACCAGCTCTGCTTGCCATTTAACCTCGACCCATCAAACAACCTTTAGAACATGTCTTTTGAAAATCCATTGATATCGATGTGTTTCAACTTCTCTTCATTTACTCTATGTCGACAAGCTTAGTTCTTTTTGCCTTTATTATGCTGTATGAGTGATAACCAAGTATCTTGAATCACCCTTTTGAAATACATTCCTAATTTACATCGTAGATCTTATCTAGCCTAGTGCATCATACTGTCATGCCCAAAATTTAGGGCAAAAACAGAACAAATTTTTTTTTAAAAGATACTAAATTTTATTAACAAGCACACTCTTGCGACAAGCGTTAACGAAAATTTCATTAATAAATTCGAGCTTATTCTGAAACGAACGAAGCATCGACAATCAGTTATAATTTAATTGCGGAAAAACCTACTGGTTTAAATTCTATCTCCAAAAGGTATTTAATTTATAGTTTTATTAAATTAATCATACTAAAAATATTAGGGGAGATATTTTAAAATTTATCTCCCACTATGACTATAAAGTCTTAGCAATTTTAATTAATTTCTCCTTTACGATTTTTTTTTTATAAATCAATATTGAGAACATGTAAAATGCACATATATACATATAGATTATGCATATATTTTGAATAACCATAATTTAATTTCTTAAGTCAAATTAAACTAAAAAAAAACATACATATATATTCATATATATATTCCCATATATATATATATGGAAACATATATATTATTATATATATATTCTACATATATTCCAATATTTTAATCCTAACCTCCTAAATCCATTTCAACTTGCTAAATATTACCACTTAATTTCCTCAACCCTAATTAGGGTTCTAAATTCCTATTTAACCATTACCTAAACCCCAAATACATATTATTTTCTTTTTTTATATTTTAAAAAAAAACTAAACTTCCCTAGCCCCTATCGGGCTAGGGTTTAACCCATTCTTTTTTTTAACAAGTGAAGATTTCATGCCGGGCCGAAGAGTTAACAAGCGGCCATGATTACCAAGCTTGCCGGTCGCTGCGGTTCCAAGTGGAGGCTGGCCGCGCGCACCACTGTGTGAGCTCACAGTGGCGCCGCGGCACCACTGTGTGCCCACACAGTGGGCGCCGCTAGCGGCTCCCCACTGTGTGGCCACATAGTGGCGGCCGTGGCCGTCCACTGTGTGCCCACACAGTGGGTGCCGCAAGCGGCTCCACTGTGTGTGCACACAGTGGGCGCCGCGCGGTCGTCCACTGTGCGTACACACAGTGGAGTCCGCGGGGGCCCCAAACATATATATTATTTTTAAATTTTCTTTTAAAATTTACAATAACATTTATTAATATATATATATATATATATATAAATATATAAATATATATATTTATATATATATATGTATATATATATTTATATATGTGGTATTTTCATAAATTTATAAGCATAGATAAAAAGATAAATTTAAATTCTAAATAAAACTTATATATAATTTAAAAGAGAATTATTACATGCAAAATTTTAAGCTAATAAAAATAAAGGAAGAGATAACCTTAAGTTAAATCAAAAAAAATTTAATTATATATATATATATATATATAAATATTTATATATTAATTTAAATGCATCGATAAACAAGCTTCTAAATCAATGTTTAACAAAAACAAATACAATTTAAAGTATTTCACAAAGATACCTTATACGTTTTTTTTTTGTAATAAGAAACCCATTAACATGCTTTTTTCTTTAAATAGATTATTCACCTAAAACAACTTCTCTTTCCATCTAAAATACTTATAAAGCTTTCAGCTTAAATAAACTTCTATTTGACTTAATTAAAATATAGGTAAAAATCTAAATGAAATCAGACTTTTTATTTCTTTCATAAAACAAGAAGCTTTGCATACATTACTAATTCGCTTTTCTTTTTCAATTATTCTAGGAGTAAAATCAAGCCTTTTCTCTTTCTTTAAAACATTTCTATTATATACTACCAAATTTACAGCAATGTTTTCTCTGAACAGTCACAACAATTAAACATCAAATCTATTATTACAAAATTATGACTTGCTTCTCCTTTCTTTTGAATTGAGGCATTTATTCACAACAACTTTAAAACAACATCTGCAACTGAATTCAAAAATCTTCAAATTCCATCTTCTGAATAACTTTCATGAATTTCTATCCTCTTTCCTCTAGATCCTGCATAATAGAAAACACAAAACTGACCACGGAGTGCTCACCTCCCAGCCTAGGCTAACTGGTAGCCACCCCCGAGCTCGGAGAACCAATTCCTAGACGGGTACAAATAGGCAAACACAAAGAAACACAAAGCATACAAATATTTCAGACACATTCCCAACCTGGCTTTCACAGCACCGTACTCTGGTGATGAACATTTTCAAAGGGTGGTAGTGGACCAAATACCCTGAGGAGAATCTGCAAGTATGTAATAACAAGAAGCCACCTCATGGCACAAATAACATATCAAAATCTCAACCCCATAATTCCTTATGCCCCCCAAAGGCATTCTAGCCTTATAACCCTCCTTATGACCCCCATTGCACAAACAGGCCATGCAGCAAGGGTCACACAAAGATCCCTTGTGATCGCTCTCTAAAGAGAGTCTCTCACTCGAGGGCTGTCACTGCTACCACCCTCAAGATCCTCTTCCCTCCCAAGAGAAAGAGGGATCTTGAGAAAACTCCCAAAACACATTCATTCATAAAACAAAATCAAAAGATTTTCAAAAATTCGTTTTCAAGAATACAGATTTTCTTATTCAACAACTTTCAGAAAGAAACAAAAACAGGTCATTAAAAGTAAAAATGAAACCAACCTTAATCTGCCCAAAGGTTATACTGATATCTGAAGAAGAGCTGCCCAATCCACAATTCTTTATTTTCCTTAATCAATTTCTTTATCCCATAACATTATTTGCCAAATTTTCTTCTATCTCCAAAAATGGAGAGTGGGTGATTAACCAGCTATTCCCAAAAATCTTCCTTAAGAAGCTCACTCTCTGAGTTCTCACAGGATTCTAAAAAAAAAATCAAAAAAAGAAGGAAGAAAGCAAAAATGCAAAAAGACTTTCCTTCCAAGAGGGAAAATCTGGATTTGATTTCACTTCCATTTTCAATTTTCGCTCAACTCAAAAAAGCCAATTTTTAAAGCGTTAAAAAGATCATAATAAAGTAGAAACTTGCCTAAAATTACCCCTAACCCCTAGGTATACCTTATGGGCTTCAGGAAACCCTAAAAAAATTACCCCTAGGTGTTCATTTAACCCATTTTAAACCCCTCTGAAGTTTATTTTCGGGTCAAACATAAGTTGACCACACCAAATATTATATTCTCAAAATATCTTTTTGACAACACATTATTTTATTTAAAATTAATAATAATTAACACTTTCCCATCAAGAGACAAGATAAAATATTAAAATTTAAATCCACACATGTGTCAAGTGACACTAATAAAATACTTTTACAAAAATAAACATGAAATTGTCTCTTGAGGTTTTTACACAATAAATTTAAATAACACATAACACACATGCAGCATATATTGATACGAATAAAATACAACACAAACGGGGTGTTGTCTCTCCAAATAGACAAACCCTGGCTTTACGAACATACATAAGTCTAGGTTTGATTCTCCGTAATTTTCCATGGTCACATGGTAAATTTCCTGCGCATCTCAATTTACACATTAGTACTCCCAAATATTCATATAAAATATAATTCAATAATATAACAATGCACATCATTACTTGCATACAATTTTCATCTGCACAGATTGAATACATCTTTTGTCAAGCAAATTCACATAAGCAATTTTCATCCCAATTCACATAAACTAAACATACATCATAGTTCTATATTCAAAGTAAAGTCCTGCAAATTCATTAACGACATCTATCATTGCAATATCATTCTATCTAATAATCCTGTAGTGTTCTATCTCATAAAGCATGTAAGTAAAACATCAATTCATAGCAATGTTATCCAATATCCTGAAGTCATAAAAGTTCTAAATCTCAAAATGCATCAAAACAAAGTATCCATAGTAGTCTAAAATATAAAATCCACTGAATGCCAAACTGAGTCGAGGTGAGGCCTCACATCCTCCCCCTCTAGGCATGAACTTCCTCCTGGAGTTCATCAAAGAGGTGAGGGTACTCTGATCTCATACATGCTGCGTCCTCCCATGAAGCCGTAACCTCATCATAACAATCCCACTGGACCCTAACCTGGTCTAGCTCTCGACCTCGAAGGGCCAATGTCCGGCGTGCCAAAATGCGAATGGGCTCCAAAGCTAGCTGCCCGTCCGACTCCACCTGCAAGGCATCCCAATCTAAAATGTGAGACTCATCATAGATATATTTTCTCAAAACTGAAACATGAAACACGTCGTGGATGCGTGACAGGCTAGGTGGGAAAGCTAAACGGTAGGCTACTGGGCCTATCCTCTCCAGAATCTCAAAAGGTCCTACAAAGCGAGGTGCGAGCTTAGAACCCTTTCCGTAACGGATCGGACTCTTATGCGGTCGCACTCTCAAGAAAACTCTGTCTCCAACCAAGTAACTACGGTCAATCCTCTTTGCATCGGCATACTTCTTCTGTCTATCCTGAGCCTCTCTGAGACGCTGCCTAATCAAATCCACCTGTTGTTCCATATCCCGAACTAACTCAGGACCAATAGCAACTCTATCCTCTATGCGATCCCAACTCAAGGGCGTCCTGCAAGGCCTGTTGTATAATGCCTGATAGGGTGGCATCCCCAAGGAAGTGTGATGCCCATTGTTATAGGCAAACTCCACTAAGGGAAGATACTCCTCCCACCGGGTCTGATGATCCATGACGTACATACGAAGCATATCCTCTAACACCTGATTGACTCTCTCTGCCTGACCATCTGTCTCCGGGTGATAAGCTGTACTGAAATTGAGCTTTGTGCCCATAGCTGCCTATAATGACTTCCAAAAGGTAGAAGTGAAAAGAGAATCCCTATCAGAAATAATCTTGCGGGGTACGCCATGTAGTCTAACAATGTCTCGCAAGAACACTTGTGCTACTGCAGGAGCTGTGAATGTAGTACGGACTGGTGAAAAGTGAGCTACTTTGGTCAGCTTGTCAACTGTCACCAAGATAGCATCATGGTGACGAGAAGACATAGGGAGACCAATGATGAAATCCATGGATATAGTATCCCACTTCCACTCTGGTATAGCATGAGACTGAAGCAACCCACCTGGATGGCGGTGCTCCGCCTTTACCCTCTGACACTCGAGACACCGAGCTACTATCTCAGCAATGAGCTGCCGCATTCCCGGCCAATGATACAACTGCCTCAAGTCTGCATGCAACTTCTTAACCCCGGGATGTGCAGCATAAGGAGCTCTATGAGCTTCCGAGACAATGAACTCTCTCAACCCTCCGGAGGAAGGTACATAAATGCGGCCTCTGTGGCGTAACAGTCCATCGGACTCCAAAGAATAATCCACATATTTCCCTTCTAGTGTGACCTGAGAACGTAACACCTGACAAACCTCTGCGTACCAACCATCCTCTGACAAGTGCCGAAGTATACGGTCCCTCAAGTCTGTGCCCATGGATATGGTGCAAACCTCATGACGTCTCCTACTCAAGGCATCTGCAACTACATTTTCCTTTCCCTTGATGTAGTGAACGTCAAAATCATATTCGCACAAAAACTCCATCCATCTCCTCTGACATGCATTAAGGTTCGGCTGAGTGAAGATGTACTGAAGACTCTGATGATCTGAATGCAACTCAAAGTGATGTCCTAAAAGGAAGTGTCTCCACCTCACAAGTGCATGCACTACTGCTGCGAGCTCAAGGTCGTGAGTGGGATAATTAAGTTCATGAGTCTTAAGCTTCCTAGATTCGAAAGCTATGGCCCTACCACCTTGCATAAGAACTGCCCCTAAACCCTCTAAGGAAGCATCGGTACAAACCATGAAATCAGCTGAAGGATCTGGTACAACAAGGATAGGAGCGCTAGTAAGTGCCTTCTTGAGTTCCTGAAAGGCCTTCTCGCACTTCTCTGTCCACTCAAATTTCTTCCCTTTACGCTGAAGAGAGGTAATAGGGTGTGCGACTCTGGAGAAACCTTCGACAAAACGTCGGTAATATCCTGCTAAACCCATAAAACTCCTGACCTCTGTCACACTGGTAGGCGCTGGCCAATCCATAATAGCCCTAATCTTTGATGGGTCAACTGAGATCCCATCACCGGAAATAACGTGTCCAAGGTACTTGACCTCAGATCGAAAGAAAGCACACTTCGATAGGCTGCCAAACAACTGGTTATCTCGCAAACACTGCAATACCTGTTTCAGGTGCTCCTCATGCTCCTTCCCATTCCGAGAATATATCAATATATCATCGAGGAACACAACAACAAAACGGTCCAGAAAGGTACGGAACACCCCATTCATGAGACTCATAAAAACTGCTGGGGCATTCGTAAGTCCAAAGGGGACTACGGTAAACTCATAGTGACCATATCTAGTGCGAAAAGTGGTCTTGTGGATATCACTTTCCACTATTCTCAACTGATGGTATCCTGACTTCAGATCTATTTTGGAAAAGACTTTGGCACCCTGAAGCTGGTCAAATAAATCATCAATTCTAGGCAAAGGATATCGGTTCTTGATGGTTACTTTATTTAGCTGCCGATAATCCATACACAATCGGAGAGATCCATCCTTCTTCTTAACGAAGATAACTGGTGCACCCCATGGGGATACGCTAGGACGGATATGACCCTTCTCAAGAAGTTCCTCAAGCTGAATTTTAAGTTCATTAAGCTCATTTGTGGTCATTCTATAAGGTGCTCTGGAAACTGGTTCGGCTCCTGGTACAAGGTCTATATGAAAATCAATCTCTCTGCGGGGAGGCATTCCCGGTAAGTCTGAAGGAAATACATCTGAATATCCTTGAAGGATAGGATGGTCATCGAGCGATGTTTCCTTTTCCTCCTCTTCTCCTCTGTCACTGATAGTGATAGCAAAAAGCTGACATCCCTTCCGCATGCTCCGCTTGAGCTGCATTGCGGAGATCATTCGAAGAGACACGGGCCTCTGAATCCCGGTGATAACTATGGGCGAACCATGATCATCCTCACACTCGATCTTTTTCAGGCGGCAATCCATCTTGGCTCTGTGGGCATAAAGCCAATCCATGCCAAGTACGATTCCATAAGATCCAAGTGGAGTCACTCTAAGGTCTACTACCGAGGTGGTCTTGCCAATCTGCAATTGACATGCCCTAACCTCGGATTCCACTGACACTCTAGCCCCTGAAGCTAATTCCACTTCCCAACTGACACCCTGCCTAGTTGCCACTAGCCCGCAACGCTCCACAACCAACGGAGATATAAAGGAGTCAGTAGCTCCTGAATCAAACAAAATAGATACATTGTTACCTCTGATTATACCTGAAGATTCGATAACCGTGGCCTGATGGTCGGCCTGGCGGTTGTCAACCGCTGCGAATACTCTATGGGACCTGCCCATATCACCGACTGTCGGCTCTGAAGCGGCCATCCGCTGACTCCCTGCTACCTGTCCCTGAGGGCAATCCCTCGCCAAATGCCCCATGGCTCCACAAGTAAAGCAAGCACCCCGTGCCTGGAACTGGGCACCCTGAGGCCTAGAAAATCCCTAACCTCCTGTCCTACTGGATCCGTTGTACCCACCCCTGGAGGACTGCTGAGTCCCCGCCAGCTGTGTGTACTGCCCCTGTGCTCTCTGATCACGTTTCTGTCCCTGAGTCTGCCACTGCTTGGGCTTGGAGCCCTGCGGATACTGTGGAGGCTTCTGCCTCTGGTTCTGTGGTGTCTGTTGTGGAGGAGGGGGTTTGGAGAACCCCTGAGAATTTCGGTTGTTCCCCTTCCAATGAGGTTTCTGGAATCCATAAGTCTGAGGTGCGGGGTTTCGGTTCTGATACCGATCCCTATTGTCCTGTGGTCTAACCTGAATTTCCTCGGCAATCAGTGCCTTCTCTACAGCAACCCGAAGGTTCTCTGGAGTAGACATCCTAACAGGCCCGGCTATACCGGCATTCAATCCCCTGATGAAGCGGTTTACAAGAAGTTTCTCATCCTTTAGATAATCTACATATGGCAACAACTCAAAGAATTTACTCTCATACTGGGTTACTGACAAGCCTTTTTGTTGGAGATCATGAAATTCGTCTATACGACGTTGTCTGAAATGCTCTGATAGGTACCTCTCCCGGAACCTCTCGGTGAATATCTCCCAAGTGAGTGTATCAGGAACTAATCCGCATTTGTACTCTTCCTGTCTCCACCAGGTGGAGGCTGTTCCTCTCAGAAGATGAACTGCAACACGTGCTTTCAAGTTGCTCTCATAAGAACGCAACGCAAAGCACCTCTCAAGACTCAGAAGCCATGCCTCGGCCTCTACTCCATCTGTAGAACCTCCGAAGGATGGTGGTTGGAGGCGCATGACCTCCCTGATGAGATCCCCTGGATCTTGACGACCTCTCTCAAAATAGACTGGTTCCACCGCAGGAGGTGGTCCTGGCATATGCACTGACTCTGGCTCATTACCACCCTGACTCTCTACAGGATTCGGAGCTGGGCTCCTGCTTCGTTCTCTATCAACAGATCTATGACTCCCAGAGTCATGACTCCTAACCGGAGGGTTCTCTGCTGGAATCCTTTCCTGAACAATGCCAATAAGATTCTGAATGGCTGCTAGAAGGTCATGGTTAGGTTCATTTGGCTGTTCGGGAGGTGCTCCTGGGTTCTCCTCTGGAACCGATGCCTCCCTCTCTTCCTCATCGCGAGCTAGGCGCTCACGTCTAGGACCCCGTCCGCGCTTGCGAGCTTGTCGCGTCAACGAAGGCATCCTAAGAGGAAAATAATACAAAACAATTAATTTATTTCTTTTAGAATTAAATTTATTTAAATGCAAAATTCCTTTTAACAAAATAATTTTTAAATATTCTAAGGCGAAACGTAAGTGAGTAAGGCTCCTAGTGTGGAAACCTTGCTCTGATACCAAAATGTCATGCCCAAAATTTAGGGCAAAAACGGAACAAATTTTTTTTTAAAAGATACTAAATTTAATTAACAAGCACACTCTTGCGACAAGCGTTAACGAAAATTTCATTAATAAATTCGAGCTTATTCTGAAACGAACGAAGCATCGACAATCAGTTATAATTTAATTGCGGAAAAACCTACTGGTTTAAATTCTATCTCCAAAAGGTATTTAATTTATAGTTTTATTAAATTAATCATACTAAAAATATTAGGGGAGATATTTTAAAATTTATCTCCCACTATGACTATAAAGTCTTAGCAATTTTAATTAATTTCTCCTTTACGATTTTTTTTTTATAAATCAATATTGAGAACATGTAAAATGCACATATATACATATAGATTATGCATATATTTTGAATAACCATAATTTAATTTCTTAAGTCAAATTAAACTAAAAAAAAACATACATATATATTCATATATATATTCCCATATATATATATATGGAAACATATATATTATTATATATATATTCTACATATATTCCAATATTTTAATCCTAACCTCCTAAATCCATTTCAACTTGCTAAATATTACCACTTAATTTCCTCAACCCTAATTAGGGTTCTAAATTCCTATTTAACCATTACCTAAACCCCAAATACATATTATTTTCTTTTTTTATAATTTAAAAAAAAACTAAACTTCCCTAGCCCCTATCGGGCTAGGGTTTAACCCATTCTTTTTTTTAACAAGTGAAGATTTCATGCCGGGCCGAAGAGTTAACAAGCGGCCATGATTACCAAGCTTGCCGGTCGCTGCGGTTCCAAGTGGAGGCTGGCCGCGCGCACCACTGTGTGAGCTCATAGTGGCGCCGCGACACCACTGTGTGCCCACACAGTGGGCGCCGCTAGCGGCTCCCCACTGTGTGGCCACACAGTGGCGGCCGTGGCCGTCCACTGTGTGCCCACACAGTGGGTGCCGCAAGCGGCTCCACTGTGTGTGCACACAGTGGGCGCCGCGCGGTCGTCCACTATGCGTACACACAGTGGAGTCCGCAGGGGCCCCAAACATATATTTTTTTTTAAATTTTCTTTTAAAATTTACAATAACATTTATTAATATATATATATATATATATATATATAAATATATAAATATATATATTTATATATATATATGTATATATATATTTATATATGTGGTATTTTCATAAATTTATAAGCATAGATAAAAAGATAAATTTAAATTCTAAATAAAACTTATATATAATTTAAAAGAGAATTATTACATGCAAAATTTTAAGCTAATAAAAATAAAGGAAAAGATAACCTTAAGTTAAATCAAAAAAAATTTAATTATATATATATATATATAAATATTTATATATTAATTTAAATGCATCGATAAACAAGCTTCTAAATCAATGTTTAACAAAAACAAATACAATTTAAAGTATTTCACAAAGATACCTTATACGTTTTTTTTTTGTAATAAGAAACCCATTAACATGCTTTTTTCTTTAAATAGATTATTCACCTAAAACAACTTCTCTTTCCATCTAAAATACTTATAAAGCTTTCAGCTTAAATAAACTTCTATTTGACTTAATTAAAATATAGGTAAAAATCTAAATGAAATCAGACTTTTTATTTCTTTCATAAAACAAGAAGCTTTGCATACATTACTAATTCGCTTTTCTTTTTCAATTATTCTAGGAGTAAAATCAAGCCTTTTCTCTTTCTTTAAAACATTTCTATTATATACTACCAAATTTACAACAATGTTTTCTCTGAACAGTCACAACAATGAAACATCAAATCTATTATTACAAAATTACGACTTGCTTCTCCTTTCTTTTGAATTGAGGCATTTATTCACAACAACTTTAAAACAACATCTGCAACTGAATTCAAAAATCTTCAAATTCCATCTTCTGAATAACTTTCATGAATTTCTATCCTCTTTCCTCTGGATCCTGCATAATAGAAAACACAAAACTGACCACGGAGTGCTCACCTCCCAGCCTAGGCTAACTGGTAGCCACCCCCGAGCTCGGAGAACCAATTCCTAGACAGGTACAAACAGGCAAACACAAAGAAACACAAAGCATACAAATATTTCAGACACATTCCCAACTTGGCTTTCACAGCACCACACTCTGGTGGTGAACATTTTCAAAGGGTGGTAGTGGACCAAATACCCTGAGGAGAATCTGCAAGTATGTAATAACAAGAAGCCACCTCATGGCACAAATAACATATCAAAATCTCAACCCCATAATTCCTTATGCCCCCCAAAGGCATTCTAGCCTTATAACCCTCCTTATGACCCCCATTGCACAAACAGGCCATGCAGCAAGGGTCACACAAAGATCCCTTGTGATCGCTCTCTAAAGAGAGTCTCTCACTCGAGGGCTGTCACTGCTACCACCCTCAAGATCCTCTTCCCTCCCAAGAGAAAGAGGGATCTTGAGAAAACTCCCAAAACACATTCATTCATAAAACAAAATCAAAAGATTTTCAAAAATTCGTTTTCAAGAATACAGATTTTCTTATTCAACAACTTTCAGAAAGAAACAAAAACAGGTCATTAAAAGTAAAAATGAAACCAACCTTAATCTGCCCAAAGGTTATACTGATATCTGAAGAAGAGCTGCCCAATCCACAATTCTTTATTTTCCTTAATCAATTTCTTTATCCCATGACATTATTTTCCAAATTTTCTTCTGTCTCCAAAAATGGAGAGTGGGTGATTAACCAGCTATTCCCAAAAATCTTCCTTAAGAAGCTCACTCTCTGAGTTCTCACAGGATTCTAAAAAAAAAATCAAAAAAAGAAGGAAGAAAGCAAAAATGCAAAAAGACTTTCCTTCCAAGAGGGAAAATCTGGATTTGATTTCACTTCCATTTTCAATTTTCGCTCAACTCAAAAAAGCCAATTTTTAAAGCGTTAAAAAGATCATAATAAAGTAGAAACTTGCCTAAAATTACCCCTAACCCCTAGGTATACCTTATGGGCTTCAGGAAACCCTAAAAAAACTACCCCTAGGTGTTCATTTAACCCATTTTAAACCCCTCTGAAGTTTATTTTCGGGTCAAACATAAGTTGACCACACCAAATATTATATTCTCAAAATATCTTTTTGACAACACATTATTTTATTTAAAATTAATAATAATTAACACTTTCCCATCAAGAGACAAGATAAAATATTAAAATTTAAATCCACACATGTGTCAAGTGACACTAATAAAATACTTTTACAAAAATAAACATGAAATTGTCTCTTGAGGTTTTTACACAATAAATTTAAATAACACATAACACACATGCAGCATATATTGATACGAATAAAATACAACACAAACGGGGTGTTGTCTCTCCAAATAGACAAACCCTGGCTTTACGAACATACATAAGTCTAGGTTTGATTCTCCGTAATTTTCCATGGTCACATGGTAAATTTCCTGCGCATCTCAATTTACACATTAGTACTCCCAAATATTCATATAAAATATAATTCAATAATATAACAATGCACATCATTACTTGCATACAATTTTCATCTGCACAGATTGAATACATCTTTTGTCAAGCAAATTCACATAAGCAATTTTCATCCCAATTCACATAAACTAAACATACATCATAGTTCTATATTCAAAGTAAAGTCCTGCAAATTCATTAACGACATCTATCATTGCAATATCATTCTATCTAATAATCCTGTAGTGTTCTATCTCATAAAGCATGTAAGTAAAACATCAATTCATAGCAATGTTATCCAATATCCTGAAGTCATAAAAGTTCTAAATCTCAAAATGCATCAAAACAAAGTATCCATAGTAGTCTAAAATATAAAATCCACTGAATGCCAAACTGAGTCGAGGTGAGGCCTCACATCCTCCCCCTCTAGGCATGAACTTCCTCCTGGAGTTCATCAAAGAGGTGAGGGTACTCTGATCTCATACGTGCTGCGTCCTCCCATGAAGCCGTAACCTCATCATAACAATCCTACTGGACCCTAACCTGGTCCAGCTCTCGACCTCGAAGGGCCAATGTCCGGCGTGCCAAAATGCGAATGGGCTCCAAAGCTAGCTGCCCGTCCGACTCCACCTGCAAGGCCCTCGACCCATCAAACAACCTTTAGAACATGTCTTTTGAAAATCCATTGATATCGATGTGTTTCAACTTCTCTTCATTTACTCTATGTCGACAAGCTTAGTTCTTTTTGCCTTTATTATGTTGTGTGAGTGATAACCAAGTATCTTGAATCACCCTTTTGAAATACATTCCTAATTTACATCGTAGATCTTATCTAGCCTAGTGCATCATACATTCACCATTGGTGAATCTGATATTGACCTTCTAATGTGGCAAGTGGGTCCATCAAAAACCTGACTAAGCATTGCCAAATTACCTTCCAACTCAACTCTGTCAGTAGCCCCACTGTAGGACTTACTCAGTCTGCTTGGGACACGTGGCATCATCTCGTGATGTTGTGATCCTTAACTTCTCTGTATCTTCCTTCGCAGGACTACAAGGGCCATCAGATATGTTCACTCTTTACATATCGGCCACAATGATCGCCTAACATTTTCTGCTTGGGTTAAAATATTGCTTTCCACTTGTTGCACACACAAATTTATGGAACTTTAAGTAGCTTGATAATTAACCATAGAGACATCAACCAAAATATTAAGGCTGGACCTAGGAAAATTTATCAACACCTGCTAAAAATATCAAAGGGGCTCGACCATAGGAAAAGAATGCAGACTTAGGAAACTTTTTTGAGGCCAACAAAAGAAATAATTCCTAGGAAAGGAAACATGGTCCCTTCAATGATGAAAATGACCCACACTTTTAACTGAAAAAGGTAATGAAGAAATATAACATGCTTTGAGTTTTCAATAAAAGACTTACCCGGATATACATAAACCTCAAACCCTAAACCCTTGAGGGAAAGAACAAAGAGAATCATTAATTCAAAATGACTAATATTTTGACAAGGACACTTAATTTTTGCATAGTCATTTGCAGGACTATCAGTGGCTCTGGTTGGGGATGATCATCACTCAGGGATGATGCAAGAGTCGAGAATCTTAGGTGGATCAGACCATAGAAGAGAAAACCATAAGGAAATCACCTGGACTGTGAAACTCAAATAGAAAAGGAAACATCTTCTAATATGCACAAGGCCCAATCTACTAGTCATGGAAAAGAAATACTTCAAAAGAAGTAAAATTTTGAGAACTATCCATGAACCGACAGTTCAAGGATTTTATCTATCATTTCTTGGAGAAAATAAAAATCTTCTCCCCACTTGTTTTGAATCAGATATGGGTCTAACCAGATGGAATTAAACTTGCCATGCTTCCCTTTGTCTTTCAATCTAGCCTTCCACATCAAGACCAGATCCTTTGCTTGAAAACTCCTTACAGTTGTTTCTTATACAAGTTCATGACCTGCAATTGAGATTTAGTATTTTGGTATAAGCTTCTCTTTTAGTTCCATTCCATTTCATCAAAGCTTCAACCCTCAACTATATCTCAATTTTCATATTTTCAGCACAAGTTTGGACAAACTTATACATCTACATTGGGTGGTAGAGTCAACCTCCTTTTCCCTACACCCTACACTATAGTTTGGAAAGTCGGACTATAACTGATGCCCCAAGGCCACCAAAAATGAACACTAGTATTTACCCTTATCAAAAGTCTGATTATCATCTATATATGTGATCAATAACTTGAAAATATTGTTGTATACATACTGACCACATACATAAACATTTGTAAATTGTAAGCTAACCTTGTGCCTGACATCATTCATGCCTCCTTTGATCAAATACTCACTCAACTAGCATCAAACTAAAAATTCTGCCTTGGTTTCTTGCACCTCACAACTAGCAATGACAAATAGAATTCCTTGATTAGTTTGAAGAATTATTACCTCATCATACAAACTATGCTCACAATAGTCTGAAATGTTTTCATCATTACCATCACAACCAGTGATAGGGGAAAATTTATCTTCATTAATTATCATCAAGTTAGAAATCACATCTTGGTCATCATTTAAGATGTATGGATTCTCAATTGTCTCTTCATACAAAGGATTAGAAACTAGATGAAAAACCTCCTTAAAAATACTATGGCGAAGCACTAGTTGATCCCTATTTGCATCCTCATCAAACAGTGCATTAAAAAGTTCATTGAAACTACTGCCCATCTCAATTTCACATTCATTCTCATTAGGTACAAATTAATCACAATTTCAGCTAAAACAACTCTCAGGATTATAGTCCTCACAACATAAATACTCAATTTTATGATCTCATAGGCTTCAACAAAATCATCATGACTATTATGACCCCTTTGAGCTTCATCTTCTCAAACCATGCTTGCTAGTTCAAAAATGTTTTCATAATTAGAAAATTGAGGAACAATTTGATCCATTGCATGAAAAGTTGTTTGTCATGGGACAACTAGTGTATTACTACTTGTAATATTTATTTTAGGCATACATACCTAAACTAACTCTTCGCACCCATCACTCTGGATAAGTTCATGTGGCATAAGAACAGGCTTAGGCATACCTTCTTCATTGGAACATACCATGGAATTCCCTAGATTAATAGCATCATCAACCAAAAATGGTATGTCATTATTGAAGTTTTCATCATGATACATACTTGATTCTTGGGAGAATGAGCTCATATCATCAAAATTTTGCACACCAGTATTCTCCTCATCAGATGTATAACTTTCCAATTATCCTTTATACAAGCTACTAGATTCAACTAAACCATAAGACCGTAGATCAACCTTTTGTGTGGCATCCTCACTGAAACAACTAATAATTCTATCACATGGTGTTGAAACTGAAATTATCTCCATCTTTGTACCAGTTGTGTTATATAATTTCTCACTAACCTTCTCTTTACTAACATGAGGAATAACCACTTTCTAGGACAAGTTCTCTTCACTCATATTATTGTTTGAATAATAAGTTATAACATGGTTAGTGTGATCATCAGGGATGTAAATGCTTTGATACTGATCTTCACCTCTTGACTCACAGCTTTCTTCAACATCTGGTGTCTTAAGGTAGAAAACTCTTGCAGCTAGATAACCCTTAGGGATTCCATATTTCAAGTTGTTCTCAATGTCCATTTTTGTCCTATAAACCTGATGCAAGGTTTTAGGATCTTTATCTCTCAGTAAATAACTCACTTCCTCATCAAATGTAGCTAGGTAAAAAACCATACATACTTCATCATTGGGCCTATAACTACTAGGAATCTCATCCAATGTTCTTGTGAATCTAAGATTGAAAACAGGGACCAACTCATCTTTTTCCCTTCTAATACCCATTAATCATTTTATAGTTGAACTTGGATTGACTCTCTCATCAAATTGTTCCATGAAAGATGCACTTAGTTAATCCCATGAAGATATAGAGAATGTCGACAAGTATGAAAACCAATCGCTAGCATATATTTCAAAGATTGAACAAAAAAATTCATGAAAACATCTTCCTGACTTATCTCAAGATCTCTCGTCAAATTAAAAACTCCTGCAGGTGTTGATGTGCTGATTTTGAGCTTTTCCCATTGAACTTTGGTAAATGTTCCCTAACCTTAGTAGGAACAAGGTTTGGGAAACCTTGAATACCATTACAACTTAATGGTTTATATCTTCCAATAGAGAACATTTTGTTGTGACATGGAAAGGGTTGCATACATTGCATTTTTACACTTAATATTTCTTAGGGATGTATAGGCAACAGTACATCTTCTTACTCGTTTCCCTACATTTTTCCGTTATCATAATCATAACATATTACATTGCATAACTCAAACATACTTCATACACAATCTGAAAATTACATCTCAGAAGTATGTAGAATAGTCACTATTATTCCCTTTCTTAGTGCCTAACTCACTTAATAGGGAAACATTTTCTACAAATGACTTTCATGGAAATATATTTGACTTATGAAAACCAAGATACTTGGAGGTATTGTAGTGGCTGGAAATCAGTTTTCTGGCTTGCTTCAGTGATAAATCTAAAACTATCTTCACATCTTCTTTGGGTTCCTTTGTAGAGTCACCACCTCTTTGTAGAGGACAAATATTTGAACAACTAGAATTTATTCTCAGGTCAAATATGTTCAAAAACCAAAACTGCAACTCCTCCTCTTTCATCACATGAATTCTTTCCTCAACTTGTCAGGGTACTTCATCATAAGAGCTCAAACATGTTTCATCTCTACTACAAATTATTTGGTTCTTCTTAGTTCTTCTACTAATAATACATACTAGTGCAGAGATCTCAGAGTTGCCACTCATAGTTTGTGAGGTGTTAGGGAATAGTCATGAAAAAAGGACAAATCTAGACAAAACCTACATTAAAAGATGAATTACAATAGATTCTCAGGCAACATTTATGAGAATTGACTCAATTGACAAGGAGATGGACTTAACAAGCTCATGACTCTGTGTAGGCCCCAGTAGAGTTGCCATTTTGTTGGTTCCCCAAAAGGGGTTTACACTGCAATGAGGTAGATACCAAGCTGATTCTTATAAATATCTATGGAGAAGCCAACTCCAACTGTTAAAATCCTCAAGAGATTGGACCAACTGACAAGCGTCTGCAAACCCTTCCACAATTTGGGCTCTGCAAAACCTAGGAGGGTGATCCCTTAATGCATTTGCGACCTCTGCACCATTTTGGCAAATGACATTAAAACAAAGCAGATAATCTCATTTAAAAGGGCTCGACAAAGAGGGAGAATGCTACATAATTGCTAGTTCTCAGTGATCCTCAACTGTCTTTGGAGCATGATATGTCTTCAATAAACAACAATATGTGTAAAAAATGAAAAGATATTTTGAAATTTAGCAAATTAAGAGCAAGTTGTCGGTGAGTTTGAGCACAAAACTGACATTTAAGACAGTTATAGGTCGTGACCACTGCCTTATCCATTGGGTACTTGAATTTACAATATATAAAATGAAAATATAGTAGAATTTTATCTACTAGCGTGAGATCTTAAGAAAATATCACCTTACAATATTTCTCATATGCATATCCCAACCCAAACTGCTTATCTAAATCCCTGCATAAGCCCTACCACTCTACAATTTCACTCAAGCATTTAATTGACCCTTTAGATCAAAGCATGAATAGAAAATTCATACACCACAATAGTGCAATGAATGAGAAAACCCTTGATTCTACTCGTTCAAAAACATGATAGAATTACACACTGGAGAAATGGGTTTGAAACATGGTTTTATTTACTTAATCTTCTACCTTCTATTGTAAAACATTTTAAATATAATTCCTTCAAGAACCTGGATAAAATATGACCCTAGATTCACTCTATTTTCTTTGTAAATGACATTTACAACTTTCTCCTTTCACCTAGACTCACTATAGATGACCAAGAAACTGGAACAAAATTTTGCACCAAAATTTTTGGACCTTGTCTCATGGCCTTGAATTCCCTTTTATAGAAACAATGGAGCAAACAAGCTTTAGGCTAGACAAGACACCTGTCACAAGCCCATATGACCGCTTGTGATTGTGTTATAAAATATTCTTTACGATTTCCCAAGAACTGTCCATAGTAGCATTCATGATGACATAGAACCAAAAAACCTAACTGTATTTTGGTAGAAACAAAACTCCTTGAGTCATGCCACTATCACCCTTGATGCCTCTGGATGGACTATGAGATGCATCGTTATGTCCTATAGAGAATTTCCCTTCCCAGAAGGGAAATTAGATCCCGACAAGAAGTGAAGTCACCCCTAAACTAGAGGAGGAGCTCCAACCTTCATGCCAAGGATAAAATAAAATGGAAAAAGGCACTTACAGAGGAACATAATAAGAAGGGAAGGCATCAGAGCTTCCATGTCGTTGCAAAGATGACTGGCTACTACCTTCATCCCAACCTTTTCCTGCTCCTATCCTTGTGTGAGATCCTTCCTATAACCCCCTGCCAACCAGTGGTAGAGGAGATGCAGAGGATGTGTCATGCAGGGATTTTCCAGATGCAAAATGAATTTCAAGCCTCCATGGACTATCCTCCCCATTTTTGAGGCTCCACTGACTATAAGCATACTCACTCAAAAAATGGGATTTCCATCTAGTGTCATAGAGTTCACAGTAACCCTTTGCATGATACTCCTCAAAACTCATCTTATCCTTTTCAAACCTTATAAGATAATGAGGTTTTTATTTTTTCTACCAACTAAAAACACCACCTGGCCATATTTATGATAAAAAATTACTTTATTTGGCGGTGCTCATGCATGTGAAAAATAATTACTTCAATTCTTTCTATTCATCTTTCTAGCTATGGACTTAGGAGATCATGCCTATCAAACCCAGAATACCATCATATTCAAGCTATTAGTCCTCTTCTTTCTGACGAGGCTCACCTTATGTGAATGATTTTGTTGTTCCTTGACTATAAAACTTCATCTTCAAAATCCCTTTTTGGACACTGAGTCATTATCTTTTGAATTATTCTCAGAGATAGTTCCATGATTTACCTTACTGAGAATCCTTGACAATACGCATCCAATGATCTTATTGACAGGCCCTTGATCATTCCATTGGCAACTCAAAAATCATCCTTATCCTTTGAAACTTTGACTTCTCATTGTCATGGCAATGAGATTTTCTTAGACGACTCCCTAGCAACTGCAAGCTCTGCTTGCCATTTCACCTTGACCCATCAAACAACCTTTAGAACAGGTCTTTTGAAAACTAGTCGGCGTCCATGTGTCTTGAATTTTCTTCCTTTACTCCATGTTGACAAGCTTAGTTCTTTTTGCCTTTATTTTCTTGCATGAGTGATAAGCAAGTAGCCTAAATCACCCTTTTGAAATATGTTATGAATTTATAGCTTAAATCTTATTTATCCTGGTGCATCATATGATCACCATAGATCAGTCTGATATTGAACTTCTAATGTGGTAAGTGGGTCTGTCGAAAACCTAACTAAGCATCGCCAAATCACCTTCCAACTCAACTTTGTCAGTGGCCCTGCTGTCGAACTTACTCGATTTGTCTAGGACACGTGGCATCATCTCATGATGCCATGATCTTTAAATTCCCCACATCTTCCTTTGCGAGACTACAAGGGCCGTCATATATGTTCTCTCTTTATGTTTTGGCCACAATGACCACTTAACATTTGCTGCTAACCTTCGAGCACCTTTCTTCTTGGGTTAAAACATCACCATCCACTTAATGCACACACAAATTTATGGAACTTTTAGTAGCTCAATAATTAATCATAGAGACACCGACCAAAATATTAAGGCTAGACTTAGGAAAATTTATCAACACCTGCTAAAAATATCAAAGGGGCCCGACCATAGGAAAGGAACGCAAACTTAGGAAATATTTTGAGGCTGACAAAAGAAATAACGCCTAGGAAAGGAAACATGGTCCCTTTGACAATGAAAATTATCCTCACTTTTAAGTGAAAAAGGTAATGAAGAAATATAACAAGCTTTGGGTTTTGAATAAAGACTTACCTGGATATACATAAACCTCAAACCCTAAACCTTGAAGGCAAGAACAGAGAGCATCATTAATTCAAAATGAACACTAAATTTTTGCATAGTCATTTTCAGGACTATCACATTGTACTTGTACACCTGTATAGAGAGTTTATACGCTTGTGTGCAGACATTTTGTGCCTATGTCAGACCTTTCTGTGCCTGTGCAAGGGTAGAACCTAAGGTATAATCTTTCACTTTAGCATTCAAGAATGTCAATTTTTCTTTATTTTCAGTGCTTGGGTTTTTTGTATTACTGACTATTTATGCAACACCTTGGCTATCCTCATTTGTCAAAGACCTACATTGAAAACTACTGATGATTTTATGTAGGACACTGTCAAAGGCTTAAAATTTGAAACAAGAGTGTCTTCTCTTTTATAGTAAAAAAACATTTGGATTTGGGCACAAAAAATAACTTTTTCTTTCATTGTGTTTTCTTTATTTGGGCGCACTTGTGTGTGTGGAGCGGACCCACAATTTTGACACACACTATCCTCTTGCCTTTTTTGGGTGCACAAGAAAAGTGTGAAAATGACCCTCAATTTTATATTTTATAGGTAGAGGGCATGTCCCCCGAGAGCCCATAAGGTCGGTGATGGGAGAACAACCTAGAATAGTAAAGGGACAAAGCCAAGTCACCTCTCAGCCGCTATATAAAATATGTAGGGACGAAAGTCCTTCCGACGGGTGGTAATTTCCTAATGGCACGAACCTCCCAAAACTGTGTTCTATAGGAAGGAGGCCTCTTAAGGGAGAGAGAATACATGGATGACCAAAAGAAAATCTCAAACTAAAGAGCCATTGTTGTAGTTTGCCAAAAACTTTCTATTTATTGACTCAGGCATTGTGATACACACATGCCAAAGATACCCTTCATGTTCCCTTCAATTTGAAATAGTAAATTTCTTGGGAAGTGATTAGCTAATAAATTTGAAGCTTGGTATGCTCGAGAAGTGAGTGTCATTGATGGAAGCCGCTACCAAGATTCTAACTATATGATTTATGTTGTATTCTGGGCTAGGGGATTCAACAAATATTGTCCTTGCAACCTTAGGATTATGATTGAATGATTTCATTTTATGAAAAAGTCAAACAAACATTTTGTCTTCCTTGATTGTTAAAGTGAATCATAAATAAAGGACATAATCAACATTTCAAACATTGGCAAATAAAAACAACTTTCCAAAAACAATCATAATCAACCTTGCTTATGACACAAAGTTTGGAAAAGGTTCAAACAAAGTCAAACTTGGTCCAAAACATTTCAAAGTATCCATCCAACAATTGTCAACGATTTTATCAACATGGCTTGTCAAAATATTATATATCCTAGTTTCAAAATTCACGTCACTTAGGATTAGGTTTTGCATAGTCCAAACTTAGGTCTTAAGACATACATTTTTGTCCTTGCATATTAGGTTCATTCCTTGATCATTATCCTCTCTTGCATCTTAGGTTTAGAGTCATTTTCCCTAAGTGTTGATTGAATTATCATAATCCCAAATTTAGGTCTTTGCTTAGGTTTCACTTTACATTTTCCAAATTCATTGGTCTTCACATATCCCCATTACATTGGCTTTATCATTTCATACTTCAAACCCTAGGTCTTGTCTTACATTGACATTGTGAAACATTTGTATTCATATCCTTGGTTCATATCATTTTGTCATATCATATTATATCCTTAGGTCCTTAGCATTATCATTATCAATTTGTATTTAGTCTTCAAATTATGGTTTTGCCAAACTTCAAAAAATAAAATCTCTAGATCATACCCTAATTTGTTTTTAGGGAGTCTTGACCTTGTCCAAAATTGGTCCTTTTATCAACATCATCATTTGTCAAACCTAGCTTAGTATCCAGACCTATAGGTGAGACGTTGTCATTTGACCTATCATCATTTTGTCCTTTGTCCTTTGTCAATTAAGGTCTTGACTTCATTTCAATTTCCCAAGGTTGCATCTTTAGGTTTGAATTCCAAGAGTTTGCCCAAACCTTGAAAAGTAAAAAAAACATAGGTTGCATTATTTTCTTAGATTGCATGATCATCTTTTAAGATTGTATTTAGTTGCTCATCATTGTCACCCAAAAATTTTAAAAAAGTCCAAAAACATAGTTGCATTGCCTTCCTTTTACGTTGCATTTCTCAAATCTATTAGTTGCATTACATAGTGACATGCCTATTTAAACAAGGTATCAATCCAAGAAATCACAAGAATCTACATATCAAGCCATGTCATCACAATTGAACAATCGATTATATCAACCCAATTTATACATGTCTCAAAACTTGGATCAAACTTTTTATGATCAAACAAGTGTCAAAATATAAAAACTAGAGGAGAAACTAGCTCGAGAAAAAGAGATCTTTGAACAAAAAGTAAAAAACATTAAAAATAATAGATCCCAAATGTCCAAAACATTTTATGAATTTCAAGGTCCAAACCCAAACTTTGAGTCAGTTGATGTACAAGCTCTCATTGAATGATCAGGCATACCATCTCTCATCTCACAAATAGAGATCTAATGAAACAATTTCAAGAAACAAGCACAAATTTTAACCAAATCCCAAATTAGACTTCATTCAATCAAACTTTGTTCAATCAAATCTCGAATCAACAACATATCCCACATCAACAACTAATGATCCAACAATAACCAATAGTTTAGTATATCCAACAACAACAACCAATCATCCAATAAAAATAACCGATGATCCAACATACACAACCAATGATCCATCAATAATGATGCAGGAGCATCCCTGGTCGATGAGAAATCTTGCATCAACCAAAAATATTTCCTTTCAGTTTTGATCTTGTTTAGTTCTTTGTGCAATTTTTTGTGTTCTTACCAGTTGGTACCGCTAGTTTCTTGTTCTTCATGGTAGATCTTATTTTCAGTTTCCCAATGGTTTCATGTGCTTGATTCCAAAAAATTTAGTTCATTTGGGTTCTTTTCCGGTTAGTTATCGCTTTCAATTGATTTTTTTTGGGTTCTGGGATGGTTCTTGTGCTTACCGGTTGGTTTTCCTTCATTACCAACATGATTATTGGCATGTGGATCCATCTTGGGTCTTTTCCGATGTTCTTTGGTGTGTGGCCGACCTTCTTGCTGAACCACATCACTTGGTTGTTATTTTTCGGAAAGATTTATTTAATTCTTAGGGCTAACCTAATTACACATTTCATTTTCTTGCATTGGTGAATGTAATATTATGAGGTCGGCCCAGATGTGTTCTAGTGGGTATAAATATGATATTATGTAATCATTTGTAGGGGTACAAGAAGTAGAACTAAGAATAAGGATTGAGATTTGCATGCTGCGATCCGATTGATTCTTAGAGTCCTGGTTGGATTATATCTGGCTTGAAGCCTACATGTAACCAGTTAATTACCAGTTGTTCTTTGATGATAATATGATTATTGCCGGATTATTGCCGTAATTTACAAGGCTTTAAAATTGTCTATTTATGTGAACTCGTTATGTTTTCTTATTGCTTTCATTGTGTCTCCCTTGCTACATAAGCCAGTTGACTCTTTTGAGGGTTTTTAACGGTTATGGCTGCATCAAATAACTAATGATCCACCATACACAGTCAATGGTCCAAAATATTTAACAAACACAATTAATGGTGAAATTTCAACTTCAAAAACAAAAGTTGCAACACATACCAAGCCAAATTTCAATCATGTCAAACCAATTCGACCAACACCCAATCCAAAATCAAAATGTAGCACCTAACCAGAACCAAATCACCTTCAAACAAGTCTAAAATCCAAACCAAACCATGTCAAAACCTCACAAGGATTCAAATGTATCTCCAAATAAAGGTATCTCTATTACACAACTCTTAAAGAGAGTCCTAAGTGATTTTTCTAAAAATGATCAAAATCCTACACCTATGTCTAGCAATGGCTTATCCCCCCATAAGAAAATTGACTCTCTAGTGGCATCTATTCCTACACCTTTTGAAAGTTTGCAAGAACCTCCTATATCATCCTCATCAAATGATACACTAAAGGATGAAATCCACCAAGGGCTATCCATGATTAATTGCCAAGATAATCCAATTCATGATGCACATCCTTGTCATGATTCAGAAATGTTAGACCCAATGCCATCATGTGCTTGATTCCCCATTGAATCTATTGTAGAAGATACCATTCAAACCCCATCTCCCTCATGTCAAAGCATTGACTCCTTGTGTCATGCATATCCAAAGTCCAACCACATGTCAAGAGGATAATTTAGAGCTAGAAGAAATGAGTCCTAAAACAAATGAAGATAAAAAACATTAAACCTTACCATCCCATCCAATCGTTGACTAGGATTCCATCTTGCCAAAAACTCATGATGATCACCCTATTTCTATCCACTCCATCCAAGAACATAACACCTTTTCAAATCCCATGGACATTCCACTTTTTAAGAAAGATCCAGATATCCCTCCTATTCTTTCCAATGATCCCATTGAAAGTTAAGAGTAGAAAACCTTTAAAGAGGAATTCAATGATCTTCCTCCTTCTCAAGATCAAATTATTCCTTCTCTTTCATATCCTCCAAAAGATCCCTTTGTTCCTCAATATACACCTCAAGATCCTATCTCTTTTGAGGATCACATTATTCCTCCCATTCCATCTCATGAAGAGCCTGTCATTTATCTTGATCTCCCTCACAATTCTAACATGTTGGTGTTGGTAATTGACACTCATCTGGTTTAGTTGTGTTGTCATTGATGGAAACACACACCATTTTTGGTTGGTCACTTAATTCGTAGCCACCAGTATTTATTGTTTGGCAACCGACATTCAATTCATCTGACACTCAAGGAACTGGAACTGACAAACAAAGGAAACCAACAAACTAGGAACCGGTATATGAGGCCAAAATGGGAGATTGATCTAGCAGGTCTACATGAAAATGATCCAAGGCATCAGTCTCAAAGTTTAATGAATTTATTTTTGTATAGGCTGACATGTAAATAAATTGTAAATATCATTGTAAGCAGACATAAGGCATTTATGTTTGTGTTTGGGAAGGGTATTTAAGTTAGTTCGGTTAGGTTATTTTGAGGATGTAATAGAATGTAATGGGATATAGTGATGTGATATTGTGCGAGCAATCTTGACTAGAAAAATGTGAATGTAATATTATGTAGCCGGTCTTGGATATTGGTTCAGAGGTTTAGGAAGTGAAGGAAGATACCGGTAAGGGAGGACACAGTGAAAACTAGTACAGACTATGCTTTAACCGGAATTCATCCAGCATAGAAGATGCACTTTCAGAGTTCAGAATTTTGTTTGTAACTTCATAGTTGGTGTTTGTAGTTAGTGAGGCTCCTCTTGTGATGAGTAATGAGCTCTAGCTACTAGCCTTCCTACATGTGCATGCTCCTATTATAATATTTATTCATTTGGCTAGTGGATAGATATTGTGGGTCACCAATCCCACCATGGTTTTTCTTCTTTAAGGTTTTCCACGTATAAATATTTGTGTTATGGTGTATGCTCCTGTGGTTGCTTCATTTCTATTTGTTGTTATATTCTTTTATGTTTATCGATTACTGAATTGCATTGTTAATAAGGTTAAAATTGATTATACTAGCATAACATTGATTCACCCCCCCCCCCTCCCCCCCCGCCTCTTAGTGTTCTTGGATTTCAACAAATGGTATAAGAGCCTGGTGACTTAGAGTAAGTCTAATAGCTTAAGGAAGATCTTGAATCTGGAATCCATGGAGATGAGTATGGAGAAACAACTTGAAGTAGACCTTGAGGACTATGATGCTAAAAGAATGAAGAACTTGAAGCTACAAGATGAATTGTATTCTACAAAGGAATTCATTCTTATCCTACAAGAGAAGTTGTCATCTATTCAAACTAAAAGAAAGGAACTTTTGCAAAATTTGGATGATGAAGAGAAGGATGCCGTTAAGGAACAATGTTAGAAGTTGAGTCAGGAGAATGGTGTCATGAAGAATGAAATGCAAGCCATGACTATGAGAATGTCCAAGGAGATTGAAGACCAGAAAAAGAATGAAGAAAATCTTGGTAGATCTCTGAAAGATAGATCTGAGGAATGCATTAGGCTGGGACATGAGAATGATGTGTTGAGAACTAAGTTGGTACAATCACAAAACAATAAGAAAGAGTTGGAAATAATGATGCCAATCCTAAGAAGTGATCTAGATGCTGCAAATGAATACAAAGAAAAGTTCAAGGTCAGTTGGTGAATTATTGAAGGATCAAAGAGACACTAGAGGTCTTGGATTTGAGCATGGAGAAAGCTATGATACTGCAAATTAAAGGAATCCACCAGACAACCAAAATAAGATATCACCGATAAGGAAACCCAATGCACATAATTTAATGGTAGATGCTTTGTTTGTAATAATTTTGGTCATATATGGCAATTGCAGAAATAGAGCAAATCAGAATAATAATTTTGTTCTCGGTCAGTGTTCAAAGTGTAATAAGTATGGTCATAGGACAAAAATGTATAGAATTAATGTGAGATGTCATGCATGTGGAAATTTTGGACATATGGCTAATCAATGTAGGTTGAGGAATGGTCAAGGACTCAACAAGGCAATTCAAAAGAACAATGTCACTTGCTATGTATGCAACAAAATAGGACATATTGCCAAATATTATAGAAGCAAGAATACACCATAAGGGAATAACACATAAAACAAGAAAGGAAAGAAAAAGGTTAATGAGATCCGATAGGCTCATGCTAAACAATGGATTAGGAAGTCTAGAGATCAATCATCAGAGACAATCAACCCGGTTACTCAACCCGTAGAGAAGAATGTTCCTGCACTAACAAGAAACTCATTTGATAACTAAGGCATTAGCCTTAGGGGGAGGAAAATTAATGATGAATCTTGCATTACCCTTGGTAGAGGTCTAAAAGTTTGTTTTAGATTTTTGTGAAGATAGTTTGGAGATTCACTGGCACTGAGATAATGGATTTTGAATCCGGTATAATATGATGGAGTGCATTAATGTCAATGAGAAATTAGGGTTTTGTAGAATAAAAGGGAAATGTTGGTCCATTTTCATTCACACTGCATTCAGAGAGAAACAAAGCGATTTCAAGGTGATTCAAGGTGATAAAAATCATTTCAAGCAAATTTCAGTGCATTTAGAGCAGATTTTCAACAACTTGCACTAGCAAAGGTTGTGAGGTATTTTATCAGTTTTCAAGCTATCTTTTATTTGGAATGGCTTCTAGATCATCTTCCACTCTAGTAGGTGTGGCTATCCCTATTGTTGTTGATATCAAGGACCATTCATGCCCTGTTTTCAAGCAATGCCCTCAGATTGCGAAGGTCAATGATTTAGTTGGCGCATTTTCTAGGGTTCCTGAAGGAGTTTTGTATGTTGAATATGTCCAAGCATATATTAATTGCACTTTGGAGGATTTGGGTTCTGCTGAGATCAAGAACATTTATATTGGCACCTTGCTAAACCAGGATGGGTCGATGAAACCAGAATTCCAAATTCTGAAGGATCGGGGTTTCACAGACATTTTGGAGATGCTAGAATTTGAAGATGATATGATCTGGTATGTATTGAGTTGAGTCTGTGGGGAATTCATATGGCTTGACCGACCTTACAAGATCACCAAGTAGGCTATTCATGCGATCATCGGTTTACCCCAGACCGGTCCAACCCCTGGAAAGAAGAAGATATCTAACAATGAGGTGGAGAAGTTAACTAGTGAAACATCTGACAATCGGTCAATGAGAATTATCACTATCAAAGATGATGCAGTTCAATTTTCTATCATGATCATTGGTTACAAGGTAACCCAATCAAACCGGTTGAACTCTGTTTCTAGTTCAAGAATTTTTTGTGCTCACAAAATGATTAAGGAAGATGAAAAGATAGATCTATGTCAATGGATGTGTGATGAGTTAATTATAAACTTAGGGAAGATTAAGGGTGAGAAAAAGGGTATTTTTCGGTATGGAAACCTTGTTGTCTATTTAATTCTCTTCTTTTTGAATGAGTTACCCAGAACCGGTAAGACCCAATGGGCATTTGATATACTCATAGAAAAACAAATCAAATATGCTATAAGGAATATGGGGCAGGAAAAGGATAGGGACTCCATTATTTGGGGTTATTTCAAATCATTCCAGAAAGAAATGAGGAAGAGAGAAAGGGTTCCAAAGCATATTGTAGACAAATATTCAACTGACAGCAACAACAACTGGCAAGGGTGTAGTAAAGAGGAAGAAACCAGAGACTTATATTGCCCCTATTACATCTGGTTCTGATATTGATGTTGTGCCCTCAAAAATTCCAAGACTTTCATCAAGATACCAAGGAAGAAGGCTAAGGAAGCAAAGAAGAAGAAAGTGAAGGTCACCCCTCCAGCACCCCCAAAGAAAATTTTGAAGGAGAGGAAGCCCATAGAGAAGTAGAAACCATTTAAGGAGTCTACTTCTACTCCCAACAAGAAGAAGAAATCAGATGTAGATATAGCTCTCGAATCCTGTAAGAGTGTTGAAGTCATTCCTCCTCTTTTAGTTGCTGAGTCAATTGATCAAATAAATAAAGATGGAATTTTGAGTAACATACAACATTACTATGTACATATGGATGATAAGGAGAAAATGGAAATAGAGGAATTAGTTTTGTTGTATTTAGAAATATATAAGAAAGCACTTTTAGAGATTGAAAAAAAGATATCGACAGACTTGTACAACAAAATAGATGCTTGAAGGTTATCTGCGGTTGAAGAGGATAGACACATAACTTAGGTATAGGAGTTGTTAAATGTTTGTGGAGCCATAACTGATGAAGAGATGCAATAGTGTTTAGAGTTTGCAAATAAAACAAATTTTCGGAGCAAACACCGACATGTGAGTTTCATAGTAGGTAGATTGAATGAGATAGTCAAGGAGACACATGAGGCTTGGGTAAAATTCTTTGTAGATTATCCTGGATTCTTTCCATCATCGGAAGTACCTCAAAAGTCTAACACTCTAGACATCCCAGTAGATGATAAGGGGAAAGGCATATTGGGAATGGATACATTGGTTTTGGATCAGAAAATAACAGATGATATTCCTCTAGTAGAACCACCTGTACAAAATATAGAGATACTAGTAGATAACATTGAGACTATACAGGATAAGAAGGATACACCAAAACAAATCATTCTGGATATAGAAGTTATAGATATTAATACAAAAAATAAATAGGTTGAGGATATTGAACCTCTGACATTAAATGTACATACTGAAGAGGTTAAGGTTGAACAGATTACTACACCAAGTGACGAAGCCACCGGTGCAAATCATAAGGTTGAATCCTCTGGGAATATTTTGGATAGTCATTTATTGTTGGCACTTGACTCATCTAGTCAAGGTGATTTTGCATAGAAGAATATTGAGCAACTGAGCAGTTTTGAATTGATGTATGTTGTAGATCAGAAGTTAAGGAAGGAAGCGACTAAAGATAAAAAGGTTATTGAGCAGGTCATTCCAGTTTCGTAGAAGCCTACACCGAAATATAAGGTATATCAGATTGGAAGCCCATCTAACAAATTGAAAGGTTTGACAGAGAATATTTCAAAAGAGTTTAAAACTCTTCAACAAGTATCAAACTGACAGTTGGTTGAGTAGTATAATGCAGCCCAGAAGGTCACTTGTGACAACATGATTTCATCTGACAAGGCTAAGTTGATAGATGAGATAACAAAGATTAATGTGGCTCTAAATGAGTGCAACAATATATATAGGTCATGTAGTAACATTGAAAAACTAACAACGGACCTTGAGATGAAATTGAAGGTGGCAAAGGCTCAGTTAGAACATTTGGCTGATAGTTTTGATGGTACTCAGACACTGATCGGTACCATTCATGGTCATATTTTGATAACAATCTGAGTTTTGTGCATTAGAAAAGGACATGGATAGGCTAATCCGGTGTGAAAGGGAGTTAAAAGGTTTGGTGAGTCCCTGGTTGAGCACTATGTGATGGTATGATGAAAGAATAAGTATCCGGTCAACTACTGATAGGGGGGTGAATCCGTAGATGGAAAAATTGATACAAACTTCACCAATATCAAAAATTAATCTCTAAAAGTAAACTTAGAACTAACAATGTAATACCACTTTCAAGATAAAAACTCATAAGATAAACTAGTTGACTGTTACCACAAATTAACAGTAAACAACTTCTTCATTTCTCAATGCTTCCAGTTATCATGACTTATCAAAGTAGTTAAGTAGTTAAGTAGATCAATCATGAAAAGATAACCACAAAAACATTCACCACTTGACACAAATATTTTTGACGTGGAAACCCAAATAGGTAAAAACCATGATGAGATGAGACTCACAAGATAATTATCTGAACTCTTCTGAAGTTCACCCTGTTAGGAGCCTAACCTCTTAAAGCTTTACAAAAAGTCCTGTTAAGAACTAATCCTATTAAGAATCTCCCAGTTAAGGGATTGACTACAATGCCTTTTTAGAAGCAATACCCTGTAAAGAGTAACCTCGGTAGAGGATTTGAAAATCCAAACTAATGGATCACCTTGTTAGAGGATTTGAATGATACCAAGCTTGTTAGAGCTTACCGAGTTAGGGGATTTCAATTCAGCTGTAATTGTTAGAAAACAACAGGAGTTTGTTGATCTGTCTAAATAGAACTACACTTGCTTGATCAGATCTATTTCATGCTCATATCTGCCTTTACTCACACTGTAGATACATCATCTGATTTGGCAACCACACACTCAACTGATCTTTGCCAACTCTTTGCCAACTCATTAAACTAAACAACTTCATTGACCTTATAAACAAATCAATCAGGTCGGTAACACAACAAAAAACTAATTCCCATAGGGATTACAAACAAATCAGTTCAAGTATGACCATTGGATTACATAGCAATGTCAGTACATCAATCAAGAAAACCTTGATCACTCCTTGATCACCACTTCAGTGTGCTTAGTAACTCATCATGCACTTTGTATTAGATGAAATACATTTTCTCATTCCCTAGACAAAAATTGTTACAACAACTTGCCAAAATCTCTTTGGGTTGTCTTCATACAATAATCATACATGTCATAATCATTACTGCTCATCATAAGATCGTAAACCAATATAACCAATTCACCAAACTTAATCGGTTAGGGTTTATCAAAAACAACGGGTAGGGTTTACTGGCTACATCAATAGATAAGGTTTACACTGGTTACTGGTTCACTCCACAAATTCTTCCTACCAGTTACGGTAACAATATTATAACAATATCAATAATATCATTACTGGTCATATAATTAATGTAATCTTCATGAAAATGCCAACAACCTCCCCCTTTGGCATTGATTACAATACGAATATCCACACCATTGATTGTTGTGTTATTGTGAATAGGAATCCTGGTTTACATTACCAAGTATTCACCATGCTCTCTGTGTCTTCAGTTTGTCACTGGTTCTCCTCCTCATAATCACATAATTCTTCTCCCCCTTTGACAAAAATTCCAAATTGAAAGTAAAACATGTAATGTAAAATTTCACTGTGCATCATCAACAATCTGCAACTTGATGCTCCCTCTGTGGAATAACTCCACTTCTACATCAATCCTTCTGTATAAATTCTGCAAGTAGCTCTGGAACTGATGTAATCTACATCATGCTTAACTGACCTCATGAAGAGGGACAACCCCTAACTGACTTCTAAGATACAAAAAAGTAGTCTTAGGCAGAGGTTTAGTAAAAAATATCTGCAAGCTGGTCCTTGGTAGAAACATGCTCTAAGATCACATATTTACTCTATACTTTTTCCCTCGAGGAATGATACTTCAATTCAATATGCTTTGTTCATGAGTGCAAAATAGGGTTCTTGGAAATATTTATGACACTTGTATTATCATAAAACTTTCCAAAATGTGCCTCATCCATATAGCCTGAGTACAATTCATGTAAGTTGTAACATACTCAGCTTCAGCATTAGATTGTGATGTACAACTCTTCTTTTTACTACTCCATGAAACAAGTCTTCCTCCAAGAAAACATGCGCCACCAGCTGTGCTTTTCTGGTCATCAACATTTCCTACCCAATCTACATCTATGTACATATTCAAGTCAAAATTTTCTCCATATGGATACCATAACCCATAGTCAATAGTACCTTTCAAATATCTAAAAATCCTCTTGGTTGCTATCAAATGTGTTTCCTTGGGATTCTTCTGGAATCTAGCAACTATGCCAACTGCATGAGCTATGTTCAGTTTGTTGTGAACAACATAGTGCAATTTTCCAATCATTGACCTGTATTCCTTCTCATCAATAGATTTGGACTCATCTTCCTTAGAAAACTTACAACCTATAACCATAGGTGTCCCAACTAGTTTACAGTCACTCATGCTAAATTTCTTCAAAACCTCTTTCACATACTTAGATTGTGTGATAAAAATACCATTCTTAATTTGCTATATTTGCAAGCCTATGAAATTTTTTATTTCTCCCACTAAAGACATTTCAAACTCATTTTTTATCTCATCTTTAAAATTGTTTCTCATGTCATCATTACCTCCAAATATGATATCATCTACAAGTACTTCACTGACTATTATTTTATCTCCTTCAGATTTGAGATATATGTTACTATTATCACTGTTTCTCAGAAAGCCTATCTTCATTAGATGTTTTATGAAGCCTTTCATACCATGTTCTTGGTGCCTGCTTTAATCCATATAAAGCTTTATGCAATCTGCATACCATGTCTTTCTCATCAATCAGAGCATAACCATTTGGCTGCTCAATGTATACTTCTTCTTCTAGTATCCCATTCAAAAATGTTGACTTAACATCCATCTCGTATACCTTGAATTTCTTGTGTGCTGCAAATGCAAATAAAGTTCTGACACCTTCCAGTCTTGCCACTGGTGCAAAATTCTCACCATAGTCTTCTCCTTCCTCTTGTGCATAACCTTTGCAAACCAACCTAGCTTTATTGTGAACTATAACACCATCTTCATTCAACTTGTTCCTGAAAACCCACTTAGTACCTATTACATTTTTATTTATCGATCGGGGTACTAGACTCCATGTGTTGTTCTTCTCAATTTGATCAAGTTCCTCCTCCATTGCTTTAAACCAATGATCATCACCAAATGCTTCCTTAGCAGTTCTTGGTTTAATAGTGGATAACATGCAAGAATTCTCTCTAATTCTTCTTTTGGTTAGTAGTCCAACATCCTTATCTCCAATAATCTATTCAGGATTGTGATTTAGTCTCACATATCTTGGAATAACATGATCATTATCTTCAGTTTTAGCTTCTTCATTATCATCATCTTCTTCTGAATTTATCTATTCCGGTTGAACTAGTACATCAATATTTGTTTTGCCGGTTTCAAATTTCACAGTTTCTAGTTCCAAAAACAAAATGTAAGGATCTTCATCCTTTTTCTCTGAACTGGTTTCCTCTAAGACTTCAGGATATTCATCCAGTCAAACATTAGCACTCTCAATAATTCTCTGTGTCCAGTGGTTAAAATAGTTGTAGGCCTTACTCTTGGTGGAATAGATAAGAAATATACCTTCATCACTTTTGGCCTCAAATTTGCTAATATAATCACCTCTCTTAATAAAAAATTTTCTTCCAAATATTCTAAAATAACTAACATCAGGTGATCTTCCATACCAATATTCATAAGGAGTCTTGTCCTTATCTCTCTTTACCAGAATCTGGTTCATAGTGTAGATAATTGTGCTGAAAACTTCTCTATAGAAAATTTTCACTACACCTCCTTGTATCAACATCATCCTAGAAGATTCAACAACTATTGTTTCTCTCTGCGATACCATTCTTCTATGGTGTCCTCAGTGCAGAAAGTTGTCGTTTGATACCATTTTCTTCACAATACCTAGTGAATTAGAAGTAAACTCACCACCTTGATCTGTCCCCAGACACTTTATCTTCTAACCGCACTCCTTCTCAGCTAAGGCCTTGAATGCCTTGAACTTACCAAAATCTTTAGTCTTATCCTTCAAGAATGTGACCCACATCATCCCTAAGAAATCGTCAGTGAAGATCATAAAATATCTGTCACCTTGAATACTTTTTGTTCTTATTGGTCCACAAAGATCTGTATGAACCAAATCTAACAAATGTTCCACTGAAAAAGATTTGCTCTTGAAAGTTGAGGATGTCATGTTTCCCAACTGACATTCTTTGCATAGAGCATTAACCGATTTGTTTAATCAAGGTAAACCTCTCACTATCTTGGACTTACTCACTTTAACAATGTTATTAAAGTTTAGATGACAAAATCTCCTATGCCAAATCTAGCTATCATCTATCTTTTCAATTAAACTATTGTTGACTTTAGGATTAAGGTGAAATAGGTTACCTTTAGTTTGCTTCTCGGTTACATTCAGTTCACCTTTGTTGTCATATATTTTGCACATACCATTTTTAAACTCTAATGGGTATCCTTTGTCATTGAGTTGTGCCACACTCAGAAGATTGTGCTTTAGACCTTCAACCCAATATACATCATTTGCACTACTCTTTCCATTAAGAGATATAGTTCCCTTACCTTTAACCATCCAGGTTGAGTCATTACCAAATCTTACAACTCTGCCATCAAATTCCTTTAGAGAAAGAAATTTGCTCCGATCACTAGTCATGTGATGTGAACAACCACTATCAATGATCCAATCATCAGAGTTATCCATCATGGATACTAATGCCTTTAGGTCTTACATCCCTTCTTTAATAGCTACAAACAAAATGTCTTGAATAGCATCACCATCAGATTCCTCATCAGTGATACCACCATCAACATCAATAAGAAAATCTCTTTTTCCTCTACCCTTATACTTCTTGAATTTCTCTCGTTTGTGCTCATTCTCACCATTAGGACAGTTATCAACAATGTGTCCAATCTTGTTGCATGCAAAACATTTCAAAGGTAATTTGCCTCTATATTTACTTGTACCTTTAGGTAACCGCTTGGCCAACAATGCTTCAAGCTCAACTAAACTATCTTCATCATCAGCTTCTCTGCTGGATATGGATTCATAACTATGACTAGCATCTCTACTTTTTCTCATAGATGGGTTAGAAATAGAAGCTCTAAATGCAGACTCAGATTTCTGTACACTACCATCATAACCATTTAATTCAAAAGCAGTAAGCTTTCCAATGATGGAGTTAAGAGTTACCTTAGTTTTGTCAATGGACTTTAGCTCCTGAATAGCTACAACTCGGATAGTGTAGACCGGTAGCACAGTTCTTAGTACCTTACTGATCACTTTGGAATCTTCCACTTTACCTCTTGCATTCTTAATTTCACCGACTATCTCCTTTATTCTTTGACCATATTGCTAGATATTCTCACCTTTAGCCATTCGCATGTCATCAAACTTTCCTCTTAGACTCTCTTCTTTAGAAATATTAACATGTTCATCACTGCTATAAATCTCTTCAAGTTTTTTCTATACCTCATATGCAGTTTCAAGACCATGAACATCTACATACTCTGCATCAGACAAAGAACTGATAATGGTCTCTAATGCTTGATGATTTTCTTGTTTCTCTTTCTTCTGATTACCAGTCAACATCCTAGTAGGTGGAACATATTTAGTATTGACATGTTCCCAATACTGACTTCCCAGACTCTTGATATAAATTTTCATTTTGTCACTCCATATCCTGTAGTTCTCTCTATTAAACTTCGGACCTTCCTTCTTCATCATGATCTGCAATATCTTTACCTCAAGTTGTTAGGCTTAGACCTTAGAGGACTTGATATTCTCTAATACCAATAGATGGAATGATGAAAGAATAAGTATCCAGTCAACTACTGAGAGAGGGGGGGGGGGTGAATCAGTAGATAGAAAAACTGATACAAACTTCACCAATCTCAAAAAAAATCTCTCAAAGTAAACTTAGAACTAACAATGTAATACCACTGTCAAGATAAAAACTCATAAGATAAACCAGTTGATTATTACCATAGATTAACAGTAAACAACTTCTTCATTTTTCAATGCTTCTGGTTATCATGACTTATCAAAGTAGTTAAGTAGTTAAGTAGATCAACCATGAAAACATAACCATAAAAAGATTCACCACTTGACACAAATACTTTTGATGTGGAAACCCAAATAGGTATAAACCATAGTGAGATGAGACTCACAAGATAACTATCTAAACTCTTCTGAAGTTCACCCTATTAGGAGCCTAACTTGTTAAAGCTTTACAAAAAGTCCTGTTAAGAACTGATCCTGTTAGGAATCACCTAGTTAAGGGATTGACTACAATGACTTGTTAGAAGCAATACCCTATAAGGAGTAACCTCGATAGAGGATTTGAAAATCCAAACTAATGGATCACCTTGTTGGAGGTTTTGAATAGTACCAAGCTTGTTAGAGCTTACCCAGTTAGGGGATTTCAATTCTGTTGTAATTGTTAGAAAAAAATAAGAGTTTGTTGATTTGTCTAAATAGAACTACACTTACTTGATCAGATCCATTTCATGCTCCTATCTGCCTTTACTCAAACTGCAGATACATCATCTAGTTCAGCAACCACACACTCAACTGATCTATGCCAACTCTTTGCCAACTCATTAAACTAAACAACTTCATCGACCTTATAAACAAATCAATCAGGTTGGTAACACAATAGAAACCAAATTCTCATAGGGATTACAAACAAATCGGTTCAAGTATGACCATTGGATTGCATAGAAATCTCTGCACATCAATCAAGAAAACCTTGATCGCTCTATGATCACCGCTTCATCGAGCTTATTAACTCATCACATGCTTTGCATTAGATGCAATACATTTTCTCATTCCTTAGACAAAAAACCTTACAACTTGCCAAAATCTCTTTTGATTGTCTTCATACAATAATCATATGTGTCATAATCATTACCACTCATCATCAGATCATAAACCAATATAACCAATTCACCAAACTTAATCAGTTAGGGTTTATCAAAAATAACAGATAGGGTTTATCGATTACATCAATAGATAAGGTTTACATCAGTTTTTTAGTTCACTACACAAATTCTTCCTACCAATTACAGTAACAATATTACAACAATATCATTACCAGTTAATTGGCATCGATGACAACATAACATATCATTAATGATATCTTCATGCAAATACCAACACTATGATACTTCACAAGAGGGAAAGAATAGAGTTAATGAATAAACCTACTATGACAGACCTATCAGAAGAAGAGCTTCATGCATATATTCTTAATGGTTTTGTATCCATTTTGAGCATATTAAAGATAGGTTGGGATGCATACTTAGGATTTTTGAAGAATACTTACCCGGATATTTTCAAGTTCATCTAGATATGGTAATCACAATTTTTCTCTCATTCTTTCGTTCATTTGCCCTGACTTTGGCATTAGTGTCAAAGGGGGAGAGGTTGATGTGAAAAATGATTAGGACATAAGAAGTAATGTATAGCTTAGGGGAGCAATCTTCCAATAGTTTTTGAAATCAGTTTTGGAGTTTTTGGCAGGGAACCAGAATAACACTTCAGCGATCCATTTTTCACATGAGTGTTGCCATCAATGCGAAAGGGGGAGATTGTTTGCAATTGACACTCATCCGGTTTAGTTGTGTTGTCATTGATGGAAACACACACCATTTTGGGTTGGTCACTTAATCGGTACTTACTGGTATTCATTGTTTGGTAGCTGATATTCAAGTCATCCGACACTCAAGGAACTGTCATCAGCAGACAAAGGAAACTGGCAAACTAGGAATCGATATATGAGGCCAACATGGCAGATTGAAAGGCATCAGTCTTGAAGTTTAATGAATTTATTTTTGTTTAGGCCAACATGTAAATAAATTGTGAATATCATTGTAATTAGACATAAGGCATCTATGTTTGTGTTTGGGAAGGGTATTTAAGTTAGTCCGGTTAGGTTATTTTGAGGATGTAATAGAATGTAATGGGATAAAGTGATGTGATATTATGCGAGCAATCTTGATCGACAAAATATGAATATAATATTTTGTATTTAGTCTTGGATATTGGTTTAGAGGTTTGGGAAGTGAAGAAAGATACCAGTAAGGGAGGACACAGTGAAAAATGGTATAGACTGTGCTTTAATCGGAACTCATCCAACATAGCAGATCCACTTTCAGAGTTCAAAATTTTGTTTGTAACTTCATAATTAGTGTTTGTAATCAATGAGGTTCCTCTTGTGATGAGCAGTGTGCTCTAGGTTGTTGGCCTTCCTGTATGTGCAGGCCCCTATTGTAATATTTATTCATTTGGCCAGTGGATAGATATTGTGGGGCACCAATCCCACCATGGTTTTCCTCTTTGAGGTTTTCCATGTATAAATCTTTGTGTTATGGTGTATGCTCTTGTGGTTGCTTCATTTTTATTTGCTATTATATTCCTTTGTGTTTACTGGTTACTGAATTACATTATTAATAAGGTTAAAATGGATTATACTGACAGAACACTGATTCACCCCCCCCCACCTCTTAGTGTTCTTAGATTCCAATAGTTGGTGCAAGATATTCATGAACCCCCTACATGCACAATTGGATCCTCCACTTTATTCCAGTGTAATCCAATTCATGATCCCATCATTCCTATCATATCATATCCCCTTCATAATGCACTCATATCTTCTTGCCAAAGTAAAGAGTCTTCTACAAGTCAAAATATTCACAAAGGCAAAGTGGTGGACCTTCAGTGAAATTCCTCAAGACATTGGTATCACTCCACCTAAATCCAAGCATACACCTTCCCCTTCATTACTTTAATTTACCTTAGGACCTTATATCCCTTCATCCCTTATGTAGGGTCAAAAAAGGAACTCATCTTTGAGCACCTTCCATCCATCCAAACGACCTCCATATCATTCCTATCCATCCATACATTCCTTTCCCTCTTCAAGAAATTTGGATGCAAAGAATAAAATTCATAACTCCAACAATCCACATGTATTCAAGGATCAACATGTCAAAGCAAAGCAAAATATGATCCAAAAAGAAAAAGAAAAATCAAAATGGCCACAAAGGCCTATTGCTCAAAAAGAAAAGTCAAAATCTATATGGGTTCCTAAGGAACTTGTAGAAGCAATGCGTTCCAAGGAACCACAAAAGAATTAAAAATCAAAACAAAGTGGGTTCCTAAGCAGCTCCTTGAAGCAAAAAAATCAAAAGAAAAATCAAAATTGGCATCCAAAATTGCTATTCATCCATCCAAACCTTTCAAATCTATTCCTCTATCACCTCCTTCATCCATTTTGGGTCCTTATGTCCCAAAATCCCTAGCTATTTCTCTTTCAAAATCTCCATATCTAAAATCCACTTTTCCTTCATCAGTCCACCACCCCTCAAGGTGTGTGCCATTGTTGATCTTGCTGTAATTTCCTTCTACTCAAGCCCAATTATTTCAATACCCTATCCATTATCCAACACCTCTTTTTCATCCTTTTGTCCCTTTGATCCAATCCTTTGCATAAATCCTTACCTTAGTCCCATCTCACTTTCATGTCATTATCCTACCAATGTCTTTAAGCATACTTTTAAAGGCCATGGTCCATTTTTAAAGGCTACTATCCAAACAACAAGATGTTGAAGCCCTTCTTCCATCCCCTATCACATGTCCATTTTCTACTAAAAAGTGAAAAATACAAAAAAAATGAAAAAAGAAAAAAATCACTAAAAATCAAATATGATCCTAAAAAAATCACTAAAAATCAAATATAATCCTTAAAAAATCCCTAAAAATCAAATAAGGTCCTGAAAAAAACGCTAAAAATCAAATATGATCTTGAAAAAATCACTGAAAATCAAATATGATCCTGAAACAATCCCTAAAAATCAAATAAAGTCTTGAAAAAATCCCTAAAACTAAAATTAAGTCCTGAGAAAACATAAACAAATGAAAAAATGTCCTGAAAAAAACATTAAAAAATAAAAAAATGTCCTAAAATAATCACAAAAGAATTAAAAAATGTCTTAAAATAATCACAAAAAATTGAAAAATGTCCTGAAATTAAACACAAAAAAACCATAAAATATCCTGAAAAAAAAAAGCACCAAAAAAATCAAAAAGTTCAAAAACCCCCCAAAATTTGAAAATATTAAAAAATACAAAAAACAATCACAACATTTTCATTTATTTAATAAATTGTCCCTTTTGTATGTATAGACAAACATTTCAACAGACGTCTGACAGAAAACATGATAAACATTGTGCTTAAACAAATCACGCATTAATAGATGAACTATTCAGCAAACCAAGCATTCAAACTGATCAAAATTGTTTTATCAATCATATAACATCAAAATTATCAATCCTTTTGTGAATATTATCATGGGTCTTATACAGGGTGTGGTATACTCAAAATCAGACTATGTCCTATCTCAGACAGGGTACTGCATTCCCTGAAACCAGACAACATGATATTCCTTTCACCACAACACTATCACTTTGACAATGAAGATCAGAATGGTTGTTAGACTTGTTTGAATTTGTGCATCTTATCTTTTATTGATTTATTTTTTAATGTGTTCCTATGTAGCTCGGTGATGTCACTGAGAGATTTAGAGTGGTTGGGATGGCTCATGGTCCATTGTTTTTTTGTCTTTTGTTTGCGGAGTGTTTCGTAGCATTCTGGGGCAAATATGTCTTGGGTGTTTGTGATAAGTATGTTCACTTTGTGAACACTGCACATACCTTGACCTTTGACACACATCATGTCTTAGGATGTTTTGATTCATTCCTTGTCTATGATGTGCCTGTATTATGCAAAGGGTTGCATTATCCCCTAGCCTTCATTTGCATGGTGTGCTACATCTATTTTTCCATATCAAATAAAGGTTCTCACCTACATTTTATGCATTTGTGAAAGAAATTTTTTCTTATCCACTAATTTTTCTTCATCTAATTTCATCTTACTAACATTTCTTTTGTTAGTCCTTGCAATCCTCTTGGTCTAATCCAGGGTTTACTTTAGTGGTGAATATTCGCCATTGGCTAGTATTTCACATCGACAACCTAGAAAATGGTGAATATATTGTACCAATCAGGGGTGGCCATGTCTCTTGGACTTTATAAATATTTGTCAAATGCATGGCCCAATCGCCCATTGTTTTATGTAATTAATTGTATCTCTATCAAGATTTTGCCAATAGAATCTACATTTTCCACACGGTAAATTCAATATTTTCGCCTACACTTTCCAAGGTTATCTTAGTAGACGGTCATAATTCGCAAATAGCCATATAAATATTTATTGGCCAGGAGGACCCAATTCACCTGGCATTTTATGGAAGTGTGTCTCATTTTACCCCAATTTTTGCTAACTCTATTATAATTGCCAATTAACTGGACAAACCATAATCGCCAAATATTTGTATACCATATAAAATTCCTACCAAATTTGCCAAATAAGGATTGGTATAAATACAGTCAAAGATCATATTTATCTCTACACAATTTGGTCAGTTTTGAGCTCTCAATTCAGATCACTAGCAAAGTTTTAGACTAGGAACAACCATTGTTGTTGACTGCATTGGCAATTTCTAGTGACCTAAAGGTAAGTGATCATATTTCTGAAGTGTTATAATATTATTCCAAATTCATCTTTATCTGTTTGCACTATTGAGTTCATTCTTATTCAGTGGGGACTCATTAGTGGTCACCCAAGAGACCTCGGACATCTAGATTGTAGGTCGTAGGGCCAATGAATCATATAGTCTATTATTACTTATCAACAAGTTGATATTTTTTTAATAGCCTTTATTTCATTGGAGATGTCAAACAGAAAGAAGGGTAGGAATTCTGCATGTGGGGAAGGCCAAGAGAGGCCTGTAAAATGCAAAACACTGTCATCATACTTGGACATTGGCAAATATTATGGTGAAATTTAGGAAGGTACATCATCACAAGTACAAGTACAAAATTCACAACCTACACCACATATTGTACAAGGTGGTAGACTTGATATCTCAAATCACGATGAACTTGAAGAAGATTTTCTAGTAGATACCTAGGTTAGCCAGAATGATATAATTGACTCGGGTGATAATGCTATAGATGATAATGCATAGAAGGGGAAAAGAAAAGCTAAATAAAAAAAGGATCAGGAGTGGGATATGCTAGTGAGGAATTTTCAAATTAATTGGGTGTCAAAGTATCCATTTATTGAACCAATGGAGAATCCAATTAAAGACGAGCCTCCAATAGAATGCAGGTGTAAGATTTGCACTTGGAAACATAAAAAAGAAAAGAGGTTGCAACTAAAAATTGACACCATATAAAAGCATATGGGTAAAGTTTACGAAAAAACAAATGATAGATGGAGTTGAAAAATCAGTGATAAGATGAAAAACAAAGGAGGAATGTAAGCATGTGAGGAATGCCGAAGAATTTTATTTTCAGGAGAAATTACTGATGAATCATGTTGAAGTTAAAGGTTCTATTGAAGCTATTCTTAGAAAAGCAATGCAAATAGAACAATTGGGAAAAGTTGTTCAATTAAGTGTTGTTTTTTATATTTTGAGTAGAGGGCATGCTATGACAAACTACCCACCAATGAGTGGTTTATTACACTTTTTGAGAGTTCCTAACTATCCTAATAGTTACTGGTCAGTAAATAGTGGATGAGAATGGGCAAGTTGTCTTGTTGAGCTTGAAAAAGAAGATGGTAAGGAAAAAATAAGAGAGTCAAACTTTATTGTGTTGTCTTTAGATGAAGTTACAGTAGTAGATAATACTTTGTGGGTATGAATGCATTTTTATACTGTACAGAATCATGCGCGCCAACCTCATCTACTATCTGATGCTAAAATAAAGGATAGCATGATAATGAAAAAAATATTTCAACTAGTGAAGAGTTGTTTAATTGAATATGGAGGTATGGATGACATGACAATTGCCAAAAAGTTGGTGTGTGTTGGAGCTTCAGTAATGCAAGGTCACAGGAGTAGTCTTTGCACAAAGATGGAAAGTTCTTGTGCACTCTGTACATTACTGGCATTCACTGCATGGCCCACAAAATGAATCTAGCTTTTAGAATTTTGAGCAAGCATGCTCTAGTAAAAAAAATTGAACATTCAATCAGAGAGCTCTACTCACACTTTTGTCGAAGTCCCAAATGATTTATGGAATTTCAACACTTTGTTGATGGAATAATCGATGAGAACAAACTTCTTAAGGATAATGATACCAGATGTATCTCTTTGGATGGACTAGTGCATTGAGTTTTTTTAGAATATCCATCCTTGATTGGACTATTTCACACAAATCATGATGAATCAGAGCAACCAAAATTTCCAGACCTTCTTCGGAGGTTAAGTAATATAGAGACACTATTAACTTTAGTATCTATTCTCCCCATGCTAGAGGAAATGAGGAAAATTATGAAAAACCCCCAGCAAAGAGCTATGTATATTGCAGAATATGCTCAGTTGTGTAAGATGACATGCCTCACCCTCGATAATCTCTATGGATCTCAATCAACATTATCTGATGAAAAATTTCCTAAGTGGTGGACACTCATAGATTTGAACAACCCTGATAACTTTTTACAGGTCGATGCAAATGAGAAGTTATGTACTAGTGTATGCGGAGTTGAGATACTAATGCACTACTTTGCCATGGTCGAGCCCGAGGAACTAGGAAAGTGCCCCAAGCAATGACTAGCAAGAGTTACAAGGGAAGAGTTTAGCAAGATTGTTGAGTCTGTAACTACTCTTTCCTCACATATTAGAAGCACATTCCCTCTCGAGAAACTACTTGAATCCATGTCTATTATGTTTCCTCAATATTAGAACCTCAAGAATTCAACTGATTTTTGAACTAAGCTACTCACTTTGATAAATCAATTTTGCAAATCCAAAGAATTCAATGGAGTAACTATAAATGAAATTTTAAACAAAACTCTTCTTAGAGAGAAATCAGCCCATTTTGCATACACTATGAGGGAACAATATGATGTAATGGAGAACCCCCATGAAGAGGGATTAGTAACAAAGCTTTGGAAAAATCTAGGTTGGAGCGAAGTGATGCGTGATTCAATATCAGAATATTTCAAGCTTGTTGATTTATGTCTTACTGTGATATTGGGTTTGATGGAGGATGAGAGAGTTTTTTAGTGCTTTGGGGTTCCTAAAATCAAAGCTGAGAAAAAAACTAGACAAGAATTTGGAAAATTGCTTGAGGCTCTATACATCTAGGTATGATGTCCACACTTTTCCTTATGATAAGGCACTGAAAATCTGGAGGTCCAAATGTGAAAGAACAGGTTTGGGAAACACTTCAAACCAAATTGGTAGTGAGATAATTGACTCATGTAATAGACCTAATGGTAGCATTGAGATGCAGTTTAGTGGAGGTATGCAAACTTGGAGTGAAGAAAACACAGACAAGAATCAAGGAAAATCTGAATTTGTTGAGGAGGAATGGCAACTTTAAGAGATTTAGCACTAGTAGTTCCTAGGTACTTATTAATCTTATTATTGTATCTCCTCATTCATATTACAAACACTTATTATTATGGTTGATAACTTGATGATATTTTGTGTGTTTGACAACTTTTTACAATTAAAATTTAATATTGATTTGCAATTGCATTTTTCAACTTTCTAATTTTAGATTGAAAATAGCAGAATAAAAGAGCGTAATCTATTTATTGATAGAGTGATGTTTATTTAGACATGTTGAGATTTTCATTAATTCTTTCAAAATATAGCCACATGATACAATTCATTCAATACACAACTCTATGTGTTTCTCTATGCAAAAGTCAATATGAAATTTCAGAACCCTTTGCGAATGACCCTGAATTCCCTTTTATAGAAACAAGGGAGGAACAACAACTTCAGGTCTATTTACAACATGTGAAGACTCAACATCAAAATCAGTTACCAAGACACTGAATCTATTGTCCCATCAATATCACAAACTTAGTACAATTTTACAAGGCTGAAGGCATAGGCCGGATTAGCAATTTAGCAACTACTACATGTCTCCTCATCCAGTTCAAAAAAACAAAGTTCAAACTTAAAACTTAATTCAAGCCATGAAAAATTAAATATAGAGAATAGTAGCACACAAATCCTAGAAATCAAAAATAGAGAAAGGTAGAAAAGTTAAAATCCGAGAGAAAATGAGAATAATTTACAAGGATGAAGGTGTGAATCATAGGCTGGATAAGTAATAGTGAGTGCTGCATTTTTCTTGTTCATAAAATAGAGTTATTTGAAGTGATGCCAAAAGCAGAAAACCTTGAAATTAAGAGTAAAAGAAGAAAACTATGCAATACATACTATGATTCATAAGATCTTTGTGCCAGTTTTTGTAGGGTGCTCTACTCTCTATTTGATGGAAGTCCAATTTTTTTTAAATTATAGTAAGTCAACTACAATTTTGTTAGCAATCCATATTTGGAAGAGTGACTTGACTCCTCTATTTCACCCAATACCGCTTTCAAAGTTATGAGGAGTTGTGTCCTTAGAAAGCAAGTCTAAATCAGACTTCTTTTTGTCCTCCATCCTATTTTTGAAAGCTTCTTTTCCAATGAATTTATTTGATGTGTCAACACTCTTTTTCAAACCAAGATTTAACAAATTGGTTGTAGCTTCAATAAATTTTTCCCACCTTTATCCAAAATTTCCTGTGCTTCCCTTAGTTTCTGGCATTTTTGAATGATAGATGATGCCTTAACTGAGGCATCAATGCGGCTCTTAATTCCCTTGGATGCCAAATAGCTATCACTGTTACTGTAGACTTCTTGCAAAATATTTTTTGCAATATTCTCTTTTGAATAAACATTTTTGTTCTTATTAATGTGCTCTTTGAGCTTCCAAAAACATACTCTCAGACTTTCATTCAATTCCAACCATTCACACAACTTGTCACCCCTCTACATTATTTTCCCCTAAATGTTTTCTTTTATATACTTCACTGTATTTTTCATATTGTCCTTCAATCTATCTTCCAAATTTTTGATTTTATTATTTGCATTCTGCAACTCTTCTTTCATTTGTGCACATTTTTTTCTTTCTTCCTCTTCTTTCTCTTCCAAATGTTTTTTTTTTGTCTCATGCTCCAATTGGTTCTGTAAATTTTTGTTTAAGGTAGCAGGAGACTCTAGGCTTCTGTATAATTTTGATAAAGTGGCTCTTTCATCATCAAATTTTTTAATGCTTTCATCTAATTTTTCCCTCAGTTCCTTCAATTCTGCCTCCATCTATTCCTGCACTGTAATTGCCGAGGTAGAGGCCAAATTTTTTATCCTTTTTTGTAATTCATTGCACTTGTTATATATTGCTTTCCTCTTTTCTTTTTCATTTGCCAGGTTTTCCTATAACTTTTCCATTTGTTTCACCACCTTATTTTTCTCTCTCTCCATCTTTAGCAATGAAGTGTAGATCACTTCGTTGGTCTTTTTTGACACACTAATTTTGTCCACATTTTGAACTTTAGAAAAATCCACTTGGAGGGTGATAACGTGAAATTTAGAGGGATCTATCTAACTTTGTGGTGGATTTTTATCTTTATTTGGGGACATAAAAACCATGAACTCCATCATATCTTTGTTTAGGTCATATGTGGGAAATACCATGTTTGATGCAGGTTGTTCCTCTAAAGTTGTAGTAAGGGCACCCCTCTTCAATGTCTTCTTTTTTTCTTTATAGATATTTGTTGTTTGTGAAAATTTATTAAAGAAATCATTGTAATGAAAATCTAGGTTTCTTGAAGAAATTGAATGTTTGAAAGGTGAAATAGCACTTGCAGTGATATATGAGGCTCCACCTATGCCTATGGTTCTAACTAATGTATTTTGAGGAGTACCAAAAGTCATTCCTAATCCCATCCCACCTTCACTTGCAAGTGTAGTTTGTTCTAAAGGTGTTTTTGTACTCTCCATTGTTGTCATAACCTTTTGCTTCTTCACATTACCTTGATCACGAGGATTTTTCATAGTATCTATTACTAGTGTCCTCTTGTGAGAGATATCTTGTTGTTGCACTTGATCAAGACAACTAGTATTAGTACCCATGCCATCCCCACCAGTGATAGTGGAACTTGATTGAACACTAATAAAAATACTATCCCAAGATTCCCCATTAGTGGAAGTAGCACTTGATTCACCACCAATAGGAATACCATGTTGTGGTAGTGGTTGTGATTGAATTTGAGTGTCTTCACAAGGTGGTTTTGAAGCTCTAACAAATTGAAATGGAGATGCAGGGTAATGAGTAGTACCTTTATGTGATGAATCTGATGAATCAAGTCCAATGATTGGTTTCTCAAGATGTTTTGATTTTGAATTTGATGGAAGAGGTACCTCAAGTGGAAAACAAGGGCCTTCTCCTCTGGGACCTAGACTGCCACCTTCAAACCCTATTTTTTCCATAATGTTTTCCCCTTTTCTATATTTTTCTTTCATGGAAGCATCAACTCCACTCAAATTTTGTAGAGACTAAAGTAGCTATTGGAGTGACCTCAACCTCATACTCATTTTCATTATCACTTCTGTCATATCCTTCTATGGGATGCTCCATATTCCACAATTTTCTAAACTCATATCCTCATCGATTTCATCAAAGTCTACACTGGTCTTTGGTTCACTGAGATTCTTCCTCATAGTCCAAAAATCATTTATTTTAGTTTGAGTCCAATGTCTATCTTTACATTTATGTAGTATTTTTTGGGGAATAGCTTTGTTAGATGGATTAGTAGCTTTTTGGTAGAAATTGTAGGACCTCCTGTTTACATTTTGATTTTGGATGCCCTGCTCTATTGTTTTATGTGTGTACAATACCATAATTTGTGATGACAATTATTTTGTTGAAATTTTATTGTCAGCAGCAATTTTCTCCATCTCTTTTTTTACCTCATCCCAGGAGTCCATGTTTCTAAGCTTTTCTAGCAATGGTTTACTTTCATGTTGACATAACCTTTTAGAGTTCCCATTTTTCTTAAGCCTTATTTGAATGATGCTGAGTGGATCATACTGCCAGTGACTCTTAACACCAAAGCTAAAAATTGTCAAAAAATCATGTGCCACTTCAATTGCTTTTCTGTCAAATGTGAACCACATGAGAAAGGCAAGGAAGGAAATATGCTCTTCTTTTGCTGACCATGAAAGAGTACATCTATGCTCTCCAACTGTCATACGTACTCCAATGCAAAAAACCTCTTTGTCACATGTATTGGAAGTTTATAGGGTTCTATTGCTGATTCGTAAAACCTTAAAACAGTGTAATCTTCCATGAAGAACCAATCAGCCAATTGTATTTGACTTCCGAGTTGAATGCAATCTCTACAAGACACAGGCAATCTAGGCATTGGAGTTCTTGTAATATCATTATACATTGGTGCCAAAAAGAAGTCTACAAAATGGTTGTAGTTATTTTTATTATCATTCATCCTTATATTAGGTGCCCATTCATATTTTAGACACTTTGTTCCATTCTAAGTCTTCTCATCAATCTTATAGACCTTAATGTGAAGCTTGTTGGTCTCGAATATTGCACGATAATTTGATAAAAGAAAATAGCACAAGTAGGATGTGAACCTAAATGTCTTACAGGAACCTATTTTAATCATTAGTAATTGTGTTTGCATGGATTGAACAATGTGCTCAACAAAACAAAATCTTACTAGTTCTGTTACACAATGGATATTAAGAATCATTTCAAGAAGGCTGACACCCACTTCTCTATGATTTTCCAATCACAGGAAAAATGTTAGCAAGGAAATAGTATCTTGAACCCATGGCACAAAAATATTATAATCATAAGGAGGCTTATGATTCTGATCCAATCAAGACCACACACTATTAAACCTTTAATAAATGAATCTTTAAAATTTACGTCGATTCTATCATATTTCTTTGCCAACTTTCCTAGGTCAATGTGGGCATTTGAGTTTTGTGCTTCTTACCCTAGGTTCAACAAATGAGCAAATTCTCCCTCGGTTATGGACAAAATTTCCTCTTGAGTATTTTTATTAACAATTTCTTTTCTATCTTCATCATAATTTTGGGTACAAGCCATGACAATTTCTAGGCAAGGGAATACTTCAGGTAACACCATGCTAGGAAGTCCAACATACCACGATGCAATTTTATTTGTACTTGCATTTAACATTATGTTAAAGACAATATATTTTTCCGTATCTGGATCTCTCACCTTATTAGACAATGCATATCTAATTTCTATGATTCGGTTTTCACCATGGATAACAGGGTCATAAATATCATAGTATTCATCAATGAAACCTATTGTTTTAACCAATTTGGTTAAGTCTATTTTTTTATTCACTTGGGTTTTAGTTGTACTATCTGGTTGCCCCATCACTAGTACCATTAATGGTTCAAAATAATGCTAACCCTCAAGTTGAAGCCCTTATTCTAGTTCTACAATCTAAATGGTAAACCACGAGATTCAAAAATTAAAAACGCGGGATGTAGGTATTTTAGGTTTTACCTAGAATTTCTATTTGAGTGGACTGGCGTAGACAGACTCTATTGAATTCCTCAATCTAGTAGCTATTTCTGAATCTCCCTGGATTTATTGGTTTGTCCAATAATTTAAATACGAATATGAGTCCCTTAGTTTGAAAACCCTCAAAAGTTCAAAAGTAAAACCTAAAGGGAAAAATTTCTAGAATTGTGTTGTAATTTTATAAATTATTATTAATAACTATTCACTGCCACAGGGCAAAAAATTCATTACTTCTTTCTAATTCTCAGGACTAACAGTTTGACACGTCACACGAGTCAATTTTTTTGGAATGTTTTTGAAGACTTTTTAATCCTTTACAACTTCTGCCTAAAATAGAGCTTGTTACACTTAATTAAGTATACAATAAAAAAATTAGAATTTAACTATACTTTATTAAATGTTTATCGTTTATGGAAGTCTTCCGGTAGAAGTTTGCAAAAAATGTTTATCGTTCCCACATTCGGCCTGAAATACACCTTACATCGTTGATCTATGCTCATCCAAAGGATGACGATATCCTTTGTCAGTTGTCGTGGGTCCCATTATACATAAGATTTTTGCCACCCAAATGCCACATCACCTAACACTTCATCATCCCATGGCCATAACCTTTGTTTTGTGTCGGTGTTCAATGACATGTGTTTCTAGTGGAAGTTTGCAAAAGAATTTAGAGATCCCACATTCAGCCCAAAATACACCTTAATCCATTGATCTGTGCTCATCCAATGGACGACAACATTTGTTGTTAGTTGATGTCAGTCCCATTATCAATAGGATTTATATATGAATTAAATATATAATTTAAATATGTAAATTCAAAACTTGCATGATATTTCATTTTTTCTATCGATAACTTTTGTATTGTATTACTTGGAAATAAAATATTACAAATATGAAAGTATAGGTGGTCTAGTAAAACCACCACAGTTCTGTCATAGAAAAAAACACCCCAAAAACCACCATTCCCAATAAAAAGCAAAACCCTACTACATGAAGAAACCCCACAATTCCAATTCAGCCTACCAAAATTGTTAGTAGACATCCCCTCGTACATACAAAGTAGGGGAGAAAATGGACATGGAACAAAAAGATACAAATAGACAACACCAAACACCACTGGCTATAGCAGGAATGACCCAGAAGCGGTTTGTACTCTAGGTCATCACAGAATTCTGAGAGCCGCTTCCTTGATTGGGTAGTCTTGGGTCTCGGTTGCAACTCTAGACCCACCTTTGCTCGTGCCACTTCATGAAGGACCCTTAAAACTGTTGGAATTTTGGATATGTTGATATGGTTTTTTCATTGATGTCAACACTTGGAGATTTTGGTTAATTGTTTATTCGGGTTTGCATATTTGTTGTTATCGACAAATAGGTCCAGGTTAAGCACTGACAAACATATCTATTCCAGATCAGCATGACATGTTATGGAGATGATTTATTATTATTGTAAATGCATTGAGCCGACATCATGCATCTGATATTGATTTACTTGTAATTGATTTTATTGTTTTAGTGAGCCGACCTATTCAATTGGTCTTAGGTTATGGTATAAATGTAAGATCTCATTTGTGAGATCAAAGTTTGAATGTGAAAAGGATTACAATAAGGTATATGTGAAAATAAGCACAACTATACACATAGACATCATTTGAAGGTTGAAGGAAGGATTTTGTGAAGGCAATCAAAACTAAACCGATACTGAATCCAGTATATGAAGATGCTATTTTGTGCAGTACATTATCATTGGATTTAACCATCCAATTGTAGTAAGTGTGACTCTCTTTTTGTGATTGAGTAGTGAGCTCTAGGCAGCTGGCCTTTCTACATGTGCAGAATCCATATTGTACACACATAAGTTATCTGCAGTAGTATCATTTGATTGTGGGTAAGGCTTCCCACTGTGGTTTTTCCCCTTACAGGGTTTCCATGTACAAACATTTGTGTTATGTGTTGTGGATGTTATTGTCTTTCTGTTTCATGCATTAATCTTTACCAGTATTGCAATTAACTGTTAAGACTGTCTACCGGCATAAAGTTTGGTTTACCAGTATTAAGCATTAAGTTTTGGTTAAGTTAATTTTGGTTGAATTTATTGGACAACTGATTCACCCCCCCTCTCAATTTTCTCTAGGACCTAACAAAAACCTCATTAAACTGCATCAACCTTGCGAACATTTTGAAGGCCTTCCACCTACGCCAAGCAAGAGCTCTGCATCTTGCCTTCAAATCATCATCCACCCATCGAATGAGTGGTACTGGTGCCATCAGACTAGCCACCGCTACCTTAGGAACAATGTGCACCTTCGGGACCACACAAGAACACACTCTATCCAGATTTAATATGTAGCTTGAATCAATTACACCTCTCAGGGCATTTTTTACCTTATCCATCTCTTCCTCAAACTAGAAACCCCAAACAACAATCAATGAATATGCCTCCATGTTCATCCTGTAGCGATGACCTACACGGACAGTTTCCTCTCCCAACAGTATTTTCAAACTCTCATACAACTGCTCATTCTTAAACAAGAACAAACCTTTCTACCTCATGTTCGTAAATCGTTTGAGAAATGAGACTAATTTCTTATCAGTATGGAAGGAGAAATTGGCTTCCATGCTACTTAAGAAACCCAAGAAAATGGCAATCCAACTAAACTTTGTGACCCATCCAATCCACCTAAGCTTTAAACATCTCACACTCAATTATGATATCCAACGACGGTGGTCATTGGTATTTTCCATTAATCACAAACACTGCCATCATTCCTCTGCATGTACTAGTTCAGTTGCACAATTCATCCGCACAAGTTGGCATTAAAGCCACCTAAATGTTAACCATTCAGTGGTGTGTGTACGATAAGGCAATATCACTGCATATAAATGGTCAGTTGTCATGGGTCCCATTATACATAGGATTTTTGCCACCCAAATGCCACGTCACTTGACACTTCATCGTCCCACGGGCCATAGCCTTTCTTTTGTATCAGTGTTCAATGACATGTGTTTTCAATATAAGTTTGCAAAAAAAATTATCGTTCCCACATTCGGCCTAAAATACACCTTACGTCATTAATCCATGCTCATCCAATGGACGGTGGTATCCATGCCCAAAATTATATATGAAGAATAATAGTTTTTAAATTATATTGATTATATTTTAGTTTTTAATATGTTGAAAATTATAATGGTAATAAATAGTTAAAAGTTCCCAATATTTATAATAGTCATATTCACAGTAGTGACAAGAAATTAATCTATTTAAACAAAAATGGATTAAAAAGATTTAGAATAAAGCAATATAATTCAAAATAAATTAATATATTTATTTATTTATCATTAATTAAATTATTTATAATTTTAATTATAAATTACAAGCATCATATGATATAAATATTTTAAACGCATTTATGTATAAGATATTAAATATATTTCCATCTTTAAAATCTTACATTTAATAAAATTTTAACTTTTATTTAACAAAATATTCTATTTAATTTATGAAGTGTATTATTTAATTCTAGATATTTGTTAATGTATAACATTTATATTAAAATTTTAAAAACTTACATTAAAATATGTAAATTAAATTTCTATAATCTTTAACTTTTTTTTTTAATTTTGCAATTCAAAGACTACAAAAAATTGTCCCCAAACCTCAACATGTAAGCTCTCTACCTACATAGTAAAGGTAAACAACCTACCAAAATAGAAGCAAACAAAATAAACACAAATCTAGCATGATATTTATGACAGAATTGTAGCAGCCGACTTTTTATAGTTAAAAAAATCAGTATCACTTATACCTAAATATTGACAAAACTTAAATTTAATCTTCATCCTCTGCCTCATTCTTAGCAATTTTGAAATAACATATCTCATAGACATTGCAATCCTTATTGGATGCTATCACTCATAGCCAATCCTTGACATTATGCTTTTTCAAATACTTCTTTGTCAAGGACTTCAAATATCTTTTAGAAAAGGTCGTCTCAGAAGTGACACTGAGTTTGTTCTTTAACTTTAGATAAGAAATTATAATAGACCTGCTATGTTCGACACTATCTTCCCTCCTTTAATTACTATCCCATATATGGAATCTTCTAATTCCAACTTGTGTTCAAAATGGAATTTCCCTTTCTCTCTACTCGAGATTTAATTTAATGAGATTTGACATTTGTTTAAAATTTATATTTTTTAATGGTGAAAATTAATTTTTATATCCACACAAATTAATAACTATTTAAGCTATTTGAGAACATAATGATTATGCTAAGTATCCTTCCATGGCAGGAGCTAATAATACAACGAAATAGAAAGAATTTTTAAATCCATAAAAGGAAAACTGAAACAAACTGGAATTTGTAACATTTTCATTAATATGTTGCACAAATTTACAATTTTTGACTATCGAAGTCCCTATCCTCCTAAAAATTTTAAGCCAAAATGAGGGAGGCTATGATGAAATAGCCAAACAAATAAAACTACTAGGGGTAGGGCATTGGCAGTGGATGGTGGACCAGTGGTATCCAAAAAACAAGACAAAAAATTGAAACCCTTCATGGGTAATGCTAAGGATCTTTCCCTCCATCTAGGTAGAATTCTTCAGAGATGAGAAGCTCTAAGAATTCTTTGAGCCATATATAGTCTTGAAATTCATCTAGGAGAAACCATTTCCAGAGTAAATCCCTACCAATCCGCACCCATTTCCTATGTCGTGTCAACTACTCAACATTCAAGTTCAAAAGAAAAGGTTGCCTAGCCACATTTTGGTCAGGGAGGAGAAGCTTGGGTAAATCACTCGCCCAAGGGATCCCCACCCCTACTTTTGCAAAGACAACAATAGTAATGTCATCCCCAAGGAATTATTCTTTGAACACTCTCCTTAATAGCTTCAACATATCCACCTTTTCTCCTCTGAGGTCCAGAAGAGATGCCAAGAACCGGGACGTAATGTCTATGTTAACACGGTATCTATTATCATTTCTCAAAAACTCTCAGTCCAACACCATCCTCATAGCCTCGTTAGTGAATATCCCGACCTCCTTACAAACTAATTGGAGGGTTGGGTCTTTGACGTAGCCCAAAAAGGCCCTCTAGTCCTCCTCAGATGTGCTTCTCAACCGGACGGGAGTGTCCATCTTTAGAAATATAAATACCAAAATATACAGCCGAAAGACCTAAACTAGAGGTAGAATTTCAACTACTGTCAACTTTGACAATTTATCTACCAAAGGCGAATTGAAGAAGAAAGAAGTAGAGATCATCTATAAATATCTCTTGATACTAGCAATTCCTTCACCAACTGTATTAATTCCTTTGTCCTTTAAATTTTTATAAATCTTTTGTATCTCTTAATAAATCTTTCTCATAAATGCATGAGTGTGTGAAATTAGAAAAAACGTAAACCACTACCAATTACCAGATTGGAAGTCATGTGCGCTGAGTGGATCAGAGTTAGAGAATGTCAGTGGCAAGACATTAATAAATGTCAATACTCAATTAGGATGATATTTGATACGTGGCTACTATCTCCAATTCCATTCCGGGGACTATCTAGAGAACTACGTTCTCTTCAGGAATTTGGGCTGAAATAAAACTTCAGCCATTGATCTATGATCATCAAACAGTTTTAAATCATTGATGGATTTTAGGTATGTGTGACGTGTCGATGAGGTTGTGCTTATTGATACATCGTGCAAAGTATAGATTCAACATGATGTTGCATTAATTAGAGAATGAAAAATGGCAACGAAATAATGAAATCACCAATAAAATATTTATTTTTCCATAATAATGAAATATTAGCCAATAAAATTAAATAATTTTCAAATGGTAGATAGAAACCTCCAATACACTTAAATAAATTTTCCTTCGGAGTATAACTTTTTGCCCATATACTTATATATTTTTTTCTTTAAATGAAAAACATTAGCCTCCTACCAGGATTTTATGAAATTTTCACCAGGATTTTATGAAATTTTCATACCCTAAAAAAAATCACCAAAACAAATTAATTTTTTCCCATATTTGAAAAAAATTTCGCCATCAATATGAAATTTCCCCCCCAAAAATAATGTCTGATTCACCAAGATTTTACACTTTTTCCCAGGGGTGGTTTCTTAAAGTTATCCCTAGTCTAATCTTGGTGTTATTATTGATCAATTAGCCTCTTTTCTATATTTTTCTAACCAATTCCTCGAGGGGGAATACATATACCTTTTTGTTGTTTGGGGAATATTTCTTGATTGTTCTTTGAAACAACACTCATAATTGCATTGTCTCAAAGAGGGGCAAAATGTAGGCATCTAAAAATGGTCAACACAAGTGTGGCACCATACTTTAATATGTCCACGTAACCTTCTTTTAGGTTTTTTGCATCTTATTGATATTTCTTCTATGTTGTGCATTTGATCTTTATTATTTGTTGACATTGTGTCTTTCCTCTGCATTTATTTTCTATTCGATTATAATCTCTCACATTTCAAATTACCTCTTGTCAATGTCATTTTTGAATTGCAATCATTCGCCATGATTAATTTGTTATGTCAATTGGACATTGCCAATCCTAATTGGTGTCGATTTAGGGTTTTGTCCTCTATTTCAATCATCTTCAATCAATTTTGATCATTTTGGATTCTCTTTCAATTGTCAATTATCAGTCAATTTTATCAATTATAATCAATTCATCATTGGTCTTTGTTAGTCTCAGTATCATGTCAACCTTCATGAAGTCAACCTTTCATCAATCTTTGATTGATTTGTCATCGATATAAATTGATTATCAATATTCCTCAATTTTGGATTGATTAGTCATTGATCCTTTATCAATTGTCATCCATCAATTTGATCCTTTTGTCAATCCTAATCAATTTGTCATTGATCTTCATTAGTCAATCAATATCAGTTTCTTGTCATTATCAAATATCTATCATTTGTCACTTCGATTGCAATCTTTATCATTTATTGGCTTTGATCTTGTATTGACCTGATTTCATTTCTAATTTATCCATTGGGGTTTAATGATATATTCATTTAATCCTACTAATATTTCTTCTCTCTAGGTTAAATAAATTTATTATTTACCCTAGGTCTCTCATGTCACAATTAAATACTTTATTTAATTGGCTAATTTAGTCCTTTTGTGAGTTAATTAATAGATATGAATTTATTCATTTATGTCACCTAATGTCCTAATTTCTTTAATTTCTCTTTTTCCACCTAATTTGCTAATATTCATATTTCAAATCCCACTAATTATTCCCCCCTAATTTCTCCCCTTTTCATGCTTCCTTTTTGTCATGATTTTTGAAGCTATTTTCATGGCCAATTTGTAATATTTTTGGAAGCTACTTTTGCTCAAATTTGTCACAATTCAACGAAAAAAATTTGTGGCCAATTTGTCATAATTGATTTGCATGAATTCCTCTCAATTTGTCATAATTTTGTCATTCAATCATGCCAAATTTCAAGTTTGTTGCCCTTTTTGAATCCTCGCCAATATCCCTATAAATTGAGCACTCCTTTCTTCATCAAACAAACCATGCTTCGAGTACCCTTATGCTATTGTTTTCACTTTGCAATCTTGCTTCCAATCACACTTTGCATCTTTGTAGGTGAAATCCACAAAGTCCTATTGTTGGAATCCAAGAACACTAAGAGGGGGGGTGAATCAGTGTTATGTCAGTTATAATATTTTTAGCCTTATTAACAAATCCACTTATTAATTGGTATGCATAAAAGAAAGTAACAAGTAATATTAATGAAACCAACACCATAACACAAATATTTATACGTGGAAAACCTCAAAGAGGAAAAACCACAGTGGGATTGGAGACCCACAATATCTATCCATTGGCCAACTGAATAAATATTACAATAGGGGCTTGTACATGCAGGAAGGCACACTGCTCATCAAAAAAGGAGCCTCACTAACTATAAATCCAAAGTACTAGATCACAAACAAAAACTAAACTCAGAATGTGCATCTACTATGTTGGATGAGTTTTGGTTTAAGAATTGTCTATACCAATTATATTGTGACCTCCCTTACCAGTAGATTAGATCGCTTCCCAAACCTCTTGAAAAATAATCAAGACTGATTACAAATCTTTACATTCCCATTATAACGATCAAGATCTTGCTTGCATACCATAACATAACCTATCACATCTCTTATCTGTCATATCCAGAAAATGACCTAACCTGGACTGACTTAAATACCCATTTACATGAATAAACACAAATGCCTTATGTCAACTTACAATCATATTACAAATTATAAGACACATGTCAGCGCAAACAAAATATAAACATAAAAAAATATGATCGTTGCCGCTTCCACGCTTGCTGGATCATTCTCCTATGTTCTCCTTATAATACCAGTTCTAAGTTTGTCAGGTACATGCCTGTCAGATCCCTGAATACCAATGAAGTGAATGTCAGTTACCTTGATTGTCAGACCTCCCATGAGTGTGTTGCTAGAAATGACAACACATATAACTTTCATGAGTTTCAAATGCCAATAATCTCCCCCTTTGGCATTGATGGCAACACTCATGTGAAAAATGGATCACTGAAGTGTTGTACCCAATCCTGTCCAAAATATGATCTCCTAAAACTGATCTCAGAAGGATGCTCCCCCTGAGATATACATTACTTCTTAATTCCCTTGACATTTTTCACATCCACCTCTCCCCCTTTGATAGGAATGCCAAAGGTCGGGGCAAAAACTAAGAAATTAATGAAATTCTGTACAAAGAAAAATTGTGAATACCGGATCTAAATGTACTTGAAAATATCTGGATAAGCACTCTTCAAAAATGCCAAATAAGTATCCCAGCTAGATTTTAGAGTTCCTAAAATTGATACAAACCCGTTCAAAATGTAAGTGTGCAGTTCTTCTTCTGTTAGGGTTGTTGGTGTGGGCATATTCATATGGTCCATACATTCCCTCTTATGAAGTAACAAAGTATTAAATCGGGGACTTACCAAACCTCTTAATTCTCTGGCCTGCCAAATTATCTTGTCCTTTTCCTTTTCCAGGGCTGAAATTTCAGACTCTAAAAGAAAAATTTGACCATCAACAGAGCTGGTCAATGATTCAGTACCATCAAAAGTGACTACAAGTTGTTCCAACTTGTCCTTATCTACCTTAATTTTATTATCTATGTCTGCTCTTAGTTTAGCTATGTTAGTGCAAGACTGGTATATGCGACTACATTGATGAAAATCTTCATCAATCCTTGTCATCTCTTCTATCAGCTTATCTTTTTTGGATGTGATCATATTATCATAGGTGACCTTTCTAGTTGTATTATACCTTTCCACCAACTACTGGTTTGACACTTGTTGAAGAGTTTTATACTCTTTTGCAATGTGCTCAGTCAAACCTTTCAACTTATCGGATGGACTTGCAACCTGATATATCTTGCATTCCAGTGCAAGTTGCTACAAAATTGGGATAGCCTTCTCAATAACCCATTTATCCTCTGATCCTTTCTTCCTCAATTTCTGAGCCACAACAAACATCAATTCAAAATTGCTCAGTTGCTCAATATTCTTATTCCCAAAATAGCCAAAATCTTCTTGACTAAATGAGTCAAGTACCAACAATGAGGGACCAACAGCTGGAGAGGGTGTCGGTACCCTAACTTCAGTTTGTTCATCTTGACCTTTCTCCTCTGCCTTCTATTCAATTGCACCATTTATCTTCTACTCAGCACTGGTGGATTTGCCACTTGGTATAGTTATTTCTACAACCTCTACCTCATGAATTTTAATTATGTCAACATCAATTATCAGAGGAGGATTGTCTTCTACTGATATGTTGATCTCTACATCATGTACATGTGTTACTGTCAGAGGAATGTCCTCAGTTATTTTTTGTTCCAAGACCAGTGGATCTCCACCTAGTATACCTTTACCCTTAGCATCAACTGAGATTTCTAGAATGCCAAACTTAGGTGGTGTATTCGGTGATGTAAAGAAACCTTGTTTATCAACAAATAATTTAACCCAAGCCTCATGAATTTCCTTACCAATCTTATTTACTTAGCCAACCATAAGACTTATATGTTGGTTTCTACTCTAGAAAATTGTTTTGTTAGCAAAATCTAGACACTGTTGCATCTCATCTCCAGTTATAGCCCCACAAACAATTAATAATTCCTAAATCTTTATATGTTTGTCTTCCTCAATAGTAGATAACCTCCTAGCATCTAACTTATTATACAAATCTGTCGGTATTTGCTTCTCAATCTTAAGTAAAGCTTTCTTATATATGTCTAAGTACAACAAAACTAATTCTTCTATTTCCTTTTGCTCTTTAACATCCATATCACCATAATAATGTTGTATGTTACTCAAGATTCTATCCTTTCTAATTTGATCAACTAATTCAGCAACAGAAAGAGGACCAATAACCCTAATACTTTTACCAGATTCAAGACACTAGTACATTCGGGTCAAAATTTTGACAACAAATCGTCGAACTATCGACAAAAAAAGTTGTCGAAAACTTTGTATTTGAAGTTCTGACTATCCTTGTGGTCATCGCAATTCTGACATCACCTCCAACCTTTTCGATGGCCGCCATGGATGGTCATACCCCAAAAGCATACCGTCGCGATCTCGGCCTATCATCAGAATTCCGACTCCAAAGGGTAAAATTCCGACAGAGGAGTGCCATCAGATGCACAGCATCCTCATTGGAACTCTCCTTGAGGCTGTTGTAATAGGCCAATTTTTCAAAAAAAAAAATTTATAGAAAAAGATTGACATTGGTATCTCTCTTCTATCTCTCTTCTCTATCCCTCTCTACTATCTCTCTTCTCTCTCCCCTCTCTAGGTCTCTTTCTCCATCCCTCTCTTCTTCTCTCCCTCTCTACTTCTGTTTCTCTACCCTCTCCAGGTCATTATCTCTTCCTCTCACCCTCTCTCTCTCTCTCTCACCTCTATAGGTCTCACCTACAATTCCTCCATCATTACCCATGTTGTCAAGTTGCAAGATATTTCCCAAAGTACTTGGTTGCTAGGGTTGATTTTCTTAAGTGTTGGAGTCAGAGTTAGATGAGACCTGCATGATTAAGCTGTATTAAGTGATCAAGTCACCAAGATCTCAATTGTAAACATGACTAGGTTCTAGGGTTTTAGGGTAGCATAGGTCAAGATTGAGGTATGGTGGTCAAGAATTACCTTCTAATGACAAAAGAAATCCAAATGATGAAGAATGAAGGCGATGAACTCATAGAAGTTTGGAGGAGATAATTTGACTAAGTTAAAATTTTGTTTAAGTCATGGTCATGATACTAGCTTGCTCATCAAGAGCAATTTGTACGAATGAACCCTAGAAATGTGCCCATGCTAGAGAAGCAAGAATTCCAATAAAACCTAAGGTAATGCTAGTAAGGGGTCAAAATTAAAGAATTAGGGTACAAAAAACAAAATTTGGCTAAGTCGAGATGTTGCTCAAGGATGACCTAAATCATGGAGTGTAAATCAATCATGAAACATGAGAATGGATAGGTCTTGACCCAAGCAATGTAAGTCCCCCTTGTGATTCCAGCAGATATCACATCACAATCATTGAGTCTATCTGCAATATAAAGTCAAGACCTGACTATTGGAATCTTGGAGTCATCCCATTTGATCACGTAGTTTAGCACTTGGGAGGATTTTGTTCAAGAGAGGATATAATACTTAGTATTTTATTTTGTGTTGCATAGTGCATAAAAAACACATCAACATAAACCATTGAAAGGTTTGGTTAAAGCCTTCAAATCACAATCTCTACGAGAAGCTATCAAGAGTGCCATAATTTGGAAACTTTAGTATCCAAGAACATAATTCATAAGGCACCACTTTTAGAGCAACCAAAGAAGCCTATCAATGTAATATTTTATTTACCTTGGATATGTTTTATCCTAAGTGTGATATTCCACTATTAAAAAGCTTAATTAGGTAATATTTTTACTTAGGTAGAATAAGATAATGAGTTGCACATTCTCCTTCTTTGATTGAGATTCTACTTTTTCCTTGTCACAAATTTGGAAACTTGGATAAGAAATTTCTTTTTTTGGTTTTCTACCTCTTCATGATCCTCATGGATTTGGAATCTTGGAAGCTATATATTGTAGGTTTTTCCTCGATTAACATATCAAATGAAACTATTGTGAGATTTCATATCTTAACATACCAAGGCCTTAAGTTTGGGGATGACAGGGGGATGACAAAGGGGGCGGGGTGGGATGCAAATATATATACAACTTAAAAAATAAATTATAAAAGGATGTGTATAGAATAAGTATAACAACTGTAACTAAAACTTTGCCACACTATGTAAATTTTACAATAAACATTAAAAATATGTCAATGATTGCATTGAAATTTGAACATTAACAATGGTGGTAGAGTTTTGGAACTTTGGGAACAAACTAAGAATAAGTATAAGAATTGCAGATGAAACTTTGGCATACTAAGTGTTTAAACTAGTCAACATAAAAAAAATGGAAATGATTGCATTAACAATAAGAATGGTGGGTAGAGGTTTCGGGTCAATGGGTAGTGCCCCTTGTGGGGGGTTTGGGGCAGAGCCCCCATCAAGGTTAGGGGGCATTGCCAAACCTTTAATATGGATGACATTTTCACAATAATTTCACCATTTTTGTTTAGAATTGGAGTTTCTAATTGGGGGCCATGGGAGACTCATAGGCATCCTCAAGATGGTCAAGAGACTCCTTGGAGTCCCTAAGTGGTGCGGCAAGGGGATGTTTCCCCTAAGTATTGCATCCTGAAAAAATAAGGATTTTGGAGGGGGGGAAGGGGTCCCCATGTTTCAATGGTTTCAAAAGATTCTAAGTTTTTTTTTTATCTTGTCATAACAAAATATACTCCTCTTGCATCCTTTGATGATTTGAAAATTGAAAACAATTTGACAAGAAAAAACTAACTTCTAAAGTTTAGACTTAGTTTTCTTTTTTTATCCAAGTCACTACAACATTTCAGTGATCAAAGTAGCTTTTTTTTGGTGGTTTCAAAGCATCCAAAAGGCTTTAGAAATTCAATATTATCTTTCATTCCACCAAAATTGGAGATCAAGAAGCATGCTCACAAACAAGGATTTGTTTGTAACTTAAGGCAATTGACTAGTTTTTGGGGCATTTTCAGGTCTAAAAAACCTACTATTGTGTCAAAAAGGCCCATAAGACCCCATTTTCATCTAAAACTTGTCTCTTTTGGTCGTAGAAGCATTTAAGGAAAAAAAAAATCACACAACCAATGATATGCCTATACCATACATATTTGAGTTAAAATAAAAATAAAAAATTGACAAGGTTTGGAGACCATTGAACAATTTGGGAGATTGCTAATACACACACTCAATTTATAAAGTCTCAATTTGATGTACTTACTCTTCGAGAGGCCTATACAAAAGCATTTTGTAATTGTGAACTAAGATAAATTTCCATTTTTGGCAGTTTTCATCATGGATTATGGTATTAAATTCTGACATTCTATTGTCAAGATAAATTCAGAGAACCATTTGTACTCGAAACAAGGGATAGTGAAAAATTACATTATGTAGGATCTCCTACCCTATCTCATTGAATTCATTCCTACACCAAGTGACTATGAACAAAAGCGTAGGTATTTAACAACAATGACATGGTCCATGGACTAGTGATCCTCCTCTTGATACTCCATCTACAAATGAGAACATCTCTTATACACGTTGCTACTTCAGAATTAAAAGTTGCTTCTTCTAGAACTTTCCATGATTCTTTGCAATAGGATTATATGTCTTCTAGACTCACCCGGCCACTAGGACACATTCCTATCAAGCATCTTTACTTTTTTGAAAAGTAGACCACATTTCAGATCTAGATGACACCATAATGAATTTGATTTCCTCTTGCAAGATATTCCTCCATCATGTATTGCTTCATCGAAGTTCAAATTTGCTTCTTCAAGGGCTCTTAATGATTCTCTATATAGGATTCTTCGTGTCTATGAGATCCACTTCATTGGGAGGCCTACTTAAACATTTCACATCTATTTGTGGACTCTCACCTTTCAAATATTGATGAAACAATTGAGAATATTTGTCTTCTCATTGATGACAATGCCCATTGAGTTACATTGTCTCCCATTGTAAATTCACTTGTTCTATCCCCACCATATCATGCAACATGACAAATTATATTTCACATTAATTAAGGTCTCACACTTCAATGATTGTAGTCCCTGAATATTCTATGGAACAATCACAGCTTAACATCAACATCAAGACACATGAGTCGCTTCAAAAACCATACATCTGAATTCCTTTCTACATTCCACTTGAATGGGAATTCAACAATTTGACAACTCAAGATTTCCATATTGTGAAAGTAAGGTGCATCATTTGTTGCAAATGAACCTACTACAACATTCACCATTCAACATTTTGCATTACTTTTCTCTCTTCTTTGTGGAGGCACCAACTTTAGGGGATGGGGTGGGTCTATATTATCCTTCACATATGTCACTTGGGATGGAGTTTTGTCCTATGGATTTTCTAGTCTCTACTTCGAGAGGGTACACTCTCTTTATAATTTGGGGTTATTTCATATTTTACATGGATACCTTACCTTGTGACCCATTTCTTCTTACCTCAATTGCACTTAAGGGGGTGTGCCAATGTACCATTTTATTCACCAAGTGGATATGTTTTATCGTAAGTATGATATTGCATTTGTTTGTTTAGTTTACTTAATTAATTTGTTTTAACTTGAGATAATTACTTGCACATTCTCCTTCTTTCATAGGATTATGTTTTTTTTCCTTATCCTCAAAAATTTGGAAACTTGGATAAACAATTCCTTGTCTTTTGGTTTTCTATCTCATCCTCATCTTCATCCTCATGGATTAATAATCTTGGATATCGAGTGAAGATATTGTGAACTTTTTCATTTTCTCTCTTATGAAATCAACTATGTTATGCTATTTTGATTTTATTATCATTTATATTTAACAATTTTAAAAATGTTATCACTTACATTAATTTCTAGGTTAATATTTATTTTGTAGATTCTAATAGAATTGAATACCATATCCAAACAATATCTAGTATGAACTAGTTAGTTATAGGCTAGGTTCCAAGCATACTTGGTAACACAATTTTTGAGCTTGTGTTTGTTTATGATTTAACGATTGATGCATCTAGCTTTGCTACGCATCTACTTTGAATACAATGAGAGGGTGATTTTGTCTAAGCCAAGAGACCCTGCTATCTAATATCACCCAAGAAAGATACTGATATTTTACCTTGGAAATATAAGCCTTTTGTAAGTATAATTCAATGAATTGTGATAATAACTTAAAACAAAGTGAATTAAAATTTGATTGAGTTCCCCATTTTATTTTAACAAATCACCTAGGAAGATGTTCGTTCCTAACAATTTCCAATTCTCTTTCCAAAAGGATGAAAAAGAAGAAAAAGGAACTAATTAATGTTGGGACATAATTTAGAAGACCTATGTTTTGTGTCTGAAAGCTACTAGCCTAGAGAGCATGGAAACAATTTGAAGTCATGGGAGAGAGTTTCAGTTCTATCTCCAGAAATTATGTCTAATACTCTTGTATTGAATTTTTAAATCTTTCTAAGTTTAAATGTTCATGAGGAAACTCTAAAATTTTAATAAAATACATAAATGAAAACCAATTTTGTTTTCGTCGGATTACTTTTGAAAATCACATCACCTCAGTAATTGAACTGTAACAATAAGATTGCATACAAAGTGCAAGTTTGCTATGAAACATGTTAAAAGGGTTAAACTGTTTCAATTAATACAAACATTGGAACTATTAAACAACAATAGCTTGTTGGTAATCAAGATTTTGGACTATACCCACATTTTACACCTTTTCATATAGTTACAAAGAACATAGAAAACATGTATGTGGAACTACAAATTCCAACATATGTAAAAGTACAACAATCTAAATAAGAATGGGAAGCATGTGGAGAGTGGTTAAGACATGCATAAATAAAAGGAAAACAAAAATCTCTCAATGTGTATCACAAACAAATCAAGGAAAAAAGCTTTTAGGCAGGGGACCGATATGATCATAAAAATTTCAAAACTTCCAAAGTATAGAGCATTTGAGATTTTATAGAGAATGTGCTAATTCAGCTTTATTCATGATGAGGCATATTCACAACTTTTGCAGTCGCACCATGGTGTTGTTCGTGTTGGCTCTGTTGGACCCTGCAATTAAGATTCAATATATGTACATTATTCAATAAGATTAACTGTGCAACATAATGAAATATTGAAAAGTGTGTTATCTTATTGAGCTTCGCTTTGTTTCGAGAATAGTTTAATATTCTCTACTTAACAGGGCCAACCACGTGAAGGTGGAAGCTCATTTGGCCCCTATACCCCCCCCCCTAACATCACTCTAAATTCCCCATTAACATCTAACATTCATTCATTCTTTCATTCATTCTTTCATCCATTATTAAAATATAACATTCATTCATTATCACATAACGTTCATTAACACATAAAATTCATTAACTTTCATTAACACGCAACATTCATCAATAATCATCAACACATATCATTCATGAACATTCATTAGCACATAATTACATTCATTAACACATAAAAATCAGTCATTATCAAATAAGGTAGATTACAATCATTTCTTTCTCTTTTATTTTTTTGAAGCTATGTAAAGTCTAAGTGGAGCATCGTCTTCTTCATCATTTCCCCCATCTTCGGATGTTCTGCCCTCTTCTCGTGCTCTTGATGTATGCCTAGTCCTATACAAAGGACGAGGATGCTGAACCAAAGGAGGGTCCTCTGCAATAACAAAGAATTGGGTTAAATTCAAAACATTTTTTTATTATTGTTACAAGTATTTCATTAATTTAAAGAACACAATCATTACACTCTTTACCTGATGGGGCCACATCATCTTCCACATCATTTTGTCTAGACTCAACCTCGACACGTTGAACACCCTCTAGATCCTTTGGAGTTGAAATATGAAATGGTACATTAATCAATACACCAATTGCAATTAAATTTGTTTAAAGGAATAATAGTGGTCCTCTTTACCTGATTGGGGAACATCACGTTCCTGATGTTGTCTACCCGGATCATGCTCCACTTGGTCACCATCGACTACATGCTCTAAAATATTAACAATAAAGGTTACATTAATTACAACACTAATTTTCAATTTAAGATGTTTAATTGTATTAATAATTACATAAAAAAAATTGAATAGCAAATGAATACCTCCACTACTAGGATGCACATCTGGACCTTCATGTATAGGTTCTGTTCCACGATTATCATGCTGCATTCCAATGTCACGCGCAGTGTTATCATTGCTTGCTTATTCAAAAAAAATAGTCACTTTATGTTGAAACTTAACATCAAATAGATTATTGGTTAAGTATTCAATTTGAAATAATTTTCATTTAGCTTATTTACCATTGTGACAGATGCATCAGAATCTCGTGTTTACCCACTCAATTCTCGTAGCCGTTCAGCCACGGCTATATAGCCTTGCTGGTAGCCAATTCTCTTGTCATCTTCTATGGGTGCTCTATTGAATTCAGAGCCCTGCATTTTTGCTTAGTATTGTGAATTTTGCTTGTATTGTTTGATCAAAAAAAATTGTTTACAATTTATAAATATTTTGATGTGATACTTAATTTACTGATTCTTACAATTCATGCGGCAAGTTTCATATAACCACCAAAGCCAAGTTTGTGTTGCCCATGCTTTTCTTGTCTTGCCTTGGTTCCTTTGACGTGTCACTCAATCTATGAAAAGTTTGAAATATGTTAGATTATATAAATATAATGAATAATTAGTACATATTCACATTCTTAATAGTATCACATACCTTCTTCTGGCGTCTGGTGGTGTATTTCCTTTTTCCTTTCAATTATCTCCTTTGCATCCAAAATCAGGTCCTTCCACTCCCTCTCTAGAATCATGGGGGGACGCTCATACTTTACGTTCTTCTCTAAATGTGTCCTGTATTGGTCCCTCACATACTTTAGATATGTGCCATCTTTTTCCAGGAGCTTAGTCTTGTCAAATGTGTCATTTCCAAACAACCCTACCATACGGTTTGTGAGTTCATCTTTTAACTTTTTTTCTTGGTCATTCCATCTTTAAAGCAAAAACAAACCTGTTAGATTTAGAAAGAAACTAAAGCTACCTTTGATATAGTTCAAGAAATGGATAAAAAGAAAACTATTCTAGCAATGATATGAAATCAAAATAGTGGATAAGGGTTAGTTCACGTATGATGTTCCACCTTTTACGTATGGTGGGCCCAAATATCTGCAATGTAATGTCATTAAGATTTTTATAAAAAATATCATTTCCTGCAAAAAAAAAATGGGATCATTAGTCCAAAATGAGTGATCAATAAGTAAATTACAATTAGACTATATATAATAATAATTTTAAAGTACCTGGAAGCTTCTGTATCTTCAAGGGAATCAATTCTTCATCGCTCACCACCAATGTGGCCTACAACGTTCCCGTACTAGCAATACAAGAAGATCCAGGAAATGATGGTATGTTATCACCAGTAGTCACCTCTGGTGCATCCTCATGTGCATCTCCTGCCATAGTAAATGAAGCCACTATGAAATGCCTCCAGGAAAGAACACTTCAAGGGTAATAAACACATAATGAAAGAGAGAGAAAAAGAGGGATCTACCACCAGTGGGCGGGTCAACACGAGCCGGTGCAACAGATGATGTCTGCATGCTATGTGTTGCCGACATTGCAGTCAACAATACAGTTGGGTTCAACCTCGGACCCATGTCAGCACCTGAAGAGTAATAAATTAAATATATAAAACATTAAAAAAGCAAGTTCACAAGTCCAAAGAAGTGGTTTTAATATATAGAACATGGTTATCACCTGAACTACCCGCAATACCTTGATCATCGCCACAAGGATGATGAGCCCTTATAAATTTCTATAAAAACAACACATACATATTTTAGTTAATGACATAAAAGAGAAAAAAATATAAACCATTATTGAACTTTTGTTATGATTAAAGATTTCATTACTGCTTACTTGCAAGTTTTCCACTATCCGCAACAATAGTTGCACCCTCTCTGTTATCTCATTAATCTGAGTGCTTATGGTTGCCAAATCAACAATCTCTTGGCTAATTTTTCTAATATTTGTTTGTACCAATTGTATAGGGTTTGCGCTAAGTGCGATGTCATCAGCGCATAACACTGTTGAGCACCCCACATCCCTATGGAGGTGCAGAGGTACTACAGGTTCCTTTCCCTTATCCCGAACATCCGTCTGTGACAAGAATATAATTAACACTATCAAAATTACTTCAAAACACTCAAGAAAAAATCATAATGTAACAGTTTGCTTCTATCTAATTTGTATAATTACAATGAGGTTTACCTGCTCTGTAGAAGTGTTGGGACCTACACCCCTATCTGTGCTATGTGGTGGATCCATGTGGCCCTGTGACAAATAAAAAATATAAAAATGTTAGCGAAATGAAACCAATAGACTTAGCAAAAAAACTTAATAATACAATGCTTTATTGGATTCATTAATTGGAAGTTGGCTTAAATGGTATATATATAGTATGTACCACCCCCATGATAGTAACTTTGTTTGTATCTATACAATTCAAATTGTAATCGATTAGTAGCTCTTCCCCTGCACTTATTGATTTTATCGCACATACAAACACACAATTTTCCTCACGTGCCTCAAATATGCAATTGGGTTACTTATTAGTTGACCCAGGTCGTGTACTATTCATAAAACTTGCAATATTCCCTGTTGCTTTTGGCCTTCCATCAATGTATACAGCCACTCGTTTACTTTGATCATTATCTTTTTGTTGTATATAATTGGCTGACAGTGCATACCTACACATACTTTTTTTATATCGAACAATCTGCATCCAATCATTATAATTGTAACAAGGTCCAACAAACTCCATCAATTCAGCAACTTTGTTGTAACAGACCTTTATGTTGTCCATGGAAAATAGGCCCAAACCATGTAATGACGAAGGTGCTATGCGATATATCCTCTCATTAACACAAAAACCAGTGTTTATTGGAGGAAGTTCCTTGGGTACACATTGTTTCAGTAGATGTTTGTACCTCAAGGGCACCTCAATGTCGCCTTTGGTCTCATCATCATAAGAACATGACCCCCCTTAAGTAAGAAAAAATTACATGTGTTTATTGAATTTTCTTCTAATCTTTTGACCTCTAGTTGATCTCCCTATTTGAGATCTACTACATGTCTCACTTTCCTCTTCTATTCCTGCATTTCCCTCACTCGAGGAAGACACATCTGACAAATACCTATTTGATGATACCTGTGCACCATCAAATGAGAGAGTTAGTTGGTCATGAGAGATATATTTTGCAAATGAGGGTAATATTGATGAAGAAGTTGGCCATAAAGTTGATGTTGAGATTAAAATTTGAGTAAGTCCAACTGGGGCCTCAAGTGTTGATAACTATATTAGATTTGCTACTAATGTTGAGGTTTGAAAAACTGAGGAAGTTTGTTTTTCTTGTAATTTTTAAAAAATATATTATTTCTATAAGGTGTATTGACTTATACCTGTCGATCCATGAGACTGTGCAGGATCCTTGTCAAAGGGGTTTAGGTTCCTGCACCAACAATTGAGCATCATAAGCATTACATTTGTAACTTGATAAACAATAAATACTGTAGTATCATAAGCATCATAAGCATCACATATGTATCATCATATATGTAATTGAGCATCATAAGAATCACATATGTATCATCATAAACATGTAATCCATCACATATGTATCATAAATCACCATCCATCACATAGCTAATAAGTAGTCCACATTCCATAAATAAACACAAATTTCAAAAAATGTCACATGTATCATCATAAGCATGTAATCCATCACATATGTATTTTAAATCACCATCTATCACATAGCTAGAGGTGCATCATGAATTAATTAAGTAATGGCATTAGAATTCAAAACATATGAATTATTTATCTAACCATATAAGTCAAATCAATTTCTATCAAGACATCAATAATAAATAGATAATATAATAATCGCATCTCATACATTTCATTCATATCATTGATCTTCTTCTTCATCCAACTCATCATCATCATCATCATCATCATCATCATCATCATCATCATCATCATCATCATCATCATCATCGTCATCATCATCATCATCATCATCATCATCATCATCATCATCATCATTGTCGTCATCGTCGTCGTCGTCGTCATCGTCATCGTCATCACCATCACAATCACCATCACCATCACCATCACCATCACCATCACCATCACCATCACCATCACCATCAACATCACCATCAGCAGCAACAGCATCATTATCATCAACTTCTTCTTCGTGTACATTTCTGTCAGGAACATCATCGACTAACTATCGATCATGATCATCATCTATATCATCTTCTACTTCTTCAGTATCTTCTTCTTCCATCACATTATACATTATCGGCCTTCCTCTTGGATCATGTCTAACAACAAATGACCAACCCGGTTTATGTGGAACCTTCGAGTAAAATACTTGCTCACATTGACTTGGAAGAACATAGGGCTCATCCCCAACTCGTTCAAACGACCTTGTATTAACCATTGTAAATCCATTATCATGTTCGATAACAGTTCTATCAGGATCATTTTTATTCAGTTGTAGCCTATACCATTTGATGACGAACATAACTAATTTGAAGGAATTAAAGTCACACTCAAGTATATCATCCAAAATGCCATAGTATCAATTTTGAGACTCTTGAGGATGTATGTCATTTCTAGAAGAAATATTGGTCACCTCAAAGACTGTAGTTATCCCAGAATCACAAGTTTTCTTCGTGTCATCCAACTATTTGATGCAAAATTTATGACCATTGCAGCACATAGCCTTGTGGTGTTTGACCTGCAATATGTCTAACATATTAAAATTATTGCATCATGAGTTGATAAACATACGGGTGATTAATAAAATTATACGTACCTATTGATCTCTTAAACCATATGCTAAATCAATTTCCCTTTGTGTAACATTGGAATCTCCATTACGATGAGCTTCTTTAACCAATGAAGCAACACCATCCCATGTTAATGTGCGACCAGAATGTTGACATTGTTCAATCCACACCATCATCCAATCAAGATTGTTTGCAATATACAAATGTAGCGCATCGCACTCCCGACCAACTGTACAAATAATTAATAGACCACTTACAACTGATTTATTTAGAAGATGAAGAATTAATTTACTACAATAACATCTTATAATTACCTCTCACTTTCTTCAATCTACCTTTCCCCATCAAGTGCTCCCCTTCGAATTTATTAATGGGGTTGGGATCCCAAATGCGATCTATGTGGATTTTTGCTGCAAACTTAGGAAGATATTCAGTAATGTACACCATAGTTTGGTATACCATATATCCCTCCACCATAGAACCCTTAGGATGTGCTCTATGTCGAACCAAAGCCTTCAAAAATTTCAAGTGCCTCTCAACCATCCACATTGACCTAGTGTGTACAGGTCCACACAATTTGATCTCCTCAACTTGGTGTATGAGGTAGAGTTCTTGTGCATTGAAAAAAGTTGAAGGTAGACACTTTTGCATTTCACACATTAGACGAGGGATTTTTCTCTTATAATATTTAATATCTTCCTTGTGGATTTCTTTAGTTGACAACCACCTAAAAGAGATTGAAGATGCAAAAATATATAAACGAGACTTTACAAAATAATATACAATATATTGCATAACAAGTAAAACAAATGGCAAATATAATATCTATACAACAAATTGAACAAACATCACTACTTACCTCATGTATTTTCCAAGATCATATATGACTTGCTTGATATTATTGTCGAAGTGGTCTAGGAGAGATAGAGGTAGAACGTACTGCAACAATTATAAAATGATCTTTTCATTGTTTTCTAACATAATACAATGAAAAGTACATGCGTAGTATACAAATATATAGTAAATACACAAGAATGCGAATTACCTTAATGAAGGTATGCCAATCATGTGTTTTCATCCCTGGCCCAAATTCACTCTTCTTTGATATGAGATTGTTTATGTTCACAGCAAATCCTGTGGGAAATCAAATTTTTCGTATGACTTCTTTTATAGAATTGATTTGCTGCTCCGTTAATAACCAAGGAAGGGTACTTATATTAATCTGATCTCCATTGCTATTTGATTGAATGACATTTTTCATTGCATGATTGGATTCCACAATGTCACTACAAATTTTGACAATTTTTTCTTTGTCACGCCTTCCATCCAATATTTTCCATAATGTCTCTGTTATATTCTTTCCAATATGCATTGTATCAAACAAATGCACAATTTGTAGCTGCTCGTAGTAAGGCAACCTACTGAATTGTCTAGGATAACTTTTTAGTCCCTTTGGAAGGTGGTCATCCATGCCTTGACGACCTTCAGTATCATCAATTACATCATCAGTAAACAAAACACAATAGAAAAATTCAAATTCCAAACATAAACCATTAGATGGAATGACATTACCTTGACGATTAATTCTATTATATTCCAACTTCCATAAGTGAGGGGTCATTCTTTGTGACTTTGATGTAGTCTCTTCTTTCCCATTGAAAAGATGTTTTTTAGTATTCCGATACTTATGATTTTTGTGAAGGAAGTGCCTATACTCATCAAACACCTGCTTTCCTAAACTTTTTGAATGACGGGATTTCATCTTTGGACCACAAACTGGACATGCAAATTTTCCCTTTGTTTGAAGACCTACAAGATAATGTATAATTCTATTAAATCTGTTAATTTTTATAATTATAATTATCATGCGCAACTTGAACACTATAACATACCACAAAAATGTGTTAGCCTTGGGGCATCATGTATTGTCCATACAAGTATTGCATGGAATTGAAATTGTCTTTGTCCTATTGGTCTAGAGATGTCATACATGGTCACACCATTCCATAACTCTAGCAACTCATCGATAAGAGGCTCAATATATACATTCATATCTTTAACTTGGTACTTGCCTAGTGGAATGAACAAAAACATTACATAATTATTATGACCATTTTACTGCAATATTTATAATTAAATGTAGATGACTGTTAAATTATAAAATACCTGGAACAATCATTGCCAACATTATGTGCTCCCTCTTTATTAACATCCATGGAGGAATATTATTGTTGATAACAAAAATAGGCCACACCGAGTAAACAGATCTCAACTCTCCAAATGGATTGACACTGTTCGCTGCCAATGAAAGCTTGAGATTACGAGGTTCTTCTTTAAAGTGTGGCCACTTTTCCTTTATGTCCATAAATGCTGAACCATCCACAGGAATTCAAATAATGTCATCTCGACTTCTATTGTGTGCATGGTAATCCATAAATTGTGCCAAGCTAGTGCACCTAACTAATCGTTGCATACGTGGAATAATGGGAATATAACGAAGAACCTTGCAAGGCACCTTTTTGTTATTTGATTTGTTCGATATCTACTAATATGACATTCAGGGCATTCTGTTCCAAATTCATGTTGATTATGATATATAATATGATCATTGGGACAAGCATCTATTGTTTGATACTCCATTCCATTATCTTTCATAATGGCAAATAATTCTCAGTATGAGCGAGGTAGAATATTTGATGGTGGTAAGAAAAACTCACCTATCAATCTACAACAACAAAAAAAAAAGTTTGAGGTGTTAATATAAAGAATATTAATGGTACATGATTTGCCATTTATTAACTATAATGACATGTATGACACACCTTAACATACGTGAGATTGTTATGTTGGATAAACCATTCATAACCTTCAAGTTCACCAACAACAATACAGTAGAGAGAAGAGTTGTTTGGGAGCCTTTGTAAAGGGGCTCATATGCCTTCTCAAGAAGAGGTAAATCATGAACATCAAGGTCATCCTGATCATCATGATCAGCTATGCCAGTACTAAATGTGTCATGGATCAATGTATTTGTACCATCATCTTCAATTGTGTTTTCTAGTGCATGATCGTCATCTTCCATGGGATCATTATCTTCAGCTTTGATATTCACACCTCCATGTTCCTCCACTTCGAAAACCATATTCTTCAGGTTGTGTTGGTCCATATCATGTGCCCTGGGTGCTCGACCTATATAAAAATGATCAACATAAATAAACCATGATCATGATCTCATTATCAAGTGATTTCTTATGTATATAAATTGTTAAAATGATATAATGAACAACTTACCAGTGGATGATAATCATGTCCCCCTTCAATGTGACCATGCTGCCTACAATGTTTCTTAGTTGTTTTGATTAGAAGTCTTCTAGTCTTTAAGCCCTTACAAATTTTGCAGGGACAATAACATTTCCCATCACCTTTTCTTTTCAAGTTAGACCATAATCTAGCAATTGTCTCCTTATTTTGTTCTTCACTGATATTATCTGACATGGTCTTTCTTCACAAGCAAAAAAATTAGGCTATGGAAACTTCAATGCAAAAGCTTCACAAAAATTGCAAATTGAACCAAAACCATTTAACTCTTCTTTTTCATCTTAAAACATTTAACTTAATAGAGAACGTATTTAATGTAGCTGATTGTGTGAATTTATGAGCATTGTGTCTGCAAATTCTTACTAACAGTTTGCCTATTGCAGACTTTCTAAGAGACATTTTTGAGTATTCTAAGCCTTGGTTCTTGTATTTTCACTGGTGATAAGTTGGAAACTTTATGGCAGACCTGTAGCCAATCGATCTAATTTTGACAAGTTATACACCAAGCAAACAGGCATCTAGAACTAGCATTGTTTGCAGGTCACCCCTACCCTATGCCATGGGTATATGACTACCCAAAACTCTAGTTTAAGCATCAATCCTGGAAATGATCGGTATATGCCTACCCAGAACTCTAGTTTAAGCATTAAGTTACATCATTATTGACCTTACTTTGGGATGCTATGTATGAGATTGGAACCTTTTGTAAGGTGTGATCAATGTGCTATCATAAATGCAAAGCCAAAACCATTTCAATGAGATCATGATCCCACTAATACTATTTTGCCTTTTTAATTTTGCACCCACAAAAATGATAGAACCAGATATAATATGCCATCAATGCCCATATACCGACAATGCTCAAGATGAGCCACTATGAGGTAGAGTTTAACCACTTTCCATATAGGTAGATTATCTCTAACCTCATTTTCCCTATAGGTAACTGATTAGGTTCATTTTAGAGTCTTATTTCCAAATATGTACCTTTATGTTAGCTTTTTGCTTTATTATTTGCCTTTTTATGCTTAATCTTGTCAATTTTGCATAATTTTACTTAGTTCTTTCATCTTCAATGAAATTATATCTAATTGTATCCAATCATATCAAAATGGAACAATTAATCATATTTCTAGTCTCTCCTAGAGGAATTAAATTGAACCAAATTGACTATTCCCCAATAAAATGTTTTGAAATGGTGAATGTATAAGTTTGTAGTTTACTTTCCTAGACTAGGGCCCCATTTCATCAACATTTCACTATGAAAGCATAAATATTTTTTCTTGAAGAGAACATCTTACAGATTATGCTTCAATGTATAACATATTTTCATAATCAATCATTCGACTTCACACGGATAAAAGAATTCACATATTCTAAATCATGATCTGATGATGTGAACAACTCATATGCAACTATATGGCATGCAAAGCATTTATTTTAACATATACTTATTCATCCACATTGCAGGGATAACAATACAAGGCTCACATATTGGTCTAAGAGGATGCCATGGTCTCACAAAGTAACCAAGAACCATATGAAATGATGTTCTTGAATCCACACACAACTAGGGAGGATCCATATGATTATGTATGACTTCCCCCTTGTTTGTTTAATGGGATTAGCCTCCAAGAAATAGCTGTCAATAATCACTAAGAATGTACAAGTGGATCGTAGCTACCCATACAACAAACACTTACCCCTATCCTCAAATTTCCCAATGTTTGATTCCTTATATACACTCATCTAAGGTTATCTACGTCGATCTTGGTGAGGAATCACATCACAATAAAGAAGGCAACATTTAAAAATAGAAAGAGTTTCACTAAACTACCAAAGATCATAAATATTGAAAGAAAGAAAAAATAGTACCAATAATAAGTCAAATAAATGTGTTCAATTCCAATAGCAAATCAAACATAGCCACAATAACTACACAATAGAGAAAACTCACAATAGTGATTAAACTAATTCAAACAAGATAAATAAAATTGTTGGCCCATGCAACAAAGATGAGAGATCATCAATAATTGAAGGAAACTTCACAATCCTTAAAAGTGCACATTACATAACTACACGACTAGAAATTGTGGCTAAATAGAGTGAAAATTCATCATGACTCCAATAATAGTCCCTCATGTGTGCATTTGTGGCATGAACACAAACCTCCCACATGGCATGGCCATGTACCTAATGGAGAAGACATGCCTAGGCTACATGCCCAAAAAACATGACTATAATAATAGTCCCTCATGCATGCATTTGTGGCCTACACACTACAAATCCTAAGATATCATGGCAATACACCTCATAGAGAAGACACACCTAGGGCCACATTGTACATAGCAACGTGCCTCACAAAGAAGACATGCATAGGGCACATGCCACATAGCAATGTGTCTTATGGAAAAATGTGCATGCATGTCACACACCAAATCTATATGTATACATCATGAGGCACATTCATATGTTATCAAACGCAACCTATTGTATCTAACATGAGTTCCTCTTTACATGTGTGCAAATCTTCCAACACTAATCACCACTAAGAAGGATTAATATAAAATGCATCTTCAAATATTTGTGTGTGTGTGTGGAATTGTGTCTTTGAACCCAAATCGCTACCATCACCTACACTATATCAAAACATAAGTATGGTGTGACATCATATCTATTTGCATAATGTCAAAACACATGCAAACATGAAAATCATCATAGCATGACAAAAATCAATCTCCACATGTTGGAACAAAGATATAAATAAGATAATAGGGTAAGAGGAAACCCATACCAAGAACCACATACCAACTATCAGCAATGCCATCAAGATAAATGTAGGATAGGATACCACTATGAGCCATCCAATGGTCTATTCTATGAGGAGAACTAGGGGATACTATCTTTGAAAGGTGTGGTCAATAGAGATAATCCCTACTAATGTCACAATATGTCACCATAGCTTCTTGAGTTTTCCATTCTTCTACTTAACACCACATTTATTGAGTTCCTCAACAACAAGGTTGGTTCTCAATAGGATGCACAAACAAGTAAACACACAAGCATGGTTTCATCATACTTGTACAACAATACAAATTCATTTTTCTAGTTAATTACTTAGTGTAAAAATAACTCCATTACATAACATAGGGCAATAATCACCATAAGTTTTCAAATAAACTGCCCTAACATCAATTGGAGTTACCCTTTCTAAGTTACAAACATAATTTATTTATAAATTCAAAATTAAAATAATCACAATACATCCAAATAAGTTCAATAGTGCATGGAAATAGACAACATGATCCATAATTAAACCCATAAATTACCCTAATTGGATAAGCTAATAAAATGGTGTCTCAAATAATAGAGATTATGTTGGACCTATAATAGAGATCTGGACTTTGTGTCATCATACACAAGCATGGTTTCATCATACTTGTATCCAAATACACCATCCATAGATAGGTACTCAGTACCATAATCTCATGGGTACCCTTTTAGCTGAATTTACCCTATATTTAGGTGAATCTACCCTTGTATCATTCCTTGATCTAGTATGTCATTCCACCAATCAATAATTTTTCTATATTCTTGGGAGAATACACTATCCCTTAGGTGAATATGCCATATCCTTAAATGAATCCTCCTTGTCATCATCCTAAGTCCTCTTTTTGTTAAGTCTTATCCCTTCATCTTTAGGAAAATACACCAATCCTAATGTGAATCTACTTTCTCTTAGGTGAATCTATTTCACATAAATCATTTATCTTATCCATCTTTCTTACGCAAATGGTGAATTTTTCCTATCCTTAGATGACTACACTCCCATTTAGGTGAATCTATCTAGTTTTAGTCTCCTTCCATTATTTTGTCAAAATTTGTATCCTCTAGTTTACATGAATCTACTTGTTGTTAGGAAAATCAACCCTATCATTCTAAGGAAAATTCACCTTGGCATCATCCTTAATCATCTACCTTTCAAGTGTATAGTCCATCCATCCTTGGGAGAATATAACATATTATTGAGTTCAAATCCTCATGAAATACATTCATGTTTATCTCAATGCAATGTTTGCCAGTATCCTCCCTGCGTGTGCCAAAATAGGAGCTTTGGAACAAGGTATGGACATCCATCAAAGCATAATCGAAGGGGGTTTTTTGTCCGAAATTAGTTGCAAATGCTCCAATAACAAAAATCACAAAATGGGGTAGCATACACATGGCATGTGAACTGTATGATGGAATACCTCAAAGAGATGTCATTTCATGGAATTTTAAGATCACAGGATATGCACAAAATGGATTAATTCGCAAAAAAAAACTTGTTGCCCTTGATTGCGAAAAAAAATTAGTTTCCCTTCATTGAAAAACAAAGAGTTCCTTTGATTGCCAAAAAAACCTTACCTTGCTTATGCAAAGATCACTTCGGCGAGGGGGGCAGGGAGGCAAGACGGTCGCCGCTTGCTTTGATCGGTTTGCTTTCAAAATGAAAATGCGTTGTGTTTTTTTTTTAATAAAATGCCCAAGGTTGTCGAAATTCCAATGAACACGGGCATTTTAAAAATAAAAAATCAAATTTTCACACAATGCTCCTTGTCCGTTAGAAACCTCCGTCGGAATTTGACCCCAAATGTATTAGTGAGAGTTTTATCTAGATCTGATTTCTTCTTCTTACCGGGGGTAGGAGCAGACTCCTTGGCTAGTTTCCTTTTCTCAGTAGGCTTACTCTCCTTCAAAATTTTCTTCTGAGCTGCTAGAGAAGTGACTTTGGTTTTCTGCAGCTTCCCTTCCTCAGGCTTCTTCCTTTGAATCCTCATGTAGATCTTAGGAATCTTTGGGGTTTCTTCCTTACTCTCAAAACTAGATTCAATAGGAGAAATAAAGGTCTTTGGTTTCGTCCTCTTTGATATACCCTTGCCAGTTTTTGCTTCCGGAGAAGACTGTATAGCTTTCAGAGGAGATGTCTTTGCCAAACCAATGATTTGTTTGATCTCAAAAGAGTATTTGTCGATAGAGTATTTATCAACTATATGATTAGGTATCCTTTCCCTCTTCTTCATTTCTTTATGAAATTCTTTGAAATAACCCTGGCACATAATGGAGTCTCTGTCCTATCCCAAATTCCTCAAGACATCCTTAATCTATTTTCCTACTAGTATATCAAAGGCCCATTGCCTCTTACTAGATCTCAGAATCTCATTTAAAAAGAAAAGCATTAAACAGACAATGAGATTCCCGTACCAGAATGTACCTTTCTTTTCTCCCTTAATCTTTCCCAAATTTGAAATCAATTCATCACACATCCACTGACATAGATCATATTTCAAATTTTCCTTTACCATCTTGTGTGCACAGTAGATACAGGAACTAGAAACTAAGTTCAGTCGGTTGGATTGGGTTATCTTGTATCCAATTACCATGCTTGCAAATTGAACATCTTTATCCTTGATGGTGATAATCTGCATCGACTGATTGTCAAAGGTGGCACTAGTTAGCTTGTTCACTTAATTTTTCAAAATCTTCCTCCTGCCCGGTGTCTGTTTGACCTGGGGTAAACCGGTGATAGCATGAATTTCCTCCTTGGTGATTTTGTAGGGTCAGTAAAGCCACATGTACTCACCATGGACTCGGCTCAACATGTGTTAGGTCCTAGAGATAACTAAGAGAGGGGGGGGTGAATCAATTGTCAAATAAATTCAAACCAAAAACAACTTAACCAACCTTAATGCTTAATACCGGTAAACCAAACTTTATGCCGATAGACAGTTTATCAGTTAATTGCAGTACCGGTAAAGATTAATGCATGAAACAGAAAGACAATAACAACACATAACACCAATATTTGTATGTGGAAACCCTGTAAGGGGAAAAACCATGGTGGGAAACCTTACCCACAATCAGATGATACTATTACAGATAGTATGAGTATACAAATGGGGTTTGCACATGCAAAAATGCCAAGGGCCTAGAGCTCACTGCTCAAACACAAATAGGAGTCACACTGACTACAATTGGATGGTTAAATCCAATAATGATGTACTGCTCAAAATAGCATCCTCATATGTTGGATTCAGTACCGGTTCAGTTCTGATATGTCTTCACAGAAACCTTCCTTCAACCTTCAAATGATGTCTCTATGTATAGCTCTGCTAATATTTGCATATACCGAATTACAATCCTTCTCACATTCGCATATCGATCTTACAAACAAGATCTTACATATATACCAAATCCTAAGACCAATTGAGTGGGTCGGCTCTACAAAAGATATTACAATAAAATAATTTACAAGTAAAACAATAACCAATGCAATATCTGATTCAACATGTCGGCTTAATTCATTTACAACAATATTAAATCATCTCCATAGCGTGTTGTGCTGATCTGAAATAGATAAGCCTCTCGGTGCTTATCCTGTACCTATTTGTCGGTAACAACAAATATGCAAACATGAATATACCAATGAACAAATCTTCAAGAAAAAGTGTCCAAATGATGTCTTTGACATAACCAAGTATTTTCCATGTCATTCCAAGTGCCGGTGAACAATATATCTTGCCGGTGTACTAGATACCGGTGACTGTGCATAAGTCACTTGCTTGCCGATGAACATTGCCAATTCTCCAAGTGCCAGAGTTGATAAGTGTTAATAGGTGTTGACATCAATGACAAAACCATATCAACATATCCAAAATACCAACAACATGTACCGAATCATCTCATCCTCGAACTCGGGCATCTCCAGAATATCGGTGAAATCCTGATCCTTCAGAATTTAAAATTTCGGTTTGATCAATCCATCCTTGTTTAGCAAAGTGGACAAGTACATTGATTTAATCTTCAATGATCCCAGATCCTCTAATTGATCCTAGATCCTCTAGAGTATAGTGGATGTATGCTCTCACATCTTCCACATAAAGAACTCTGGCAGGAACCCTAGAAAATGCATCGATTGAGTCATTGACCTTTGCAATTAGAGGGCATTGCTTTAATTCCAAATGTAGACGATCCTTAATGTCCACCACAACAGGAGTAGACACATCTCTTAGAGCGGGAGAAGATCTAGAAGCCATCATGATTTAAAAAAATTAGCATGAAAAACAAAGAAAATACCTCTCAACCTAAGACGGTGAAAACCTTTGAAACTCTGCTCAGAAGGTACTAGAAATCCCTGGAAAATACTCTTAATTGCCTTGATCACCTTAAAATCATTCTGATTGTTGTGTGATTAAAAATGAAGGAACTTATCCTTTTATCCTACAAAACTCTAATTCCTTATTAATATTAATGCATGTCGTCATATCATACTGAATTCAAAATCCATTATCTTAGCATCGATTATCCTCTGAAATGACTTCACCAAGATGTGAAACAAGCTTTTAGACCTCTATGGGGGGTAATACATAATTTGTCACTAATTTTCTCGCCCCCCCAAGGCTAATGCCTTAGTTACCAGATGTGTTTCTTGCTGGTGCAGGAACATTCTTCTCTGTCGGCTGAGTAATCAAGGAATTTGCCTCTGTCGATTGATCATCAGATTTCCCAACCCACTATTTAGCATGAGCTTGCTGGATTTCATCAACCTTCCCTTATCAGTGGATGTGTCATTCCCTTCTGGTGTATTCTTTCTTCTGCAATATTTACCAATGTGTCCTATTTTGTTGCATGCATAGCAAGTAATATTGTTCTTTTGAATTGCCTTATTGAGTCCTTGACCATTCTTTGACCTACATTGATTAGCCATATGTCCAAACTTTCCACATGCATGACATATCACATTAATTCTACAATCTTATGTCCTATGACCATACTTTTTACAATTTGAACACTGACCGAGAACTGCATGATTATTCTGATTTTCTCTATTCTTGCACTGACTTTCTCTATGACCAAACTTATTACAAACAAAGCATCTACCATTAAATTTATGTGCATTGGGTTGCCTTACCAATGATTTTAGATTCTGATTATCTGGTAGATTGCCCTGATTTGCAGTACCAAAGCTTTCTCCATGCTCAAATCCAAGACCTATAGTGTCTTCAGTGTCTCTTTGATCCTTCAATAATTCATCAAGCCTTGCAAAACTAACCTTGAACTTTTCTTTGTATTCATTTGCAACATCCACATCACTTCTTAGGACTGCCACCATTCTTTCCAACTCTTTCTCATTATTCTGTGATTGCACTAGTTCAGTTCTCAACACATCATTCTCATGTGCCAGCCTAATGCATTCCTCAGATCCATCTTTCAAAGATATAGCAAGATTCTCTTCATTCTTCTTTTGGTCTTCAATACCCTTGGATATCCTCATGGTCATGGCTTGCATTTCATTCTTCATGACATTATTCTCCTGACTCGGCTTCTGACATAATTCCTTAAGAGCATTCTTCTCTTCATCATCCGGATTTTGTAAAATTTCCTTCCTTTTAGCTTGAGAAGATGATAACCTCTCCTGCAAGGTAAGGATGAATTCCTTTGCAGAATTCAACTCATCTTGTAGCTTCAAGTTCTTCAACCTTTTATCATCATAGTCTTCAAGTGCTACTTCAAGTTCCTTCTGTAGACTCATCTCCATGGATTCTGAATTCAAGATCTTCCTCAAGTTGTTAGACTTATTCCGAGGAACCAAGCTCTGATACCAATTATTGGAAGCCAAGAACATTGAGTGGAGGGGGGGGGGCTGAATCAGTGTTCTGTCGGGTATAATAATTGTAGCCTTATTAACAAATCCAGTTATTAACTAGTATGCATAAAATAAACTAACAACAAGTAATATTAGTGCAACCACATGAATCAACACCATAACATAGAGATTTATACGTGGAAAACCTCAAAGAGGAAAAACCATGGTGGGATTGGAGACCCACAATATATATCCACTAGCCAACTGAATAAATATTACAATAGGGGCTTGTACATGCATGAAGGCACAATGCCTAGAGCACACTGTTCATCACAAAAGGTTCCTCACTGACTACAGATCCAAAGTATTGGATTACAAACAAAAAATGAACCCAGAATGTGCATCTACTATGCTAGATGAGTTCCAGTTTAAGCACTGTCTGTACCAGTTATATTGTAACCTCCCTTATTGGTAGCTTAGATCGCTTCCCAAACCTCTAGACAAATAATCAAGACTGATTATAGATATTTACACTCACATTCTAACAATCAAGATCTTTCTCATATACCATCACATAACCTATCACATCTCTTATCTATCATATCCACAGAATGACCTAACCCAGACTGACTTAAATACCATTTACACGAATAAACATAAATTCCTTATGTTGTCTTACAATCATATTACAAATGATAAGACACATTTTGGTGCAAAAAAAATATAAACATGAAACAATATGACTGTTTCCACTTCCACGCTTGTCGAATCAATCTCCTATGTTGGCCTTAGAATACCGGTTCCAAGTTTGCCGGTTACATGCCTGTCAGTTCCCTAAATGTTGGTGAAGTGAATGTCAACTACCTTGATTTCCAGATATCCCTTGAAGTGTGTTGCCAACAATGAAAAAACCTATAACTCGGATGAGTGTCAAATCCCAACACCTATTTGAAGGTGAAAGAAGAATAGTGGATAATTATGGCGGAGACATCTACGTTTGTGATGGTTTACATTTATTTTGATTGTCTTATCTTCATAACTCTATTTAATGTATTAAGATCAATTTCATATCTTGTTATGTTTGTGGTTACCTAATTTAGGTTTTGAATCTTATTCTTGATTTCCTAGTTACAAAAAATAATTACCGGTTTGAGTGATTCTAGAGAGATTCCCGATCTGAAATCGACTAAGAACAAGGATGTCATGGATTTAATTGGTGCAACCTTTGACAAATGTTCTCTGGCAATTGACACCATTAAGAATCCAACTATAAAGTATTTATCAATGATAGTTGGAAATAAGATTTACTTCACCAATAGGGAAAACTCCATTTCGACCATGATAGTAAATATGGCTTATTAAATGGCAGAGTTGAATAAATATTTTGATCTTTGTGAGATCTTCTAACAATAGTTCCTAGAGTATCTTACACAATGCAAGAAGAAAAAGAGTTCTCTTTCAAATTTGGAACCCTATTCTTGTGTATTGTATTTTACTTGTTACAAGAGTTACCCAATCCAAGGAAGGGTTTACTAGTCTCCAGATACACTTGTAGCTCATCAGATTGTAGAAAGGTTAAACAAGTTCATCAGTAGCAATGCAAGAGAAGATGCGTTTGTAGCTTTCTTCTCTATTTTTTTAGTTGAGCATGTAGAGAAGGCAAAGGATACTAAAGGAAATAGTTGTCAAGTACAATAATGACATCACTTTTGTACTTACAACTGATAAGTGCTACATGGAGGTAGTTGTGCAGAGGAAGGTCTGGATCCCTCCATTTGGATATGATGTTAGCTAGGAGATGCTTGAAAGTGTAGCTCAAGTTTTGTTATAATGTTTGATTGTTGAATCTCGAGAATGTTTTGGCACCATGGATGAGAAGTATTTGAAGGTTCGCATAGAACTCACAAGGAAGGATCATGAAAAGATTGTAAAGAAAGTGATTTAGTAATCCATGGCTAAGGTAAATCTCACTGAGGAATAGGTATTTGAGTTTAGGTGTTTCAGAAGGCTTGCCAACACATCCAGAGTATCTAAAGCCACTCAGAAGGAGCTTCCCTCATTTGATTCCCCAAATAAGTCAACAAAAGCCAAGAGAAAGACTATAATTCTTGAGTCTAAAGAAGGGGAAGAAATAGAGTAATACCATATACATGTCCGGAAGGCTAAGGCCAAGAAAGTCAAGAAGTCAATTGCTGCAGAAAGCCTATATGAATCCCTTTCTCAAGGAAAAATCCCAAAAGAGATAGGCAATATTTATGCCGAGGATCAAAATAGTATAATTAAAGATTTTCTATTATACTGTGTCAAATTTGTAGATACTGCAGAATAGTTTAAAGGTGATATTCTAAATGAATTGTATGAAGAATTGATTAGGATTAGACAAATTGCTAGAGAAGAAGAACAAACTATTAAGGGTCAATTTTTTGAGTTTGTTGGCTCCTCTCTCTCTAAAGACAATAAGGCTACTCTCATAGAAGATTGCAAAACTAAACTGAGAACCAAGAGAATCCTAGGCAGTCTTATGTTAGGTAAAAATAATGTCAATGAGAAGCTTAAAAATGAAATCATGGAAATATTTTCTCCATTGCCAAGAATCTTGGCTTGTTTCCCTCTATTGACTCTAGTACCCCTACCGATGAGATTGAAAATTGTGTCTAACAATCCTGTTGACAACCCAGTTGATAATTATGATAATAATCTACTTGATGATACATCTGTTATGGATAATGTGATGGATGCCCCTGAAACTTTTGATGTTCCTTTGGTAACTCTAGAAGCCAAAAAAGACAAGGAAATTGATGGTCCTAATGATCAAGATCAACAAGTGTAGCTAAGCCTAAAAGGAAGGAACATGAGTGCAAGGTCCTAGTAGAAGAAAAGATAGATAATCTGGTAAAGGAACCAAGTGTGAATGTAACTGGGTCAATTACAATGATTGGTACTATCTTTGATACTACTAAAAATTCATGGAAGAAATTATTTACTGCACCTTTAATCATTCAACCTAGCACTTTGTCCATATAGTCAGTTGATTTATCAAATATTGATTTGGTTCAGAAACTCCAAATTGGAGTAGCATTTCTTTCATCTGGTAAACAAGATTTTTAGGAAAAGGGTAAATTTTTTGAGGATTTGTTGGCAACACTCCATGTTGCAATGCCTAAGTGTCAATTATATCCAAACACCCCCAATGTAGACAAATGCAAGATGTTAATCAGTTAATTGAATAATCATGCTAAGAAATTAAAGGAAAAATATGAGAAAGATGAAGAGGATCTATGAGAGAAATTATTGCATGAATTTAAGGCCAAGTGTGAGACTACACATAATCAACTCTCACAACTTATCTCTCAAGGTCAGACATATTTGGAAAATGGTGATATAATCTTATCATACAACCTTCAGTGGCCAGATGCCACAAAGAGTATCAAGGATGAAATGAATATTATTTACTAAAAGTTCTAGCAGACTTATCCAAATTATGAGTTGTCTAAGGATTTATCTAGTTTTAGAAGATCCACAATTGAGGAGCTTCATGAGAAATACTATGAGTTACAATAGCAAAGTGATGATTTCACTCTTTGCTTAACTAAATTGTGAGATTTGAGAAATGAAAGAATATCCATCATGAATCGAGCCCTCTCCATAGCCAATCAGTTAACATATTATGAACATGGTTCCATTCAAGAGGCAAAGAAACTTCACGCATCCATGTAGGTACAAATCGAGTTCCTATCAAAGGCTATCTCTCATTGGGATAAACACAAGGACTCCTAGACCACACACATTCAAAATATTCAATAGTTCTCCAGTTGACAATAGTTGTCTCCCTTAGAGGGAGTTTTTCAGTTTCTTTGTTATGCACTATTTCTACCTTTTGGCCCTTTGTCATTATTGCCAAAGGGGGAGTAGTGTTAGCAATATTTTTATATCATTTTATACAAACTCTCAAACAATTTGATAGTTGTTATTTCAATTGTTATTCCTAAAACCAAACTTATAATGTACTACTTTATCTTGACATCAATGACAAAGGGGGAGATTGTTCACCTATTGTCATTGATGTTATGGATGTAATTTGGTCTAGAATGTATGTCTTTAATTCAGTCTAGAAGTTTTCTTTAGTATATGTTGTTTCTCTATTATGCAATGTATATATGTTTACTTTATGCAATTTTGAGGCTCGATATCTACTCTTATCGGAAGGTGTTTTGGGTTTGATTGTTGGATATTATTGAGATGTTTGCTAGAATAGTGTTGCAGTTGAGCTAATGCAGTTTAATACGTTTTGAGATATGTATCTCTAGTTGATTTAGCATAAGTTTTAGTTGTCCACATGATGATTTAATAGGGTTGTGAGGCCCGATACTATGGTTATTTCTCAGTTGTTTATGTTATTCAGTATTATAGTTTGTGCTCCACATTTCTTCATAATTGCAATATCTTTGTGTGCGAATTTGGCAGAGTATCTAGGAATTTCAGGTGTGTCCTCAATTCTGGTGGTTCATGATTTGGAAATCCACAAGCGAATATTTAAGGTTGACAATATGTTGTGTTGGTGTTCTTGAGCTCCGGTAAAGAGATGATGATGATTCTAGTAATCTGAGTTGTTGCAATTATTGCGATGCAATCCACATTGCTTGTGAATGTTGGTAGATCATGCTCTATCTATGTTGTTGGTCCATAACGATCATTGTGTACGATCTTGATCATTTTATTGATCCGGTGGTGTTCTTCATGTTATGTAACATTTATGGAGTTGTAGCATGTTGTGGATGATCGAGGCATAATTCTTGGAGGTGTTTTATAATTTTGGTGTTGATCTGGGTCCAAACTATGTCTTAGCCAACATTGTTTAGTCTACATGTGTTGTTGTAGTGTGTGAGGTTATTGTTTTGTAATTTATGTAAAGGGTTTAGCCGACCTTGAAGTATATGTTGATGATTTGTATATATATATGTAATATTTATTTGAGAGAAGCATTTGCATGTGCAAATATTGTACTAATCACTTAGAAGAAAAAGAGAAGAGTGAAGAGGTGTGGAAGAGTGTGCAGAAGTATAAGAGAAGAGTTTGGGTATATGTGCTTAACCGCAACTGTAATTAGGCATTAGGAGATGCTATTTTCTTAGTTCATGTAGTCTAGATTATTGTTTGAATCTTTTGTAAGACAATGAGTCTTCTCCAAGGTTGTTGCCCTTATTGTATTTGTGCAATGAGCTCTAGGGAGTAAGATCGAATGCATGTGCATTCCCCATTGTAATATTTCACTTACACCTAACAGGGTATTATCTCATTGTGGGTAGGTTCCCATCATGTTTTTTCCCTTAACTGGGTTTTCCACATCCAAAATGTTTGTTTTATGTGTTTTATTGATGTGGTATTAATCTGTTCTTTAACTGTTAATTATCATATCTAAAATTAAGTTTGAATTATGTAAAGTTTTTGTGCAAACTGATTCACCCCCCTCTTAGTTTGTTGCATTGTTTCCAATGATTGGTATTAGAGCTAGATCCTCTAGAAGAATCTTAGTCGCTTGAGGATATCTGGGATGTCAACCTTTTCTTTTAAGATGGATAGTTCAAGATTTGAAGGAATGAATTACACTCTCTCGAAGAACCAAATGGAATATCATTTGAGATATATTGATGAAGACTATTGGAAGATTACTAAAAATACATGTATAATGTTCCTCAAGATGGTCCTACTACTTCGGATGAAATTAAGGAAGCCAAATTAAAAATTAGAGCAAAGGAAGCATTGTTGAGTTCCTTGACAGATTCTGAGATGACTAATGTGATGGATTTGCATACTACTCATAAGATCTGGAAGAAGCTAGAGACTTTATATGAAGGTGATAGTTATGTTAAAGTTGCTAAGTTGCAAATATTGAAGGGAAAGTATGAAATGCTAAAGATGGGTGAAGATGAGAACATTACCTCCTTTATGTAGAGGGTGAATGAGCTTGTATTGAATATCAGATGTGTTGGTGGAGTATTGGATATTGTGGCCAAAGTGTTGAGATCCCTGCCTACTGCTTACAAGCACAAGGTTGTTGTTATTAAAGAGATCCAGATTGTGACAGATGTGACCAGAGACATGCTGATTGGAAAGCTTGTTGCTTTTGAGTTGAGCGAATTTGGCAAAGTTATTGGCAAGAGATATTGTACGAGAAGAGATAAGTGTTTGAGGATTGTTTCGAGCTATCATTGATGGCAACTTAGATCAAAAGCGTCATCTAGAATATGCAGAATTATTCTACTGAAAGTTCAAAGTCTAATTTGATTAAGTTTGGAAGGTGGAACACAATGCTCATCAAAATATGAGTACATTGAGTAGAACTCAATTTTGGGTGCACATTTTTGTTTGCGGTGGAAGAGTTAGTCAATTCAATTATTGGAATAGCTTAGTTCACAATCCTAGCCTTCAGTATGGATTCTCATGAAATATTGAAGATCCGACATTTCAGATTGAACAAGGTTATTTGGATAATTAGTGGTTTAGCGTGTTATACAGAATCTTTAGGATGATTTTGTTGATTGGTTTTGAGTTCGAGGTTGTTGAGCTGACATATGTGAAACATATAATCAATTTGTTTTGGTCTTCATGTGCATTTGTAATTGGATTGAGCCAACTTCTTTCTACACATTTCATGCTTTGTAAATGTTTTTGGAGCTGACATATTGGTAACATAAAACAAGTAATGCAGATATATAAAACCGATCTATATGATCATTTTGGAGATCAATGTTGGTGTGCGAAGATTGTATGAGAATTTGTGTGTAGTTTCATGTATGCTATCTTTAGATTTACACTTCGGTGTATGACAAAACAACAGAATAGAGCAGTGTGCCAGAATAGTGGAAGTAAGATGCTTTGTGCTTAACTAGAACTACACTTTGGCATTTGTAGGTTCTATTCATCAGTTCAGACACTCATGTTATTATTTGTAATCATTTGTATGACAATGAGTCCTTTGGGGGTTGTAGCCCTCTCCTGTAATTAAGTAGTAAGCTCTAGGAAGTGTGCCTAAATGCATGTGCATTCCCCTTGTAATATTTATATACTCCTTATCACAGTATTTTAATATTGTGGGTCTCAATCCCACCGTGGTTTTTCCCTTTCTGGGTTTCCATGTAAAAATTCCGGTGTTATGGTTTTGTGCTTGTGTGTATTGACTTTATGCACTTTACTTTTATTCATTTGCATCAAGTGGTTTAAGAATTAGCTCAATAAAGTTAAAAATTGTAGAACACTAACTCACTCCTCTCTTAGTGTTCATCAATTTCAACAATTGGTATCAGAGCCTAGTTCCTTTGAGAAAGCCTAATAGCTTGAGGAAGATCCAGGATAGAGAATCAATGGACTCTAGTTTACAAAAACAACTCACTGTGGCACTTGAAGATCTAGGTAAAGCAAGAAAAGAAGCAAGTAGCCTGAGAAGAAATCTGAGCGATGCTAAAGAATTTATTGAATCATTGAAGCAAAAAGTGAACTCATCCAGAGAAAAGAGAAAGGAGCTTGTGGAAAAACTCAAGGACACTGACAAAGGAGATTGAAGACATGAAGAAGAATGAGGAAAGTTTGACTCAATTATTAAAGGATAGAACTAATGAATGTTGTAGACTAAATTATGAAAATGACCTACTAAATCTTGAATTCATACAATCCAAGAATAATGAGCAAGACCTTGAAAACCAAATCATAATTGTGAGAGATAAACTTACCACTACTAATGAGTACAAGGAGAAATTCAATGCACTAGCTCAGCTAAGCTAGATGAGATGCTACAAAGTCAAGAGTAAAGATGATACACGAGGACTTGGATATGAGAAAGCAGAAAGCTTCGGATTTGGTCAAAGAAATGCTAAACCTTATCATCAAAATAACAAGAGATATACGGGTAAGACAACATAATGCTTATAGATTCAATGTTAAATGCTTTGTTTGCAACAAATTTGGTCAAATGGCAAGTCAATGTAGAAATAGGGCAAATCAAAGTAGTTCATCATTCTTTGAACAATGTTTCAATTGTAATAAATATGGTCATAAGTCAAATGAATGCAGAAGTATGGTAAATAGGAGAAATATGAGATGCTATGCTTGTGGAATATTTGGATATATTGCTAATCAATACAAGGAAAGGGGAAATCAAGGTAATTCTAGGCCTCATCAGAGAAACAACATTGTTTGCTATGTTTGCAACAAATCCGGTCACATTGCAAAATTCTACAAAAGAAAGAATATGAACAAGAATGCTCTGACAGACAAGAACAAGTCAGATGATAAGGGTAAAGTGTAGGTTGAAGAGGTCATAGAGTAGTACAAGAAGAAATGGGTCTAAAAGGGTGATTCAGATGCAGTAAATGAGTTTGCACCTAATTCTAGTGTTGGAACCTCATCTGGTAACTAAGGCACTTGGCCTTAGGGGGAAAATTTTCATGTAAACTCTTAAAAACCCCTATCTGAGATCTGATACTAGCTGTGGTGAGTTGCAAATAATTGTGAATTATTGTATAGTCAGTCCTGAAAGATCTCTAGAAGGCTTCATGTCGATTTGAGACTCTAGAATAATATTCATGAGATACGAAGCATATGAAAGAGTTAGGGTTGAGAATTTATTATACCTAAAAGTTAGGTATGCAGTGGATAAAAGGGTGATTTAACTCTCATTTCTCACATTGTGTTCGAAGTGAAAGAGTAGGAGAGCTTGGCATAGAATATTGTATAGTGAACCTAGAGCTTTAAAGAGATTTGAAAAATATTTCTTGCATCTGGTTGGAGACCAAAATATATTTTTAGAGTCTGATTACTTTCTCTTTTTTATAACCTAAAATTAAACAATAGCATCATCTGGTGTGGCAAATCCATTGGTTGTTGACATAACTAATAGGGCGAGACCGAAGTTTAAAAAAAACCCATTTAAATCGATGGAAGATGATCCAAAAGGAGCATTTTCATCCGTTCTATATGGTGTTTTATATGTTGAATATATTAGGGCTTAAATCCATTGCAACATTGAAAAAATTGATAATACTAAAATGATGAAACTTTATATAGGGCACATGATAGATGGCATGAGAAACCTAAAACCCAAATTTAAATCTCTCTAGGATAAGGGTCTCATTCAATTCATAAACTTTCCATTTTTTTACGAAGTTGAATGGGCTAGATACATTCTGAGGAAATTTCATGGTGAATTCAGATGGATTGACAAGTTGCACAAGATCACAAATCTTTAAATCAAAGCCATAACATGCTTGAATGCTACCAGTGAAGTTCCTGGCCTAAGGAATGTAAAGAACCAGACCGTGACAGAGGCAACTAGTTCCAAACATGATGGGAGATTGATGACAATCACCGACATTATTGAATATGATGTTAAGTTTTCATCCATGGTGATGAGATACAAGGTCTATCAATCCAACATGGACAACTCAGTATCTAGTACGACTATTTATGTTGCCTATTAAATTCTCAAAGAAGATAAGTTGTATGATCTATGTGGGGTGCTCCAGAGTGAACTCTTGAACAATCTGAAGAAGCTAAAGCATGTCAAAAAACATGTATTCAAATTTGGTACCTTGATTATCTGCCTATACTTCTATTTCATGAATGAGGTCCCCATTGTAGGAAAAGTTCAATGGGCCTATGGCAGGCTAGTGGTGGTGCAAATGAAGGAAACTCTAGAAGGGTTAGGAGATGCACAAGCTCATAAAGCTATTTTTTGGGGATACTTCAAAACTTTCCAAAGCATGATGCAGAGAAAGGAAAGGATCCCTAAGGAAATTATGGAAAAGTATGAAGATACCATATGCTTCATGGTGGACACAAATCAATGCTTGATGGAGTCTGTTGAACCTAGGATAACTTCAATCATGCCCATAAGGTATGAGGTTGATGATGATACTCTTAATGAATATGCTCAACACCTCTTAAGAAAATTGGTAGACATTTAAAGGTAATATTTGGGACATATAAGGAGAAAAGCTTGATCCTGCACTCCCAATTCACCAAACTTGGAATGTAGAGAAGAGTCAAGAAGGAAGTGGAGTAGCTAGTGGAGGATATGGGAATTACAAAAGAAGTGGTCTAAAGAGTCCAAGAGAGGAACATATTGAAAGAAGAAGATATGGTCAAACCAAAGAAGACCAAGCTGAAAACTCCTTCACCTAAGCCAAGGCAAACAAGGATATCAACACCTTCCTCTAGTGCTCAAAATCCTATCCCTCCACCAAAGCCTCAATCCAAACCATCTAGTGGAGCTGAGAAGAGGAAGAAAGGGAAACCAGGAAGAGTTTATGTGGTAGTCACTATGGAAGAGGAGACTGAATCAAATGAAGTAGTGATATAAGTCAAGAAGAGTGCTACTATTGCTAAGGTTATCAAGATGCAACCTTCCGGAGAAAGTCAGCCTAGCAAGAAGCCCAGAGTTGAAGCTGAATAATACAACATAACCCTTAAGAAAGTGATGGAAGCAATAATAGAACAAGGTAATCTTAAATTATTTTCTCAATTTTATGATAGATTGGATGAGAAAGGGAATAGATCACTAGAAGAGGCTACAATTGTATATTTGAATAAGTATGGGTGCTTATAGAAATTGCATCTGAAGTTCCTAAAATTTTGTATGATATTTTGGATTTGAGAAAAGAAACTGCTAGAATAGAAGAGGAGAGAATAAGGGAATATGATCTAGTGAAACTTTTTTCAGTAATTTCCAAGACATAAGTTGATAGATTTCTTGAAGAGAATATAAAAAGATTCAGAATCAAAACTAGAGTAAATAAAATAATGATTGGCAAGAATGAGGATGTACACAAGGAGACATGGGAAATTTTGAGGGAAATACTTAAAAAGTATGAGTATGATGTAGTTCCTGATAAATCTCTAGAAAGTGTTCAAAAGTCTATCCTGCAAGTCCTTGGGATGCCACCCATAGGAGATGAGCCAAAAATTGTAAAATGAGATGAACAAACAACTTAACAAGTTACTCTTGTAGATGATATTGATGATAATCAAAAGATTGCAGACTATAGTGAAGCAACCCAAAATCCTCTGATGATAACTACTAAATCAAAGAAGAAAGTTGAGGAAGCTGATAATGAGAAGGAAGAAGATATAGAGAAGAAGAAAGATGAAGGAAAAGTTGAATAGGTTCTAGTGGCAAGAGGCACTATGGAATCTAAAAAGGGCAAGTAAATAATAAGTGACATAGATCTCACTCAAGTACCCATCAATCTTAATTCCTTATCTCATGTCCAAGAAGTCAAATTTGTGGCAATCGCCCAAGCTAAAGCCAGTGAAGACTTTTTGAAGCCCAAGCTAAAGCCAGTGAAGAATTTTTGAAGTCTCACACTGAGGAAAAAGAGCTTATATCCTTAGCCACAAGTGTTCTTGAGAAAATTTTGTAATCTTTCAAGCAAGACACTCTTGACTCACCCTCCGACAAGATGAGAAGTATCCCTAAGTCAATGGAATCCCATTTTGAATCCCTAAAGAAAGTTGTAGATGTAAAAGTACTGAACTGTTTCAATGCCATGAGGTTAAGGACAGTTTTGAGAATGGTTGAAGGTGATATGATCAGTCTATTTATTGGTGTGAAGGGAATTCAGGAGGCATTGGACGAAGGAGGAAAAATCTAGAAGTCATGTAGATTCTATAGTCGAAGTTCACTATAGAGCTTGATAAGAAGATAAAGGGGTGTGAAGGATAACTGGCCAATATATCTTAGTCCTATACCCCCCAAGCTACCTTTTCTAGTCATTATGAAGTTCAGATGATGGTTCTCCTAGATAAAATCAAGAGCCTGAATCAAGAGAAAGATAGAATAGTTGGTAAAGTGGGAGATCTAAGGAACCTAATCACTCCCCGATTGGATACTCTACTTAGTAGTCAGTAGGATTCTATGAATGCATTGAATACGAGTGTTCCATCAGATCTCAAAGGAGAGGAAATGCATGCATATCTTTTTCAGTGCTCTCATCAATATTTTGGAGAACTTGACAAAAGGTTGGAATGATCACTTGCACTCCTTGAAGACTATTTTTGTAAGTTGATGTGTATACCCTTGTAAATATAATTTTGAGAGGATACCTACCTTTTCTATTGATTTCAAAGAGGGAGAGAGAAGTGAAAAATGTTGTATATTCTCACGGGGAGCTTGTTGGAATCTTGCATTTTCAAAGTTTTGAAATTTTGCAATGTTTGATATTTTTGGTTTAACACGGTCATTTTTCACCAAGTGTTATCATCAATGCCAAAGGGGGAGATTGTTGGAAAGAGACACTATACCAGAAGAGATAAGTGCTTGAGGATTGTTTAGGAGTTGTCATTCATTACAACTTAGATCAGAAGCATCATCCAAAATATGTAGAATCGTTCTATTAGAAGTTCAAAGTCTACTTCGCTTTAGTTTGGGAGGTGGAACACAATGTTTGTCAGAATATGAGTACATTGAGTAGAACTCAATTTTGGGTACAAATTTTTTTTTGTAGTTGAAGAGGTAGTCAATTTGATGATTCGAATAGCTTAGTCCACAATCCTAGCCTTTGGTATGGATTCTCATGCAATATTCAGGATCCAACATTTCAAGAAGAACAAGGTTATTTGGATAATTAGTGGTGTAGCATGTTATGTGGAATCTTCAGGATGATTTTGTTGATTGGTTCTGAGTTCGAGGTTGTCAAGTTGACATATATGAAGCATATAATCAATTTGTTTTGGTCCACATGTGCATTTGTAATCAAATTGAGCCAACTTATTTCTACATGTTTCATGTTTTGTAAATGTTTTTGGAGCCGACATGTTGGTAACCTAAAACACGTGATACAGATATATAAGACCGATCTATATGATATTTTGGAGATTGATGTTGGTGTGTGAAGATTGTATGAGCATTTGTGCGCTATCTTTGGATTTATGCTTTGATGTATGACAAAACAACATAACAGAGCAATGTATCAGAATAGTGGAAGTAAGATACTTTGTGCTTAAATAGAATTGCACTTTGGCATTTGTAGATGTTATTCATCAGTTCAAACATTCATGTTATTATTTGTAATTATTTGTAGGACAGTGAGTTCTCCGAGGGTTGTAGCCATCTCTTGTAATTGAGCAGTGAGCTCTAGGTAGTGTATCTGAATGCATGTGCATTCCCCTTGTAATATTATTATACTCTTGATCATAGTATTTTAATATTATGGGTCTCAATCCCATTGTGGTTTTTCCCTTTCCGGTTTTCCATGTGAAAATTTTGGTGTTATGGTTTTGTGCTTGTGTGTATTGAGTTTTTGTACTCTTCTTTTATTCATTTGCATCAAGTGGTTTAAGAATTAGTTCAAGAAAGTTAAAAATTGTAGAACATTGATTCAGCCCCCCTCTCAGTGTTCATTGATTCCAATAGAAGTTCCTCCTAAATATGAATCTAAATTCAAAGCTACAATATTCGGGAAGTAGAAATATGATTCGGGAGAAAGTTCTACAAGAATATCTAGATATGAGAAGGAGATGAAAGATCTTGAAGAAGAAGAGAGAGATATTAAAGAGCTTGAAGCCTTGATTGCTAGAAGATTACCTAAGGGTGTTGGTAAGTATGAAGGTAAGCTGCCTCTTAACTTCTTTTCATGTAATAAGATTGGACATTTTGCTTCTAGATGTCTGGAAAGAGATTGAAATATTAAGAAGACATTAAATCTTTACAAGCCTAAATATCAAAAGAAGTGCCATTTTTTGTTGATGAAGGTGTGATAGATGATGAGTCTGAGAAAGGAAATTTAGGAGATGAAAGGGAGTTCATTTCTATAAAGGAAGAAGATCTAGTGACTATTGATTCTACTAGTTTCATTGTTGAAGAGAAAGATTTGGCTTCTAAAGTTGAAGAGAAAGCTTTGGCTTCTAAAGTTGAAGAAAAAGATGAATGGGTTACTGACGATGGTTTCTCTCATCACATGATATGTGATAAGAGTAAATTTGTAAGTATATAAAATTATGACGGTGTTGTAGTGAGATTTGGAGATGTAAAAGCTGGTATAATATGTGGTAGAGGTTCAATTTCTCATAATGGTAAGCATAACACTAATGATGTTTTGTATGTTGAAGGTCTAAAGCATAATATTTTGAGTGTTGGACAAATGGTTGATAAGGGATATGATTTGCAATTCAAGAATGGAAAATGTAAGATCTTGAGTAGTTCAGGAATTGATATTGCATCAGGTACACAAACTAAAGGTAATATCTTTCACTTGACTTCTAGCAGTAAAAGTTATTTTATTGCTCAGGTTGATGAATGTTGGTTGTGGCATAGAAGGATATGTCATGTCAATTTTGATTGCATGGTTAAGATAAGTTTCACTCAAGCTATGAGAGATCTGCCTAAGATTGTAAAGCCTTCTAATATGGTATGTAAGGAATATCAGTTAGGGAAGTAGACAAGAGTTTCTTTCAAAAGAAAACAATATATTTCTAATGGCATATTGGATCTTGTGCATATTTATCTATGTGGTCCTTATAGGGTGAGAAGCTTGCAGGATGATAGGTACTTCATGTTGTTGATTGATGAATGTTCAAGGATGATGTGGATTACCTTCTTGAGGGAGAAATATGAAGCATTGGAGAAGTTCAATCTTTTCAAGGCTATGGTAGAGACAAAAAATGGACTAAAGTTGAAGTGTCCCAGATCTGACAGAGGTGGAGAATTTACCTCCAGTGAGTTCAACTCTTTTTGTGAAGATCATGGGATGAAGAGATGGTTATCTACTTCGTGGACCCCTCAACATAATAGTATTATGGAGAGAAAGAATAGAACAATTCAAGAAGTTGCTAGAACAATGATGATTGAAGGAAATGTGTCACAAATGTAGTAGAGAGAAGCTGTGAGTATTGGAGTATATACTTTGAACTGAGTTCATATCAAAGGTGATATTGGTAAGATTCCTTATGAGTTATGGTTTGTTCATGCTCCTACTATTAAATATTTTAGAATTTTTTGTAGTAAATGTTATATCAAAAGAGATGAAGATCTAGGGAAATTTGATGCTAGATGTGATGAAGGAATTTTTCTTGGTTATTCTACTGAGAGTAAGGCCTACCGACGTTATATCAAAAGATTGAGAAAAATAGTTGAAAGTTCTAATGTGAAAGTTGATGAAGGAAATGTGTATTATCCTAGACCTTGTAGATATGATTCAGATGATCAGGATGACAGTTCACATAAAGGAAAACAAGTGCAGACCCATAATCAAATTTAGAATGCTCCAAAAAAGCCTGTGAATGAAGGTGTAGATACTAATGCTGAAGATAGAGTTCAAGAATCTAAAAACAAAGATAATCCTAAGACTTATAGGTATGTAAAGTTAAATTATTAAGAAAATTAGATCATAGGAGATAAGAACAGAGGTGTAATGACTAGGAGAAGAATTACTGGAGAATATTGTTTGATTTCTAAAATTGAACCTAAGGACATTGATGAATCTTGTAAAGATGAAAATTTGGTCAAAGCAATGGAAGAAGAGATGAATCAGATTGAAAAGAGAAATACATGGATTTTAGTTCCCAAACCTAAAGAAAAAAATGTAAATGGAATTGAGTGGGTATTTCAAAATAACTTGAATGAACATGGTGAAGTTGTTAGGAATAAAGCTAGATTTGTTTGTAAGGGTTATTCATAGATGGAAGGTATTGATTTTGATGAGACATTTTCTCCGGTAGCTAGTATTGAAGCTATTAGATTATTTCTTTCTTATTATTCTTACAAAGATTTCAAAGTGTATCAGATGGATGTCAAGTCAGCCTTTTTTAATGGTGAGATAGAATAAGAACTTTACATTGAGGAAATAGATGGATTTCAATTGACAAAGGAAAAATATATGGTTTGCATGTTGAAGAAAGCACTTTATGGGTTGAAGCAAGATCCGAGAGCCTGGTATGCAAGATTGGATAGGTATTTAATGAAGCTAGAATTCAATAAAGGTACTGCTAACAATAATCTGTATTTCAAGATTGATAATGATAACATCTTAATTGTTGAAGAATTTGTTGATGATATTAATTTTGGTGGAAATGATGAATTGTGCAAGAAGTTTGTGGATAATATGTAGAATGAGTTTGAAATGTCTATGATTGGTAAGATGAAATTCTTTTTGGGATTAAAAATTTCACAATCAGGTAAAGGTATTTTTATATCTCAATCGAAGTATGTGAAGGAATTGTTTAAAAAGTTTGGTTTTGGTACTCCTATGGTAACTGGATATAAGTTAATAAAAGATGATGATTCTCCAAAGGAAAATTAGACTAGATATAGATCTATGATTACTGGTTTATTGTATTTAACTTAGACTAGACTAGATATTATGAATGTTGTTGGTCTTGTTTCTAGATTTCAAGCTGATCCTAAGGAATCTCATGTTGTAGATGTGAAAATAATTTTCAAATATTTGAAAGGGATAGTTGACTTTGATTTATGGTATCCTAAAGATGATGACTTTACTTTGAGTGATTTTACATATGTTGATTGGGTAGGTGATGTGGATGACCAGAAGAGTACTAGTGGTGGTATGTTTTTCCTTGGAAAGAGACTAGTTGCAAGGTCAAGTAAAAAGTAGAATGTTGTCTACTTATCTACTGTAGAAACCGAATACATTGTTGCTGCTAGCAGTTGTACTCAAGTAATCTGGATGAAGCAAATGTTGAAGGATATTAGAGTTATTTTTGAAGATCCTACAACCATATATTGTGGTTGTAGGCATCTAAAAATGGTTAATGCTTGCGGCATTGTACTTTAACATGTTTTTGTTACCTTCTTTTAGGGTTTTCGCATATTATTAACATTTCTTCTATGTCATGCACTTGATCTTTATCATTTGTCAACATCTTGGAATTCTTCTGTATTCGATTTCTTTTTTGGCATTCTCAATTAGGTCTTGTCAACATCATCTTCGACTTGTAATCTTTGGTCATGATCATCTTATCATGTCAATGGGACATTGTCAATCCTAATTGATGTTGAATTAGGGTTTTGTCCTCGATCTTTATCATTTTCAATCATCTTTGATCAATTATCATCATTTTTTATCCTTTTGGATCCCTTGTCAATTATTGATCAATTTGTCATTGATATTTGACAATCAATATTGACTCTTTATCAATCATCCAATCTTCATCGTTTAATCATGATCGACCCTATATCAATTTCTTTAGTCTTGTCATGATCTAATTGATATCCTTTCATTTCTAATCTATCTCCTAGGGTTTTGTGATTTAATCATTTAATAATAATTAGCATTCCCCTCTAGGTTAAATAAATAAATTTATTTATCCTAGGTCTCTCTTGTAACAATTAAATATTTCATTTAATTGGCTAATTATATCCCCTTTGTGAATTAATTAATAAATGAGAATTTATTAATTAATGTCACCTAATTTCCTAATTCACTAATTTCTCTTTTCCACCTAATTACTAATTTTATTTTTAAATCTAATTTCCACCTAATTATCCCTCTCTAGTTTCTCCTATTTTTGTGCTTCCTTTGTCATAAGATGGAAGCCTGATTCTCTCATTCGTCATAAGTCTTGACATAGAAACATGTCATATCTCTTGACATAGCAACTTGTCCTCACACCTTGCATGGGAAATTCATCATAGTCATGACATATAGGGTGTGATAACCTTTCCCTTTTCAAACCATTGTGCCAATTTCAAATGAAATTTCTTTTTCTCATCCTCTTCTATGATAATTTCTTCCTTTCATAAATTTGTCTATAAATTGGTCTCTCTCATCATTGATTTTCAACCATATTTTTCAAGTATCCTTACGCTGTCAATTTTGCTTGCAAATCTTGCTTTCACTTGTAATTGTGCTCTGTAGGTGAGATCCGTAACATATTTGAAGGAAAAAGAGAAACAATGGAGGTCAATTTAAGAAGATGTTGTTTGGTTTGCATTTCTTGCTTACATCTTATCTTCAATTCTTTCATTGTATCTGCTACGAGTTGATTTCATTTGGAATTAGGTTTGTGGTTGCCTAATATTAATGCTTTAGATGCTTTATTTCAATTTCCTACCTCACTTTTTTTGGTGAACCTTATGTGAACACATTAATTTGACAATTTTGTGAGTCTTATGTTTGCATGCAAGTTCTATGTGTGGATCTATGCTTGCATCTTGGTTTTAGGTACTAATTTATTATTGCATGTAGGTTTCAAGGGTTGATTTGTTGTTGCATGCAGGTTTTATGTGTGGATTTGATCTTGCATGCAAGTTTTTTACACTAATGTGTTGTTGCATGTGGGTTGTTTGAACTAATTTGTTGTTGCATGCAGGTTTTATGTGAGGATGTATTATTGCATGTGGGTTTTATGGAGTCTGAACAATGATTCATGTAGGATTTCTTAACATGCAATGAAAAACAATTTTTCACATAGCCGAATTAGGAGGTTTTAATGAGCAACCTTTTTTTACATAGCCTAATTAGGAGGTTTTAATGAACAATTTTTCACATAGCCTAATTAGGAGGTTTGAATGAACAACAATTCCTCATATAGCATAATTAGGAGGTTTGAATGAATCCTACAATTCTCACATAGTCTTAATTAGGATTTGGATCAAAGAACAATAAATTTCACATTTCATGCATGCAAAGGATTTAAAATGAAAAACAAATTGCATTTAATCATGATTTAAATTGATCAAATCCTTTTCAAATTAAGGTGGACTTAACCTCATCTAGTCTCAACTAGGATGCAAATGGATCAATGAACTTATTTCATTTTCTAAACATTAAACAATCACTATTTGTCATGTCTTCTTTTATTTAAATTGTGTTCTTTTACCTTTAGAGGGCTTGCATCCTGATTTGCTTGGGACTTCGCACAAGTATTGGTGAGAGGGAATGACCCAAGTGGTAATAGGATAAGGCCAATCTCTTCTGAACCACTATAAATAAATGTGTTTGTAATGAAAGTTGCAAGCGAGGGGTGTCAATGTGTCATACTGACATAAATCTCCCTCAAGTGTCCGCGTGGCACGTAAAAATCTGTAGAGTGTAACCTCTACAAGGTGGGAGGCCTCCTTAATGAAGTGAAATGCCACATTTATGGCCACCTAGATGGATGCCTTGACTAAAAAAAAAAATTTAGAATCCAAAAACATTCTAGTTGTTGGTACAAGAGGTTGGAACTCTGATGAAATCTCACATCCTTACAGTTCTTAGTAGAGATACAAATTTTTCCATGGGGAGTTTTCATGGGGACTGGTGCTTGGCTGGCTCACAGAAGTGAGTGTCGTGGAGTGGAGCCAATGGGGTCAAGAATCTAAGTATCCTCTTTGAAAAAGTGTAGTTTGGGAAACCCAAGTGAGATCGAACATCTATTGTCCTTTCTAGCCTTAGGATTTTTTGTTGAAGGTGCATGCTTGTCTTGTGTCAAGGTCCAAAAAACATATTTTCTTTCGTGCTTGTTAAAAGTTGAATTAAAAATAATTCTCACAACTGGTCATAAACAACCTTGATTTTTCAAAGTTCAAACAAGTCCCCAACAAGTCAAACACAAATTCCAAATTAAAACAAAGTTCAAACAAAGAATTCACATTCTTGTCCAGGTATTCATACAACATTTATGAACATGGCTTTTCAAAACATTGGAAATCCTTGTTTCAAAATTCTTGTCACTTAGGTTAGGTGTGGCATAGTTCAAACTCTAGGTTTTAGGTCACATAGACATTACCTTTCTTTTTAGTGTTCTCATTTTATCCTCTTAAGGTCTTGAATTCATTTCAATTTCCTAAGGGTCACATCTTTAGTGTTGCATTTTAAATTTTGTCCAAATCTTCAAAAACAACAAAACACATAGGTTTCACTTTTGCCCTAGGTTGCATTATAATTTACTAAGGTTGCACTTAGTCACATATCATTGTCATTTCAAAATTCAAAAAGTCCAAAAAAAAAACATAAGTTGCATTTGTCATTCCATTAGTTGCATATCATTATCATTCAAAAGCCCAAAAAATATTGCATAGTGACATGTCTATTGAAACAAGATTCCAAGCTCCTATGATGCAAAAAATATTGACATATCAACCAATGATTCGTCCAACAAATAACACAATGGAATCAAGTTTTTATCCAAGGCAATCACAATTCTATCCAACTCAACAAGAAGGAAATATTGATCAAACATTTTATGATGAAACAAGTATCCAAATACGAAAAAGGAAGGAAAAATAAGCTTGATAAAGAGAGATTGTAGAACAAAAAGGGAAAAAATAGTTACAAGATTAGATCCCAAATGATGAAAATGTTTCAAAAATTTCTAGGTCCAAATCCAAACATTGAACCAGTCGACGTAAAAGCTCTCAATGAATGATTAGACATACCTGCACTCCTCTCACAAATAGAGATGATGAAAAAATTTCAAGCAATGAGCCAACAGCATTATGTGCCTCAACAACAAGAACAAGAGAGTATTTATTATCAATCACATTTTCAACCAATACAACCAATGGTCCATCAACAACCAATCATCCAACAACAACCAATATTTCAATAACAGTTAGTGATCCAACACACACAACCAATGGATCAACATATCCAACATTTACAACCAACGCAACCAATTTTTCCATTTCAACAAAATGTTCAACCAACACAACCAATGGTACAACATACACAACCAAGACATCAAATGGTGTAGTTTCACCAGCATGTCCAACCAAACAAACAATGTCAACAAGTGGTTCAACCAACCATGGAATATCAACAACAAGTTCAATCAACATATCACTATCAACAAATACAACCAACTATTCAAAAACAAAAGTTGCAACACAAACCACAAAAAATTTCAAACATGTCACACCAATTAAACCCAATTGAAAACCAAAACATCACACCAAACCAGAACTAAATCACTTTCCAACAAGTTCAAAATTAAAATACAATCATGTCAAAACCTCGTAAGGATTAAAATGCATCTCCAAAGAAAGATAGCTCTTTTAGACATTTCCTAAAGATAATCCTAAGCGATCCTTCTAAGAAAGATCAAAATTGTGTATCTATGTCTAGCAATGGCTCATCCCCCTATAAAAAAATTGACTCTCTAGTGGCATCTATTCCTACACCTATCAAATCTTCGCAAGAACCTTCCATATCATCCTCATATAACAATACACCTAAGGATGAAATCCCCCAAGGACTATCCATAATTGTTTTCCAAGCTAGTCCCTACCATTCTTTAGAAATCCTAGACCCAATGCCACAGTGTGCTTCATTTCCCATCACATGTTTTGGAGAGGATCCCATTTAAAGACCATCTCCCTCATGTCTAAGCATTGATTCCTTGATAGAATCCCCCATGCATGTTCAAATTTTAATATAATGTCAAGAGGATAATTTAGAGCATGAACAAATGAGTCCTACAACAAATCAAGATCAAGATCCTGAAACCTTACCATTCCATCCAATTATTGATCATGATCCCATCTTCCTAGACATTCATGATGATACCCCTATCCATGTCCATTCTATGCAAAGTCCTTCTAACACTCTACTTTCTAAGAAAGACCAAGATATCCTACTTCATCCTATCTGATGGGGAGGTATACTCAAAGAAAGTTAATTCCTTGTTTAAGGTAGTCAGGTGTTGTCCTACTAGCCTTCATTCATTGTTCATCTAGTCTACTAACTAATTTAGACACCTCAACTCTCTAAGAGTGCTCCCAATCAAGATGTGCTCACTGGTTGCTCAAGCATGGTTGAGATTCACAATGGTAAATCCAGCCCCTAACTCTTGAACTCCTAAAAAATGCTTGCAAAGGTTAAAGTAGGTGTTTATGATGTTTCCCAAGGGTAATCAACTAGTTTTGAGTGGGGTTTTGATTCATTTTCCCATTGCTCCTTCCTTTTCCTATTTTCTAGGCCTAATAGCCCTAGAGCCCCAATTAGCCCTACCTAACTAGTTTTTGTGGATTTTCTCCCAATTTCTCCAAAGACCCACACAAACTCTTTGTTGATCAGGATACCCTTTTGGAAGTACTTTCCATTTTATGAATTTAGGATTCTTAGTCTGACAGTAAAGTATGAAACCCTATAAATGCTTGTTTTAGGTGGTTTTAGGTTTGTTTTGGTCTTTTCCAAGGGTAGGGTTTCTTCCTTGATCTTCCACACCTCCAAATTCACACATATATTCTCCCACTCACCACTTATTCATCCCAAACACTTTGCAACTCCAACCCTGCTCATTACTGCAAACACTTGCATAATCTCATTCATTTCCTAACCGGGCTATGACTAAGCTCATCTAGGAAATGATGCTCATTGGCCTTTCAATGACCTCCAAAGGAAAAAAAAAGATATATACACCATACAAAGCTTCCATGGCTCAAGTCCCAAGGGCTATTGAGAAGAACTCAAAGGACTTCAAGCTAGAACTATGTTTGGGCCTTTTAAACCCTTCCTCAGGCCGAGAGTTTGCAAAATTGAACACTCAATTCAAAACTACAAATAAACTAACCAAATTTATTCCTGAGCACTAAAATAACATGTAAAAAACAACAAACAAAGTACAACAATGCAATCAATCCATTAGGTACAGATTGTTGCTCTAATTCTTGAAAAATGCAATGCAAAACTTCAAAAATGGTCTCAAATTGTACTCCAATCAACTCCAGGCCTTCAACAACCTCATTAAATTCATTCTCAGGGATTTTATATGCCATTTTTATCCTAACTAACTCTCCATCAGTTTCCTAACCAACCCTTTACTCAAAAATGCAAAAAGTTGTCAAGCAACTTCGACAACTTTTGCCAAAAAGTGCATTTTTTCCTTACATGCTTTGTTTTCTCCTCAAAACCATCTAGGATGACTAAAAACCATTACATTAACATGTCCCAATGTAAAACAAGGCTATTCAAGGCATTCTTCATCAAAATGCAAGATTTTGCCATTTTAGGCTTACAAGGGCTTACAAGCCAAAATTGAGCAAATGCATTGTCCTAAGGACTTTCAACCTACCAAAGCATTAAAAAAACATATGAAGACCTAGGAGAAGACTCTTATTCACCACTCCAAACCATCCTATGAAAAAACACACCAAAATGAAGAAACTAGACTCAAAACTAGGTGCTCCTACACCATACTCCCCCAAAGAAAAGAAGTCAAGTGACTCCTTGAGGCAACAAAGAAAATGGAACTCCATGCTTAGAGAAGTCTACCTTAGGTATCCAAGTATCCTCTGATTTTGGAAGGTGCTGCCACTTCACCAAGTGATCCATGTAGGTGGTATGACTTGTTTTCTTCAAAAATCTAGAATCTAACACCTTCTTAGCTTGGGGAATGGGTGTTGCTGGTAAGGGCAGATCTGAAAGTTCTTGAGAGACCTCTAAAACTCTACTATCTTCTATTGGAAGTGTGCCCTTATAGTGCACCAAATCTGCCACATTGAAAATGGGTGACAAAGCCATATCACCGAGTAAGTCTACCTTGTATGCATTGGTGCCATACTTGGCCAAAACTTTGCAAGGACCTATCCTCCTCATCTAAAGCTTACTAGAGACACCTTTCTGAAGTCTTTCTTTGTTCAAATGAACCATCACCATGCCACCAACAACAAATTAGATATGTTTCCTCTTCTCATCCACTTTATCTTTGATCTTTTGAGTAGTGTCCAATAGGGTTGTCCTAACCTACTCATGAATCTCTTGCATTGATTGAGCCATGTCTAAGGCATCTCCACTCTACTATCCCATTTTTCCCACATCTCTAAGCTCAAAAACTCCTCTAGGATGAATGCCATACACCACCTCAAAAGGACTTTTACCGGTGGATCTATTCACACTATCATTGTAGGCAAACTCAGCTTGATGGATGATCTGATCCCAAGCTTGACCATACTCTTTTGTTAGGCATCTAAGTAGATTCCCAAGTGTTCTATTGACCACCTCAATTTGACCATCCGTTTGGGGATGATAGGCTGAACTGAAAGACAAATTAGTACCTAATCTTTGCCACAAAGTCTTCTAAAAATGACCAATAAACTTTGCATCCCTATCTAACACAATGCTGATAGGTAAACCATGAATCCTAATAACCTCTTTGAAAAAAAAGTGAGCAATGTGGCTGGCATCATGAGTGACCTTGCATGGAATAAAATGAGCCATCTTACTAAACCTATCTACCACAGCATAGATGTTATCAAAACCTGATTTGGTTTTTGGCAAACCAACCACAAAGTCCATACTTACACACTCCCATAGCTGGTTGGGAAAAGGTAAAGGCTAATAAAGACCAGCATTGGAATATGTACCCTTAGCTCTTTGGAAAACCACACATTGCTCCACATATCCTCTGATATCTCTTTGCATCTTTGGCCAAAAGTAGAACCTTTGGACAAGTTCCAAAGTATTGTTCAAACGAAAATGTCCACTCAAGCATCCATTATGCTTCTCTTGCATCAAGTTTTCCCTCATAGACCCTTTAGGCATAAATAGATGTCCTCCTTTGAACAAAAGGCCATTTTTCAAGGTGTAATTTGCATATTCACCATGAAAATGGTTTCCAAACTCTTGGCAAACCTTGTAGGCAGTAGCAAAATCTTCATCTTCTTCATACAAATTCTTGAAGCTATCCAATCCAATGCTTTTGAGTTGCACTTCTTGCAATGTTAGTAACCTCCTACTCAATGCATCAGCTACCTTATTACATTGTCCTTTCTCATGCTTGATGGTAAAGGTATATGACTGCAAATACTCTACCCATTTAATATGCCTATGGTTTAACTTTTCTTGAGAATTAAGAAAGCTAAGAGCTTGATTATCAGTGTAAACCACAAATTCCTTAGTTAGTAAATAATGCCTCCATTTCCTAAGTGATTGGACAAGTGCATATAGTTCCAAATCATAGGAGGAATACCTTTTCATTGCATCATTGAGTTTCTCACTGAAGAAGGCAACCGGTCTATTGTCTTGACTCAAAACTACTCCAACTGCTATGTTGCTTGCATCACATTCAATTGCGAAGAGTTTGTCAAAGCTTGGTAGGATAAGTACCGGTTGAGTAGCCACCTTTGTCTTCAAGAGATTAAAACCTCTTTTTGCTTCCTTTTTCCATACAAACTTGGTTCTCACACCTCCCTTGATTGTCTCAAGCATGGGTGCACATATTTCACTAAACCCTGTGATGAACTTTCTATAAAACTAAGCCAAGCCATGGAAACTTCTCACTTCACTTTTTGTCCTAGGTGTGGTCCAACCGATTATGGCTTCCACCTTAGAGGTATCCATCTTCAAATCACCTCTTGAGACTATAAACCCAAGATACACCAAATCCTGTTTCATAAACTCACATTTCTCTAAATTGATGGTTAGTTGTTCATCACATAGTTTACTCAAGACAATTTCTATATGCTTAAAATGCTCATCTTTAAATTTTCTAAAAATTAAGATGTCATCTAAGTAAATAACAACAAATTTACCAATGTAGTCTTTGACTACTTCATCCATGAGCCTCATGAATGTGCTAGGGGCATTTGTGAGTCCAAATGACATAACAAGCCATTCATATAGTCCTTTTGTAGTCTTGAAGGTTGTCTTCCATTCATCACCCTCCTTTATTCTGATTTGGCAGTAACCACTCTTAAGATCTATCCTGGTGAAGTATTTAGTACCTCCCAAACAATCCATCAAGTTTTCAATTCTCGGGATGGGAAATCTATATTTGATAGTAATCCAGTTTATGGCTCTAGAATCAGTGCAAAGTCTCCAAGTACCTCCCTTCTTTGGAGCCAAAATAATGGGTAATGCACATGGGATGATGCTCTTCCTAATTAGTCCATTATCTAGGAGTTCTTGTATTTGCTTGGCTATCTCCTTGTTTTGATCTGGTGTCATTTAATAAGCTACCTTATTAGGTAAAGAAGCTCTGGGTATAAATTCAATTTGATGACTTATGGCATGTTGAGGAGGCAATGTAGCTGGTGTTTCATCACTAATGATGTCCTCAAACTGATCTAGAACCTGCTACACTTCTTTAGGAATGCTCACCTTCTTCTTGTTGCTGTCCTCTTTTGGCTTCACAACAATGGCAAACCCCACTCCTTCTCCCTCCTTGAGTGTGTGGATGAAATCTTTCTCACCAACCATCAGCACATTAGGACCTTTGGATCTGCCCTCTACTTGGTCTTCCATGGACTAGATTTTGTAGGTGGTTCCATCCTTTTGTAAGGTATAAGCATTCTTCTCTCCATGATGTATTGCCTTTCTATCAAATTGCCATGGCCTACCTAGGAGTAGGTGGCAAGCATCCATGGGAAAGATGTCACACAATATTTTGTCTTTGTAACCTCCAATGGTGAACTCAAACCCAAGTTTGTTCATTGACAAGAACATGTTGCCCCTTGTTGAGCCATGTAACTCTATAGGGATCACAATGTGGCATTCTTGGCAAATTGAGCTTACTCACCACTTCCTTTGACACTAGGTTGTCTGTGAATCCTGAATCCACTACCACTCTACATAAATTTCCCATGATCTTACATTTTATTCTCCACAAGGATCTCCTTTGGCTAGGTTCCTCCTTAACTGGTTCTTTGATCAAGACTCTCCTTATCATGAGGTTCTCTCCAACCTCTGAATCCAAACTTACTTCTGATGCCTTCACATTTGCTGCATCCTCTTGAGTATAGTTTACTCTCCTCTCATCTCCTTGGGATGAAGAAGACTTCTCAGGGCATCTATAGGCTAGGTGTCCAAGTTGATGGAAATTGTAGCACTTCATGGTGGCAAAATAGGAGCCTCTTCCTAATCCACTAGAACTTCCTCTACTAGAGTTGCTAGATCCCCTTACTCTATAGCTTCTCTTGCTATTGGAATCCCCACTTTTCTCTACCAACTTGGATTCCCCTTGGGATCTTTGGTCTACACTTCTTCCACCAAAACTACCTCTCTAACCTCTGCCATCTCTTTCCCTACCTATGCCTTTGTTGCTTTGTACTTGTTTCTTCCTGCTCTTTTCCTCCACTCTTAGTGCCAACTGATAGCACTTGTGCATGGTGTTGGGGCATAACAAGCTTAATTCCTCTTGAATATTCCATCTCAAGCCATTTAAGTATCTGGCTACCTTGATGCTCTCATCCTCTACCACCTTGGATCTCAGACACAACTTCTGAAATTCCTCAGTATAGCTGCTCACATCTAGGTCTCTTTGCCTCAAATTTTGTCTCCTCTTGTGAAACTGGATCTGATAATCTTCAGGGATGTATGCCTCTTTCACCTTGGCTAACATACCCTTCAAAGTAGCTATGAGGTTCTTGCCCTCTATTTGCCTCTCTTCTTGAATAAATTTCCACCAATTCAATGATGCCCCTCTTAATCTAGAATGGCCACCTTCACCTTTTGTGCCTCACTAGTTCCATCACATTCAAAGTGATTCTCCAATCCCTCTATCCATTCCAGGACTACCTTAGGCTCCACTTTTCGATAAAAAAGTGGCACTCCTTCTAGGGATTTTCCTCCTAAGGCTTTAATTTCTTTAAGGAAAGGTCCTTCAAGTAGAATAGGGTCTGGTTCAAGAGTCCTATCCTCTTCTACAACTTCTTTTCCCTTCCCCTCATTGACCTTGTAATGCCCATACCCTAGTCGGACTTTTAAAACTCGTTTAACCTTGATTGACTTCCTATGTGGCATTCTTGAATGGTAGATTAACCGATATGCAATGTGTAGTTTAGATAATATAAATAAATTGTGCATACTTATTATTGTGCTTTTGCATCGATTCTCATGTAAATGTAATTGTTTCCTAACCCTTGAGATAAATCTTGAGCTAACGCCTTCATTGAATATGTATTTGTATATGCATGCTTGTATGAATTCATGAGTGCAGGAGATTGCAGGTACAGCACCGCTTAGGGCAAGGTTCATCTCCTTTGGAATTTGCAAGGTTGAGTATGCTCCTTCATCTTTTGAATTCGGATTTAGTGGTCATATAACTCTCGTCTTGCCTAAGCCATGGTCAGGTGAGCATCGTGTGTGGATTCGTGGGGCTTGCTTTTCATTGGGATGCATGTCAAGAGATTTGGAGGACTTCCTCGATTTGCATGCCTTGTGCGAGGTAAGTGAGGTTTGTTATCCTAAGTATTAAATTCAAAATTAATGAGTAGGTGTACACAATAGTGATATAGGAATTTAAATAGGTAGTTTCTTTTATATGATTAATCACTAATTTAAGAGATTGCTTTAAATTATTAATGTAGCAAACTTAAGGTATTTAACTTGGGATAGCATGCTCATTTACACATTTGCGACATTTACGCATTTGTAGTCGAGAAATTAGAATAAATAAGACTCTTGTATTAGATTAGTCTTTTATTTAAAAATGTCACTTTATTTTGTTGTAGCGAGTTAATTTAATAGTTAATTTTAATAACTACGATTTTAATAAATTATGCATTTTAGAAAGGAAATTTTTTAAAGTCGTTTGGGAGATAGAAATAAATTACTCATTCCGCATTTTGGAAGAAAAGGGATAAATTATTATTATTTAAACGAAATTATTTCCTTCTTACTTGAAAAGTCGATATAGTATAAAAGTTTGACTTTTAGAAAATTAAATTAATCAAAACGCCTTCTTGGTCAATAGTTCTGAATTATAAAAGTAGGCCTAAAATTAATATTGAGGAATTAAAATTTAAAACTCAATAAGGAAAAAGAAGCATTTTAATTTTAATAAGGGAAAACAAATAAGATTAATAAATAATGGAAAGGAATGACTTCCATTTGAGATTTTCATTCATTTTATTTTAAAAATAAATGCCTAATTTCGAAATTTAAAATTAGGGCAAAATAAGGGTTTTCTTTTTAATCTTGTTTTGTAAGCATTTTGGGGGCTTCTTGGCTTTTGGGTCTTTTTTTTGGAAAAACATGGTTCTTGCAAGGGAGATTGGGGATTTTGGAGAGGGATGGGGAATGAGAGCAGCTGATTTGGGAGCTCATCTTCTTCAAAATCTCTTCCCGGAAAGCGTTTGGAGGTAAGAAATTTTAATCTACCCTTTTGTTTATTGTTATGCCCTCCATGAAATGCTGGAAATATAGAGAGGAATGCTACCCATGAGTGTTTTTTTTTTTAGATTTAGTTTTCAGTTTGGTTGAAGGCTTGGTTGTTCTTGGTTTTAAGATTGGCCATGGTTTTTGGGATATTTTGAGAAAGAGAAAACTTTCTCCATTCTTAGTTTAAACAATCTGGAAATTTATTTTATGATTGTAAAAATGAGGGTTTTCTACATTTTCGTTTTGGGTGTTTTGTTCATGTTTATTCAACAAAAAAAAAAAAAGAGTTCCCAGTTGGTTGTTTATTTGGAGAAATCTGGAAAAAAAAAACATATGGGTGATGAATCCCTTTCAAAAAAAAAAGAGATGGCTGTGACTGGGTTTGCTTTCAAAAAGAGGGTTTGCTGGAAAATATTGCAAAATAGTGTTTCCAAACTGTGTGTTTGATGAGTCATTCATCCCTTTTAAATGCTTACATATATTGTATCTTTTAAAAAAAAAAACATATATATATATTATTTAGCAAATCTTGACTGCATTCTGGCAGATCAAAACTGGGTCTGGGTTTGTTATTTTTTTACCAGAGATTCTGTTAAAAAATGAAATAAAATAAAATGGAAAATAAAATAAAATAAAATAAAATATATTTTATGCCCCCCCCCATCGCTGGGAGGAGGCATTGCTACCACGGTAGCTGCTGCTACCAGTTGGTAGCAGTGCTACCACTGGTAGAACTGCTACCAAATGGTAGCAGTGCTACCAAGGGTAGCGCCTGCTACCATTTCGTAGCAGCGCTACCAATGGTAGCGTGGCTACCAAGGGGGCCCACGTGGTATTCCACGTGGGTAACCCCAGTTTCAATATGCCTTTTTTTTTTAAAAAAATACTTTTGTGTATTATTTAGTTTTTATTTATTTTTAATGGTTTTAAACGAAAGAAACAATAAAATAATAAATTCAGGATATGTTTAATAAATAAATAAAAAAAAGAAAAAAGGGGGAAAGAAACTATATTGGTTTTATATGGAGTTTCTTTTTATTATCTAAATTTAGACTTTTCTCCTTATTTAATTATTTAAGCTGAGTAGTAATTAATGTAGGGAATTTAGAATATTGAAAATTCGAGAACTCATATAGAGATATATGTTTTCTGCCTCATTCTGATTTATATAACTGGCATTGATAATTTCTAATCACAAACTATGGGTAAATGTGGATATTTAATAAATGATATCTTAGGAATTTCTTATATCAACATATAATATTAACTATATGTGGCTTCTTGGTCCCTTCGTATCGAATATATATCCCGTGAATTACCCCTTAGTGTTCAGACGATAATTTTAATCGGTTAGATATAAATTGAGATTTACATATACTTGTTTTATATATATGCAAGGGGATTTATAAATTGTTGGGGGGTACTAGTGTATAGTTCTAGACCAACAATGTCAGTGATGTGTATCTAAGGATTAAGTAAAATACCCGAATGAGAAAAGATTACATTTATGTGAACTTAGTTGGAAAACTTGTAGAGTTGTATTTACTGACTGAAATGGTCATTTGCAGTATGGTTGTGATCGCCAAAAAGGCAAGATTGTAAAGACATGTAAATATGTAACCTTAACTATATTAAATACCAAAAGGGTCTTGCAGTTGAGCAGACCCGGAGATGTAGCCCATCCGGGGTGAACTCCGAGATCATATTCTGTGTCATGCGATGTTTATAGCGTACTTTGTTTTATGTTTTAAATTATCTTGAATGGTTGTATTCTTGCAAAGTGTATGGTGTAAATTAAATGAATTCAAATTTAAGTGCATAACATTATTCATCTGGAAAAAAAAAAAAAAAAACATAGTTATTTAAGTTCATAAAACATTGTGAACTATGATTATGGCAAAGTATTTAAAATACTGTAATTAAAGTTGTGGAAAAAAAAAAAAGTAATTTGATAATGTTAATTTAAATTGTAATAGTGGAAGAAATCTAGTTAGAATTACTTCATTGGATTAATTTGTTAATAAGTATGTTAATGGATTGAATGTAAAAGGGAAAACAAAGTTAAAACTTATGTCACAATTCCCAGATTGAGATTAAAAGGTTGAACATCATATCAACATCTATCCTTTTACCGTAGTGAATGAATTCACGCCATGTTAATTATGCTTCATTGCATTGGATGATTTGTTAAGTTATTTCACGCTTTAACCTTAACTATAATTCTCACCAGAGAAATTTGATAATCGTGTGGACTCAATTAGGTAATTCATGTTGTATATTGGATGAATATACTTAGTAATTTATGTTGTAATTATAATCAATGATCCTCATCCGATTTATTTTATAATTGGGTGAACTCAATTAGATATCCTTATTTTTAATCCCTTATAAAAGGAATCCCTCATGATTGCTAAAATTAATCTAAAATGGAAAAGTAATTGAATTGTTGTTTATACATTAAATCCTAGTAAAAGTATCTCTCGCATATTACTTTCATCTAACAACAAAAAAAAAGAGATATGCAAAAAGATAATTGTATTTTAAACCTAATAGAAGAACGTCATTATGATCTTATTTCTCTAATCTTGAAATGACGAATGTCATCTAGTTAACGATACTTAAATTTTAAGGATGCTCTCGTTTGTCCTAATGCATATCCATCTTAATGAAATTAGTCCATTTATTTGCATTATTAAAACTTCAAATGAAATTCCATGACTACTCACATCATACCTATCATATAAGAACTACAACTCATTAGTTGGCTATGCACGAAATCAAATGAAGGGACCTCACTCTTTTAGTTGTAGTTAATCCTTAAGGAACGAACTTCTCTTATTAACCATACTTTTTAATATTTAAAAAAGATATCAAATGTGGGTGAATATTTTAAAATCAAATGAAGGAATCCTCACTTTACTAAACGTAGTTTAACCTTAAATGAATGAATCTTAATAGGCATATTTTTAAACATTAAAGGATGAAATCAATTGTGAATGGGTACCACAAACCCAAGGAATGAACTTCATTATATTAAACACATGAACCCTTTTGGGGGCCGCTTAATGTAATTATGAAAATTAAGTGCATTGAATAAATAACTCCTCAATGGCCTCCTAACCACCAAAGTAAATGAACGCCTCCTAAAATTTTAAGATGTCATATCTTTGAACACATTGGTAATTAAGATCTATGCATTAGCTCGTAATTAAGATATCCAGTTTAATGGAATCTAATGACGCAAGTTGAGTTAGGTGTAAGGGTTGTGTAATCGCGTTGGGAAACCTCTTAGGATCATTTAGCCTTCCGCTGTGTTATCTAGTTATAGATAACTTTGAGATGACTCCAATGTATCTTAATGTTGTAACTATTCATCAACGCTCTTGATTATTAATTAAAAAATAAAAAATAAAAAATTTTACACTCTAATTGAGTGTTTTTAACTTAAACCCTTAGGGGTTTCCTGGCGGGGCATTACACTTGGTATCAGAGCCCATGTTGCAACACTAGGACCTCTGGTTTCACTTGTGCTCTTAGTTGGTGTGTGTGTGTCTATCTTATGTTGTATGCTTGCCCACCTTGATGTGAGAGTGTGATTTAACAAACCCTATTTGTGTGTAACATGTGTGTTCACACTTTGTTTTCACCTTATTGATGTGGGTGTTTTGGAAATAATTATGGGTGTTCTGTCTACCTATTGAGGTCTTGGTCTATGACTTCTCTTCTTTGAAAAGGATTTGTATGTACCTTCATTCTTGCTTCGTTTTACTCTTTGACTAATCCATCTAAGTTGGTTATTAATATCTTGAACCTAAAAGTACGAAATGTGTTTGTTTGTGGTTTTGGCTCTATCTTCATGATTGTCCACTTGAAAGACTAGTATGGCAAATGTTAATGCTTATCATGTAGTACATTGAGTGATTATGACTCATCTCCTTTTCTCTCTCTAAGTAAATTAAAAGGAATTGATATGTGTAGTTACCACTTATATAAGTTTTCTTAATGCAAGAAAAAGGATGATATTTCTTGAGCCCTTGTGTAAACCTCATAATGTTTTTGCGCTTTAGATTGTGTAAAGGAATGATTTGGGAGTTAATTTTTGGTTAATGATAGAAAATTGTATGGTTGCATTAAAGGGTGCTCCATGTGCTTGGTAGGAGTAATATAATTAAATTACATCTTAAGTAAGGTGCTTTAACATGTGCATAGTGATTTTGTGAAAAATTGCTTGATGTGAAAGGAATACCAAAAGAGGACATATTGTAGAAGCTTCAAGAGTAAATTGATGTGCTCCTCAAAAGATTGTTTTATGTGCTCATTCAACTAGTGTGATTAGGATCTATTAAATGACGCACCATTTAACTTGTTTTGGATTTAGATAACTGCCTTATTATGTTTCAAAAAGAGTAAATAAAAGACTTGTTGAATTGTATGCATTAAATGTGCAAAATCTAGTAGATAGCTATTCATTTACCTCCTTATCATATTATGAAGTTCCAATGTTAAATTTGAGCTATTATTGTATTGTATCGTATCACGAATAGTGATTGTGCCCTAGAAGACTTGTATTACAAAAAGAAAATTTGATTGCTTTAAATTCTTGATCGGAAAACTAGAACATTATAGTGCAACAATAATGACTAGAAATGTCATGTTAGGATGTTCTGGAACATTCCTAAAAGATTAAAAAAAAAAAAAAAAAAAAAAAAGAAACCGTGCAACTCAAATGATAAACTTATGTCCGAGCATATGGTGTGATTTTGAAATTCTTGTGTATTCATAGGAATTAGTTGATTCTCCAACTCTCTTCCTCCTCTTGTCTAAAATATAGGAATTGTTGTTTTTGAAACACTATTTAGAATGCAGTGATTTAAGAAGAAGTTTTGCTATAATGCATGTGAAATTTTATGTTGCTTTGGGCTTCTAATTGAAAGGGGAAAGTTTTTCATCTTGAAAAGGGAAATTGCATAGTTAATAATGTGAATGAAAATGCTTAGGGAAGATTGAGAAAGATATTAGAATGATGTTATCTCATTGTGTAAATTTGAATTGTTGAAAATTTCAGTACGTGGATCTAGAGTAAACTTTGTTTGGTGATTCATGTGTAAAGCAGAATTAAAACTTCCCTTAAGTATATGTTAGCATAATATAAATTACTCCCCGTAAATGTGACTAAACCAGTAATGGTGCTACTCTGTGTGTGTTGTGAGAATACCCATACTTATTTTGTGTGCCCATGGGATGGTGAAGTAATCAACCATGGGGGATATGTTTGCTTATGAGTATGGGAAACCATACCTATCTATGTGATGTTGCTTATTTGTTCCCTTACTGAGTGCCAACCCACGGGTTGTTGATAAGTCAATATGTGAAGGGGTAGTAGTAGAAGTCACCATTCCTTGAATAGCATGAACAACGTACAAGTAATGTCGACGCGAAGCGACTTTAGCTTCCCTATTTTGAGGAAAAGTATGGTTTTGTAACGAAACTATAACATAGGTGTACTCAATACTTCCCCTTGTGATGAACCGATTTATGAGGTTCATGTGTGCCAGCCTTATTCCTATCCTTTATCTTGAGCATATAAATGACAGTTTTTGAGCATATTGTTGGATTCTACTGGAGCATCTGTTGCCTTGTCTTCATGAGAGGCGTGTTATTTTCTTGCATAAGTTGCCAACTGTCTGGTGTTGGTAGACTTGTGGGTAGACCTTAGCCATGTATACCTCTGGCTTACGACGAGTATCCTGAGAGGAACATCGCTATGCGGAGTGTGACCGGCGCGTACCTTGTCCGCGGGGTACACTGCCATGCAGGATACGTCCATTGCGTGCTTTGTCCGCTTGGAGTATTGCCATGCCGTGCTGAGACACGATGCGGGATGTAGTAGACATTTCCATGCGGCCTACCGCTAGGTATTGGGTAGAGCCATGCCACGTGACGACGTGATGCGGGGTGATGTCAAGGTGCACACTGCCATGCCATGTGGATGTGTGACTTGGCCACACCACATGATGAGCTACTAGGATAGCTAGACGATTGTTCCTTCCTTACTCGTTGGTGGCTAGCTATTAGTCACATAGTGATGTAATGTGCACTTATGAATTTCTTTTATTTATTTATTTAATTATTTTCTTGTGGGCCAACAATTTATTTTACTTTGACCTTGACAGTTTAGCCACGATCTTGCGATCTTGATTTTACTTGATTTGATGTTGCAAATCCGGAAATTATTTTCTTGTTTTATTGTTGGAATTGACAATTATTATCTTTAATCTTTCGTACTTTGGTGGCTAAACCGGTTTATCCTTCTTGTTTTCGTATGCTGGTCTTGTGTTCTAATGTGAATTCCTCTCCAAGAACGTAGGAGATGGGCTTGGATGAGTGTATACGAGGAAGTAGACGCAAGGAACCTTGAGGATGGAGGTATGTGAGGCTGTGAAAACAACTAGGATCCACTACCTACCTATGAGTGGTGACTATCTCTTGGAGGCTAAACACCTTACACAACAAGGGATATTCACGAGGGACTTGTATGGAAGGTAGCACCGCTATGGTGTACCCTAGCACCATCAAGCCCTTGAGTGAGATGTTGGATAATTGTTGATCATGTATTTATTCTGAGAGCAGGCATAGAGATGTGGATCATATATGTTACCTTTGACCGAGCATTAGAGATGCTCACATGTGGCCTATTGTGTTGTGCAAACCAGTCTTGTGGATGGATATTATGTGTAATCATGGATTAAATGGTATTAACTTGTCACTATGTTATGGGGCATAGTCATTGGAAAGGATCTTGTATGTCTGAAAAATGTAAACAATTAAGTTCTTACGTTGTTCTTATTTGTTGAGAAGTTACATTGGTCGTAGAGATTGTTTTATTGAGGCTAGTTTTATGTGATAAAATTTTGTGAAAGAGGTGAATTGGTGAAAGAAATTGACCTTGAGAGCACATTTCCTTGTCATGTTTGATAGATGAGTATGAAAAACTGTGCCTGTATATTTTAAATTGCTTAAATTTGGTGAAATAAAAAGGGAAAAGTCTCGTATCCTTGCTATGATTGAGTGTAAATTATAGAATATTTGAAGGTGTGAATGATGTTAGATGCATTTTTATTGATGAATAATGTTTTAAATTGTTGACAAAATAGTTGTTTGTGCAAATCGATAATTGTTAATTGAGTTTAAGGACTAATAAGTGTTGCAAGACTTCCGTTTAACTTTGCGACTTCCAGGAGTAAGTCGGAACCTAGGGGGGGAGAATGTAATGCCCATACCCTAGTCAGACTTTTAAAACTCGTTTAACCTTGATTGACTTCCTATGTGGCATTCTTGAATGGTAGATTAACCGATATGCAATGTGTAGTTTAGATAATATAAATAAATTGTGCATACTTATTATTGTGCTTTTGCATCGATTCTCATGTAAATGTAATTGTTTCCTAACCCTTGAGATAAATCTTGAGCTAACGCCTTCATTGAATATGTATTTGTATATGCATGCTTGTATGAATTCATGAGTGCAGGAGATTGCAGGTACAACACCGCTTAGGGCAAGGTTCATCTCCTTTGGAATTTGCAAGGTTGAGTATGCTCCTTCATCTTTTGAATTCGGATTTAGTGGTCATATAACTCTCGTCTTGCCTTAGCCATGGTCAGGTGAGCATCGTGTGTGGATTTGTGGGGCTTGCTTTTCATTGGGATGCATGTCGAGAGATTTGGAGGACTTCCTCGATTTGCATGCCTTGCGCGAGGTAAGTGAGGTTTGTTATCCTAAGTATTAAATTCAAAATTAATGAGTAGGCGTACACAATAGTGATATAGGAATTTAAATAGGTAGTTTCTTTTATATGATTAATCACTAATTTAAGAGATTGCTTTAAATTATTAATGTAGCAAACTTAAGGTATTTAACTTGGGATAGCATGCTCATTTACACATTTGCGACATTTACGCATTTGTAGTCGAGAAATTAGAATAAATAAGACTCTTGTATTAGATTAGTCTTTTATTTAAAAATGTCACTTTATTTTGTTGTAGCGAGTTAATTTAATAGTTAATTTTAATAACTACGATTTTAATAAATTATGCATTTTAGAAAGGAAAATTTTTAAAGTCGTTTGGGAGATAGAAATAAATTACTCATTCCACATTTTGGAAGAAAAGGGATAAATTATTATTATTTAAACGAAATTATTTCCTTCTTACTTGAAAAGTCGATATAGTATAAAAGTTTGACTTTTAGAAAATTAAATTAATCAAAACGCCTTCTTGGTCAATAGTTCTGAATTATAAAAGTAGGCCTAAAATTAATATTGAGGAATTAAAATTTAAAACTCAATAAGGAAAAAGAAGCATTTTAATTTTAATAAGGGAAAACAAATAAGATTAATAAATAATGGAAAGGAATGAGTTCCATTTGAGATTTTCATTCATTTTATTTTAAAAATAAATGCCTAATTTCGAAATTTAAAATTAGGGCAAAATTAGGGTTTTCTTTTTAATCTTGTTTTGTAAGCATTTTGGGGGCTTCTTGGCTTTTGGGTCTTTTTTTTGGAAAAACATGGTTCTTGCAAGGGAGATTGGGGATTTTGGAGAGGGATGGGGAATGAGAGCAGCTGATTTGGGAGCTCATCTTCATCAAAATCTCTTCCCGGAAAGCGTTTGGAGGTAAGAAATTTTAATCTACCCTTTTGTTTATTGTTATGCCCTCCATGAAATGCTGGAAATATAGAGAGGAATGCTACCCATGAGTGTTTTTTTTTTTAGATTTAGTTTTCAGTTTGGTTGAAGGCTTGGTTGTTCTTGGTTTTAAGATTGGCCATGGTTTTTGGGATATTTTGAGAAAGAGAAAACCTTCTCCATTCTTAGTTTAAACAATCTGGAAATTTATTTTATGACTGTAAAAATGAGGGTTTTCTACATTTTCGTTTTGGGTGTTTTGTTCATGTTTATTCAACAAAAAAAAAAAAAGAGTTCCCAGTTGGTTGTTTATTTGGAGAAATCTGGAAAAAAAAAACATATGGGTGATGAATCCCTTTCAAAAAAAAAAGAGATGGCTGTGACTGGGTTTGCTTTCAAAAAGAGGGTTTGCTGGAAAATATTGCAAAATAGTGTTTCCAAACTATGTGTTTGATGAGTCATTCATCCCTTTTAAATGCTTACATATATTGTATCTTTTAAAAAAAAAAACATATATATATATTATTTAGCAAATCTTGACTGCATTCTGGCAGATCAAAACTGGGTCTGGGTTTGTTATTTTTTACCAGAGATTCTGTTAAAAAATGAAATAAAATAAAATGGAAAAAAAAATTAAAAAAAATAAAATATATTTTATGCCCCACCCCATCGCTGGGAGGAGGCATTGCTACCACGGTAGCTGCTGCTACCAGTTGGTAGCAGCGCTACCACTGGTAGAACTGCTACCAAATGGTAGCAGCGCTACCAAGGGTAGCGCCTACTACCATTTGGTAGCAGCGCTACCAATGGTAGCGTGGCTACCAAGGGGGCCCACGTGGTATTCCACGTGGGTAACCCCAGTTTCAATATGCCTTTTTTTAAAAAAAAAAAAAATTTGTGTATTATTTAGTTTTTATTTATTTTTAATGGTTTTAAACGAAAGAAACAATAAAATAATAAATTCAGGATATGTTTAATAAATAAATAAAAAAAAAGAAAAAAGGGGGAAAGAAACTATATTGGTTTTATATGGAGTTTCTTTTTATTATCTAAATTTAGACTTTTCTCCTTATTTAATTATTTAAGCTGAGTAGTAATTAATGTAGGGAATTTAGAATATTGAAAATTCGAGAACTCATATAGAGATATATGTTTTCTGCCTCATTCTGATTTATATAACTGGCATTGATAATTTCTAATCACAAACTATGGGTAAATGTGGATATTTCATAAATGATATCTTAGGAATTTCTTATATCAACATATAATATTAACTATATGTGGCTTCTTGGTCCCTTCGTATCGAATATATATCCCGTGAATTACCCCTTAGTGTTCAGACGATAATTTTAATCGGTTAGATATAAATTGAGATTTACATATACTTGTTTTATATATATGCAAGGGGATTTATAAATTGTTGGGGGGTACTAGTGTATAGTTCTAGACCAACAATGTCAGTGATGTGTATCTAAGGATTAAGTAAAATACCCGAATGAGAAAAGATTACATTTATGTGAACTTAGTTGGAAAACTTGTAGAGTTGTATTTACTGACTGAAATGGTCATTTGCAGTATGGTTGTGATCGCCAAAAAGGCAAGATTGTAAAGACATGTAAGTATGTAACCTTAACTATATTAAATACCAAAAGGGTCTTGCAGTTGAGCAGACCCGGAGATGTAGCCCATCCGAGGTGAACTCCGAGATCATATTCTGTGTCATGCGATGTTTATAGCGTACTTTGTTTTATGTTTTAAATTATCTTGAATGGTTGTATTCTTGCAAAGTGTATGGTGTAAATTAAATGAATTCAAATTTAAGCGCATAACATTATTCATCTGGAAAAAAAAAAAAAAACGTAGTTATTTAAGTTCATAAAACATTGTGAACTATGATTATGGCAAAGTATTTAAAATATTGTAATTAAAGTTGTGGAAAAAAAAAAAGTAATTTGATAATGTTAATTTAAATTGTAATAGTGGAAGAAATCTAGTTAGAATTACTTCATTGGATTAATTTGTTAATAAGTATGTTAATGGATTGAATGTAAAAGGGAAAACAAAGTTAAAACTTATGTCACAATTCCCAGATTGAGATTAAAAGGTTGAACATCATATCAACATCTATCCTTTTACCGTAGTGAATGAATTCACGCCATGTTAATTATGCTTCATTGCATTGGATGATTTGTTAAGTTATTTCACGCTTTAACCTTAACTATAATTCTCACCAGAGAAATTTGATAATCGTGTGGACTCAATTAGGTAATTCATGTTGTATATTGGATGAATATACTTAGTAATTTATGTTGTAATTATAATCAATGATCCTCATCCGATTTATTTTATAATTGGGTGAACTCAATTAGATATCCTTATTTTTAATCCCTTATAAAAGGAATCCCTCATGATTGCTAAAATTAATCTAAAATGGAAAAGTAATTGAATTGTTGTTTATACATTAAATCCTAGTAAAAGTATCTCTCGCATATTACTTTCATCTAACAACAAAAAAAAAGAGATATGCAAAAAGATAATTGTATTTTAAACCTAATAGAAGAACGTCATTATGATCTTATTTCTCTAATCTTGAAATGACGAATGTCATCTAGTTAACGATACTTAAATTTTAAGGATGCTCTCGTTTGTCCTAATGCATATCCATCTTAATGAAATTAGTCCATTTATTTGCATTATTAAAACTTCAAATGAAATTCCATGACTACTCACATCATACCTATCATATAAGAACTACAACTCATTAGTTGGCTATGCACGAAATCAAATGAAGGGACCTCACTCTTTTAGTTGTAGTTAATCCTTAAGGAACGAACTTCTCTTATTAACCATACTTTTTAATATTTAAAAAAGATATCAAATGTGGGTGAATATTTTAAAATCAAATGAAGGAATCCTCGCTTTACTAAACGTAGTTTAACCTTAAATGAATGAATCTCAATAGGCATATTTTTAAACATTAAAGGATGAAATCAATTGTGAATGGGTACCACAAACCCAAGGAATGAACTTCATTATATTAAACACATGAACCCTTTTGGGGGCCGCTTAATGTAATTATGAAAATTAAGTGCATTGAATAAATAACTCCTCAATGGCCTCCTAACCACCAAAGTAAATGAACGCCTCCTAAAATTTTAAGATGTCATATCTTTGAACACATTGGTAATTAAGATCTATGCATTAGCTCATAATTAAGATATCCAGTTTAATGAAATCTAATGACGCAAGTTGAGTTAGGTGTAAGGGTTGTGTAATCGCGTTGGGAAACCTCTTAGGATCATTTAGCCTTCCACTGTGTTATCTAGTTATAGATAACTTTGAGATGACTCCAATGTATCTTAATGTTGTAACTATTCATCAACGCTCTTAATTATTAATTAAAAATAAAAAATAAAAAAATTTTACACTCTAATTGAGTGTTTTTAACTTAAACCCTTAGGGGTTTCCTGGTGGGGCATTACAGACCTTGATTGTCACTTTCTCAATTTTATCTTCAACTGCATCTAGTTTTCTCTCCAGTTGTAGTAATCTTTCTTTGAGGATACTATTTTCTTCTTCTTGGTCTTCTACCTTCTTTTCTAGCTCTCCATTGGTCACCATCCTTAAACTATTCACTCCTACTGATTCAGTGTCTGTCAAATACTAGCTTCTTCCCAAATCTTGGAAGCTCTGATATCACTATGATGTGGAGGTATCCTCAAAAGAGAGTTAATTCCTTGTTTAAGGGAGTTAGGTGTTGTCCTAGTGGGCTTCATTCATTTTTCATTTGGTCAACTAACTAATTTAGACACCTCAACTCTCTAAGAGTGCTCCCAATCAAGATGTGCTCACTGGTTGCTCAGGCATGGTTGAGATTCACAAGGGTAAATCCAACCTTCCACTCTTAAACTCCTAACAAATTCTTGTAGAGGTTGAAGTAGGTGTTTATGATGTTTCCCAAGGGTAATCAACTAGTTTTGAGTGGCAGTTTGATTCATTTTCCCATCACTCCTTCCTTTTCCTATTTTCTAGGCCTAGTAGCCCTAGAGCCCCAATTAGCCCTACCTAACCGGTTTTTGTGGATTTTATCCCAATTTCTCCAAAGACCCACACAAAATATTTGCTGATCAGGATACCCTTTTGGAAGTACTTTTCAGTTTATGAATTTAGGAATCTCAGTCTGACCATACAGGTACGAAAATCGAGAAATGCTTCTTTTAGGTGGTTTTAGGCTTATTTTGGTCTTTTTCCAAGCATAGGGTGTCTTCCTTGATCTGCCACACCTCCAAATTCACACATATGTTCTGCCACACACCACTTGTTCATCCCAAATACTCTACAACTCTAACCCTACTCATTCCTACAAGCACTTGCATAATCTCATTCATTTCCTAACTAGACTATGACTGAGCTCATCTAGGAAATGATGCTCATTGACCTTTCAATGACCTCCAAAGGAAAATAAAAGTCATATATACTATACAAAGGTTCAAGCTGGAACCATTTTTGGGCCTCTCAAACCCTTACTCAGGCTGAGAGCTTGCAAAATTGAAAACTCAATTCAAACCTTCAAATAAACTAACCAAATTTCTTCCTAAGCACTACAAGAAATGTACAAAACAACAAACAAAGTACATAAATGCAATCAATCCATTAGGTATGGAATGATGCTCTAATTCTTGAAAAATACAATGCAAAACTTAAAAAATTGTCTCAAATTATACTCCAATCAACTCCAAGCATTCAACAACCTCATTACATTCATTCTCAGGGATTTTATATTCCATTTTTGTCCTAACTAACTCTCCATCAGTTTCCTAACCAACCCTTTGCTAAAAAATGCAAAAAATTGCTCAACGTTGCAAACAGTTGTCAAGCAACTTGGTGCAGGAGCACCCAGGCCAACCTACAAAACCATGAAGATAATGAAGATACCAGGAAGGTTTTATGAAGCAAATCAAGTTGATTGGAGAGTTTTGGAGCCAATAATGGCTTTTGAAAGCAATAAATCATATGTAATGTGTAAAAGTCCTAAAGGTCCTAGGACCAAAATGCTATGTAATTGGGTTAATGATGCCTATGAGTCTAGATTTGTTGAATAAGGGTCTAATATTTTTTAAATAATTATATCATGATTAAAACCCATTGATTTGATAGGTTTTAGTTGATTGAAGCATTAGAAATAAAGTTTAAATTCAAAAACTTGATTTCCAATGGTTAGTTCCAGTTTTGGAGGGAAAGTAGATTATGACTTGTTTAAGAACTTTAATCATTCTAATCAGTTGGGGATTGGTTGAAGTTGGTTGGGGAAGGTCTTATAAAGTCCCTAACATTAGTTTTGTGTGGTTGGATGATGCTGGTACGGACTTGTACGGACTGTCTCAGAAAATTTTTAAAAAACTCTTTGTTTCTTGTCAAATCCTTGTTTTCTCATGCTTTCTTAGCATTGTTTGGCTAAGGGATCATCATTTATATACTTTGATGGTTTATTTTTTATTCCTTTAATGTTTTTGAGTGCATTTTGAAGTCTTGAAAGTTGCATATTTACATTTATTGCTGACTGTCCCAGGAAAACCAGGGATTTTTCACTAATTTGTGAGACTCCAAGCATGTGTGGATCCATCCTATGAATGTAAAGGTCTGATTCTCATAGGATGGATGCCTAATAACATTTACAATAGATGTTCCTAACATTTTGATGACAGGAAGTTGGAGTTTGCAGGTGTACACTGAGATAGATGACTGAAAACACATGGTTTCGATGCCATAGGTGTAGCAGCAGAGGATTGGCCTTAAGGAGGTCATACTTTTATGATGGAATCAGTAAAGACATGTTAAATTTTGGGTGAATCAACCTTTGTTTGATTCTGGAAGTGAGTTTTGAAGTGATTTTGAGCAAGCCCTTGGTTTGTGGGTGATTTAATGAGGGTTTTGGAGTTTGGGTATTTAGGAGTGTAACTGAACCTTAATACCTTGAAAATAATTGGTTTGGAATCATAATTAGAGATTGTATGGAAGGGTTAGACCTGAGGATGAGTTTGAAGGGTACTTCCTTAACAAAACAGGCCTAATTAGCCCTCACGGTGCCTAGGGACAACAGTTTTTTGAATGATTTGTTCCAAAACAACCATAGGCAATATTTTGGTTTTTGATAGAGGTTGATATTGGGTATCTAAATCAGTCATAACATTGGTCCATGTTTTGGGAAATGTGTGTGAAAAGAGCCAAAAACAGTCCAATCGGCTACTAGGAAACTAGGCCTAGTGAAGGGCTAGATTTGGGTTTTTGTATCAGTTGATGAGTTGAGGGTTTGAAAACCTTAGAGAAATTTTAGTTGAATTTATTTGATGTATGTGGAGGTGGACGAAACACCTGATTAAGGTGAAGACTATTTTTGAGCCTATTGAGGCACTTTGAGCATTTGAAACACCATAGGAGTGTTGGGGTTTGGGTCCATATTATACTTTAGTTTGCAAGATTGCAACCAGATCCTCCATCCTCTGCATCACAACTTTGACAACTTTTTCCAAAAAGTGCATTTTTGCCTTACATTCTTTGTTTTCTTCTAAAAACCATCTAGGATGACTAAAAATCATTACATTAACATGTCCCAATTCCAAACAAGGCTATTCAAGTCATTCTTCATCAAAATGCAAGATTTTGCCATTTTAGGCTTACAAGGGCTTACAAGCCAAAATTGAGCAAATGCATTGCCCTGAGGACTTTCAACCTACCAAAGCATTACAAAAACATATGAAGACCTAGGAGAAGACTCTTATTCACCACTCTACACCATCCTATGAACAAACACACCAAAATGAAGAAACTGGACTCAAAACTAGGTGCTCCTGTACCACTATCCCAAATGACCCCCTTCCATTTCATGAACAAAATATCCTTCTAAATCCCATTGACATTCCACTGCTTGAGAAAGATCAAGATATCCATTCCATTCTTTCTGATGATCCCATTAAAGATGAAGAGAAGATCACCTTTAAAGAGGAATCCAATGATCTTCCTCCTTGTTAAGATCAAATTATCCCTTTAGTTTTATGTCCAACACAAGATTCCTTTTCTCCTCCATCTCCATCTCCATCTCAAGCTCCATTTCTTGATCCTCCATATAGCCCCCAAGATCTCATTTCTTTTTTATGATCCCATTATTCCTCCTATTCCATCTCATTAAGAGCCTATCATTGATCCTAATCTCCCTCATGATCTTAATCCCCCTCATGATCCTAATCCACCTCATGATCCTAACATGTTGGTGCAAGGTGTTCATGAACCCTCTACATGCACAATGGGTTCTCCACTTTGGTCCAGTGTGATCCACTTCATGATCCCTTCATTTCTTCCATATCACATCCACCTCATAATGGACTAGTGTCTTCTTCCCAAAGTAAAAAGTATCCTATGAGTGAAAATAATCATCAAGGAAAAGGGGTAGACCTTCACAAGCAATAACCCCTCCATATTAAAGAGAATCTTAATGGTCATGGCTTCAGTGAAACTTCTCAATATTTTGGTATCCCTACTAAATCCAACATCCCTCCAAAATCCAAACATGCACCTAGCCCTTCATCCCTTCCATCCATTTTAGGTCCTTATATCCCTTCATCCCTTATGCAAGTTCAACAAAGGCACACATCCTTGAGAACTTTCCATTTATCCAAAAGACCTTCATATCATTCTCATCCATCCATACATTTCTTTCCTCCTCCAAGAAATTTGGATGCCAAGCATAAACATCATAAGTTTAGCAATCCACATGTATTTAAGGATTAACATTTTCCATCTAATCGACATGTCACAATGAAGAAAAATATGATCCAAAAATATATATATATATATATCCAAAAGGCCACAAAGGCCCATTAATAAAAAGAAAGAAAATTCAAAATATATATGGGTTCCTAAATCACTTGTGCAAGCAAAGTGTTCCAAGGAACCCCAAAAGAATGAAAAAATAGAAAACAATGTGGATTCCCAAGTAGCTCCTTGAAGCATAACAGTCTAAAGAAAAATCTAGTTTGGAATCTAAGATTTCTATTCCTCCATCTAAAACTTTCAAATCTATTCCCCCATCACCTCCTTCATCCATTTTGGGCCCTTATGTCCCAAAATCTCCATCCTTTCCTCCATTTAAATCTCAATATCCAAAATCCATTTTTCCTCCATTAGTCCACCAGCCCTCAAGGTGTGTGCCAATGCTGATCTTGCCAACATTTCTATATTCTCAAGCCCAAATATTCCACCCCCTCCATTATGCAATTCATATTTTCCACCCTTTCATAAATCCTTCGTCCCATTTTAAGGAGAAAGAAATCTAATGGATAATTATGGAGGAGATATCCATTTTTGTAATGGTTTGCATTTGGTTTGATTATCTTGTCTTCACAGCTCTATTGAGTGTATTAGGACATTTTTCATTGCATTTTATCTTTGTGGTTAGCTAATGTTTATTGCTCTTATGTGTTTTCTCATTTTCCTAGTTATATTTATCCAACACCTCTTCTCCATCCTTTCATCCATCATATCCAATCCTTGGCCTAAATCCTTAGTCCCATCTCATTTCCATGTCATTATCCTGCCAACGTCTTTGAGCATACCTTCCATAGACATGGTCCATTGTAGCACAAATTTCAAGGATACTATCCAAATAGAAAGATTATCGAGTCCTTCCATCCCTTATCACATGTCCATCTTTTGCTAAAATGTCCAAACAAAAAAGGAAAAAATCAAAAAAAGAAAAAAGAGTAAAGAAAAATAATTTGTCCATTGGTAAAAACCTGGCAAACAGGTGCATTGGGCAAGTACCATGATGAAAACCTGGAAAATAAATGTCATATGTAATATATGAACTTATTTGATACCATACTTGGGGGCAGGTTTCATTTTTTCTATCCTATCATACCCTTGTAATATATTGATCATTTTCTTTAATCATGTGGTGTTCTTCGTGTTATGTGGCATTTATGGAGTTGTAGAGTGTTTTGGATGATCAAGGCATAATTATTGAAGGTTTTTATTAGTTGTGGTGTTGATTTGGGTCCAGATTATGTCTTAGCCGACATTGTTTTGGTCCACAAGTGTTGTTGTAACATGTGAGGTTATTATTTTATAATTTATGTTGAGCATTTAGTCGACCTTGAATATAGGTTGATGATTTGTATATATATACATATATATGTAATATCAATTTGAGAGAATCATCTACATGTGCAAACATTGTCTTGATCACTTAGAAGTAGAGGAGAAGAGTGAAGAGGTGCAAAAGAGTGTGCAGAAGTATAAGAGCAGACTTTGGGTATATGTTATTAACCGGAACTGTAATCAGGCATTAAGAGATGTTATTTTGCCAGTTCATGTAATCCGGATTGTTATCTAAATATTTTCTAAGATAGCAAGTCTTCCCAAGGGTTGTATTCCTTATTGTATTTTAGCAGTGAGCTCTAGGTAGTGAGCCTAAATGCATGTGAAGTCCCCATTGTAATATTTCACTTACTCCTAACAACATATTATCTCATTGTGGGTAGGTTCCCACCGTTGTTTTTTCCTTAATCGGGTTTTCCACATCAAAAATATTGGTGTTATGTGTGTTATTGATGTGGTATTAATTTGTAATTTAACTGTTAATTATCAGATCTGAAATTAAGTATGAATTATGTATAGTTTTTGTGAAAATTGATTCACTCCCCCTCTCAGTTTCTTACATTGTTACCAACACCGGTCCCATCTAGATGCGATGAGAGAAGATTATTCAAGGTGGTTTTGGTTCCAGTCCTATTCGGATATGTTAAAGGAGTGTTCTACAATGCTTTCTAGGATCATGATGGCAGATGACATCTCATGAAGATATTTGTTTGTTGTAGAGTGTAGATATTTCAATCTCACCCCTTTACAGTTGAACCAACTAGTCAGAATACTTGATGCAGATACATGTAGCCATCAATATTGCATATTGGAGGTATGGTTATTTAAAAAAAATTATTTGTGTACATTGTGTATATATGAAAAAGTATGTGAATGTGAATGTTGTTATGTAGTATATGTAGAGTGGATGTATAAAACAACTTATGCACTTCAACGAAACTATAATTCATGCATATGTTGGATGCAACTCTAATAGTTCAATTTTGTACTCTATCATACAACAATGAGCCTTTTCGTATTTGGACAATGAGTCCTCTAGGAAATGAGCACTCACTAGAAATGAGCCAACCTCTTGTAATGTGTAATTGATTACATATTGCATTATACATGAGAAAACACACTTTCCATGGTTTTTTCATATTGGGTTTTCCATGTACAAATCTAGTGTTATGTGTTTTGTGTTAATTTATTTTACTACATTTAAATTATGTTATGTGATTGGTTAGTTATAAGTTTTAATAAGTTCAAGGGAATAATGATTCACCCCTCACCTCTTAGTATTCCAAATATTCAACAATAATGTTATTATTGGCTAGGCATGTTCAAAGATGCACATCAATAAGTAGCAAATGTGAAAATTACAAGTAGTATTTTGATAGATCTTAGTTAGTATTTGTAATGAAGGTGAAAATAAGGGCTTCATAGGCTAGGTTATGAAACCACTTATTTCCACCAAATACATTAAAAGGGAGAGTGATTCAAAGAGATCCAACCTCAATTTTATTAGGAAAAGGGTTGAATGCAAATTGGATTCTACTCTCCTTTTTTACTAGTTAAATATGTAATTGTAATGATATAATTTGAAAGCTAGATCTAGGGTAAATGATTGGTATTTGATATAAAAAAAACATAAACAACAAGCTATAGGTATAATTTGTAGACACAAAGCTAATTTGGGCAGAAGGAACAAAGAGAAACATGTGCCTAAAAATTCAGCTAAAATGTGTAGGACCAAGAGACAAAAACTGACCTAGTCCCCAGCTATTAGATGTAGATAAACATAAAACTTTGAGTTAGAATATTGCTCAAAACCAATTCCCTAAAGCTCATCAGAAATTCACAGATCCAGGATGCAAAAATTAACCTTTCCCTTCAAATTTTGCTCCTGCAAAAGTAAGATCTAATTGTCTTCAAATTCTCTATCGAAATTTACATTTGTGGCTCTTGGTTTTGTCGCCTGCACACAAAAAGAAGGAAAATTGTGTTATTGATAGTGTTTTGTGTAGGTCAAACTCCATGTTTGAAATTAACCCTTGAATTGAATTTAAATTGAACTTGACTGAATTTGAAAAGCTTGCCTTTTGAGGGAAAGACTAAATCTAAATTGAAATGATTGAATCCAAACTTGATTCCTTAATGAATCTTGCTTTGAAGTCTTTATGAATAGGTTGATAATGTCATGTAGGATGTCTTTATAATGTCTTGATCATGGATGTCATCATGAATTCTTGAAATATGAACTTGACCTCTCCTTCATTGCCTTGATGATGCTTGATTGCTTGCTCACTTAAATTTTTAAAAGTGCAATTGAGATATTGATAGAGGTTCTCCTTATGTTCTCCCTAAATGAGTGGGTTAGGATTTCTTTTATATCTTACAATGCTAAATGTGATTGAAATTTTGTAACACGACGATATGGAGAATTTTTTCCCACCTTTGAAATGTGACCATTGTAAGGTCTAAATTTGAGCCCCTTTTGGAAGGACCATGGCGCCCAGGGAATCTAGGACCATAGAATCTAGGGGATCTTGGTCTTTTTAATCAAGGTTCAAATTAAAAAAATGTCTAATAGGGGCACAAAAGATGTAGATTTTAGATGGGTGTGAGAAAAATCAAAGTGAAGTCAAAGCAAAAAAGGCCCAAGTGCAAAAGTGAGGCCTAGGTGAGCACAAAATTGTAAAGGGATACAATTTAGGATCCTACATCTAGCCCCCAGTTTAGTGGGATTATGAGCCTACATTCATACTCCTGATAAAGTACAAACTAGCATTGAAACAATTTCAACTAGATATTAGAGAGGAAAGGCACACCAAGCCCCTAAGGACTTAGGATCTTATCAATATAATTTTTATTATAAAAGGAACAACACATGAAGAGAAAAGAGAGAAGGACTATGCTACCCTAGTAAGGTTTATTCTTACTATGAGTCATGAAGGTAAAAAAATTGAATTGAAAAATCAGTGTGAAAGATCACAAAGAAAAAAGATTAGTATGCAAAGTAATTTGAATAAGTTAATTGAATCAACTCCAAAATGGGTACTACAACATGTACAAAATATATCATGGTGAGTGAAAATAAGTGTACAAACGAAGTCTTGTGGTTTGTGCATAAAGTGTAACAATGAGTAGAATGTATGCCTCCACATTAAAGCAATTGTATATGCCTCAATGGGAGGAAAAGCTTTAAGGTAGTACACATGCATCTATAAAGACAAGTACATTACCACAATGAAATGCACCCAAGGATGCACAAATCAAGGGAAATGGTAACAAATATAATGAGAAAGAAAATATGGGATCCACTAATTGGGGTTAAGATGCACTTTTGATAAATCATGTATATCAAGTATGAATTTCATTGATTTTATTTTTTTTGCTTTAGTACTAACATTGTTTTATTTGTGTATATTTGAAGTTAATTTGTATGGATTCATAGGACCCTATGCTTAGGGGATTGATCATCCATCAAAATTAATACCATACTATCCATGGCTTATCTTTCTCTTCATCTCTACTTTATCATGAGTATAAGTATATAAGTTCATACTACTACTAAAGTGGGCACTAAATGTAGTTTCATAAATTGTAACCCCTTACAATTTAACACTCCTCATTGGACACTCACATTAGTGTGCCTTCTCTTATGTCATTTAAAGATTATTTGGTGTTTTATCCTATTTTAAAGTTCAAGGAACTTTATTCCATACTTAAATATTGTCAATGCAAATTTAAATACTAGATCTAGTATTGTGGCCCAATTATTTCACATTCCTAAAAAATGGGGCCTATTTTTTCAAGACATTGTAGCTTTAGCTATAGTTTCACAAGCTATCTTGCTAAAAAATTTAGAGATGAATGTGTTGGACTTAAAATTATTGCATATAGTCTCAAGATTGGTATATGAGTATTGTAATTTGGTTAGAATGCTATAATACCTTGAGAAGCAATTGTCACAAAAGTTTGTACCCTTGCCCAAGGTATTGGCTCATACAACCTTGTGAAATATGGAAACAACCTACAAGTGTGGGACCTTCTGTATGTGAGGTGGAATCTTTGGAGAAGGCTAACTTCCTTTCTGTTACAAGCTAGAATTGTTGTTGCACCAAAAGATCGACCTGTCAATGCCTGATACAACCACTAGACTTATAGAATCCACAAGAGGTTGTTACACCATGTCACGAATCCCCATAAGGGAGGTTGGCCCATTGCCAACAATCCCCCTCCCAACATCACTCGTTGTGGCCTACATGATTCAAACCTGTGACCAAGCTTTGATATCACTTGTTATAAGATAGGGTTGTAGTTGCACCAAAAGATCAACCTGTCAATGCTCGATACAACAACTAGACTTATAGAATCCACATGAGGTTGTTAAACCATGTCATGAATCCCTACGAGGGATGTTGGTCCACTGCTAACAATTTCCAATTAGGGTGTAATTTTGAACCAACTCAATATTTGTAAAACCTATTTCTATGTTTACTCTACTAAACTATAGAGATAAGAGGACAATGAGTACTAAAAATGTAAAGGAGGTGATGCACCAAGACTAGAACTAGTCTTCCCTTGCCTATGAACACACAAGACATCAAATAAAAATACCTAACATACACAAATATCTAACTTGACCATTCTTCAAAAGATTCATATGAAGGTTACAATTCATAAGGTGTTAAAAGGAAAGAGCATTCACAATGTAACATCTAAGAGCTAAATCAACATAATCATACAATCTAGAAACAAAGAAAAGCATTCAAATATAGAGGTAGATCAATATTACAATGGATATCTGAAAGAGACAAGGAAAAATAAGTAGCTTTATTGATGCAAGGCAAGGAAATATTAGAGATAAAAAAAACACCATGAATTCTTTATGAGAATCAAAGGGAGTAGAACTACTAGAATATGTTACAAAATTGCTTATATATTGTGAGCATAACTCAAATTATCATTGAATTTAGAAACCCTAACTAACTAGGGTTAGGTTTTAGAGAAGAATGGAAAACATGGATCACATCAAATATTGATGCAGGAGCACCAGTGTAGTTCTTACCGGTTGAGCAGTTTTTGGTGGAATTTCTTGGAGATCATGGTATTTCTTGTTTGAGTGTTTAGCATTGTGGTTTTGGCTTTATTACCTCATGTTCATGGTCTTTGTTGTGTTCTATTTTCATGGCATTTGGATTTAATGCCGGTGAGTTATCAATTCCGATATTGACCCAATTGATATGTTCTTACCGGTTAGTCTAGCAGTGTGTTGAGCGAAGTTGGATTGGGTTATGGTTGATCTCCATGAGTTGGGGATCATTGGAGATGTTATTTTGAACCTTGGCTAGTATTTTTGGAGGTCTGTGCATCATTTGATGGTTTGGAGTTGTTCTTAGTGATTTGAGTCAACATGTTATCGTTAGCACGTTTCATGAATTGATTGTTCTTTGGGCCGACTTGATTAAGTTGTTATTATTTGCGGACGGTATAAATGGAAGTTTGTGAATCATTTGAGAAGATAGAAGACAAAAGATTGAAGAAAGAGTTTAGAGATCTGGAAAAGATGTAGATCCAATGAGATTTTGATCCAGTGGATTGAGGCCAAAAGGGCTGAGGCTCAGATTAGGGTAGAACTGACAGATTGTTTCTAGAGGCCGATTTATTGTGCAGATGATCTGTGGATCTGATATCTGTGTTGTAAGCATTATTTTTATCTTGGACTATGATCCAGCATGTGGCATGTGTAATTCTTTAGACTGTAATAAGAATTGCTCATATTGTTTACTGGTTATGCATTTTTTATTATTACCGGTTGTTCTTTTTAATTTTTCTGGCATTGTGTCATCAGTTATCAATATATTTTGCATGGTGTTTATGTTAGGCTGCAAGGATGGGTTGTCCTTCATTGGATCTCCCTACCTTGACTACATCAAGTGGTATCAAAGTGGGTTTGTGAACATGTTGTTGGAGGCAGACCTAGTTATGCACCGGTTGGTTGAAGAGGAAGTTGAGGCAACCTGTGGACTTGTTCAGATCATCAAACATGAGGTAGAGAAAGATTCATAGGTAGATCACTGATCCTAGAGCTTGAGCTTGAGGCAGTTAGTGGGTGAAGACTTGAACAAATCTCCGATTGAGGCAAGTTGCAGTTTGGACTGGTAGATTGCCAAGGAGAGGCAATCGAAAGTTGTAGTCAAATAGTCGAACCCCTTGAGGTAGTTGCAAGTACCTATTGATAGATCACCAAACCTGATCAAGTGATGGGACTCACTTTTCAATTAACTCCGAGAGATTGATGCAGGAGCATCAGTGTAGTTCTTACCGATTGAGCAAATTTTAGTAGAATTGCTTGGAGATCGTGGCATTTCTTCTTGTTTGAGTGTTTAGCATTGTGGTTTTGGTTTTATTCCCTTGTGTTCATGGTCTTTGTCATGTTTGAGTTTCATGGTATTTAGATTTATCCTAGTGAGCTATCGATTCCAATATTGGCCCAATTGATATGTTCTTACCGATTAGTCTGTCAGTGTGTTGAGCAAAGTTGGATTGGGTTGTGGTTGATCCTTGTGACTTGCAGATCATTGGACATGTTGTTTTGGGCCTTGGCCGGTATTTTCGAAGGTCCATGTATCATTTCATGCTTTGGATTTGTTCTTAGTGATTTGAGTCAACATATTACTATTAGCACATTTCATGAACAAGTTGGTCTTTGGGCTGACTTGATTAAGTTGTTATATTTGCGGACAATATAAATGGAATTTTGTGAACCATTTGAGAAGATATAAGACAAAGGACAAAAGATTAAAGATGGAGTTTAGAGATTGGGTGAAGATGTAGATCGGGTGAGATTTCGATCAGGTAGACTGAGGCCGGAAGGGCTGAGGTCTGGATTAGGGTACAACTACAGATTGTTTCTAGAGGCTGATTTGCTGTGCAGATGATTTGCGGATTTGATATCTGTGTTGTAAGCATTATTTATATCCTAGACTGCGATCCAACATGTGGCATGTGTAGTTCTTCAAACTGTAATAAGAATTGTTCATATTGTTTAGTAGTTATGTATTCTGTGTTGTTACTGGTTGTTCTTTCGGCAATTTCTGACAATGTGTCACCAGTTATCGGTATATTTTGCATGGTGTTTGTGTTAGGCTGCAAGGATGGGCTATCCTTCATTGGATCTCCCTACCTTGACTGCATCAAATATCGAATCACTTGCATGTTAGAACAAGTCCTTAGGATGTTGATGCAGCTGATGAAGACAAGAGATCCCTAAAATTTGGGCATCTTTGGGACTAGAATGTCATCTAAATGTTCTCTAATATGACAAGAGGCTAAGAAATTTCTCCACGAGAAATAAATGGCCATGGGAAACCATAGGAATCATCTATAGAGACTAGAAGGGGTAATGGAAATTGACTTGCTTCAACTAGAAGTAGTTGGGATCAAGATCAAATTAGATTTGGACCGCTGATGAGGATATAAATAAATTTTGACCTACTACTTAACAACCACCTTGGGCAAAAATTTTAATTTTAATGTTCAAATCAACTTTGAATGTGGGCCATTGAATTTGGTCTTCAGAAGTAGATGGATGGTCCTAATTCATCATAGAAGTCAATGGGTGATGAAAATGCCACCATTGATCTACACCTTCTTTGTGAATGGATGAGTGAGATGTGTTTACTGCCTTACCATAGGCATTGTGTCAATCCTTCCTTCTCTTCATGCATGGTTGTGGGAAGAAGAGTCCCTACTGCACTATGACATCCTTCTCTTTGATCTTTCCTTTCCCTCTTGTGGGGCTATGATAATGGATATCTCTATTTCCAACCTGTAGGCTTACCCATGAATAGATTTGTAACCTTCGCATCTCATCGAGGATCATTTCTTACCTACAACAATCTAGCAGAACATCTTGTTCTTGGCAGTGAGACAACTATAGGGACCACTACACTTGCTTTCTTTATCCACACCACCACCCCACAAGAATTTTCATTTTCCAACATGTGAACCTTGCAAGACAAAAGTAATCATACCGCAAGACACCTTCAAACAATTTTGATCCCCCTTGTGGGATGGTGGGAGCCAACTAAAACTGCCATCTTCTCATTATTGCCACCCCACCAATCTTCTTCATCCTAGCCATTGTGTGGGGGAAAAAGCGAGACTAGGTTATCATGCCCTAATCCTACCTTTTGTCACACATTAGGGAATACAAAAGAGCCTAGAGGTATCACACAATTGGCTACTTCTTTTTGTGAAAGAGAGAGCCATGAGCTACCTATTAGGGTTTCTATTCCTTTGTTGTAATTGAAGGGTAAGATTATGCAAGTTCAATTCCTAACCCTAGAATGCAAGTATGAACTAATAACAAGAATGCAGAATTGAACTTAAACAAGGGAAAGCTGTAAGTACAAGGATAAGACAAGAATGCAAATGCGTACCTAGAGTCAAAATCTGAGTGGAAATGTTCGGGACAAGGGCGCGGGCGCCACTGTCCTGATTCTGCACCTGAAACCACTATTTTTGCACTCTGGAAACTGTCTGAAATGCTGTCTATCAGGAGGACCAGGGCGCCCAGCGCCTCTGTCCCAAGGACCAGGGTGCCCAGCACCCCCGTCCTGGCAGGACCAAGGTGCCCCACGCCCCTGTCCTAGTAACTTGCTCTGCAATTTGATGTGGGGTGTTGTCTCGACCTGCTTTTTTCGGATCTGTAACCTGCGGCGTCGTCCGAGTCAACCTGCACTTATATCTGAAAAGGATGTTTGGGCGGCTATATAGGGTTTTTCCTTAGTCAAACCCCCGCTTCAGTAATTTCCACCTCCACGAATAGCCAAGTTGTATTGTAAAAAGTAACGTGTGTGCAGACCTTGTGTGTGTGCAAGATCTAAAATGCAAGTAAGCAAACTAGAGCAACCTAGAAAGTAAACCCTAATTGCTTGTTAATGATAATGTAAATGCTCTAAATCAAGATGCAAAGTGATCTAAAGCATGGATAAATGATATATTGAAGCTTATGCAAAGACATGAAAACAACATGAAATCATACCCAACCCCCAAGGGAGAGGTACAAGCCAATCTTCAGTCGGTGATCTCCTATTGTTCTTCAATGTCTTCCAAGCCCTAAATGGATGAATGGATTTGATAAATGCTTGATAGAGGGATGTTGAAAGTTGTTGAAGTCTTCAAAGATCTGCTCTTTCATTGCATATGATGTTTCTCAAAACAAAATTCGGATCCCTTCAAATGAAGAAAGAGAGCTCTTATGTATGAAACCCTAGGTCTTAATTCCAACTTTTGGCTGACCTAGAGATTGAATATCCCACCAATTTCTTGGGGTTAAGCTTTATTTTATGATTGGATCGCGCTCCTAAAATTTCAGGAAAAATGTCCGGGACCGTGTGCACTCCGGGCGCCACGGTCCCGATAACTTTTCACCAAATTTTCAGGGCCGTCAGATATGATGATTTTAGAGAGAATCCCAAAGTTATAGGTGATTTCGAGATGTTTTGACCCTCGAAATCAAGCCCCCAAGCTCAGAATAGGGCCTAATTAGGGTTTTTGATTGAGTAGTGTATTGGAAGAATAAAATGAAAGGGGCACGCTTTAATGAAAGGGCCCGACTTAATGATGTGGAAAATAATGAAATAGAACCTTTAGACCTAATTAATTTGATTAATTAAGTGCTAAAGGGGAAATGAAATGCAAAATGCAACTGCGCCAAGGTGGGTGCTAAACTAGGTGTTAAATTGTACTGCTTTAGCAAGTGTGTACAATTTATGATGTTACATTTAGCCCCCACTTTAGCGGTCATATGAGTACTACGTGCATATGCAAGCTAAAGTACAAAAAGTAAACATCATTTGAAAAAGGATATATCCATAAGTTGTCGGACGAAGCCCCCAGCGGTATCTGTAGTACACAGTTAGGAACCGCACCCTACAAAACACACGTTAGATCACAAAATCACCTAATGCTTACTAAGGAAGGTGATGAAATTTGTGAGTAGCTATATGCCTCCCCCTGTTTCGACTTGATTATTAGGGAGGTGAAACAGGGTAGCATGTTTACTTACAACAAATTGTGTAAGAGAGTGTTGATGAGGGATGTTCACTAAAAAGGCTTCATCAGAGCACTTTTTGGAACATCCCGAGAGTAGGGGAACGAAAATATGATTCCTACGCAACAAACGGTTCGAAAATCACATCTCCCAAACTCAAGTTATGATGAAATGAGTGAAAGAGGAAAATTAGGGTTTTGAAAGTAAATGTAAAGGAATGAATGTATATACCTTGAAAGAGACATTTGCATTTGTCACTTTGTTGATTCTGAGTACTGTTCATTGCAACGGAGCCCACATAGCCATCATCATGCCTTCACGATGACCAGAGCATCCCACGAGGATTGAGATCATGCAACAGGCCGTGATCGACGACGAGCCACTGGACGAGGTGAGTTGACTGAATGTTGACTTTTGATTTTCTGCATTTGACTTTCTGTGATCATTTGCGGGCCCTGGAACCCGACCGTGGGTCCCACACAGGGCGCCATGGTCCCTGTGGGGCGCCATGGTCCCTTCAGGGCGCCATGGTCCCCTCAGGGTGCCATGGTCCCTGACAGGGTGCCATGGTCCCTTCAGGGTGCCATGGTCCCTGACAAGGCACCATGACCCCAATCAGGACTTGGTGAGAGATGCCAGGGTTAGCATACGATGTTCGACAGTTTTGCATGAATGATTTTTGATGATTGAGTACTGATTATAGTTATGTTTTTGTGATGCAGGGTCTCCCATATATGAGAGAGCACACGGCAGGACAGATTCTACGCAGTTTGCGAGATCAGATTCCTCGACTCACTCAGGCAGAGAGAGACACATTGTCAATAGTAGGTTTGTGGTCTATGATTCTTATGCCGGCCATCCGATTTCATCCCGCGATGCTGATGGCATTCATGGAACGGTGGGATCCTGACACATGCACGTTCCAGCTTCCAGTAGGGGAGATGACGGTGACACTTGAGGATGTGTACCGCATTCTTCGCCTACCGATCAGAGGAGCTATCGTGACATATGCGACCGATCGATCAGTAGAGGATCATCAGAGGGAGCAGGTATATTGTATAGGGAGAGTCATGCCAAGCGAGACGAGAGGTCGTATCATGGTCAGCTGGCTCTTACATCCTACAGGAGAGGTGCCCCTCATGAGACATCTTATGATAGCCATCATTGCACTAGCTGTCTGCCCTAATGGGCAAGGTACACACATGCATGGGGGTCTCACGTGGTGCATCAGGGCTATGGAGAGACATAGGAGAGTATATGCCTGGGGTCGGAGTATGCTTGCACATCTCTATCACGACCTCGAGGAGTATGTTTTCGGACAGGGTTGCAGCTTGATGACATGCACACTTCTGCAGGTGTGGATATTTGAGCACTTTACATGCACCAGGCCTGTCGGCTATCCGATGAGTACGGCTAGCGAGCGACCTAGGGTATTTGCTTATCCACTTACCAGCGAGTGGAGATTTGGAGATCTATTGTATTGGAGAGTGATAGTTGACAGATTGACAGTCGAGGTGACTGTGTGGAGGCCATATCTGCGGATGCACAGATGGGATGGGATGGAGAGATAGTTAGCATGCTTATAGAGGAACCGCCTACTGAGAGGACAATATCCACACATCATAGTCCCATTCTACTTTGACCGAGTACGGAGGCAATTCGGGCTAGAGCAGTGTGTCCCAGCCGATGTGCCCATCTACACTCGACACTCGCGAGTCCTTCCTAGACCCAGAGCAGTAGCGAGACCGATGATAGATGATATCGAGATCACAAATATAGAGGGGTCCGATCAGGATGTGGTCACTGATTATGCTGCAGACCCCGGGGCATAGCGTAGGTATCATTCCTGGTTTGTGAGATCATACCCAGGGCCTATCTTTCCACCAGATCACCCGACAGGCCATGCAAGTCCATGGAGGCATGGAGACTGAGATGAGGATCAGGGATCCAGGTCAGAGGAGCCAGAGGAGGGAGAGGGTCATGAGGAGCCAGGAGGTCCTGGTCTGCCTATAGGAGATTAGCCTAGTGCTAAGGAGGAGGAGGATGAGGATGACGATGAGGAGGAGAGAGATGATGATGAGGAGAACAAGGATGCAGATGAGGATGAGGATGACAGGGAGGATGAGGATAGAGAGGAGGAGGAGGATAGAGATGATGAGGAGGAGTCAGATGCAGCTCCTCACCATTCAGGGGATGATACTGTAGCCTTAGATCCTCCTGTTATTCCCCAAGAGGGGGAACACGAGGCGCTATGAAGACCTGCACCTATCGTGTACAGATCGTTCGAGCGTGGGGAGCATAGTAGTTCCCAGTCAGAGATGCTACCATATCACGATCCCTACTGGTGTGAGGAAGATCCACGTATAGTAGGTTTATATTGATTGATTGATGTTTTGATGATATAAAATGGTACTGACACAAAATCTGTTCTACTGCTACAGCTAATGTGCAGGAGTGGCGCTCCTTGATCCAGCAAGCAGTGACATATATCTCTATGACAACGCAGATCCCTAGTTCCTCACAGGTTGCTTATAGACCTCAAGGGAACGTGGGTCGGCATGATGATTTGTTTTCCCCATTTTGAGTACAGGTAGAGATATGGAGGGAGAGAGAGCGGGCTCTATCAAAGGACCTTTAGCGAGCATAGCGTGATCTAGCAGCAGCTCAGGCCGAGGCTACCTCATATCGTGCTATCCTTATGGATAGGGATCGTAGGAGTTCCTCTTAGAGCCATTCACGATCTATATCACGGTATACCCCCATGGGTCCACCTGCACGGCTAGATCAGGAGGGAGCATCTAGTCGTCACTCTCCAGCCACCCGCCCTAGGGATAGGAGATGATTTTATGATGTAGGGTAGGTCACATTTTGGATGTGTAGTGACCTACCTTTGTATATTGATCCATATATATATATATACATGCTTCTTTGTTTCAAACGTGTTATCTTTAATGCCTAAACAATGTGTATTGTGATTAAAGTTAATACATTTGGTAGATGTACATGTATGTTCTGAATTTAATTTCCATGTGATTGATTTCTCAATGCTCCATGATTAAATTGATACATGTGTGACTTAATTAAATTTTTTAATCAAATACTATATTGATGATAAGGAAGAAAGTATGTATTAAGCCTACGAATCATATAACCAATGTGATTTAATTTGAATTTAAACACAACATGACATGATTCAACTTAACACATAAAAACATTGTATAATATGTCAACATAATGAAAATGTAAATCTTTTGTAATTTACATAAATGAATTCAAGACAAACCATAAAGTAAAGACACATGCTTGTCAGGAATGAAGCAATATAGATTAAACAAAACATCATTTAATTCTACTTGCTCTAACAAAGATATGTTAACATATTATCCAATTTTGAAGAAGTGAGAAAGGAAATAGATAAATGATAAGGAATGAGGAATTAAGCATAGTATCTACACAAGTGCATAGCGTTTATAGGGTCTTTAAGAGGCGTACCATCTACATCCACTATTTTGTAAGAACCTGATCCATAATCTTCAATAACGATATACGGTCCAAGCCAATTAGGACTGAATTTTCCCTTTTCTTCAGGTAAGGCATTCACATTGTGCTGATTCTCATAGAGCACTAAGTCACCCACTGAGAAGGAACGTTGAATAACCTTATCATTATAGTTTCGTTGTAGAGTTTTGTGATATGCTTGAATATGCTCAAGAGCATTTATACGCTGTTCATCAAGCATCTCAAGCTGTTGAAGTCTTTGTTCTCTATAGGAATCATCATCTATTATACCTTTGAGAGAAACTCTAAGTGATGGAATCTCTAATTCTAAAGGCATAATAGCATCAGCACCATAAACAAGATTATAAGGAGTAGTTCCCATGGCAATTCGTACACTCGTTCAGTAGGCCCAAAGAGCATAGATTAGCTGAGTACTCCAATCCTTACCATGCTTATTCACAGTTTTGTGAAGAATTTGTTCAATTATTTTATTGGATGATTCGGCTTGACCATTTGATTGAGGATAGTATGGTGTAGAAAATCAATGTTTGATATGATATTTCTTGAGGAATTGCTTCACATCTTTATTCTTAAATGATGTCCCATTATCAGAGATTATAGTGGAAGGTATCCCAAATCAAGAAATAATGTTTTCTAGAAGAAATCGACAAATCACTTCAGCTGTAGTGGAGCGAAGAGGAACAGCTTCTACCCACTTTGTAAAGTAATCTGTTGCAGTTATAATGAAAACATGTCCTTGAGATGAAGGAGGAGAGATTTTACCGATGAGATCCAACCCCCATGCAGAGAAAGGCCAAGAAGCTACCTGAGAACGGAGTTCTTGGGCAGGAGCATGAAACAAATTATTGTGTTGTTGACATTGATGACATTTCTTAACAAATGAAAAAGAATCCTGCTGCATAGTTTGCCAATAATATCCCATTCGAAGTAATCTTTGAACCAAGGATTTACCTCCAAAATGCCCCCCACAGGCACCTGAATGCGCCTCTTCAAGAGCAATAGGGATTTCTGATTTGTTAAGACAGTGAAGGAGAAGACCGTTATAACCCCTTCAGTAAAGAACATTAGAGAGAATGATATACCTAGCAGCCAACTTGCGAACTCTAGCCCTGGTGTTCCTATTGGCGGAATCAGGAAAGGTACCATCAGTCAAGTATCTTACGATATGCGAGTACCATTCATCTGAGTCTATGAAGTCACAACATGTCACTAGGATGGAATCATCTACAATAGCTGGAGAAGTAAGGTTGTGAATAACAAATTTAAGATCAACCACAGGGTCCTCTAAAGATACAAGAGAAGCCACACATGCCATTGCGTCTGCATGTTGATTATCTTTTCGAGGAACAGGTTCTATGGTGTACGAATCAAATTTTTGTAATAAAGAGATAGCAAGGTCTTTATATTGTGATAACTTGTCTTGTTTCGCTTGATACAACCCTGTTACTTGTCTTATAATCAGTTGAGAATCTCCAAAAATATGTATGTGTTTTATATTCAAAGCTAAGGCTGCCTTTATTCCTGCTATAAGAGCCTCATACTCAGCAATGTTATTGGTACATAGGAAATTGAGACGGTAAGATAAGGGAATGGACTTCTTTGTAGGAGAAATCAGAACAACACCTACCCCTGATCCCGTACGACACTTAGAGCCATCAAAGTATAACTCCCAAGTTTCATCTTTTTCTGTACAAAGGATGAAATCGTTAGGAAAAGACTCAGGGTTAGGGAAGGAGAAAGGTGAAGGGGCCTTAGCTAAGTGATCAGTCAATGCTTGCCCTTTAATTGCTCTTTGTGAAACAAATTTAAGGTCAAATTCAGTTAACATCATAACCCACTTAGCTAGGCATCCTGATAAATCAGTTTTAGAGAAAAGATGCTTCAACGGATCAAACTTTACCATGACGTGGACTTCTGAATTTAAGAGATAATGTCTCAATTTCTGAGTCGTAAACACCAAGGCCAAGCATTGTCTTTCTATCGCAGAATATCGGGTCTCATAATCGAGTAAGGTATGACTTATATAATAAACCGGACACTCCTTACCATCTTTATCATGTTGTGTCAATAATGTTGCAAGAGCATGAGAGGAAGCAACCATATAAAGAAGGAAGGGTTGAGAAGGTTCAGCCGGTCAAAGGATAGGAGGATTAGCCAAATACATTTTTAAATCTTCAAATGCTTGCTGACAATCCTCATTCCATTGAAAAGTGATATTCTTTTTGAGAAGTTGAGTGAAAGGAAAAGTACGATCTGCAAGTTGAGATACAAACCTACGAATAGCTTGAATTTTTCCTTGTAAGCTTTTGAGTTGAGACACATTTCTAGGAGGTGGCATGTTGACAATAGCATCTATTTTCTTAGTATCCAACTCAATCCCACGATGCGAAACTATGAATCCTAATAGTTTTCCACTATCCACACCAAAAACACATTTTTGGGGATTCAAGCGCATGTGATATTTATGAATCCTTTCAAAGATTTGACGAAGGATCTTAATATGATCTATGCGAAGAATGGATTTGGCTAAAACATCATCAACATAGTCTTCTAGAGTCTTATGCATGTAATCGTGAAAGATAAGGGTCATCGCTCGTTGATAAGTTGCACCAGCGTTTTTAAGTCCAAAAGGCATCATTATCCAACAAAACGTACCCCAAGGAGTGGTGAAAGCAATTTTGAATTGATCTTGAGGGTTAATGAAAATTTGATTGTATCCTGAAAAACCATCCATGAAGGATAATAAGGCATGTCCTACCATAGAATCAACTATCATGTCAATGTTCGGAAGAGGGAAATCATCTTTTTAGAAGCCTTATTTAAATCCTGGAAATCGGTACACATTCTTATTTTATTATCTGGTTTAGCCATAGCGACAATATTTGAAATCCATGGGGAATAATCAATAGGGCGGATAAATCCAGCCTCCAATAAATTTTCAATCTCAGCCTTAACAAGCAAAGCCACCTTAGGATTCATTTTTTGAATCTTTTGTTTCAGGGGCTTAGCATCAGGGACTAAGACAATATTATGAGTAACAATCTTAGGATCTATACCAGGCATGTCAGAGTATGTCCAAGCAAAGATCTCGGGGAATTCATGCAATAAATCTTCATATTGTTTTTGTTCCTCTTCATCCAAACATTTCCCAATTTTAATAACTTTTTCTTCATTGGAAGGATCCATCTTAACATTAGTGGTGTCACTTATGAGAAGATTACTTTGTTGAGGAGTATCCTTTAGCTGAGGGAATTCTTTCACAATCTCATCGTTATCCATCTCTTTTCCAAAATAGGCTTCAGTGTTCAAACAATAAGGGAGTCCCCTATTGTGATGATAACGAGGAAGAGTATCATATGCTCCTAAAAATTCAGCTAAAGCATCATCTGTAGGGAAAACATCAAAAGCACAAGCACACGAAGGATCCTCATCGATGTACTCGGGGTGTTGCATTGATAGAGAGGTAGAAATAGCATTAACACTAATACAGGGTCTTCTAGAAGCTTTAGTGCGCTTACAGGGATTATAGCCAAGTCCAAAGGCATGTTTGTGAAGATTATTCTCTAGAGGAACCTTTATTCCTTGTTCATGAGCACCACAACCATTTCCATGATACCCATGCTTAGCAAAAATGCGAAAACCATGACCATAACGATCAGCCATTTCAGACAGAGAAGGCGGTTTTTCATAAGACAAAGAATCAAACTCTTCAGAATTAGAGGTGCGGGGAGAAGAAGTTTGAGAAGCGGCCACAAAGTTATTACTCATAGGTTCAGGTAGTGTTGATTGATTTTTAGCTTCTTCCTTCTTTTCAGCTTTAAGCTCTCTAGAAGGAACCTTATATTCACCTACAAAGGTAGGATTAAAATCAAGGGATCCCCAATCGTCGTCTACGAGAACTTTCTCAGGATCAAAATCCTTCTTATGTGTAGTTTCAAGTCGAGAAGAGTCTTCTTCAGGAGCTCCAGACTCATCCAAAGAATTTTGATCATCAAAGAGTGAGGATTCACCAATAGGTATCTTGTTTAAGGAGTCACCACTAGATGAGGGCAGCTTAGAGGCACCCCCTTTGGAAGTAGATGTTTGCAAACAAGCTTGAAAATTGGTATCACCTATCAAGGTATATGTCTTATTGTTGTAGATAAACTTAACTTGTTTGTGCAATGTAGAGGGGACAACTTGCATACTGTGAATCCAAGGTCTTCCTAATAACAAGTTGTATGTTAGATTTCCCGACATAACATGGATAGGAGTAGGCAAAGTAATAGGCCCCACTGTGATGGGTAAGGTGATAGTACCTAATGAAGTTTTAGCCACATTATCAAAGCCTCGAATAGGACGAGAGTCTGGCTCAATTAGAGATGTATCCACATTCATCTTATGCAAAAGATTTAATGCTACACACATTAAGACCAGAGCCATTATCTACTAGTGTTCATCTTATAGCAGTGTCTTTCATGATAACCACAATCATCAAGGGATCATATTGATGTTGGATTTCACTAGTAGGCAACTCATCTTGGGTAAACACAATTTGAGTTTTAGGATTCATCACAGAGTTAACCAAAGATGCTATATTACTAGATGTATTCGGTGGAGGAACATTCAAATCTTTCAAGGCATCTTGTAACATTCCATGATGAGCGAAAGAAGTTTGAATCAAATCCCAAAGGGATATCTTAGCAGGGGTAGCTTTAAGTTGTTCTATGAGATCATATTCCTTTCCAAGAACTTGTGGAAGAATTGGTTGAGGATTCGGAAGAGAAACTGGAATAACAGGAGGAGGACTAGGCTGCCTATTATTTCTGGTATGATAAGTATGGGCAACCGCATGATAACTCTCTCTAGTTATTTGCTTGGCATAACTATAAGGACTTATAGGTTTTCTTCCTTGCACAGTGATGATTGGTTTATTCGGAGTACGAAAGGAATCATGATCATACCCTCCTTGGACAGTAAGGAGAGGTGATTTAGGACCTTGAAAGGTGGGAGAAGGATAAGCACCTTGGACTTCAAAGAGAGGCTTTTTATGCTCATTCAAGTTTATCATGTTAACCAATTTAGAAGTTTTGTTTTTGTTTAGAGATTTTGATAAAGCCACAAAGTCATCAAGAGCATCATCCAACAAAGCATGATCATATCTATTGAAAGGTTTATCTTTTGATTCAAAAGGAGACATCTCCTCATAGAGGGGATTGTTGAAAACAACCATGTTACTAGATTTAGTGGAAGAGTTGATAGGAATGTACCCTTGAGAGGACTCATTCAACTTATCTTTCTCATCACAATGAAATGGCATAGTAACAAGGTTTATGAGTTTTTGGTAAAATGAAGGTTTGGCATCTTTAGGGCTCAAAAACTCATCTAAAGCTTCATCTAATTCATCTTGGCTATACTCATAATAATCATCATAAGCATGAACATTTTGCAAATAAAAGTCAGACATTTTGAAATAAAAATTGCATGAAATTTAAACACACAATGCAAAGAAACACACTCTTTTTTTTTTTTCTTTTTAATAAAAATGAAATGAAAACACACTAGATCTAGATCTAGATCTAACAAATGCAATGTAAGAAGAAACAATGATAGATTCACGTCGGGTTCACCAAAATGTGTGGGGGAAAAAGCGAGACTAGGTTATCATGCCCTAATCCTACCTTTTGTCACACATTACAGAATATGAAAGAGCCTAGAGGTATCACACAATTGGCTACTTCTTTTTGTGAAAGAGAGAGCCACGGGCTACTTATTAGGGTTTCTATTCCTTTGTTGTAATTGAAGGGTAAGATTATGCAAGTTCAATTCCTAACCCTAGAATGCAAGTATGAACTAATAACAAGATTGCAGAATTGAACTTAAACAAGGGAAAGCTGTAAGTACAAGGATAAGACAAGAATGCAAATGCATACCTGGAGTCAAAATCTGAGTGGAAATGTTTGGGACGGGGGCGCGAGCGCCACTGTCCTGATTCTGCACCTGAAACTGCACCTAAAACCACTATTTTTGCACTCTAGAAACTGTCCAAAATGCTGTCTGTCAGGAGGACCAGGGCACCCAACGCCCCTGTCCTAGCAGGACCAGGGTGCCCCACGCCCCTGTCCTGGTATCTTGCTCTACAATTTGATGTGGGGTGCTATCTCGACCTGCTTTTTCCGGATCTGTAACCTGCGGCATCGTCCGAGTCTTGAAACCTGCACTTATATCTGAAAAGGATGTTTGGGCAGCTATATAGGGTTTTGCCTTAGTCAAACCCCCGCTTCGGTGATTTCCACCTCCACGAATAGCCAAGTTGTATTGTAAAAAGTAACGTGTGTGCAGACCTTGTGTGTGTGCAAGATCTAAAATGCAAGTAAGCAAACTAGAGCAACCTAGAAAGTAAACCCTAATTGCTTGTTAATGATAATGTAAATGCTCTAAATCAAGATGCAAAGTGATCTAAAGCATGGATAAATGATATATTGAAGCTTATGCAAAGACATGAAAACAACATGAAATCATACCCAACCCCCAAGGGAGAGGTACAAGCCAATCTTCAGTCGGTGATCTCCTATTGTTCTTCAATGTCTTCCAAGCCCTAAATGGATGAATGGATTTGATAAATGCTTGATAGAGGGATGTTGAAAGTTGTTGAAGTCTTCAAAGATCTGCTCTTTCGTTGCATATGATGTTTCTCAAAACAAAATTTGGATCCCTTCATATGAAGAAAGAGAGCTCTTATGTATGAAACCCTAGGTCTTAATTCCAGCTTTTGGCCGACCTAGAGATTGAATGTCCCGCCAATTTCTTGGGGTTAAGCTTTATTTTATGATTGGATCGCACTCCTAAAATTTCGGGAAAAATGTCTGGGACTGTGTGCACTCCGGGCGCCACGGTCCTGACAACTTTTCACCAAATTTTTAGGGCCGTCAGATATGATGATTTTAGAGAGAATCCCGAAGTTATAGGTGATTTCGAGATGTTTTGACCCCCGAAATCAAGCCCCCAAGCTCAGAATAGGGCCTAATTAGGGTTTTTGATTAAGTAGTGTATTGGAAGAATAAAATGAAAGGGGCATGCTTTAATGAAAGGGCCCAACTTAATGATGTGGAAAATAATGAAATAGAACCTTTAGACCTAATTAATTTGATTAATTAAGTGCTAAAGGGGAAATGAAATGCAAAATGCAACTGCGCCAAGGCAAGTGCTAAACTAGGTGTTAAATTGTACTGCTTTAGCAAGTGCATACAATTTATGATGTTACAGCCATGTAGATTATGCAATTCATTAGTAAGCATACTACAATACCACAAGGCCACCTCTTCCTTGCCATGTGAACTCTGCAGGACTCTAGGAGAAAAAAATTGAACTGCTTGCCTATGAGCCTGTTCAGGTTCTGATTGTTGACTCCCATGGGACTGGGAGGAAAATTTGATAGTTAGGCCTATAAATAAACTCGTTACCATGTGAGAATAAATACAATGATGTGATAGCACCCATATGGATGTGTGGTGAGATTTAAAACATCAAGACCGAATCGATAATAGGTGACATGGTGCCAATGAAGGAATGTTTTGTGTGCTCCAACCTATGACCTTTAAGTGGTTTGATCAGTTGGGAAAGTCAACTAAAAAATAGAACCAAGCCAACCAACTAAGGCATGAAGGCTTGGGATTTAGGGTTTTAGGCCTTAGGGGTCAAATCTAGAAGGAGATTAAGTCATTCTTTAAGTCTTAGGTTGGTTATAACTGATGGCTTAATGGTGACATGGAATGTCAACATTTCTGGTGACTCCGAGGGAATGCAAGCCTAATTTCACATGAATAGATGCCTATGTATCCCTTAGGCATAGAAACTTGACTACAATAACTAGAGGAGCTTTCCTCTATAACCTGCAAAAAATATAAAAAAATTCATTCTAGGAAGGAATAGCTTGTGCTCAAGCACTTAATGGAAAGAAAAGAACACCTAATATGATTATGTACATTTATTTTCATGAAATGAATGAAAAAAAGTCATTGAATAGCTTATCAAAGCAGTTGCCTTTCCTATCTATCTTTTGATGCTTCTCATGCTTATGGTCAATATGCAAAGAAAAGAAAAATGACAAGAATCTGACAAGTTGTTGGAATGCCTCCCAAAACTTGAGAACAAAGAAGATCACCCATGTTTGAATGTTGTCTTCATGAGATGGATGGGTGAACAAAAAATTCTCTTCTTGATTCTCAACTTCATACTTAGAGATAAGCATGACTAGGGGTGGCTTGTAGGTTTGAGTTAGATACCTGATAGAGAATCCCCTTAAAGGAATTAAATTCATGCCATTGCTATTGACCTCCCTTTTGTGGACTATTTCTTTTATATTCAATTGATTACAAATGTTCATCCTTTGTTACAGATCTGATGAAAAATAGGCACCTCTAGGATATTCCTTTTCTATTCAAGAATTATTGCCTTTTCTAGAAATACAATAACCTCCACTTCCTCCTCATGGCATTCATTAGTTGATTCTTTGGAAGGTGTCAACCTAGTGTCCAAATTTGAACAAAAAACTTCCCAAATCATCTAAAAAAGAATCCTCTTTTAGGTCTTCTTCACTCTTATGCATAATAGGATTGATTTTGGTGCTATTTTAGCTTCCTTGAAGATCATTTAACTTTGGAGCCATCTTGGGGTCCTCCATGACACAATAGTCTTCATGATAGCTTGAAGACAAGGTATGCTCCTTATCTTGGAATGTAGGCTCTGCTATAGTATCATGCATCGGTTGGGGAGCAACCTCACACACATTAGCCACTTCATACTCATGGACAAGACCAATCTTTTGATCTCCTTCCACCTCCAACTCTGGCTCATGCACATGTTCCTTATGATCATCAACATCACTCTCTATTTCCAAATGTGCAAAGTTATTATCAATATTAGAGAAAAAATCCTCAATGATACTCAATAATATACTCACATCATGTTCAACCTCATCATGTAGAGTATTGTCTAACACATTCTCCTGATTGGGCATTTTTGTATGCAATTATATCAAAAACGTTGTTAAAGAAATATTATGACACTATAGGTGGATATTGGGTTTTTTTCTTATATTTAAGTCTTGATTAAAGATAGGTGGAGTAGATTGCAAGAAAAATCATCATTACTAAGATGATTCTATCAAATAACCCATCAACACTAGCACCCATTTAGGTTAGATTTCTAAGATTGTAGAGTTATGTGTTTTTCAAACCATATAAGATGCTTGAGCTTCCTCCTCGTAACTTTAATATTTTCTAGAGTGAAACTTCATGAAATAATTTTGTTGATGGCATAGTGTTATAGTTGAAGAGATATTATTTTCATTTCCATGAACGTTCAAACCCTTATTGGGCTACTATGAATGTAAGATTTGTCCCCTTGCTGATCTAGTATTCTCATAGATGTTAACATTAAATTGATGTTGTTAAAATTCATGCCAAGTGACTATTGTCAAGAGGATTTGCACCTGAATGCTAAGTGTGATGCTTAATAATCTCATAAAACATAAGAACATCTTAGAGCCTATGGGTTACTCATAGTGAACATGAACCTACAGATTGTGGGCTAGTTCCCCTTTATATTTCTTAGCTACTACTGATTTTGATAAGGAAAATGGATAGGTGGATAACACTTGAATTGAAACTATTGATAATTGTTGTCACAGGGATTCGCACTCTATGCAAGCTTAAATTTCTTGCAATCCCATGACACATTTGACTACTCTCAGGCTGTGGGTATCCTATTATGAGAGAAAACCTCTGGATTATAGGCAGACTTCCTATTTGATCACCTAAAACTTAATTGAATTTTTGAGGAAAAGGAAAGAAGGATATGTATAAAATTAAACTACTGCTAAAAAGGTGATCCACCAATGACTGAAAATGACTTTGTTATGACAAGGAACTCACAATAATCCAATAATGAAAAATGTTCACAACTCAAAACTGCATACTTTGCATAAATGCCTCATATTAAAGGTTCAATCTTTTTGATATTTGTATGAAGAAAACCAAAGATAGCTTTCACAACTCCATTTACTAGATATTATAACTCAATCACTGATCTGCACTATAGCATGCTTAACCATGAACTGAACATTGAAGGAAAAGAGATAAAATGAAGGATTATTTGATAATAATCACAACTAATTCATCCAAAAATATTCACAACAATATTTAGAACATAGAAAATAAGTGAAGGAACTAGTTGTTTATTGAAAATAAGGAGTATTTCTCATTACAAAATCTGAATGATGCTCATGAAAATATAAAAATACTCATAAGTAATGAGTTACAAGAGAAAAGATCTACGCTATTGAACAGGTACAAACTCCAAAACTCTAGAAATCTAAGTGAGAAAGCATGACCTATACAAAATGCCTTCCAAAATTCACTCCAAAATGAATATGTTGTCACCTTTCCTAAAAATCAGGCTCTTAACTGAGTGAACTCCTCCTAAATTGCAAAAAGAGTTTCCAAAAAGAAGATAATCTCTTGGGGTCGAATGCAACTAAAAATCCCTCAAAATTAGGGACATAACTGAAAGAATCAACTAGTCAAGTGCCTAATTTTTCTCCTTGATTGATACCTCAACTACTCGGGCTCTCCAACAAGAGTCAAACTGCTTATTAGGTGGACAAAACACCTAATTTTACTCCACAAATTTTCAAAAAAAATAAACTCTCAAGACTATTACATTTGTCCTCCACTTTGTATTTCAAAAATATCATTTATTTAAAGTGATTCACATCACTCAAATAAAGATTTACAAACTTGAAATAATTCAAAAGCAAAGGAGTTTTTACAAAAACCCCAAGAGACCTTATTTGATCAAATTCAAATAAGTGTTCATTAAACACTTAAAAGGATTACAAAAAAAATGTCATGTCACTATATGAATAAAGATTTTAAATTGAAAAGAAGAAATGCCCTAATTTCTATCGAGCATATTTAGGGTTTTGAACCCTAACTTCAAAAAGAAAAAGATGAAATTATTTCCATCTTATTTTCATTTTGGTTCTTTTTTCCCTGAAGACTCTCAACACATCCATGGGGATAGGGTTCGAGCTCGAGGGTATTTTTGAGTCACTGTCACTATAGATTTGTGGAAGACTTTCTCAGAGGAATGCATGGTAAGTCTACCATGTCTCAGATCTACTTCATTTTTGCCTTTTTGTTCTTTTTTTTTAATGGAGAAATGGCATTGAAAACTCTTGCTTGATGGCTTTTGCACTGCATTTGTGAATTTTTCTATGGCTGAAACTATTTTTTTCTACTATGAAGGTGCACTTAGAGGGCTCATTGTATCTATGTCTTTTTCATGGCATCTTGGCCTTATATCACTACTCATTTTTACTGACTTTTCTCTTTTGATCATAGTGGCTGCACCCTAACCATGGTTGTTATGTGGCCATACTGTAGTCACTGTCTTTTGTGTATCCACATTTCTATCATACGTGGAAACAAACCCATTGGCTCTTTTATGATCAGGTTATCTACCATTATCACTATTATATCTTCTCTACTAATTCTTACTTCTCCACAAATGGTGGCTTAGCACTTTATTTTGGTGAATGCTCTACATATCGACTCTATATTTTCCACTTATTGTAACATGATTTCTATTTTGTATTATGTGTTGAACACAATGTACCACTGAGAGGGGGGTGAATTAGTGGTTCCTAAATTATTTTCCTTTTAAACAACCTTGGTATATTGGTTATCACCCTAAGCACTAAACAATCAAACTTGTTAGACAAATGTGGATGTGAAAAGAGGCAATAATACAAATACAACCCACAACACCAGATGTACGAGGAAAACCTAATATGGGAAAAACCTCAGTGAGAAATGTTGTTGGAGTCTACTACTCCAATTCATCCTCACAATGAAACAATGGATTACAATGATTTAGGTCACCAACCCCTACACCAAGCTCCAACTCGGTGATGTATAGTGAAATACAATTTGAAATAGTTATAGCACCTAGTTGCAAATGAGTTCTACAACACCTAATCAATAGATTTCTATTGATTAACAACCTCCTCTTCTTCACTGGTTCTCACACTGTTGGTTATTAGATTACTCTCTTTGATCACTCACTAATTACTCTTATCCTCTCTTCTTTCTCCCTCGGCCTCACACCACACTATGTCACTCTCAGATGCCTTCTTGATCAATCACACCTCACCGATTAGCTTAGCTATTAGACCTACAACAGTTTACCGGCTACTCTGTTTCTATCGATTAGACCCTCTCACTAGTTTGCCTGCTAACTCACTCTACAACTTTCTTAGAATAAACTCTAAGGAAGATGATATTTCTCCTTTCTTAGGCTCTCTTATTTCTCACTCTTTGCATCAAGGATCAACTTATTTCAATCTCGAGCTCACATATTTATCTTCTAGGGTTCCCACCAAAACAACATTCAAACAGTGTCGTGTTAGGTTTTACCTTCACCAACTCAATCCCAATTGGATTTGATCCGATTTGCTTTTATAGAGAGATGATAACCATGTCATCGATCAACATCAACAACACCTCACATTCCAATGTGCATTTTCTATATCTAGAGGTTTGCACCACACTTTTTTGTGTTTCTTTGTCACACGCCATTAATGGCTTGAATGTTTCCTTTATTGAACTGGTACAAAGATAAGATCTTCTTGTAGGATAAGTTCAATCACTTGCCAGATTGTCTTCCTCGAGAAGCAATCTTCTACCATCATCCCATGACTTGCAGGTTCTTCATAAAAGCCAACCTGCTTGCTGACTATTACGTCGATGCACACTTCACTGACCTATGCATGATCACCACCTAGCTTCCAGTTGTCATCTTTGTCGACATCCTCCTCTGCTTGGTTTTCCATTTTGGTTTGACATTCTTTGGTGACCAAGATTGACTACTGGTTCAAATCACCTTACTAGTATAACCTAACTCCACCAGTGGGCCTTCATACCTACAAACCTCTTCTCTATCAATGGATCAACGTTTCCTTCCATCAAACATGTTGGTCCTACTACTCAGTCCATTTATCAACAATATTAACCTTCTATGAGTATACCAATTTACATCCTTAAGTTCTTCTCTTGCTTGCTTGCTTTGCCTTGCCAGTGGTCCTGCTTTACCGGTTGATGACACATTTCATGTGTACTGGTAACTTTCCTTCTATCTTCTTACATACATATGGATTAACATCATTATGTCTTACTTCTCCTATATCGGTCACCACTTCTTACTCACTAGTGATCATGCCAAACTAGTTGACATCAATGACAACTTAATGCCAATAAAGCCAACAATCTCCCCTTTTGGCATTGATGTCAACTTACTACAAGACTTCATACTAGTATATTTCTCCCCCTTTGACACAATGACAAAGGGTCTGGGTACTTTATACTCCCCCTTTGATACATGCCTATCTCCCCCTTAGTGAAATCTTCTATTAGTTAAGCATGTGGTTCAAGAGTTATAGATTATGCTATGAACTCCCCCTGAACCATATAACTCCTCACTAAGTTAAGTGCATAAGGCGGTTGACACAACTCCCAACTTGGGTCTTATGTACTCAAAAGTGCTTACCAGAAATGGTTTGGTGAAAATGTATGCCACTTGTTCTCTTGTAGGGACATAGTCCAGATTTACTTCTTGTCCTTCAACCTTCTCTCTGAGAAAATGATACTTGATGGCTATATTCTTTGTCTTGGAATGCATCACCGGATTATTTGATATGTTGATGGCACTTAAATTATCACATAGGATGGGAATAGGTTTAGAGATGTCCACTTGTATGTCCTTGAGGTTTTTCTTCATCCAAAGCACCTGAGAGAAGCATGTAGCAACAATAATGTATTATGCTTCAACAGTTGATAGGGAGACTGAATCCTACTTCTTGCTATGCCATGAGACCAACCGGTCACCTAGGAAGAATGCACCACCACTTGTGCTCTTTCGGTCATCAATGCAACCTGCCCAATCAACATCAGTATATGATTCCAAGAGGAATTTCCCTTGTTTAGGGTACCATAATCCATAACTGAGTGTTCCTTGCAAGTACATAAAAATTCTGCTTATGGAATTCATATGTGACTGCTTAGGTGCAACCTAAAATATAGCCAACATGCACACTACCTGTACTATATCCAATCTAGAAGCAGTAAGATACAATAAGCTACCTATCATGGATCTATACAATGTCTGATCCACCACCAGTGATTCATCACTCTTTCTTAATTTGCTTCCAGTCACCATGGGAGTACTTACCGGTTTGCAGTCCTCCATTTGAAATTTCTTCAATATATCCTTTGCATACTTGGTTTGTGAGATGAAGGTTCCCTTATCATGTTGTGATATCTACAATCAAAGGAAGTATGTCAATTCTCCAAGAATTGACATATCAAATTCTAATTGCATCTGATCAGCAAATTCTTTGCAAACAATGTCCTTGTTTCCTCCAAAAATAATATCATCTACATACATAGCCACAATGATCATGTGGTTTCCATCTTTCTTGATGTATAAATTGTTGTCAACACTCCCCTTTTTGAATCCTTGCTCCTTTAGGTATTGATCTAGCCTTTAATACCATATTCTAGGAACTTTCTTTAAAACATGTAGGGCGTTCTTCAACTGACACACAAAGGTTTCACCATCATGTAGTAGAAACCCTTTCGGTTGCTCCATGTACACTTCTTCTTCCAAATTTTTATTGAGGAAGGTAGATTTTACATCCATTTGATATACTTTATAACCCTTGTAGGCAGAAAAGGCTAGAAATATTCTAATTTCTTCTAATCTATGTATTAGTGTAAATATTTCTTCAAAATCAATGCCCTTTACTTGAGAGTAACCCTTGCACACAAGTCTAGATTTATGCCTAACAATTTTAACTTCTTCATTCATGTTATTCTGAAAGACCCATTTGGTGCCAATGATGTTCTTGTCTTCTGATCTAGGGACTAATTCCCAAGTCTTGTTCTTCTCAATCTCTGCAACTCTTCTTCCATGGCATCCATCCATTCCTGTCTTTTGTTGGCCTTATTGAATGTTTTAGGTTCTACTTCAGTCGTGAGGCAGAAGTTGACTTTTTCATCATTCTGGGCAAGTCTTCTCCTAGTTTGCACACCATCACTCTTATTACCTAAAATCTACTCTTCCGGGTGGTTCATCTACACATACCAGTTAGGAGCCTTTTTGGATGCTTCTTCTGGTTCATTATTTGACTGAGCTTCCTCACCTTCATAATCGAAATCATCATGCCGATTTACTTGTGATTGTCTCCCTTTGTGCATAGCCTCATCAACTCTATTAGGACCCAAAGACAACTAAGAGGGGGGGGGGGTGAATCAGTTGTCTATTAATTTTAACCCAAATATACTTTAACCAAACTTTATACTCAACACTGGTAAACCAAACTTAATGTCGGTAGACAGATTAACAATTAATAACAATACCGGTGAAACTTAATGCATGAAACCGAAAAGAAACAATATCCACAACACATAACACATAGATTTATACATGGAAACCCTATAAGGGGAAAAACCACGATGGGAAACCTTACCCACAATCAAATGATACTACTACAAATAGTATGTGTATACAAATGAGGTTTGCACATGTAGATAGGCTAGCTGCCTAGAGTTCACTGCTCAATCACAAAATGAGAGTCACACTGACTACAATTGGATGATTAAATCCAATGATAATGTACTACTCAAAGTAGCATCTTCAATGCTGGATTTAGTACCGGTTAAGCTCTAATTGTCTCCTTCAAAACTTCCTTGAATCTTCAAATGATGTTTGCATGAGTAGCTCTGCTTGTATTCACATATACTGAATATCACAACCTTATGATACCTTATGTCATCTCCTATATCATGTCGGCTCAACAACAATATTGATTGATTAAACCATCTCCATAACATGTCGTGCTGATCTAGAATAGATAACGCTTGTCAGTCCATAACCTAGACCCATTTGCCTGTAACAACAAATATGTTTCATTGATTAGACCAATAACAATATCTCCAAAACTAAATATCCAAACCATGTCTTCGACATAACCAAGTGATCTCTAGATGATAACAAGTCATCCTCAGTGCCACTAAACAATATAACCTATTGGTGAACCAGATACTGGTGACTATGCATAAGTCACTGAGTCTTGCTGGTGAACATAACCAAAGATCTCCAAAAGGATAAGTGTTGATAAGTTTTGACATCAATGAAAAAACCAATGCAACATATCCATAATACCAACAATCTCCCCCTTTGGCATTGATGGCAACATAAGACGGAAAAACCATCTAAGTGCCAAAGCAAAAATGCCAAAAACCAAAAACCAACCATCTCCAGAATAGATCAATACCAGAAATCAAAATACAAATTCAGAGAGTAAAAATCTCTCCCCCAATGAATAATCTCTCCCCAAAGGATAATGTTTTTCCATAGATATCTCTCCCCCTTTAACATCAAATACCAGAATAATACAAATACTAGATACAACCAGTTCATAGAACCAATTACAAATACCAACTTATCCAGCTACTCCCCCTGAGAAGTAGCTCTCCTCCATCAAAGCTGGAAAAAGGTTTCTTTGTAAATTATGCCAGTTTGATGCCAAGCATCAACTGTCTAAGTCTCTACCGGTGAGGGTATGACCCCAAGCTGCTCTCTGATATATTCAAATGTTTCCTTAGGCAAAGGCTTAGTAAAGATGTATGCAATCTGCTCTTTAGTATTCACATAAACCAATATTACTTCTTTTGCTTCTACATTCTCTTTAAGAAAATTGTATTTGATAGAAACATGTTTAGTTTTAGAGTGAAATACCAGATTCTTAGATATATCAATTGCTACTGAATTATCACAATAGATGATTATAGGTTCTTTGCATTTTACCTTTATGTCCTTCAACATGTTTTTAATCTATAATACCTGAGTACAATTGGTTGTTGCTGCAACATAATCTAATTCTGCTGTTGATAATGATGTACAACTCTGTTTCTTGCTCAACCATGAAATCAATCTACTACCAAGAAAAAATACCCCACCGTTGGTTCTCTTTCTATCATCTACATAAATCAATTAGCATCAGTGTATGCACATAAATCAAAATTTTTATCTTTAGGATACCATAAACCAAGATTTGTTGTGCCTTGTAAATACCAGAAAATCCTTTTTACTGCTGCTTCATGATTTTCTCTAGGATTACTCTGAAATCTTGAAACAATATACACTGCATTCATTATGTCAGGTCTCGTTTGTGTCAAATACAATAAACCTCAAATCATAGATTTGTATCTTGTTGGATTAACAAGAGCTGAATCATCCTTCAATGATAATTTGTCAGTTGTAGTCATAGGAGTACTTACCGGTTTAGAGTTTTCCATACCAAATTTCTTCAGTAATTCCTTCAAATACTTTGATTGACATAAAAATATACCTTTACCAGTCTAAGAAATCTGCAATCCTAAAAAGAATTTTATCTCCCCAATCATAGACATTTCAAATTCTTCCTGCATCTTGTTAGAAAAGTTTTTACACAATCCATCTTCTCCTCCAAAAATGATGTCATCAACAAAAACTTCAATAACCAAAATGTCTTCATTAGTTACTTTGAAGTATAAGTTGTTGTCAGTATTACCTTTAGTGTAACCAAGTTTCATAAGATATTTGTCCAATCTAGCATACCAAGCTCTAGGAGATTGCTTCAATCCATATAAAGCTTTCCTTAACCTACAAACCATATCTTTATCATAACCAAGTGATCTCCAGATGATAACAAGTCAAACTCTTACATGCACACTCTCAATGACTCTTCTTAGTCTTTTGTTGTAGCATTTATAGGCCTTTTTGTTAGATGAGTAGCCAAGGAAGATTCCTTCATCACTCCTGGAATCAAAACTACCTAATCCATCCATATCTCTCTTGATAAAACACTTGCTTCAATATACCTTAAAGTTCTTGACTAATGGTTTCCGCTCATACCACAACTAATAAGGTGTCATTCTATTGTTTGTTCTTAGTTGAACCCGGTTCAAGGTATATTCAGCAATATGAACTGCTTCCTTCCAATATATGTTTGACAAACTAGCCTCATTTAATATGATTATTGCCATCTCCTTGACTATCATGTTCTTCTTTTTTACCATACTATTTTGTTGTGGTGTCCTAGGGGTTGAGTATTGCCTTCTAATTCCATGTCTTTCACAATAATCTTCAAACTCATTTGATGTGAACTCTCCACCCCAGTCTGATCTTAGGCATTTCAGCTTGCACCCACTTTCCTTCTCCACCATCTTCCTAAAGATCTTGAATCTATCAAATGCTTGTGATTTATCTTGTAGGAAAGTGACCCATGTCATTCTTGAACAGTCATCAATGAAGAGCATAAAATATCTTTCACTAGCAAGAACTCTTGTCCTAGTTGGACCACATAGATCTGTATGTACAATTTCAAGTGGTCTTGAGGTGTTTTCTTTTGTTTTGAATCTCACCTTGGTCTTCTTCCCTTTCACACATTCATCACAAAATGTGCTTACCGGTTTGATGATGGGTGGAATATTTCTTACACACCCTTTTTTGCTTACTGCAACTAAGTTATCAAAATTTATGTGGCCTAATCTTTTGTGCCACAACTATCTTTCATCCACTTATCCCAACATACATTGGGATTCAAAACATTCTTTCATATTTTATACATTACCATCTGTCCTGTTTCCTTCGGTTACAATCTGATTCATACTCTCTTTCTTTATCTGGCAGTTGATAGAATCAAAGGTGAATTTTTAACTTTTGTCACACATCTGACCCCCACTCAACAAGTTGTGCTTTAGGCCTTCCACATAATACACATCTGTTGGCATTATAGTAAGAAAGATTGTTGGTATTTCAACATCAGGAGATTGTTGATATTCAGTAAGGATATTGAGAAGGTTGTTGAAGATCATTGATATAACTGAAGAAGGATGATAACTATCTTTATAACATTATTTTGTTAGTGATGTCAAGAAATTTATTATCTAATTTAGTATGATGTTGCCATATCTTGAGAAGATTGATTAGAAGAGAATTAAGATGTCCGTAAAAGACACAGAAAGAATGTGATGATTAAAGGGAGAAATAAGCTATTCAATGGGCAACTATTACCAAGTTAGACAACGATGAGATCATGATGTTTAGATTGTTTTGATATTCTACATATGTTGTTGATTGTAAGGTTAATACTATACTATGTCACCAAGCAAAGAACCTAGTCGATAAACCCTAAGGAACCTAGTCAGTAAATCCTAAGGTTATCGATATCGGTTAATGAAGGCGAAATGTCTACCAAGTAAAGTTTAGTATTTATCAAGTTGCAATCGAGTTATGACAATGCGCATGGGATGGATAAAAGCATTATTTAATGAAGGACAATGATTCGCTGGAAATGTATAAATGATTGGTATGTCGTGCATGAAGTTTGTTAAGGATCTATGGCAAAGGAAAATCAGCAGGAAGATCTACAGCGTAGATTGAACTACAATAACCTTGTGCAAGTTCCAAGAAGGAATGCAAGTCCCGAGGTGAGGTAAAACATTTTTAGATCGGAAGGATACATTGAACCTAGTCAAGTTTGAAGATTTGATGGCTAAGATTGATCATGGGAAATGTGATCAAGGAGATTAAGCGGTTAGCAATTGTTTATAAATAAGCAATTGTTGATAAACAATCTATGCGGGCAAGTGTATGCACAAGGATGCTACATAGTGATTAACGAGCACAAAAGCTTGAAGACCAGTTTGAATAATAGAGTAGAGAGCCCAATAGAGGGACAAGATAAGTCCTATGACTAGATTGTTTTGAGCAAATAAGAATTTGCTTTAGCATTTTAGATGTGAAGTTGCAGATAGATTTTATTACTGTTATTTTGTAAGTGACAGAAAATCTCTTAACCGAGTGGACTTAACAGTCTTATATGTAAACCGTCTAGAAAGGTAACATTCTAAATGAGTGTTTGAAATCCTTTGACAAGGTTACTTCTGACAAAGTGAAGATCCTAATAGATCTGAGGGAAATCCCTTAAGCGGGTCACATCTAGCAATGTGTTTGTAATCTTTAACAAGATTTGCTTTTAACCAAGCATATTCTAGAAGAGTATATTTCTTAGTGGGTTTGAAATCCCACAGTGGTTTTTCCCTATTTGGGTTTCCATGTTAAATATGGTGTTATGAGTGTTTTGATGATTATATGCTTATGAGTTTGCATGTTTAGTAGTTTTGGTTATATTGCTGAAGTATAAGTTATCGAGGTTGAATCTATTATTTTTATGGAAGATTAAGTTTGTATGATTCACCCCCCCGTCTTATCTTGTTAGCTATTGGCATCTGTACTTACATTAAGTATCAGAACTATCAATTGGTATCAGAGCTTTAGACTCTGGAAGAAAAAGTTTAAAGGTACTTGAGGGAAAGATCTGAAGATGTATAAAAGGGATGCACCGAAGCTGAACAAGTCAAGTTTCTCCACATGGCAGAAAAGAATGAAGCTGCATTTATCAGGAATTGGAGAATATGCAACATATTATTTGGAGAATGATTATATTGCACCGAGCACCAACCCTATGGCCTTGGAAGAGATAAAGGCAAAGCAAGAACATATTCAAGCTATGATTGAAATTACATCAGCATTGACCGACTCAGAGTTTAATGATCTAGAAGGCTGTAATGATGCAAAAGCAATGTGGACTAAGCTCATATTTGTGTATGGAGGTGATGAACATGTTCAAAGAGCAAAAGTAGATAGTCTAAGAGGACAACTTGAATCCATGAGGATGAATGAAGGTGAAAACATAACCCAATACAATACAAGACTAAAGAAGATTGTCAATCAAATTAAAGGAGCAGGTGGAACTATTGAAGAAAAGGATATAACAAGTAAGTTGTTGAGAACCCTTCTACTAGCTTATGCTATTTGAGTCTCTACAATCAATGAATTGAGGTTTGTACCTAACATGCCAATCTATTTGGATGCTACTATTGGTAAGCTACATGCATTTGAGTTAAGTAATTTTGATAACAGTGGGTATTCGGTAAATAAAGTTGAATCTGCATTCAGTTCTTTTCATATTAGTGAATCTGATGATTACAATGATAGAATGAGTAAGTACTTTGAAGGAGATCATAATGGAGCAAGTGAAAGATTTCACAAGAACATGGAAAAAGTGCACAAACTGTATGAGGAAATCAAGAAGCAAGAAGAATTTGAAGCATTATTAGCCAGAAGGTTACCGAGAGGAAAAGGTAAGTATAAAGGAAAGCTACCTTTAAAATGTTTCAATTGTGATAAGATAGGACATATGGCTTCTAACTGCCCTAACAAAGAATCTAGTGAAAAGAGAGAATACCGAGATAACAGGCAGAAAGACAACCAATACAGAGGACACCGAGACTTCAGAAGGAGAGATAGAAAGACATGTCTAGTAGCAGATGAGGAATCCAATGATGATGAATCTGATGAAACTGATACTGAGAAAGTGGTTTATGTGGCTATTAAAGATGGATCTAATGAAGAAAGGTATGAAGAAAAATCTCTAATATCTCACATAAATAATAATAATTATTGGATCATAGATAGTGGATGCTCGCATCATATGATAGGTGATAAACACAAGTTTGTTAAATTAGAAGACTATGATGGAGGCTATGTAAGATTTGGTAATGATGCACCATGTCTGGTGAAAGGTAAAGGATCTATAACACTTCTTGACAATGCTAAATGTGATGATGTATACTGGGTTGAAGGTTTGAAATATGATTTGTTGAGTGTAGCACAGCTAAACAATACAGGATACTAAATAGAATTTCTGAAAGGAATTGTCAAAGTTCATGACAAGCATGGAAAGTTAGCTGCTACTAGGACAAAAACAAAAGGTAATACATTTCATCTTGACCCAACTCGGAACAAGTGTCTTTATGCAAAGATAGATGATACCTGGTTATGGCATAAAAGGTTTTGTCATGTAAATTTTGATAATCTGATCAAAATAAGTAAGAAGCACCGAGTAAGAGGTCTATTGAGTCTGGAAAAACCTGAGAATGCTATGTGTCGAGGATGCCAGATGGGTAAGATGACAAGATCAAGCTTTACAAGTAAGTCCTACACTTCTAAAGGAATTTTAGATCTAGTACACACTGATATTTGTGGTCCTATGAAAGTTCAAAGTTAGTATGGTGATAAATATTTCATATTATTTGTAGATGATTACTCAAGAATGATGTCAGTCATGTTTTTAAAAGAGAAATCAGAAGCTTTTCAAATGTTCAAATGGTACAAGGGAAGAGTTGAAAATGAAACATGAAGTGTAGATAGAAAATGTGGAATCATCAAAGCAATATAAACATTATCCTAGTTCAATCACGAAAACTCAATTGCAATGACCAATCCTAAAAACACTCAATAAAGACATGAAAACAAGACATCAATTCAAATGCAAACCATTGCAAACTTGAATGTCTCCTTCATGTGGCTCCATTGTCCTTCTTTCTCCTTCAAATAGCTTTGTTTGTGGATCTCGCCTACTAGTGCATAAGCATGATGTGAAAGCAAGTAAACAATATGGTAGCGCAAGAATACTAGAAGCGTGATTGATTCGACCAGGGACCTTGATTGAAGAAATTCATCCAATTTATAGACAAATTGGAGAAAAGACAAGATTAGCATGAATTTGATTAGAATGGAAATTGCAAATCAAGAATGACAAACATGACAAATTATGACAAATTTGCACTTTCTATGCAAAATTGATTGATTGATAATTTTGACAAAATTACTATGTCAAAATTGATTGATTGTCAATTATAACAAATTATGACAAATTTGCTATGTCATTCCCATGAAATTAGGAGAAATATAGGAGAAAATTGAAATTAGATGAATTAGAAATTAGGAAATTAGAAAATGAGGAAATTAGGAATTAAGTGAATTAATTAACAATTTTTCATTTATTAATTAATTCACAAAGAGGGAAGAATTAGTTAGCCAATTAAATAAACATTTAATTGTGACAAGAAGACTTAGGATAAATAAATTATTTAACCTAGAGGGAGAAATGACAAACAAGGTTAAATGAATATATCATGAAACCCTAGAAGATGAATTAGAAAATGCAAGAATGACAATTAGGTCTTGACAAAGGATAATTGATATCGATTTGATTTGATCATGATTCTGACTGACAAAGGACCAATGCTGACAAATGATTTGATTGATAAATGCGCCAATTGACGAGGAACAATGACTAATTGATCCAAATTGACATGATTGAGAAAGATGACGATCAATGACAAATCGATCGCAAAATGACAAAATTGACAAGAGGACAAGGATCGATGACAAAATAGATTGCAAAACGACAAGATTGAAAATGACCACGATCGATGACAAATCGATCACAAGATGACAAGATTGAAAATGACAATGATCGATGACAAATCGATCGCAAAATGATAAGATTGATAAGAGGACAAAACCCTAATTAGGATTGACGATGTCCAAAATATGACAAATGAGCACGCATATTGATGCGACAAGATAAGATCGACCAAAATCATGACTGAAGATTGTTATCGACAAGACCAAATTCGAAAGTGAGGCTGATGAAGAATGCAGAAGAAGAACTCGATGCTTGCAAATGATAAAGACCAAGTGCACAACATAGAAGAAATGTTAATGCGACGTAAAAACCCTAAAATAAGGCAATGCGCAAATGTTAAAGTATGACTCCGCAAGCATTGACCATTTTGAGACGTCTACATTTTGCCCCTCTTTGAGACAATGCGATTTTAAGCATTGTTTCAAAGAACAATAATGAAAATGCCCCAGACAATGATAATGACATATGGATGCCCCCTCGAGGAATTGGCCGGAGATATCCAGAAAAGAGGCCAATTGATCGATAAGAATGATAAAAACTGATAGGAGCAAATGGACTGAAAATCAGGGATCGGATGCACAAATGACAAGCAATTGAAGGTGCCAAAGATTGTGATTAGCATGAGATGGAGAGAGTGCACGTCCATCTATGCACTGACAAAGATCTATAAATGAGACAAAGAGAGTGAAAATTGCTCATTTGCACTAGCCAAAGAGGAGAATTTGTTGCTCTGGAAAAGGACACTTGCAGAGAGATGGCAAACATTCCAATGTTAGATCACCTCAGGGAACATGTATGCACCTACAGATGACCGAATGACGCGGGAGCAGCGGTATGTATCTCAAAAACCCATATTGTCAATTTTATGAATTTTGATCGCTTGCGGGACATTACGGGGCCCACAGGAAATGCAGAAACTAACTTCTGTGCCTATGTGAGCACATCCTGTGCTTTTGTAGGGTATCTTGCATGTGTGTAGGGTACACAGGCACAAGTTGTTGCTACACAGGTGCAGGATACATCACACAGGCGCAGTTGTTCCCTGGGAAGCCAATTTTGGTCAAAAACAACAAGCGAATGATCCAAAAAGGGAGGATAAGGATAGGATAGGTTAAAAGAGATGAAAAACACCCTAATTTGGACATGAAACAAGGAAATGTAGCCTATAGGAGCAAACCCTAAAATTGACAAAATGTGCCCCAATTGTGATGCAGAGTCGACAGTATCCATTGATCATGCGGGAGAACCGACCTGACTACTTCATGTTACGACATAGACTTAGAAGCATAGACAAAGATACATTAGCAGGACTTGGGATATACTATATCACATTCATGCTCGAGATTAGGGCAAACACAGGATTGCTTACCGCATTGGTAGAGCGATGGCATTCAGAGACCTCCTCATTCCATCTGGTGACTGGAGAGGTGATTGTGACACTAGAGGATGTATGGCGTATCCTCCGCATTCTGATTCATGGGGAGATGATAGAGTATGAGCTGGTGATAGGGAGAGATGCATTGTGTAGATTATTTGAGTGCGACGCAGATGATTTGGACATCGTAGAGAGGGAGACCGGCTGGGAGACCATGGCATCAGAGTATGATCGACGATATGTGGTGATAGCCGTGGTTATAGCATGCCTACTAGTAGGAGACAGACAAGGACATGGATTCCCTATTAGATGGGGAAGAGTGCTAGAGCGGATGGAGACAGAGGGGATGGTGTACGCATGGGGACCACGTGTACTGGCTATGCTATATTTTCAGCTGCATCAGATAGCATATTAGGGAGTGCAGACTTTGAGCTGTGGAGTCACACTGCTATAGGTATGGGCATTTGAGCACATAGCTATATGTCGACCAATTTTAGAGAGACAGGTATTACCACACTGACCATATGTGTACTACTATGGGGGAGCACTGAGACAGGCTCCTTTGAGATACATACTGTATTGGCGACATGAGCTAGACAGATTGAGAGAGTTCACATGGAGGCCATATCTTCATTGCCCTGGATGGTCAGATGATAGTGATGAGCTACCGTATTGTAGACAGGAGAGATACCTAATTGGGCGACCAGTGAATCACTAGAGAGTGATTGAGATGTACCTACTAGAGAGAGTCAGACGACAGTTTGGAGAGAGGCAGGATGTACCTAGAAGGACTGCACACTTTGCCCGATCTCATAGAGAGACGAGTCAGTGGGGAAGGATAATTTAGCCACACATAGCCTATGCCGATTTCACATAGCTACAACAAAGACAGTGGGATTGGAGATCAGATGTGGTGGACGTAGGGATGACAGAGGAGTATGAGCGATGGTTTGCACGATGACAGCCAGTGCCATTGACAGATCCTGATATTCTGGTACCTAGGAGATAGGAGGACTTCCCACTCATAGGAGAGGAGGATGAGGGCAGTGATGAGGATGAGGGGGATGATGATTATGAGCCAGATTCAGCCGATCAGGAGTCATTGCAGGATATACCCATAGAGCCGGAGACAACTAGGATAGAGGAGATGGAGATGTGCAGGGCTACCATAGCGAGTCAGCATGATCACATTGCGACATTAGAGAGACAGAATGCCATCTTGAGGATAGAGCATGATCAGTTTAGAGCAGAGATAGCCAGACTTACAGCGGCTCGAGATACAACAATAGCTCAGGCACAGCGAGAAGAACAGAGAGTCACTGAGTATATTGGGTCGATTAGGGACGCTAGTGCATGTGAGATGGCACAGATGTTGGTAGAGACCGGAGAGGAGATACGCCATTGGAGGACACTATATAAGAGTGCAGTTCCACCAGAGTAGAGAGTAGCATCATATCGGGCTCGATCGAGGACAGAGAGCAGGGCACACTCTCGGAGGTTAGTGAGCAGCATGGGGGTGAGTGGACCTATGAGACCACCACAGCTAGGACCTTGGACAGGAGGGACTTTATCCTTGAGGCATGGTAGGGATGAGGAGGACAGAGGGAGCACCCAGTGACAGAGGCATGTGCTCCTTATGATAGATAGTTGACATTATGTAGTGTGATATTTTGTAGTCAGCCTGCAGGCCATACTTAGGACAGACAATCCAATTTTGTACTCCGATATTATTTTGATATATGACATGATATGCATCGATATGATGGGATGCAATGTGTTATGACTTATTTTATTTTCCATGTATGGATGGCGTATGCACTATTTATTGTGGAACATGTATGGATACATTTTGATGTGTTTTTGATGCATTTATAATATGAAATGGATAAAATGCTTGATGTGATGCTTGATGTAATGCAAATGTACTAACCAAATGGATGCAGAATGCAACATATATGTTTTTGTGTGGAGATCAGAGAACTAGACTGAACTGATTGTCCAAACTGATGGAAGAAATGTTAGTAAGAAGAAATGAGATAGACGACAGTTAGAGGCGAAGAAAAACTTGCTTTCACTAATGCACTTTGTAGGTGAGAACCTTTATTTAATGTAGCAAAATGGATGCGTAGCATCATGGCATTGAAGGCCAGAGCTAAAATGCAACCCTTTTTGCAAAAGACAGACACATCGCAGACAAACAGCAATCACAACAAAAAAGAAAGGGACCATGAACCATCTCGATCACTCTAAATCACTCGGTGACATCATCGAGCAACATAGGAACATGATCAAAGAGAAATCAGTAAATGATAAGACTCGCTAATTCCAAAAAGTCAAACAAACATCTTGATCTTCATTGTCAAATGTTGAAAGTGTTGATAGGATGATCATGCTATCTGGTTTCAGGGAATGCGGTACCCCATCTAAGACAGGACATAGTCTGGTTTCAAGTATACCACACCCTGTATAAGACTCATGATAATGTGCCAAGGATGAATGCTATTGATGTTGATGTTCGATTGATAAGACAATTTTAATCAGTTTCAATGTTTGGTTTGATTGAAAAATGTCATCTGTTAATGCATGATTTCATTAAAGCGCAGTGTGTGATTGTGTGTCATTGGAGGGATGCTCAGTGATTTGTCGTATGCACAAAGGGGATTTTTTTTGTTTTGCTTTTCGAGATTTTACAATTTTTTTTTTGTGTTCATTTTTTTTTCTCAAGACTTTATTTGATTTTTTTGGATTTTTTTCAGGACTTTATTTGATGTTTAGGGATTTTTTTAGGACTTTATTTCAATTTTTTTGGATTATTTCAGGACATTTTTCAATTTTTTGGATTATTTCAGGACATTTTAAATTCAAAAGTTCCAGTGATTGATCAAGACAAGGGGAACGCACCCAATGCACATCTGAAAGACATATATAGAGGCCAAGACCGAAACATATGCACAAGAAATGGAGTATGCAAGACAATGATGCTGACCAATTATAGGCCTGAAACAGAACATTGGGTCAGGACAAGGATAGACACGATAAATCTTTAGAGAGAAAGCATAGCTAGAGGTCATGATAGATGACAGAGCAATGATCATTTTTACACATGGCGCCCGTTTGCCAGGTTTTCACCAAGGTACTTGCCCAAAGCGCCTGTTTGCCAGGTTTTCACTAGAGGGCGAATCATTTTTCTTTACTTTTTTTTTTTTGTTCTTTTCCTTTGTTTTTCACTTTTTTTGTATTTTTTTGTAGTTTTTGCTTTTTTGATTTTTTTTTGTATTTTTTCAGGATCATACTTGAAGAAGGGCTGATAGAAAATTATGCCCAGTACTTGCGAAGGTGCATGCTATTTACAGGATCGGACAAAGGTTCACCTTCTGGGGTGGCAAGCTGATATGCCCCCGAGCCATAGGCTGCAGTAACTATGAAAGGCCCAACCCAATTAGGTTCAAACTTGCCTTTGATGATGTCAGTAGATTGTGCATTCTTGGGGTTTTCCTTTAAAACTAGATCTCCCACTTCGAAGTGTCACCCTTTGACCTTCTTATTATAAGAGCGACGGAGACGATTTTGATATGCTTGCAAATGTGTCAGGGCTATCTGACGTTTCTCATCTAACATCTCAAGCTGATGTAGCCAAGAGACTTTGTGCGTCTCATCATCAATCAGATGTTGCAAGGAAACACGCAAAGAAGGAATCTCTACTTCCAAGGGTAGAATGGCTTCCGCACCATACACCAAGGAATAAGGTGTTGCACCAGTAGGTGTGCGGATAGAAGTGCGATAAGCCCATAGTGTTGGATTCAACTGTACAAGTCAATCTCAACCAGCGTCATTGACAACCTTTTTCAAGATCTTGATAATGGTTTTATTTGATGCTTCGGCTTGACCATTACCCTGTGGATAGTATGGACTAGAGAAACAGTGTTGGATATGAAGCTTTTCACAGAGTTCCTTGACATCTTTATTCTTGAAGGGATGACCATTATCTGTGACTATGGCAAGGGGAACCCCATATCTGCATATGATATAATTCAATAGGAATTTTGAAATTTGCACACTAGTGATATAGGTCATGGGGATAGCCTCGATCCATTTTGTAAAATACTCTGTGGCTATAATGATAAACTTGTGTCCATTTGCAGATGTCGGGTGAATCTTACCAATAAGATCCAATCCCCATTGAGAAAAGGGCCACAGAGATATGACAGAATGAAGCTCTTGGGCTGGTGCATGAATGTAATTTCCATGGATCTGGCATTTGTAGCACTTCTTAACAAAATCATGAACATCTTTTTCCAGAGTGGGCCAATAATACCCAGCATGAATCAACTTTTTGGCTAAGCTCAGACCATTGAAATGGCCCCCACATATACCATCGTGAACGTCGTGTAAAGCCATTTGTGCTTCGTCAGAATCCAAACACCTGAGGAGGGTATGGTCAAAGGAATGACGGTAAAGGGTGTCGGCAATGATGACATATTTGGCTGTCTGTCAGATGAAGGCTTGACGTTGGTTAGCGGAAAGGTTAGGTGGTAAGGTTTGGGATTTCAAATATTGATATACATCATTGTACCACAGGGAGTTAGGGCCAACAAGAACACACATCACATTTGTTGTCAGAATGTCAAAAGAAGGGACAAGCAATTGTTTGACCAAAAATTCACATTTGTCCATATTGTGGGGCATATTTAACATGGAAGCAATCGTAGCCATCGCATCTTCCAACTTCTTTTGCATTCTTGGAACTTGACTGAAATGGATAGCCGTGAATTTTGTCTTGAAGAAATCTACCATATGCTTGTAGGGAATAAGCTTTTCATCTTTTGTTTCATAGTCATCATTCACTTGTCAGATGACTAACTGAGAATCTCCATAGACTTGTAAATGTGTGATGTTCCAGTGGACCACTACTCGGAGTCCTGTGACCACAGCTTCATATTCTGCAATGTTATTGGTACAATGGAAAGTTATTCTGTATGACTTGGGGATAGCATCACCTTGAGGGGTGACAAACAATATGCCTGCTTTGGATCCAAACTTGGTATGGGACCCATCAAATTATAACTTCCATTCATTAAAAGATGTAAGAGCAAAGACTGATTCATCCAGAAAATCGGTCAACATGGGATGATCATCATAAATAGGAGCCTCTGCAAGTTGATCCTCTATGACTTGTCCTTTTATTGCCTTTCGCTCCATTTACTCAATATCAAATTCACTGAGGATCATAACCCACTTTGCTAGGTGACCCGTCAAAGCTACTCTGCTAAGCAAGTATTTCAAGGGATCAATTTTTGCAACCAACAATGTTTGGTGATTTAACATATAGTGTCGGAGTTTCTGTGTTGCAAAGACCACTGCTAAGCATGCCCATTCAATAGTTGAATAATTCAGCTCATAGCCTACTAGTGTTCGACTGATATAATAAATAGCTTTCTCTTTGTTGTTCTCATCTTGTTGGGCCAAGAGAACTCCTAGTGCCATTTTAGTTGCAGAAATATACAATATAAATGGCTTTCCTTCTATAGGAGGCATTAGAATAGGCGGCGACAACAAATAGTCCTTGAGAGCTTGAAAAGTTGATTGACATTGCTCAGTCCATTTAAAAGTGACACCTTTATGCAATAAATGCTGGAAAGGATGACATTTATCTGCCAATTGAGCTATAAATTGGTGGATTGACTGTAACTTTCCTTGCAGACTTCTTAGTTGACGGAGATTAGAAGGAGGAGGCATATCCATTATTGCTTTAACCTTGGCCAAGTCGACTTCGATGCCTCAGTGAGAAACAATGTACCCTAGTAATTTACCGGCTATGACACCAAAGACACACTTCTTTGGATTGAGTCTAAGCTTGTAAGTTTCCATTCGGTCAAAGATTGGGCCCAGGATGGCTAGATGACAATCTCTTGTGACAGATTTGCATAATAAGTCATCAACATAGTCCTCCATCAAAGTATGCATGAAATCATGGAAAATTGTCATCATCTCTCTTTGATATGTTGCACCTGCATTTTTAAGACCAAAGGGCATCACATTCTAGCAGTAAGTACCCCAAGCACATGTGAATGCAGTCTTATGTTGATCTTCAGGAGCAATGTGAATTTGGTTATAGCCGGAGAAACCATCCATCAATGAGAGCATCTCATATCCAGCAGTCATGTTAACTATGATGTCTATATTTGGCAGTGGAAAGTCATCTTTAGGGCATGCTTTATTGAGATCCCTAAAATCTGTATAGATTCTAATGCCCCCAGTTACTTTGCTAACTGGTACCAAATTTGAATTCCAGTCTGCATAATCAATGGGTCTGATAAAGCCTGTTAGGGTTCCCACAGATACTGAGAGGGGGGGGTGAATCAGTATCTGACCGGTAATGACATTTTCTTAGAACTGAATATGCAGAATATAAAGTAACAGTATACCGGTATGCAAGAATTAATGCAAATAATAGAATCAAAAGCATCCACATGAAAAGAACACCATAACACAAGTTGTTTAACGAGGAAACCCGATATGGGAAAAACCTCAGTGGGATTTGTGACCCACAATATTCACTTACTGGCCAATAAGAGAATATTACTTACAATAGGGGCCTACACATGCAGGAAGGCCAACTGCCTAGAGCTCACTGCTCAATAAGAAGTCACACTAACTTACAATGAGGATTACAAATCCAATATCTTGTACTGCTTTACAATAGCATCTTCAATGCCAGATTCAGTACCGGTTCTTGCTCTATTCTTTACATATACCCTTGACCTACAATTCGCACATTAGGTCTATCTTATAATTTATTTACTGCTTTCTATCCATATCCTTATAGTACAAATGCCTACAATGATCTCTTTTATATACAAGAGTCATTTTACAATTTGCCAAGTCGGCTTACAATGATAAAGAAAATATTACATATCAAAAATCATGTCGGCCTCTATGCCGGTATACATATTTCCTTCTGTGCTAGTGTACATCTTTTGTGCTAGTGTCAATGTACATCTTCTGTGCCAGTGTAGATTGATTTGTTGATGCCGGAGCACTGTTTTGTTTGAGTAATGCTTTGTCGGTGCCATAGGATTGCAAGGTTGCCTGAGTAATGCTTTGCCAGTGCCATAGGATTGCAAGGTTGCCATCAATGACAAAACCTTCAATCACACACAATGTCTCATTGGAGTGTCCATATGCCAACAAAGCCCACATCTAGTAATTTTTTCAGTTCTACCCTGACCAAAAGAGCCACCTAGGGATGCATCGTTTTGAGTTTTTGTTTGACAGGCTTGGCATCTGCTTTTAATGGCAAGTGATGAAGGACTAATTCTGGATCAAGGCCAAGCATATCTGCATAGGACCATGCAAAGTTGATCTTCTTCTCAAGAAAGAAATTGACAAAATCTATCTTTTCCTATTTTGATAGAGATGCAACAAAATGAATGACCTTAGGGTTTTCAGGTGTACCCAAATTTATCTCTTCGGTCATTTCCACAAGCAATGTTGATTTATCCTGACTTGATAGGGGTATGTCCACTCTTCCACCTTTGGGCACCTCAGAGAGGTTTTCACCTGCAGGTACTTCTTTTATTTTTACTTTTTCATGATCAAAGAGTGCCTTACGGTTTTCACTCAAAGACCTATTCTTTTGATTTTTTACTTTTTCTTTTCTTTTTTCATTTTGATGACTAGAAGATGGAGTTGACTCCCCAAAATATGTTGTGGAATCCAGATCAATAGCAAATCCTGCCTTATGATCACCTTTTGGTATGCCTTCTCATAGTCCAAGGAATTCTGTAATTGCTTCGTCATTTTGAAAACAATCCAATGTGAGTGGTTCTTGTTGGTCATGTTGGATAAGCTGGGGATAGACGAGGGGCATGTCATCATCGGTTTTAAGGAGAGAGAGGACTGAGATGGTAAAGATGTAAACATTTGTGGTATTACTGTCCGAACTGCTTATATCTGATTCGGAGCTTGGGTCCCAAAATGACTCTATCCAAGCATTAGGACATGTTTTGGGAAGAGGAGTTATTTCATGTTTGTCTTCCATAGGCAAATCATCAGGGTCAAGGAAAACATTGTCAAGGGCATAGGAGCTAGAAGAAAAAGAACTCCACTCCCATTCATTGGAATCAATTTTAGGTCGAGTATCCTCAAGTGTTATTTCATCATCAGAGTCATGCCCCTTTCCACACGTGGTCACTTTGGTAGATGAGGATCCAATTCACAATGGTACAAAACCTTACCCTAAAGTTGGAGGTTGCATCTTGGGTATAACAGGTTCTAGCCTTCCATTCTTGTCTGGCCTAAGCCACTACAACCATCATATCCTTTCTTCTACAGCATAGTAAATCCTTTGTCGTGCCATTCCACTGGCAACCTGACAGGTGGGGTCTCAGTTGGATCCTTATAAAGCCAATCTATGACATCATCATCTAAAGTTTCTTTATCAAGTTCACCCCATCTTGTAAATGTAGTGGGAGGCTGATATTGAATAACTACCTTAGGTTCCTTTTGCAACAAATGTGGTTTGCCATACAATTTTGGAGATATTGGTAAATTCCCGATGAGGAATGTTTGATCCATTGAATATTCTCCGCATCCTTGGTCCTGTATCTTCAATTTTCCTTTGACAACATCTAACAATTTATTAGGATCCACATAACTATGTGAGTGGGCCTCTCTATTGACTGGGACTTGCTGCTGAGGGGAATCCTTTAGAGTAGCACAAAATTGAAATGGATTAGGATCTCCTAGAATTGTTATCTCAGTTCCATTGTAAGGATATTTTAAACATTGATGATAAGTGGATGGAATTTCTTTCATTGCGTGGATCCATGGACGGCCAAGAATCATATTGTAAGGGAGATCGAGGTCTAAGACCTGCAAGAAAGTGTTTTCTGTCACTGGACCGACTTTGATAGGCAATGTAATTATCCCTTTAGATGGGCACTCAACATCATCATATGCTTTGATTGTTATTCTTTTGGAAGCATCAATGTCATTTTCTGTATAACCAAGGCCAATGACCACTCTCAAGGTACAAATATTAAGACCCGCTCCACCATCTATCAAGACTCGTCAGATTTTGCAATTATGGACAAAGACTTCAAGATGTAAAGGATCATTATGAGGGAGCTTATCAGGTGAAATATCATTATCAGAAAATGCAACATTTTGGGAAACAGCTAGATGTCCAATTCGGGCTTGAAACTGGTTAGCATCAATGTTTGTCGGGATAGTGGACTCAATTAAAGCTTTATCTAGGACTGTGCAATGCATGGGGGACATTTTCAACAACTCAAGGATTGATATTTGTGTAGGTGTCTTTCCTAGATGATCAAGGAGATTATACTGACTCACAGGAGTTGATTTGGGAGGAACTGCAGGAGCTCCTTTCAGGACTATTTTGGATCGATGAGTGGTGACTGCACAAGAAGGATCTTGTCTCTTTATTCTTAGGGTGGAAACATACTCATTTGATGTGCGAAAACAATTGATGACATTGTTATAACCAGTATTTGCATAATTTGCTGTTTGAGTAGAGTTTGAAGAAGATGCTTTACCCTTGTCATGATCAAGCAAAGGAGTTTTGAAAATTGTATGATCAGTGTTAGAGGTCGCGTTGGGCGGATCTACCTCAATTACTCCTTACTCTAACAAGTCTTGAATCATATGTTTCAATTGAAAACATGACGCGGTTTTATGTCCTTTTGACCGATGGTACTCACAATATGCATTATCATTCCACCAATGCGGCTTTACCACTGGTTCTGCCTTGATATCTGGTAACTTGATAAATTTGGCTTGTATTAATTGTTTCATTACTGACTCAATAGGCTCTCCCAATGGTGTAAACTGTCTAGGAGGTCCATCCCTTGATCGAAAAGGTTTGTGTTGCTGGTTTTGTTTCTGGCCTTGTTGTTGATTATATTGTTGAGTATGTTGTTGGTATTGCGGCTGTTGAGTAACATTGCTCACTGGTGTTTGATTTTGTTCCATAGTTGACATATTAGGAACAGCCAATTTCTTGATTGTGAATGGGGGTTGATTCGCAGTCACCATTCTTGCATCAACAACTCCATCATTAGTGACATTCTTATTTTTGTACCAAAATCTATTTCTGTCCCCTGAATTGTTTGTGTTGTCACTGTCTTTATTGAGCTTAATGATTCCCTTGGTTACAAGAGCAGTTTCAATGTTCATCCCTTTCTTAATGAGTTTCTCAATAGTACTGGGACTTTTCAATTTGAGTTCATACATCATTTCTGGGACCAAATTTTGGATAAACAAGTTCACTTGTTGTTCTTCAAGTATATCTAGGAAAGAACGACTATACAAGCTTCACCATCGTTGCAAGAAAGTCACTAATGGTTCATCTTGCTTTTGCTTGGTGTTACATAAATCTGACATGGTCACGTCACTGTCGATGTTGAATGTGAAGTGAGATATAAACTCTTGAGCCAATTTCAACCAAGTCTTTATATTTCCTAGCAGATGCGAATACCAATCCATGGCTTGTCCCATGAGACTTCATGCAAATAAGCGCATTAAATATGTTTCCTCATAACTCACTTTAGTACATGCCGTGAAAAATGCTCGAATGTGATCTTTTGGATTGCCATTCCCTTTATATTTCTCAAAATTCTTAGGGAAGGGAGGCATGTATAAGCTCTTGTCAAATGGATTAGGACATAAATCTTGATCTGTGTACAACTTCTTTGTTCCTTTGGTTTCTAATGCATCGACTTGTTGTTGCAACTTCTCAAGCTGTTGCGCAATTGTGTCAGATTTTGGAGGTCCATCATTAATCCTGATGGGTACTCTTTGTCGATACGTCGTGTTTCCGATCGGTTGTTGATGCTCTGAAATTGCCGTCTTTGGTGTCTCCGGCATATAATGTTCTTGATACACCTCTTGTTGTTGTGGTTGTGCCATGCCTTGATATTGACCTTGTTGTTGTGCTTCTTGTGGTGGCATCATCGTTTGTAGCCTAGGTTGATATTGCAATTGAGGGTGTTGTTGATATTGCACAAGCGTCAATTGTGGTTGTGAAGTATGATAACTTGTTTGTCTTGGCACATATTGAGGCACATGTTGTTGTTGGTGGCGACGAATCGAAATTTGCTGACTTTGTGCCAATTGTTGTTGTCGCGGTGTAAATCCCATCATTTGCAAAAAACTTTGTTTGGGTGGTTTTTGTTGTTTCTCCTTAAGATGGGGTATGGCACTTGCATTGACTTGCTGTATTGTTTGTCCAATCCATTGTGGTGGTTGCAAGTTTGCATTAACTTGTAATGGGGTAGAAGGCACTGCAGTTTGTTGTCGAATGCAGTATTGTTGTTGTTGTACATTGTTTGTTTGCACATTCGATTGTACCTTTTGTGTATTACTCAATTGTTGCAACATTTGTTGTTGGTGCAAACCACTATTTGTAGCTCTTTGTGTCGCCATTATCGAAGGATTTGTCACAATAGTGTTTGGCAAATATATTGAGCTTAACGGGACATAAGAACTTTGTTGCATTGTGGAATTGTTTTGGATATTGGTGATATCAGGCATTCCAGTCGTGAAGCTTTCTTGCATCTTAGATTTTGATCCAATTTTATGCATGTGAGGAACCACTTCTTGTTGAGGGACAGTTGTCAATATTTGCATGGTCTTCATTTGATCTTGTGTTACAGGTGTTGTGTTAAATAATGGATTATTTATTGTCTCAAATGGTGACTTTTGAGGAATAGTCACTGCCAATGCCTTTGAAGCACGTTTACTCATCAAGGTAGGTTGAGTTTCTTCTTGCACATTTTCTTCATTTGGATGTGGAGAGAAACTTAATAGCTCACCGCCTTGTTGTTTTTGCACATTGATTTGCTCACTTGAGGAGGTCACATTACTCATCATGTCAAGATATTTTTGTGGGAACATCTTAAAGACTTTGTTCAAGAATTTATCCATCTTTTTCGTCAACTGTGGATCTTGAAGGAACATATCAACATCATCAGAAGCATTGGAATCTGATGAAGAATTTGGTTGGACATTTGGATTTGCCTCTTGTTGAATGCCTTGATCTGAACCAAATCCTTGTGAAAGAGTTTGTTCCTCATGTAATGTTTGAATTTCATGTTGTAGGTTTGGTTGATTCCAATCAAAAGGTGCATTTCCTCTTGGTGTTGGTGGAACACTCCCATGTCTTGGTTTCATAGGTACAAATACTGGTTCATATAATGGAGGTGGTCCAAGTTGAACCATTCCATATGGTGGTAATGATGTGTTTGACAAACCTTCAATTTGTACTATTTGACTAGTTTGAAACTGTGAATTTGATATGTTGTCAATGGGTTGATACATTGGTTTGCCCATCTTTTTAGATTTTGACCTTGTTTCAATAGGCATGTCTCTATGCAAATGCAATATTTTTGGAATTTTTCAAGGATAATGTATTATATGCAACTAAATGCAAACTAAATAAATAAAAATGCAATCTATGGCAAGAATGCAACCTATGTTTTTGTTGTTTTTCAAGATTTTGACAAACTCATGAATGCAAATCTAAAAAGAGACCCTTAGGAAATTGAAATGATGTCTAGACCTCAAAGGACAAAAGGACCAAGTGACAAAAGGAAAAAATGACAATGTCTCCCCTATATGCTTGGATACTAAGCTAGGTTTGACCAAATGACAATAATGACAAAAAGAGAAAAGGTTTGATAAGGTCTAGACCTCCTAACAATGACTTAGGGTTTATCAAAGATTTGGATTACTCAAGTATAACAAAACCTAGTTTTGACACTATATGCAAAGGGACAATTACTATGAAAATAACCCTAATATGATATGATAATGACCTAAACTTAATGAAGAGACCCAGTGTGTGAAAATGCAAATGTATGACAATGTCAACCTAAGTTTGAATTATGAAATGGTATTACTCTAATCCAAGAGGACACATGCAAAATGGATGACCCTTATTGATATGCAAAGGAGTATGACCTAGGTGAAACTTAACCTTGGTAATTGACAATGAATTTGCAAAATGCAAACCTAAGATGAACCTAAATCTAAGTGACATGAATGTTGAGACAAGATTTTGAAAAATGTTTGACAACCATGTTCAAAGGTGTTTTGAACTTTGTTGGATGAAATGTTCTTGTGTTTAACCTTGTTTTGAATCAATTTGTCTTGTTTTTGAAATGAGACACAACTCAACTTTTGACAAACAAAGAAGACAAGATATTTCAACTTAGACTCAAGACAATCATGCTCATTCACACATTTCTTATGGTAGGCAAGGATAGTAGGTACTTGAGAGGTAGACTCGTTAGGAGATTCAAGGAGAATACATAGATGCTTGACCGCACGGGCTCCCCTCCACGGCACTCACTTCTCAGGGCAGCCAAGCATCAGTCCCCATGGAAATCTCCCCATGGAAAACTTAGTATCTCTTCCAAGTATCCGAACTTGTCCTTCTCAAGCAACTAGAAGGATTTTTGGCCTCTAAATACAAGGTGTTTAGTAAGGATTTCTGTTAAGCATTACTCCTTGGTGTCACACAAGCATGATTGAGACATTAAGCCCACCAAGATACCAAACAAATGTAGTCGCACAAGCATGATTTAGACCTTGAGGCCCTACTTAGATGTTGATATGAGAAAGAGTCCAAGGGTCATCACTTCCCAAGTAACTACAATTCCCACGTAACCCTTCCTTCAAAGCTTTCACCCATCAGGTATTTATTTATAGTGAGTTAGAATGCCAAGGTATTCTAGCTGTACTCACTTTGGGTCATTCCCTTCTCATGATTGTCACTTGCTTGCAAAAGAAAGCAAATGGTCAGGAAGGCAAGCCCTCTAAAGGTAACAAACAATCTGAACCAAGAGAATGGTATCAAAGATTTGGATTTCTGATCACCCTAAGATGAGAGCATACTCTCCTACTCCAATGTCAAACTCAATAGTCAAAGAAAACACACGTTCATTCCATCCTATTTAGCAATCATACTAGGTGCCTAACTATGAATTACAAACACAAAGTTTAGTTGGAGTACAAGGCAACCTGCAAAATCACTAAGTTAGGAGTTTGATTTGTTTGGCCTTTGACTAGCAAACCTGCATAAAATTCATTAGTAGTTTCATCTTTGTCTTTGCCATGCATAATGCCAAGGTGCTGCATAAAGAATCAGTACCAAAAAATCGAAAAGCAGAAATAGAATGCAAAACAAAACAATTTGCAAGTAAAAAAACACTGCTTTTTACCTCTGTTTCTGGCCACACAGGCGCAAAATGCAGTAACACAGGCACATATCCCTTTGACATAGGCACAAAATTCCTTGACACAGGCGCAAAATGCTTGACACAGGCGCATAATGCTTCTACACAAGCATAGAAGTTCTCAGAAAGCCCTGCATTACCCTGTTTCTTGGGTTTTTCACCTGCAAATCAACTCAAAAGCACTCAAAAGCATGATTAGGGGGTTAGTTCACATCGGGTTCACCAATTAAAGTATATAGGAAATGTGGAATCATCAAAGCAATATAAACATTAGCCTAGTTCAATCATGAAAACTCAATTGCAATGACCAATCCTAAAAACACTCAATAAAGACATGAAAACAAGACATCAATTCAAATGCAAACCTTTGCAAAATTGAATGTCTCCTTCATGTGGCTCCATTGTCCTTCTTTCTCCTTCAAATAGCTTTGTTTGTGGATCTCACCTAGTGCATAAGCATGATGTGAAAGCAAGTAAACAAGATGGTAGTGCAAGAATACTAGAAGCGTGATTGATTCGACCAGGGACCTTGATTGAAGAAATTCATCCAATTTATAGACAAATTGGAGAAAAGACAAGATTAGCATGAATTTGATTCAAATGGAAATTGCAAATCAAGAATGACAAACATGACAAATTATGACAAATTTGTGCACTTTCTATGCAAAATTGATTGATTGATAATTTTGACAAAATTACTATGTCAAAATTGATTGATTGTCAATTATGACAAATTATGACAAATTTGCTATGTCGTTCCCATGAAATTAGGAGAAATATAGGAGAAAATTGAAATTAGGAAATTAGAAAATGAGGAAATTAGGAATTAAGTGAATTAATTAACAATTTTTCATTTATTAATTAATTCACAAATAGGGAAGAATTAGTTAGCCAATTAAATAAACATTTAATTGTGACAAGAAGACTTAGGATAAATAAATTATTTAACCTAGAGGGAGAAATGACAAACAAGGTTAAATGATTAAATCATGAAACCCTAGAAGATGAATTAGAAAATGCAAGAATGACAATTAGGTCTTGACAAAGGATAATTGATATCGATTCGATTTGATCATGATTCTGACTGACAAAGGATGAATGCTGACAAATGATTTGATTGATAAATGCGCCAATTGATGAGGAACAATGACTAATTGATCCAAATTGACATGATTGAGAAAGACGATGATCAATGACAAATCGATCGCAAAATGACAAAATTGACAAGAGGACAAGGATCGATGACAAAATAGATTGCAAAATGACAAGATTGAAAATGACCACGATCGATGACAAATCGATCGCAAGATGACAAGATTGAAAACGACAATGATTGATGACAAATCGATCGCAAAATGATAAAATTGATAAGAGGACAAAACCCTAATTAGGATTGACGATGTCCAAAATATGACAAATGAGCACGCATATTGATGCGACAAGATAAGATCGACCAAAATCATGACTGAAGATTGTTATCGACAAGACCAAATTTGAAAGCGAGACTAATGAAGAATGCAGAAGAAGAACTCGATGCTTGCAAATTATAAAGACCAAGTGCACAACATAGAAGAAATGTTAATGCGACGCAAAAACCCTAAAATAAGGCAATGCGCAAATGTTAAAGTATGACTCCGCAAGCATTGACCATTTTTAGACGTCTACAGGAAGACAACTAAAATGTCTTAGATCTGATAGAGGAGGAGAATTCACTTCTGATGAATTTAACTTATACTGCAATGATCATGGTATAAAGAGGCAAGTATCTGCACCGAGAACACCTCAGCAAAATGGGATAGCCGAGAGAAGAAATAGATCAATTATGGATTGTGCAAGAACCCTGATGATAGAAAAGAGGGTACCTCAAACATTTTGGAGAGAAGCAATCAGCACTGTAGTTTACACCCTAAACTGAGTTCAACTGAAGAAAGGAACTATGAAGACACCTTATGAGATCTGGTATGACAAGAAACCTAATGTAAGTTACTTTAAAATCTTTGGAAGTAGATGCTATGTTCACAAAGATGACAGAAATGGAAAATTTGATCAGAAAAGTGAAGAAGGAACATTTCTTGGTTATTCTTCTAGAAGTAAATCATTTAAATGTCTGATCAAATCATCTAACAAAATAGTGGAAAGTGCAAATGTGAAAATTGATGAATTTTCAAAAATTAATGATGAAGGAAGTTCCAAAGAACCAGAAGATTATGAAGAATTTGTTTATGTTCAACTGAGAAGTCCTATCGAGAAAGCTGCTGAAGAAAATGAAGATAATGTCCAGTTACCAAGTGATGAAGAAGATCATACAAAACCTACCGAGCCTATATTAGCCAAATATGTTAGAAGACATCATGCATCAAGTCAGATTATAGGAGCTAAGGCTGATCCAATGATGACAAGGAACAAACTGACACAAAACACATTTCTAATATCTAAATTGAATTGAGAATAGTGAAAGAGGCATTTAACAGTGAAGACTGGGTAAATGCTATGATAGAAGAGATTGATCAAATCAAGAAGAATGACACATGGACACTAATCCCAAGACCAAAGGACAAAAATGTAATTGGTACTAAGTGGATTTTCAGAAACAAGCTAAATAAGAAAGGTGAAGTCATTAGCAACAAAGAAAGACTAGTTTGCAAAGGTTATGCTCAAGAAGAAGGAATAGATTATGGTGAGACTTTTGCACCTATGGCTAGACTTGAGGGAGTAAGAACATTTTTGGCATATGTTGCTTTCAAAAATTTCAAGGTATATCAAATGGATGTCAAATCTACATTTTTGAATGGTATACTAGAAGAAGAACTTTACATTGAACAACTTGAAGGATTTGTTGAAGACAAGAGTAAAGATCAGGTATGCAAACTGAACAAAGCTTTATATGGTCTGAAACAAGCACCTAGAGCATGGTATGAAAGATTGCACTCTTACTTAATCAAGATTGGTTTTATAAGGACAAGTGAAAACAACAACATGTACATGAAGAATGATGAGGACAATGGAATAGCAATCTCAACCATATTTGTTGATGACACTATATTTTGTGGTAATGACTCTTTATGGAAGAATTTTGGAAATGAAATGTGCAAAGAATTTGAGATGTCACTAATCAGTGAGATAAAGTATTTTATAGGTTTACAGATATTGCAAATGAAAGATGAGATTTTCATTACTCAATCCAAGTACATAAATGAAATCTTGAAGAAATTTGGAATGGAGGATTCTAAACCAGTAAGTACTCCTATGACTACAAACTATAAATTATCAAAGAATGATGAATCTGCATCTGTTGATGAGACACTTTACCGATCTATGATTGGAAAATTGCAATATGTTGTGCATAGTAGACTGGATATAGCACATGCAGTAGGTATTGTAGCAAGATTCTCTACAGATCCCAAGGAGACACATATGACAGCAATTAAGAGAATTTTCAGATACCTAAGAGGCACTAAAGATTATGGCTTAGTATATGAAAATAGGAATAATTTTGATTTAAAAGTTTATACTGATGCTAATTGGGCAGGCAACATAGATGACAGGAAAAGCACAATTGGTGGAGCTTTCTTTTTAGGAGAAAGACTAGTAAGTTGGCTTAGCAAGAAACAAGGATGTATCTCACAGTCAACAACAAAAGCTGAATATGTTGCTGCAGCATTGAATTGTACCAATATAGCATGGATCAAACAACTATTGGAAGGTATAAATGAGAAAGTTACCGAGCTAGTAACTATATTTTGTGATAATACTAGTGCCATTAACATTTCAAAGAATCTTGTGATGCACTCTAAGACAAAGCATATATCTATAAAGTATCATTATCTTAGAGAAGAAGTTCAAGAGAAGAAAGTTGTGCTAGAATATATCAGTTCAAAGGAGCAATTAGCAGATATCTTCACAAAGCCATTGCCAAGGGACACTTTTGAGTATCTCAGAAGCAAGTTAGGGGTCCTACCTTTATCTTCTACTCACTGACCGAGTTCGGTGAAAGCATCAATTTGATGAATCTACAGAATATTATGTGTGGATTGATGCTGGTTTACGCACTTTAGGAGATCACCTAAAGGTGTGCAAGAAATTGTGAATAGAGACAAGTTACTCTGACCGAGACTAAGATGTTACACAGCAAGGCAAATCACTTCACAGAGAAATAAATCATGATTTAGTTCTTTTACTTTTTGGCATTGTTGTCAAAGGGGGAGAAGACTAAATGGTTGAAAGGCTAAATGGCTGACTGAATGAAAGCCCTGAATGATGGAAATAATAGAAGACTAATGACAGGGGGAGTAGATTGCAAAAGAAATGGAGAAGACTAAATGCAAGTCAACAACTCAGAAGCCTAACGGAAAGGAAGAAGACTTCAGAAGATTTTAACAGATCAAGGATAACAAGAGAAGTCTAAGAGCAATCTGAATCTGAATCAATTTGAATATCTTGTTGTTATTACCATTTAATTATTGGTTTTGCCATCAATGCCAAAGGGGGAGATTGTTGGCATTTCAGTAAGAAAGATTGTTGGCATTTCAACATCAGGAGATTGTTGATATTTAGTAAGGATATTGAGAAGGTTGTTGAAGATCATTGATATAACTGAAGAAGGATGATAACTACCTTTATAACATTATTTTGTCATTGATGTCAAGAGATTGATTATTTGATTCAGTATGATGTTGCCATATCTTGAGAAGATTGATTAGAAGAGAATTAAGATGTCGGTAAAAGACACAGAAAGAATGTGATGATTAAAGGGAGAAATAAGTTATTCAATGGGCAACTATTACCGAGTTAGACAATGATGAGATCATGATGTTTAGATTGTTTTGATATTCTACATATGTTGTTGATTGTAAGGTTAATACTATACTATGTCACCGAGCAAAGAACCTAGTCGGTAAACCCTAAGAAACCTTCTCAGTAAACCCTAAGGTTATCGATATCGGTTAATGAAGGCAGAATGTCTACCTAGTAAAGTTTAGTATTTACCGAGTTGCAACTAAGTTATGACAGTGTGCATGGGATGGATAAAAGCATTATTTAATGAAGGACAATGATTAGCTGGAAATGTATAAATGATTGGTATGTCGTGCATGAAGTTTGTTAAGGATCTATGGCAAAGGAAAATCGGCAGGAAGATCTAATACATAGATTGAACCACAATAACCTTGTGCAAGTTCCAAGAAGGGAATTCAAGTCTCGAGGTAAGGTAAAACATTTTCAAATCAGAAGGATACATTGAGCCTAGTCAAGTTTGAAGATCTGATGGCTAAGATTGATCATGGGAAATGTGATCAAGGATATTAAGCGGTTAGCAATTATTTATAAATGAGGAATTGTTGATAAACAATGTATGCAGGCAAGTGTATGCACAGGGATGCTACATAGTGATCACCGAGCACAAAAGCTTGAAGACCAGTTTGAATAACAGAGTAGATAACCCAAGAGAGGGACAAGATAAGTCCCATGACTAGATTGTTTTGAGCAAATAAGAATCTGCTTTAGCATTTTAGATGTGAAGTTGCAGATAGATTTCATTACTGTTATTTTGTAAGTGACAGAAAATCTCTTAACCGAGTGGACTTAACAGTCTTATATGTAAACTCTCTAGCAAGGTAACATTCTAAATGAGTGTTTGAAATCCTTTGACAAGGTCACTTCTAACAAAGTGAAGATCCTAACAGATCTGAGGGAAATCCCTTAACCGGGTCACGTCTAGCAATGTGTTTGTAATCTTTAACAGGATTTTATTTTAACCAAGCATACTCTAGAAGAGTATATTTCTTAGTGGGTCCAAAATCCCACAGTGGTTTTTCCCTATTTGGGTTTCCATGTTGAATTTGGTGTTATGAGTGTTATGATGATTATATGCTTATGAGTTTGCATGTTTAGCAGTTTTGGTTATATTGTTGAAGTATAAGTTACCGAGGTTGAATCTATTGTTTTTATAGAAGATTAAGTTTGTATGATTCACCACCCCCCCTCTCATCTTGTTAGCTATTGTCATCTATACTTACATTAAGTATCAGAACTATCAGCATCATGTGCCTTCAATTTTCTATCAATATTTAGAGTACCTTTTCCCTTTATTTTGATGGATGAGTTGTCTCCGAATCTTACTGAACCACCATTCTAATCTTCAAGCTTGATAAATTTCTTTTTATCACCAGTCATGTGGTTGCAACAATCACTGTCTACAACCCATAGATTTTTCTTTTCAATATGTAAGGTAGTCTGCACTATCAGACTTGATTCTGCCTTGTCCTTTTCTTTCTCAACCCATACCATTTTGGTTTCCTTATTCTTGTCATTTGCTATTTTGTGCTTCGGTTTAACTACCGTTTCTTGATCAAGGTTTGTCCTCTTCTGCTTGATTTTCTCATTTTTAGAAAAAATTTCTATATGTCCAAACTCTTGGTAATTATAGAATTTCACATTTTCATTTAAGGATGAATCTTTGAAACTATTGTCGGACACCGATTTATTCTTCCTACATTCAAAACTCCTATGACCAAATCCATTGCACTGATAACAGACAACTTTCATATCCCAGAGTGTATTAAATGGATTTCTACTTTCATAACTCATAGTGGGCCTATTGGTTAATCTATAGTCATCTTTCCTATGTCCAAATTTGTTACACCGGTAACAATAACCATGAAAGTTTGGAACATACCGGTTAGGTTTCCTTGGTCTTGCAAATGTCTACCTCACCCGGGGTCTTCCTTTCATGCTTTTGACTCTTGTGAATCCTTCATGATAAACTTTTGCACTTCTCCTTGGATCTGCATGTTGGTACATTGAGTGTGGCCTCCGGTTCATTGATTGTGTATACCGGTTTGTGTGACGATTTCTAGCAACATCTGCATAATTATTCTTACCGGTATCTTTGCTAATCGTGAATGTCTTCTTCTCTTCACCTTCACTTGAAGATGTGAATTGTATCTCTTTACTGGATGTGTTCTTGCTATTTGAACTTTGTCCTTCTTCAAATCCTAAGCCACTAGTATCTTTAGATGGCTTCTGTTTTCTCAACATCTTGTCCAAAGCTTCTATATTACCTTCATATTTGTTTCTCACTTTCATTTCTTCCTTACTTTTTTCAAGCTCCTTTCCGAGCTTCACTATGTTTGCTTCTAGATCTTGATGCTCCTTTTCCTTCTTCATTAGATAAGAGGATCTAACTTCACATATCCTCTTGGATTCTTCCAACTAGAGTTTCAAGTTATATATAACTAGATTGAACTCATCCAGAGATTGCTTCAAGAGACCTTGTTCATCTACTGCATCAAGCTTGCACTTCTTGAGTTCTCTTCTTGTTTTACTCAGCTCCTCAAGAGAGCTTATGAGATCACCTCCTAGATCCACTTCGGCCTCAATTTCTTCTTCTTCTTCATCTTCACCAACCGGTTCATCAAGTGCCATAAAGAGATTAAATTATCTTTCATTCTAATGGTAGTCATCTTCTGATGCACTTTTTTTCTGTGGCATCATCCTCAATAGTATATAGGATGTTATGCTTCTGGTAGCCTCTTCTTCCTTGCCGGTAGACATTTATTTCTTTGTCTTTAGCAGTAGATCTACTAAAGCTTCTTGATTCATCTCCACCAGTTTCATTATAAGGACATTTTGCAGCAAACTGTCGAACTTTACCATAGTTGAAACATTTGAGTGGTAACTTTCCTTTATACTTGTCGGATCCTCTCTTGAGATTTCAGATGAATTTTTCTACCTCTGCATCTGAGTTTTCACTGGATCCTTTATGAGAAACCTCTTCCTTTCCCTTTTTGGTGGAGTTGAACGATGCCTCTTTCCTTGAGGATGCTTCATTAGTTGTTCTCATTTCATAGGTTGTTAGTGAGCCAAATAGCTCATCCATTGTGAAAATATTTAGATCATTGGCTTCCTTAACCTTAGTATCATACTTAAGTGTGAGAGATATAAGTACTTTCTTGACAAGAATCTCATCTGCAATTTCTTCTCCAAGTCCTCTAATGGTATTCACAATTTCATCTATTCTATGAAGGTAGTCTAAAATCTTTTCCTCATCCTTCATTTCGATGCCTTCAAGTTAACCCCTTAGTGCTTGCAACTTGGCCTCTTTGACTTTTTCATCTCCTTCAAATAACCTCTACATTTTATCCCAAGTCTCCTTGGAAGATGTACAGTGCATGACCTTGATAGACTCATTATCATACAACCCGCTTAAGATAACATGTTTAGCCTTTACATTATTCTCATACTCCTTGGCATTTGGATCAGTGGGAGGAACATTGGGGACAATATACCCATTCTTGACAGACATCCACACATCAAAACCAAGGGAGGAAATATAGGTCTCCATTCTTCTACTCTAGAAGGCATAGTTAGATCCATAAAACATGCGGGCTTTTGAGGAGGTAGACTCATTTCTTGCCATTGTGTTCTAAGACAAAAATCTACCCAAGCTTTAATCAATTGGGAATCTAGAATTTGATACCAATTGTTGAACACAATGTACCACTAAGAGGGGGGTGAATCAGTGGTTCCTAAATTCTTTTCCTTTTAAACAACCTTGGTATACTGGTTATCACCCTAAGCACTAAACAATCAAACTAGCTAGATAAATATGGATATCAAAAGAGGAAAACACACAAATTCAACCCACAACACCAAATGTATGAGGAAAACCCAATATTGGAAAAACCTCGGTGATAAATGTTGCTGGAGTCTATTGCTCCAATCCAGCTTCACATGAAACAATGGATTACAATGATTTAGGGCACCATCCCAAGGAGCACCAACCCCTGTACCAAGCTCCAAATTGGTGATGTATAATGAAATACAATTTGATACATTTATAGCACCTGGTTGCAAATGAGTTCTGCAACACCTGATCAATAGATTTATGCTAGTTAACAACCTCCTCTTCTTCACTAGTTCTCACACTGTCGATTATCAAATTACTCTCTCTGATCACTCACTGGTTACTCTTAGCTTCTCTTATTTATCCCTCATCCTCACATCACACTATGTCACTCTCTGATTCCTTCTTGATCAATCACACCTCACCGGTTGGCTTAACTATTAGACCTCAAACAATTTACTGGTTACTCTATTTCTACTAGTTAGACCCTCTCACCAGTTCGCATGCTAACTCACTCTGCAAATTTCTTAGAATAAACTCTAAGGAAGATGATCTTTCTCCTTTCTCAGGATCTCTTCTCTCTCACTTGTTGCATCAAGCATCACTTGATTTCAGTCTCGAGCTCACATATTTATCTTCTAGGGTTCCCGCCAAAACAACATTCAAACAATGTTGTGTTAGGTTTTGCCTTCACCAACTCAATCTGTATTGGATTTGATCCAATCTTCTTTTCCAAAGAGATGATGTGCATGTCATCGATCAACACCTCCAACACCTCGCATTCCAATGTGTATTTTCTATATCTGGAGGTTTGCACCATGGTTTTATGTGTTTCTCTATAACACACCATTAATGGTTCGGCTGTTTCCTTCAATGAACAGGTACGAAGATCAGATCTTCTTGTAGGATAAGTTCAATCGCTTGCCAGCTTGTCTTCCTCAAGCCAAAATCTTCTACCATCCTCCCATGACTTGTCGGTTCTTCATAAAAGCCGACCTGCTTGCTGACTGTTACGTCGATGCACACTTCACCAACCTGTGCATGATCACCACCTGGCTTCCAGCTATGATCTTTGTCGGCATCCTCCTCTTCTTGGTTTTTCATGTCGGTTTGACATTCCTTGTTGACCAAGATTGACTACTGGTTCAACTCACCTTATTGATATAACCTATCTCCACCAGTAGGACTTCATACCTGCAAACCTCTTCTCTCTATGGACCAACTTGGCCTTCCATCAAACATGTTGGTCTTTTGACTCAGTCCATTTACCGACATCATTAACCTTCTTTGAGTATACTAGTTTACATCCTTCAGTTCTTCTCTTAGTTGCTTTCTTTGTCTTTCTAGTGGTCATGCTTTATCAGTTGATGGCACATTTGATTTGTACTGGTGACCTTCCTTCTATCTGCTTACATACATATGGATTGACATCATTATGTCTTACTTCTCCTATACCGGTCACCACTTCTTACTCATCGGTGATCATGCCAAACCAGTTGACATCAATGACAACTTAATGCCAATAATGCTAACATTATGAACATGTGGATGCTTTGCAACCTAGGTTTCTACAGGATTTTGTGATTGAATCTTTTCACTATAGAGGCTTTGATACTCCATTCTCTTTTTTGCATGCTTTTACCTTGAAATGGTTGTCTTATCTATAGCTACAAGAATCCTTGTTATGTGTTTTGAATATGCCATGAGTTTTGCTACTGTACCCATCATAGTGTGAAATGAAATGTCTTAGACAACCATCATACCTTTGTTGGGGACTATTCTTGTGCATGGTTCCATCATTATAATAATTCTCATCCTTATACACTCTCTACCCTGTTTTGAGAGTAACAAAGATTGCCTTCATTGTAGATTGTGTCATGCTGATTTTGATAGTTGTTATCACGATAGTGAGGTCTTTGTGCATTAGGAAATGTAATTTAAGGCTACTCCTTCATTATAGTCTTGCCTTTATATGGCTAAAGCTACCTGCTCTTGATAGGTTCTTTGTATTGGGCTAATAATTAGCCTATAATATGCCACTATGTAGCTTTTCATTATATCTTGTTGATCATTATCATGGACTTGACTGCCAAAATTTTGTCTCTTTCTCTTTGATATCAAGCTATCTGCAATCATTAGTGGTGAAAACATACCTCTAACTGCAACTTGTAAGCTTCTTTTGATGTGATTTACTTTTTTTTTTTCTAGATTTGCATTGAGTTGGGTGCTCTTTGTTGTATCATGGATATCCATTAGCTCTAATTATAAATATGAGACATATTTGTCTTCATCTCTAGCCCAACTCTTAACCAAGAGAGATGTGGCTATGACTATGCAAGGCTATTGGGACTATTATCACCTATCATGACCTCTGAGAATACTTCCTTTAGTGATCACTATCTTCATGCTTTTTAGCTAACTTTGTAGCCTTCTTTGTCACCATCAACATTGATAGTACTAAGACTTCAAACTTCATTATTGTTCCTTAGATTGCTATGATATTTTCTCATTTACTATTATGAAATTAATGATAGTGTACTCTTATATCACACTATCAGTTCTTGATTCCTTTTCTTAACTCGAGGCTCTCAATATTTGGACACCCTACCCTTTCTACAGTTGTCTTTGGTAGTTAACACTGAGATTGTGTGCTTATGACTACTCAGAAACAAAAACCCCTCCCAGTTGCTCTTATGTGATATGAGCTACTTAATGGAGTGAGAACAATCTTTAGGGTGATTGCTAGGAGTATTTTCTTGATGATGATTGCTCTGCCCATGGAATAGATCTAGTCCTTTATATTCTTTCTCTTCATTCATGCCAAAAATAACCTACTTGAAATCCTTTGAGAATGTCTGCATCCTCTTTTATATCTTATGATTATATGATTACTCTCAATGATGCAGTGGTTGCCATTTATCATAGTTACAAGATCCCCTTTTTCTTCCTTGCACTATACGGTGTGCTCTTGAAGGACTAAAATCTGCTCATGTATATTTTCTTCTTTTGCTATGTATGAAGCTTTAGATTCAGCTCTATAAGTTTACATCAAGTCCTTTGGCTACTACATGGAAAGTTTTATTCATGAGCATACTGTGCTCTACCCCTTTTCTATTGTTTTTAAATAGTTAATGAAGCCACAGTGACATTGATCCTTGGTATCTTGACTAAATATTATGCTGGAAAAGGCTCGATCACTGTATTAGGTCTCATTCACTATTTCTGTTGATTCCTCTACCATGTATGATTGCAATAAAGACTATCTTACTATTTGATTTAGTGGGATCACTTTCATGGAGACTGTGAGGTCAATATGTCTTTTAAAATTATAGCTACTATTGAATGCTTTAATCATACCATATTAATTGTTCTCTGTCTTGCACTGTTTTGATTCACTGTGCTTCCCTTGAAGTCCATTCTGATTTTTATCAAAATATGAACTCTATGTAATGATGGATGCTTGAAACCCTCTCTTTCTAATGAAGGTTGATACCATTTATGGCATTGTTGTTGTCTATTGAAAGATTCCTAGATTGACTATCAATGCTATTGCCCAAAACAATCACCTATTCTCTCCTTTGATCCTTGAAGTTCATATTACTATCATTTCAATAGTGAACTATGCACTATATCTAGTAGCATGTTGGGTTCAACCCTTGTGGGAGCCACATTTTACCCCACATGTTGTAATTTCATGAACAAAAATTTACTTTCCCTGTATGTACACATGAAGAAAACAAGTTAGAGAAAACAAAGCATATTTGATTTCTTGTTGATGATTTCATCTTATATTCTCTTGAGCTTATATGTCATGCTGACTGTTGTGATTTACATGAGGGTTAGATTGTATATTTTTAGATGCATGTGTAGATAACGAATGATGGCTCTCATTGCTCTGACAATATTTTTTCGAATGTAAGTACTCGAGGAAGGGAAGAGGCAAAAAACTAGATGCAGGATGGACAAAAGATTTAGAGATGCACAAAACAACTTAGAGAGGGTTCGTCATTCAAGCAATGATGAGTCACCCTTCTTTATTTTGCATTTACATTAATGTTTTACATTTGCAAATGTTTAGTGTGTTCCTTATTTTCACCATATCATTTAGTCTCATGGCTTGTGTGAGACATTGTACATTCATGTTAATAAAGATTACTTTTCTCAAAAAAATTGTGTTCTCTTTCTATTTCTTATGTACTTGCACACTAAAATATAATGGTGTAATCTTTTGTTTCTTTCATTTTAAATGTTCATGAATGCAATTTAGCAAAATTAAATTGTACCCTTGTTTGCGAACACATAAAATCTCTATCTGATTGAGCTTGTAGCGAAAATAGGTATCATTTCTGGTGACATTTGTTATATGTTTGTCTGATAAACATCTTGAACAACTGCATTATTCTTTCCATTGGGCGCAATGTCACTAAAACTTGTAGAAAACTGAAAACGCAACTCATGACACAACAAGAACTCTGAAAAATCATCAAACTTGTCCTAATGAATTGATTACAGGTATGTGGTTTGTGACAGTAAGTTGAAACAGCTTGTTGTCAGGAATAATCTGGTTATAGTTAATGTAATATGGCAGGGAAACAACAAAACAACTTTGAAGAACACTACTGCAACACACTATAACTATTTAAAGGGAGGTATTTGATGTGTGTGGCAATGAAAATACAATTTTTCTGCTTCATATAATGAAAATTTACCTTTAATAACTACAATGCATTATAGTAGTGAAGAAAAACTGCTTATAACTCCTACAGAACTGTGCACTAGGCACTTATAGAAAATAAAATTACATCTAGAAACCTACCCTACACTAACAGAAAGACCAAAATTAGCTAAGAAAAACCATTTACAAGATGACTGAAGTAGTTTCCCTTTCTTCTCAATTTATATTGTCTTGCATGCTTTAGAATAGCTAAGGAAAAATGACACACAGAAAAATATCCAGCAAGGTGAAGTACTATCCCCTGAAAGAGGTGAACAAGTCCATCTACCTGATCAAATTGATCATATTCTTTGTTTCTCCAAAGAGGACAAGAGAGTTGGACAAACTCTTGTCGAGCTGCAAATGGATCCTTGACACCATCTCGAGCTATAAATTCATGTGTGGGTGCTTTATTGGACTCCATCTGAGTCGAGTACCTAATACAACAACCTCTTGTAAGGACAAAGCTTAGGATTTCCTTACTGATCTCTTACTGATTGGAAATATCTGCCTCATGTGGCTGACTTGGTGAAAAAATGATAACCTCCTCCCTATGATCATGTTGTGCATGACTAACCTCACTTAAAGGTATTGGTTTGGCATCCCAAGTGGTATAGAAAATCTCTAAGTCATCCCAAAACATGTCCTCCTCAATGTCTTATTCACTTCTCTAAAAAGGAGGACTGATTTTAGGCTTAATGTAGTTCTCATTAGGCTTTAATAAAACATCAAAAATGTTTTTTCAAGTATAGGCTCTGGTTTGAGAATTTTTTCAACGTGAACAACAACCTTTGCACAAGATCATTCTCTTCTTCTTCCTATTGCTTCAACTCTTCAATCTGGTCAACAAAACAAGGCAACTCACCAAATGAAAAGATCAACTCTTCCTTCTGGTTTTCCAAAATAGAAATTTCTTTTTCAAAAGAGGGAGGCAAATGTCCAAACAACGAGATAGCCTCTTCCAACACACTTTCAATCAATGCAACAACCTCTTTCTCCTCTGAACACCAAAAAGGAAGTTGCTTTCTAAGATTATACAAATCAACTTTATGGGAAGCTTTTTTGACTTGAGAGAATGAACTCACCCTGACCAAGACCATATTCTTCCTTTGACTCCATGTCTGATTCAGCTAGTTTATTGATACAAAAGGGGCTGAACATGGTCATTTCCACTTCTTGATCTTGTTGTTTTTTATAATATTCCTCCAACAATACTGGCATAGCATCTAGACATGAGAAAAAAAACTTAATTTTAGCTCGAAACAGATCCTCTTCATGCTTTAAATCTTCATCCTTGTCAACAAAACAAGACAATTCATCAATCCAACCTAAAAATTGGTCCTTTGCAACAACCTTTTTCATTCCATCACCCTGTTCTTCTAGATGAACTATTGAGACATTTCCCTCATTTTTAATAGAACAAGGAAGTTCATTAGTTAGAACATTTAAGGATTTAGCTAAACAAGTGTTCTCTTTTTCAATCCTTTGTTGTTTTTGTCTTCTATATTCCTCCATAGATAAATGCAACAATTTTATATCTTTAGTCTCCTCCATATTGTGTGAGATGTGCTGGTTAATGGGCTGCTCTAGAACAATAGGAATTGTTTTAATCTGCTCCTCTTTTACAATAGCTCTCAGCTTCTTAAAACTCTCTTTGAATAGATGGCATTCATACTCTAAATAAGCCCGACTTCTTTGCACCTGAGCATACAAGAGCTTTATTTGCCCCTCCTTAGCAGCTATCTCATGTTCAAGACCCTCTTCAAATTGTATCCTTTTTGTCTTCAACCTTTGGTTACAAAAATAGGCTTGTTCAGCCATTTCTTGTTGCTGCATAACGATCTTTTTCTGCTTCTTGATGTCAACCAACATATCACACATCTGTGAGAATGTCCTACTAATATCATTAATCTGTATAAGTTCAAACCCTTGGCTCAAAACCGACAACACCTAGTCAAACTGTTGGAGTAGCTCCAATACAGTCTGGTAAGGATGCTTTGGAGGCTGATTTTGCAAATAGTCATGCTGGTTAGCACCAAAAACCACCTCCTGGAGCTGATTTTGATCATATAGTGGCTGATAATGAGATTGAGCAGGGACGGGAGGGTGGAAAACATGATGAGAATACTGGTAATTTGTTGTTATATGGTCATTTATGTAAGAACCAACATTCTGGTTAGTTGGATATGAGTGGTAAGAGGGTGAAGGAACAACATTCTCATGATATGGAGAGTAATATTATGAATTTCCTTGAAAAATAGACATCCTTAATCATATACAAAGCTGGAAATTACAATGGAAGAATTAATCTGAAAATATACTAGCACTTGATCTTTGAAACTAGTTGATGTAAACTTCAAGTCGCGAGGTGTGATAACTTCTTGCCTCCAAAGTTTGGAATCACTACTACTCACACCAAAACAACAACCAAGGTGGCCTTCTATGAACTCGGAAAAGTTCAGCAATCCCACTAGGCATGCCAAAATCTATTGTCACGGGGATTTTCACTCGATCCAAGCTTAAATTTCTCGCAATCCCGTGACACATTGGACTACTCTCAGGCTGTGGGTATCCTATTATGAGAGAAGACATCCGGATTATAAGTCGACTTCCTATTTGATCACCTAAAACTTAATTGAATTTCTGAGAAAAAGGGAAGAAGGATATGTATAAAATTAAACTACTGCTAAAAAGGTGATCCACCAATGACTGAAAATGACTTTGTTATGACAAGGAACTCATAATAATCCAATAATGAAAAATGTTCACAACTCAAAACTGCATACTTTGCATAAATGTCTCATATGAAAGGTTCAATATTTGTGATATTGCTTCACAACTCCATTTACCAGATATTATAACTCAAGCATTGATCTGCACTATATCATGCTTAACCATGAATGAAACATTGAAGGAAAAGAGATAAAATGAAGGATTATTTGATAATAATCACAACTAATTCATCCAAAAATATTCACAACAACATTTAGAACACCAAAAATAAGAGAAGGAACTGACTATTTATTGAAAATAAGGAGTATTTCTCATTACAAAATCTGAATGATGCTCATGAAAATCTGAAAATACTTATAAGTAATGAGTTACAAGAGCAAGGATCTCTACTGTTGAATAGGTACAAACTCCAGAACTCTAGAAATTTGAGTGAGAAAACATGAATTATACAAAATGCCTTCCAAAATTCAAATCTGAATTTTGAATCCAAAATGAATATGTTGCCACCTTTCTTGAAAATCAGGCTCTTAACGGAGAGTCAACTCCAACTAAAATCCAAAAAGAGTTGCCAAAAAGAAGACAATCTCTTGGTGTCGAATGCAACTAAAAATCCCTCAAAATTAGGGGTGTAACTGAAAGAATCAAGTAGTCAAGTGCCTAATTTTTCTCCTTGATTGATACCTCAACTACTTGGGCTCTCCAAATAGACTCAAACTACTTATTAGGTAGACAAAACACCTAATTTTATTCCACAAATTTGCAAAACAAAACTCTCAAGACTTTTACATTTGTCCTCCACTTTGCATTTCAAAAATATCATTTATTTAAAATGATTCACATCACTCAAATAAAGATTTACAAACTTGAAATACTTCGAAAGCAAAGGAGTTTTTACAAAAACCCTAAGAGACCTTATTTGATCAAATTCAAATAAGTGTTCATTAAACACTTAAAAGGATTACAAAAAATAATTAGGCCATGTCACTATATGAATAAAACTTTTAAATTGAAAAGCAGAAATGCCCTAACTTCTATTGGGCATATTTCAGGTTTTGAACCCTAACTTCAAAAAGCAAAAGATGAAATTATTTCCATCTTATTTTTATTTTGGTTCTTTTTCCCCTGAAGACTCTTCGCACATCCATGGGGCTAGGGTTTGAGCTCAAGGGTATTTTTGAGTCACTGTCACTGTATATTTGTGGAAGACTTTCTTAGAGGAATACATGGTAAGTCCGCCATGTCTCAGATCTGCTTCATTTTTGCCTTTCTGTTCTTTTTTTTTTTAATGGAGAAATGGCACTGAATGTTAGACAACTCAAATAACTGGAAGACAATTGAGAGGGGGAGGGGTGAATCAGTTGTCATACACTACCGAAAGCATTAGCAATTTAAAACAACAATAGCGAAACCCAAAACAATATACCAAAATAGCAATTAATCCAATTAAGCATAAATAATAATCACAAAATAAAAGCCATCCACACAACACCAAGATTTGTACGTGGAAAACTTGGTAAAGGGAAAAACCATAGTGGGAAGCCTACCCACAGTCAAATAATACTTCTGCAGTAAGTATGTGAATTTACAATGAAGGGGCCTACACTTGCAAGAAGGCCAATAGCCTAGAGCACACTGCTCATCAAAAAAGGAGTCTCACTGACTACATACAAATCCATACTACAATCTGGAGAAGTGTTGAAGTGCAAAAGATAGCATCCCCTATGCCTATGTACAGTTTGGGTTAAGCTCAATATTGGAGGACTAAATCCTCTTACACAAACCCGATTCGATCTCCAATGATGACCAAATCCTCTGCCTGAATGATATTACATTATTCGTACATTACATTCCTTGACCATGACCTCTTACAGTAACCATGATGATCTACAATGAGATCTTACATCTTATTTATACAAACCCTCGATCATAAAAATTAGGTCGACCACCAAACAATAAACCAATTACATAATTATAAACCGTGTTGGTCTTAGACCAAAAAAAATAATATCCAACACATAAGACATCCCAGAAATACAACAATAGGTCCTATCCACACGTTAAATTAATGTTGGTCCATAAACTAGATCAACCAAGACCAAGTATAGGTCCACACGCTTCAGCAATGATCTCCAACCGCCAAGTCTTGAACATGATCACCAACAACATTCTGAAACTTCATCAGAAGCTGCACCAATACCAATTATGAAATGCATCAAATATATCCACCAAAAGCTCTGTTAGTGAAACCCTCACTGGAACCAGAAACTAATCTTCATAGCAAGCAGGATAGCATCCAATCATCAGACCAAAATTAATTCAACCAAATGGCCAACAATCTCTCCCTTTGGTATTGATGGCAATACTAGATGTGAAAAACATCTAAGTACCAAGAAATGCCAAAAACGTCTCCCCCTATGGAAGACACCCAACAATATCTCTCCCCCTTTGAATAATATCTGTGTAAAGTTCAAAATTTCTTTTTCACATCACTATCTCTCCCCCTTTGACATCAATGCTAGAAATCTGAAAGAAAGATCAAAGAAAAAACATAAGCCTCTGAATCTCAAAGATGACTACTCCCCTTGAGCAGTAGCATCCCACATCAATGCTGAAATGAATAGTATCTCTGATAATGCATACTAGACTGATGCCAAACCACATCAATAAAGTCTCTACCAAAGGGGCAGAAACCCCCAATTTGTCTCTTAGGTACTCAAATGATTCCTTAGATAAAGGTTTAGTGAAAATATCTGCAATCTGATCTTTAGTGTTCACATAAACCATTTTAACTTCATTTCCTTCCACCTTCTCCTTCAAAAAGTTATACTTGATAGATATGTGCTTTGTCTTAGAATGAAATACCGGATTCTTTGATATATCAATATCAACAAAGTTATCACAATGAATAACTACCGATGCATCACAATCCACCTTTATATCCTTCAACATTTGCTTCATCCATAAAACTTGTGTACAATTAGTCACATCAGCAACATACTTAGCTTCAACCGTAGATAAAGAAGTACATGATTGTTTCTTGCCGATACATGAAACCAACTTCTTTCCAAGAAATAAAGCTCCACCAGAAGTACCTTTTTGGTCATCAACATCTCCAGCCCAATCAACATTTGTATATTCACATAAAGTAAAGTTATCATTCTTAGGATACCATAAACCATATTTTGATGTACCTTGCAAGCATCTAAAAATCCTTTTCACTGCCATCTCATGATTTTCTCTAGGATCACTCTGAAATCTTGAAACAACATTCATAATGTTAGGCCTAGTCCGAGTCAAATAAAGTAGACCTCCAATCATAGATATGTATCTTGTAGGATTTATCGGTGCAGAAACACCTTTCCTTGTCAATTTCTCACTTGTAACCATAGGTGTACTTACCAGTTTAGAATCTCCCATACCAAATTTCTTCAACAATTCTTTAGCATATTTAGTTTGACAGATAAAACTACCTTTGTCAGTCTGAGTAATCTGCAAACCTAAGAAAAATTTCATCTCACCAATCATAGACATCTCAAATTCTTTCTTCGTGTTCTTAGAAAATTCTATGCATAATTTATCTTCACCTCCAAAAATAATGTCATCAACAAATACTTCAACAATCAATATATCATCATTAGTGATTTTATAATATAAATTATTGTCAGCACTGCTCGTAGTAAAACCAAGCTTCAAAAGATATTTATCCATCCTTGCATACCAAGCTCTAGGTGCTTGTTTCAATCCATATAAAGCTTTTCTTAACTTGCAAACCATATCAGTATCATCTGATAGTGAAAAACCATCAGGTTCCTCAATATAAACTTCCTCATCAAGATCCCCATTCAAGAATGCACATTTAACATCCATCTGATAAACCTTGTAGTTTTTATAAGAAGCATAGGCAAGAAATAATCTTACAACTTCAATCCTAGCTACCAGAGCAAAATTTTCTCCATAATCAGTTCCTTCCTTCTGAGAATATCCTTTACAAACCAATCTAGCCTTATTCCTTATAATTTGACCATCCTCATTCAATTTATTCCTAAAAAATCCATTTAGTTCGAATAACATTTTTATTTTTAGGCCAGGGAACCAAAGTCCATCTGTTATTTTTCTCAATCTGATCTAATTCTTCTTCCATAGCTTTTAACCCAAATTCATCTTTACATTCCTCAATTACTGATACCGGTTCAACTTGTGAAATTAAACATACCTCATTAGTTGTCAGTCTTCTTCTTATCATCACTCTATACCTCTTATCTCCAATTATTTGATCTTCAGAATGATTCAATCTTACATACCTAGGAGTCTTTAGACTCTTTGTTCCTCTTCCCTGTTCTTCAGTTACTGTAGAATTCTCTAATGTTGTCGAAGTAACTGGTTCAACTCTCTATTCCAGTAAAGGTGCTACCGGTTCAGATATAATAATTTCCACTGCGAGTTCCTTCTCATAAATTCTTATTTGACTTTTTCTCAGCTCATCTACTTTGACATTAGCACTCTCCACTATTTTCTGCAATCTCTTGTTATAACATCTATATGCTTTGCTTTCATTATAATAACAATAAATATGCCTTCATCACATCTAGGATGAAACTTCCCAATGATATCATCTCTCCCGATATAACATTTACTACCAAATTTTTTGAAATAGTTAACTGTAGGTGTATTGCCAAACTATAATTCATAAGGTGTCTTACTAGTTTCTCCTTTGATATGTACTCTGTTAAGTGTATAAATTGTTGTGCTCACTTCTTCTCTCTAGTAGATATAAGGTAGACTAGCTTCCATCATTATTTTTCTAACAACATCCAAGATAGTTATGTTCTTCCTTTCCACAACTCCATTATGTTGAGGTGTCCGGGAAGCAGAAAATTATCTTCTAATACCATGCTTGTCACAAAAGTTATTAAACTCACCGGATGTGAATTCTCCACCATGATCTGATCTCAAACATTTAATATTCAATCATGTCTCAGTTTCCACTTTAGCCTTAAATATTTTAAACTTTTCAAATGCTTCATATTTTCCTCTCAAAAAAGTAACCCACATCATTCTAGAATAATCATCAATGATTAGCATGAAATATCTATCACCATGAAAACTTTTAAATCTAGCAGGGCCACACAAATTAGTATGAATAAGATCAAGAACACCATTTGATTTATCTTGTATACTCTAAAGGAGGTTCTGACCTGTTTACCCATTTGACATTCTTTACATACCAGATTATAGGGCTTCATAATCTTAGGTATATCTCTACTAGCCTTAGTTGAATTGATCTTCACAATGCAATCAAAATTCACATGACAGAGCCTTTTATGCCATAACCAACTCTCATCAATCTGTGTAATCAAACATGTCTTCTCACCAAAGTTCAAATGAAATATTTTACCTTTTGTTTGTGTACTGGTCGCAATCTCCAAGCCAGATCTGTTAATGATTTTGTATTTTCCATCCTTGAACTGTAATTGAAATCCCTTATCTACCAATTGTCCTACACTCAAAAGATTATGCTTTAAACCTTAAACATAATAAACATTTTCAGTATTGTTCTTACCATCTAATGATATAGTTCCTTTTCCCTTGATCATACATGCCTCGTCATCTCCGAATCTAACTAGTCCATCATAAATTTCTTGCAAAGGCATAAACTTCCCTTTATCTCCAGTCATATGATGTGAACAACCACTGTCAATTACCCATTCATCCTTATCCTCAATTTTAGTAGCAAGTGCCTTCTCCTCAAGTACATTCTTGTCTAGTGCCGGATCATCTTCCTTGATAGCCAAGAATACCCATTCCTTCCCAATGCTAGATCCACTAGCAGAGTCTTTTGTCGATTCATTATATGAATCGGTAATGTCTTCCTCATCCTCTATGTAGCATGATTTGTCTCTGTTTTTCTTGAATCTATACTTGTTATGACATCCAGGATTAGGTTTAAATGATCTTTTAACTCTTTCTTCAAATCTTGAATTCCTTTCAGGACATCTAGATGCAAAATGACCAATCTTATTACATGCAAAACATTTAAAAGGTTATTTTCCTTCATACTTACTTCCGACCAGTCCTTTCAGTACTCTTCTAGCAAATAGTGCTTCAAGTTGCTCAAAATCATCATCTTCTCTCTTCATATCTTCTAATTCTTTTGCATATAAATATTTCCAATCTTGCTTACCAGTTGTAGATGTAGATGCATGAAAAGCAGGTTCATTCTTCACAACTCCAGAAGGTCCAAATTCCTCAAGCTCAAAAGTAGATAGTTTCCCAACCAAAGTATCTTCGTTGACAGACGTATTAGCCATTGTTCTCAACCCATTAATAGCAGTAGCCTTCATTTTCTAAGCTAGTGGTAGGGTTCTCAGGACTTTAGAAATAATTTCATCTTCACTCAGAGTTCCACCACAACATTGAATTCCCATAACAATCTCATTTACCCTTTCCATGAATGCAGTAATCCTTTCATCTTCTTCCATCTTTAGGTATTCATATCTCACCAGGTAACCATCAAGTTTAGCAATCTTTACTATAGGGTCACCTTCATTAAGAGTCTACAACTTATCCCATATAGCCTTTCCAGATGATTTGTCGGTTAATCCCATAATTTGCTAATTAGAAAGTGCACACAAGATGATTTCTCTTGCTCTACAATCATTCTCAAGCTCCTTGTCCAATTTGGATGAAGGAGGATTTCCATATCCTAGATTAAAGGGTGTGACACCATTCTGTGTGATCTCCCAAATCTCCTTGCCAAGACATCTCAGATGAGTCTCCATCTGAATCTTCTATACTGTATAATTTGTTCCTTCAAGCCTCAATATATCCCTTTGAAAGATAGCTCCAGAAGAACTAGATGAACATGAACTGTTAGTCGCCATAGTATCTTCCTCAAGTGGTTAAGCTTTCTACAGAGAGGACCAAAACTCTGATACCAATTGTTAGACAATTCAAATAACTGGAAGACAACCAAGAGGAGGGGTGAATCAATTGTCACAGATTACCAGAAGCATTAGCAATTTAAAGCTTTAATACCAAAACCCAAAACAATAATATCGAAATAGCAGTTAATCAATTAAGCATAAACAATAATCACAAAATAAAAGCCATCCACACAACACCAAGATTTGTACGTGGAAAACCCGGTAAAGGGAAAAACCATGGTGGGAAGCCTACCCACTGTCATATAATACTTTTGCAGTAAGTATGTAAATTTACAATGAAGGGGCCTGCACTTGCAAGAAGGTCAACAGTCTGGAGCACACTTCTCATCACAAAAGGAGTCTCATTGACTACATACAAATTCAGACTACAATCCGAAGAAGTGTCGAATTGCAAAAGATAGCATCTCCTATGCTTGAGTACAATTCAGGTTAAGCTCAATATCGGAGGAATAAATCCTCTTACACAAACCCAATTCGATGTCCAATGATCGACCAACTCCTCTTCCTAAATGATATTACATTATTTACACATTACATTCCTTGACCATGACCTCTTACAATAACCATGATGATCTACAATGAGATCTTACATCTTATTTATACAAAACCTCAACCATAAACAATCAATTCAGCCACCAAACAATAAACCAATTACATAATTACAAGCCATGTCAGATTTAGACCAAAACAAATAATATCCAACACATAAGACATCTCGAAAATACAACAATAGGTCCTATCCACATGTTACATTAATATTGGTCCATAATCTAGATCAACCAGGACCAAGTATAGGTCCACATGCTTCAACAATGATCTCGAAATGCCAAGTCTTGAACATGATCACCAACAACATTCTGAAACTCCATTAGAAGTTGCACCAACACCAATTATGAAATGCATGAAAGATCTCCACCAAAAGATCTGTCGGTGAAACCCTCGCCGAAACCAGAAACCAATCTTCATAGCAAGCAGGATAGCATCCAATCACCAGGCCAAAATCAATTGACCAAATATGAGTATAAGCATTATGAACAAGTCAATTCCATCACCATATTATTCCGAAGTCAACCGGATCACGTTGGATCCAAGTTAACCAAAAACTACTCAACCTACCGAGACCAAAAGGGTGTCGATAAAGCATCCAAATAGCTAGTGTTGACATCAATGACAAAACATCAATGCAACACATAATCAATTCCACCAAATGGCCAATGGAAAAATCTTGCTTGATGGCTTTTTCACTGCATTTGTGAAGTTTTATGTGTCTGGAACTGTATTTTTCTACTATGAAGATGCGCGTAGAGGGCTCATTGTATCTATGTTTGTTCATGGCACCTTGGACTTATATCACTACTCACTATTACAGACTTTTCTCTTTTGATCATAGTGACTGCACCCTAACCATGGTTGTTATGTGGCCATACTGTAGTCACTGTCTTTTATGTATCCACACTTCTATCATATGTGGAAACAAACCTTTTGGCTCTTTTCGATCAAGTTCTCTACCATTATCACTATTATATCTGCTCTACTAATTCTTACTTCTCTGTAAACGATGGCTTAACACTTTATTTTGGTGAATGCTTTGCATCTCGTTTCTATATTTTTCACTTACTGTAACATGATTTCTATTTTGTATTATGAACATGTGGATGCTTTCCAACCTAGGTTTCTACATGAATTTGTGATTGAATCATTTCACTGTAGAGGGTTTGATACTATGTTCTCTTTTTTGTATGCTTTTACATTGAAATGGTTGTCTTAGCTACAACTACAAGAATCCTTGTTATGTGTCTTAAAGATTCCATGAGTTTTTCTACTATACCCATCGTAGTGTGTAATGAATTATCCCAAAGAACCATCATACCTTTGTTGGGGATTGTTCTTGTACATGATTCTATCATGTTAATAATCCCCATCCTTATAAACTCTCTACCCTATTTTGAGAGTAACAATGACTACCTTCATTTCTTATTGTGTCATGCTGATTTTGATAGTTGATATCACTATGACAGTGAGGTCTTTGTGCATTATGAAATGTTCATTAAGGCTACTCATTCATTACAACCCTGCCTTTATATGGTTGTAGCTATGTGCTCTTGATAGGCTCACTGTATTGGGCTGCTACTTAGCCTGTGATATGTCACTGTGTAGATTTTCATTATATCTTGTTGATCATTATCATGGACTTATCTGCCAAAAATCTATCTCTTTCTTTTTGATATCAATCTAGCTACAATCATTAGTGGTGAAAACATACCTCTAACTGCACCTTGTAAGATTCTCTTGATGTGATATACTTATTTTGTTCTAAAGTTGCATTGAGCTGGGTGCTTTTTGTTGTATCATGGCTATCCATTAGCTCTGATTATAAATCTGAGACATCTTTGTCATCATCTCTATCCCAACTCTTAACCAAGAGATATGTGGCTATGACTGCGCAAGGCTATTGGGACTATTATCACCTGTCATGGTATCTGAGAATACTTCCTTTAGTGATCACTATCTTCATGCTTTTTAGCTGACTATGTAGCCTTCTTTGTCACCATCAACATTGACAATACTAAGACTTCAAACTTCATAATTACTCCTTAGACTGCTCTAATATTTTCTGATTTACTATTCTGAAATTAATGATAGTGTACTCTTATAATCGCACTGTTTGTTCTAGATTTCTTTTCTTAACTCAGGGCTCTCATTATTTGGACACCCTACCCTTTCTACAATTGTCTTTGGTAGTTAACGTTGATATTGTGTGCTTATGACTGCTCAGAAAAAGAAACCCCTCCCAGTTGCTCTTATGTGATATGAGCTACTTAATGGACTGAGAACAATCTTTAGGGTGATTGCTAGGACTATTTCTTGATAATGATTGCTCTGCCCCTCAAATACATCTAGTCCCTTTTTTCTTCTTTGCACTATATGGTCCGCTCTTGAGGGACTAAAATCTGCTCATGTATATCTTCTTCTTTTGCTAAGTATGAAGCTTTAAATTCACCTCTATAAATTTACATCAAGTCCTTTGGCTGCTACATGGATAGTATTATTCATGAGCATACTGCACTCTACCTCTTATCTATTGTTTTAACAGTTAATGAAGTCACAGTGACATTAATCCTTGGTATCATGACTAAATATTATGCTAGAAAAGGCCTGATCACTGTCTCAGGTCTCATTCATTGTTTCTATTGATTCCTTTACCATGTATGATTGCAATCAAGACTATCTTACTGTTTGATTTAGTGGGATCATTGTCATGGAGACTGTGAGGTCAATATGTCTTTTAAAGTTATAGCTACTATTGAATGCTTTAATCATACCATATTAACCGTTCTCTGTCATGCACTATTTTGATTCAATGTGTTTCCCTTGAACTCCATTCTGATTTCTATCAAAATATGAACTCTCTAAAGTGATGAATGCTTGAAGTCCTCTCTTGCTAATGAAGGTTGAAACCCTTGATGGCACTATTGTTGTCTGTTGAAATATTCATAGATTGACAGTCAATTCTATTTCCCAAAACAATCACCTATTCACTCCTTTGATCCTTGAAGTTCATATTATTTCCATCTCAATAGTGAACTATGCACTATTTGTAGCAGCATGTTGGGCTCAACCCTTGTGGGAGCCACATTTTACCCCACATGTTGTAATTCAATGAATAAAAAGTTACTTTCCCTGTATCTGTACATTAAGCAAACAGGTTAGACAAAATAAAGCATATATGATTTCTTGTTGATGATTTGATTTGGTATTCTCTTGAGTTTATATGCCATGTTGATTGTTGTGATTCACATGAGGGTTAGATTGTATATTTTTCAGATGCATGTATAGATAATGAATGACGACTCTCATTTCTGTGATAATATTTTTTCAAATGCAAGTACTCAGGGCAACGAAGAGGCCATAAATTGGATGCAGGATGGGCGAAAGACCTACAAATGCACAAAACAACTTAGAGAGGGCTTGTCATTTAGGCAATGATGAGTCACCCTTCTTTATTCTACATTTACTTTAATGTTTTGCATCTACAAATGTATAGTGTGTTCCTTATTTGTGCCATATTAGTCAGTCTCATAGCTTGTGTGAGACATTGTACATTCATATTAATAAAGATTACTTTTCTCAAAAAAATTGTGTTCTCTTTTTATTTCTTATGCACTTGCATACTGAAATATAAATTTGGTGCAATCTTTTGTTTCTTTCCTTTTAAATGTTCATGAATACAATTCAACAAAATTAAAATGTACCCTTGTGTGTGAACACATAAAATCTCTACCTGATTGAGCTTGTAGCGAAAATAGGTAACAATACTAAATGGTGTTGCACCAATATTTTAATGTGTTTATGCTGGTCAAACTCATAATCTATTTTATAAAGACTTCAATCTATTCACAATTCAATCTAAAGCATGGAATACCTAAACAGTGCATATGAAAGTGTTGTTTTAATTGATTGCATGAAGGAAAATTAATCTTCAAAGCTTCAAACTATTGATTAACAAATCAACACAACATATAACCTGCACTCGACATGTAATCTCTTATCTAACATTGTTGGTAATGAAAGGAAAGTATAGTACTTGTATAAAAATCACAATAACTTTTAGAAATACAATCATACATCAAGAGGAAAGAGAAAATTGAGAAGAAACGATGCTTCTTTATTGATATTTAGAAAAGAGCTTTTCTACAATGCATGATACTTTTATAAACTCAAAAAAAATGGAGTTACAAGATTCTCTTCCTTTGTTTCTTGCACAAGAAAGAAGTAAGAATTAACTTCATAGAAGGTAAAAGCACAAAACCGTGTCACATTTCAGGCCAACTTATCACCACAAGTGAATTTAAGTAACTCTAACTAAAAATTAATTTAAGTCAAACGTATGATCTATAGAGATTCATTATAGCTATCTTATATATAGGCCATAATGTTTCCAATTGGAATTGTCTACTAAATGTATACTTTATAGCACTTTGGGTCTAATTACCATTTTTTTTTCTTTTTTTGAAAAACTCGATGTTTTAACAACTCCTACTCTTATAAATTTTTTTTTTTTGAAATGTAAAATTACCCTTTTATAGATCTATAAGTGAATTTTCCAAAATATATATCTTTTAATATTTTAATTAGTTTTAATATTTTATATTTTATATTTTATTTTTATCGAAAGTAGGTCATCAACACTAAAATATAAGGTTAGTTATTTTGTAAAGGAAAAATACTAAAATTTATTTAAATTTTTTTAAAAAAATAATGCACTAGAGAAAATAGTCTATGTCAAGATGATATAATTATTTTTTAATTTGGATAAATAATTAAGAAAAAAGGTGATTCCAAATGGAAAGAGTTATATTTCAGTACACACAACTTTTCAAATTTATTGAAAAATATTTATACATAAAAATAGTTAAAAATATATTTTTTCACTAAAGTTTCAAGTTATCAATATACACAAAAAAATTGAAGAAAAAAAGGTAAAATTTACTATATAAAGTGTGACACCTCATGTAACTTCAATTTTAGTATTTTATCAGCAACTAAATTATAGTGTCTACTTTATAAGAAGTATATTCAAATAATTTTTAAATTTTTTAAAAAAATTACAATCATAAAATACACAAAAAAATATACATTTTATTAGTTTACATCATTTCAAAATTCAAAACATATATTTCACTTTATATTGATTCAATTCAAAAAGTTGAATCAACATTGGTCAGTTCCTTTATAAAAGTGTGACACAACTCTATGCTTTTACCCTAGAAGGGATGAAGTTGCCTTTATTGGCAAAGAAGCTCTAGAATTTTGAATTTGAAATCTTGGCTCTCTTTGGACTCCATGTTCCAGTTGTTTGACTTGATTGAAGTGGAAGACTTGAGTGAACTGAAGACATGGGTGTGTTGGTTGCTTATTCACCTCTAAATCAGGTACCAACTGATTTTGAATTTAAAATAAAAAACTTTGTTGGGCGAGCAAGTTTGAAAATCCCATAAAAAATGGGTTGGAACTGAAGATATCATGCTAATTTTCTTCTCTAAACTTCCCTTATGACTAATGAAGTTTCCTAAAAAACTACGAACTAGGTTTGCACGAAATTTATTGGCTTTTTTCATTTTACTATTTTCTTATTTGTGTCAAAACATCATGAAAAATCAGTTCGTATTTTTTCATATATGACTAAAACATGACTGCTCCCTTGAATGCTTCAAATATTTGAAAACAAACATTTTCAAAGGATAACACATTATGAAAGACATTTTAAAGACTTAGGTGAATCTTAAACCTTTCGATTGAACCTAGCCTCATATAATTAAGACTAAACCGACATGCAAGCATTACTAAGGACATGCCCCAAAAATGAAGGCCAAAATCAATAAAATATAACTCCATGTACAATTGAAGTGGACGACTTGGATTGGATAAAAGTGACTTAGTGCTCTAGACCTTTGTTGGACTACTATGATTGTAGGTCTAGACTATTTGAGTTGTTGTGTTCTTATTGGGGATGGGGTCCCCAATATGTGGCCTCACCTAGATCAAGATAGACTAAAAAATCTCTTCTCACTGACCAAAAGTAATTTCATGAAATAACCATCAAAACATCAATTTACTTATCTTTCTAACAATATAATTTTTTTAATAGTTTGAATAAATTAAGGTATTTATTCTATTTACTTGTGGTGTCTTCATATGCCTCAAATATTTTTTTTTTTTATATTTCTTCAACCATTCATGAATATTAATAAATGTGTTTTATATTTATAAATTTGTAATTTCTTTTCCATGATTAAAGTCCTTTGGTATCTTTTCCACATATTTAAAGCATTATCTTTTTGTAGTTAAAAAATATCTTCATTACCCCTTTTTTATATTTCTTCTTAAGATAATTTTGAAGAACGTTATCGTTAGTACCTATTTTAATGCTTGACAGTTGCTACTCAAATTATATACCCCCATTTTAAAATTTTACAATGGAGCACACATGTTAGACTAAAGGTAAAAGAGTCATCATCCATATCTATATCTTCTAATTATAAAGTATTCAACTTTCATGTTGATTATGTAGTTTTCTTACTTTTATAGGTGCATTCTCATAGTATTTTCATGCAAATCAAGGTGAGGGAAGAAGTAATGATCAAAACTGCATTCTAATGTTCTTTTCACTTATATTTTGAACCTATGACAATTATTATTTTTCTTTATGCATCGAGTAATGTCTGGTTTCACATATTTTTGTACGGAACTTAGGAGTAATTTTTCTTAACATGCATACATAATCATCCATTCCAATATAATATTTATAGTTTAATATTCATCTAGTCAATTTGATACCATCTATCAAATCTATAAACTTGCAAAATTGAAGAAGATTATCTCTACCTTTGTATATTAGAACTCTCAATCATGTATATATAAGTTTCATTTCTTTAAATTAGATCCATGTTTGTCTTTTTCAGTGATTGTTATAAATTGAATAATGTTCTAATTGATTCAAATTATATATTATGACATAATGTAAACACTAACCCTAATTTATTAGAATCATATAAGATCATAGAGTATACATAAGATAGTATCATAACACATCTTAATTGTATTATATGTTTATAAGATCATTGTAAGAATATTACATGCTTACTTATTATATTTGATCTTCCTTCATCATCATTCGATTGATACTTCTAGAGTCTTCACAAAAGGAATACAAATATTTCTATATATGTCCATCCAAACCATCCTACTTCAAACCACATTGAGGAACACATACAAATACAAGTATGCCAAACTTTATTATTATTTAATTATTCAACCTCAAGATCTTTACGTAACAGGGTACATATATTGCCCTTTACAGCTTATATTCTCAAGTAGATTTGATGGTTGAAATGGTTGAAAGCATGTTGCACTCTATTGAAATTCAACACATATCCATACTGTGTCACAGCATCAAAAAGACACATGAATGTGATAGGCCTCCAATAAACACCCCACACTCTTAAAAACTGTACATTTTCGTCTTACTTTTCTTGAAAGAGTGCTTTACTTAGCCGAACTTTTTCAGAGAATTCTTTATAAACTGAACATTAAAAGCCAAAATCTTCAAACTATACATAAAAAAAAAACTCTGAAAGTAGTTCGAAAATGAAAAACTTTTTCTTCATTGGATACATGTTCAATCAATCCACTTTTATGAATCAGAATGACAACTGATTAGAAATGGGCTTCAAAAACTTTAATATCAACTGGTGCATTACTTTATTCAATGGCTAAGATCTGAAAATGGGCTTTAAAAACTTTAATATCAACTGGTGCGTTACTTTATTCAATGGCTAAGATCTGAAAATGGATCTGTCAACAAGAAAGATATGTTGAAAGAACCAAATATCTCCATGCAAACTTACGTACAAAGAATTTAAATCACTTTTGCGTCCATCAAATCCATGCAACTGTTGAAGATAAGATTTGGCAATGAAATGATTAGATATGCAACACCATACGTGCTACTGCATGCATTCTAAATTTTAACCGTCCTTGACAAACCATGCGAATCTAGAGTTCTAGTCAATAAACGCGGCTAGAAACCACCACCACTAAAAATTTAAGTGGAATTTCTGTTTTAAGCAAATGAAAGCTTGGTTATAATGAATTCTGGCTTGAAGTAGGTGAAGAGTCATGGAAAATATATTCCAGAAGTTTTGAATTTGTGGTATCTATTGCACATGTTGTTTGAAGAACCGGACAGATTGCCCATATAAATTTGATGTCATTGGAAGAGACTTGTCACAAATTGCACCATTTTTGTCGCTGACGATTTCAAGAAGAGTTCCACTATCACAAGGAAACACTGGCTTACTTAATTGTTTCTGGATTTGATTGTGTGTAGCTTTTTTTGCATGATGTTTCGGATCACACTTTGTGATCTATCATCAGGATGAAAGAGAGTATCAATTTATTATTTTTACATCTCTTGACTTTATCTTTCATCGTGATGATGGCTCATAGAGTGTGATCCAAAACATTGATGCCAAAAAAGATACACACAATCAAATCTAGGAACAACAAAGTGATTCAGTTTTTGTGTTTGTTTTGATTGGAGTATTTGTAAATTTGATAATTAGTTTATAAAAAGGACAATGAAGTTCATGAAATTAGTTCATGATATCTTATATGTTGATTTTTATTATTATCGATGTCTAAATTTTTTATTTTTACAGTTTAGATGTTTATTTTATTTAGTCAAATATATGAATACAAACTTGATTCAAGTCGCTTTTACAGTCATAAAGTTTAAACCCCACTTTTTGGATTCAAATTTCAAATTAATCTTGCTAAACATTTCATTAGTAACTCTGAACCAACTTTTACATACTTTTTGTTTACTTGTGTACTTCGTTGTTGTATTTAAGGCTATTTTTATTTAATTATTTGAAATAAACTCGAAAGAATTATCATTTCTAGGATTGTGTTAGAGTTTTATCATTAGAACATTTATGAGAGCATTATAGTAGAATTCTCAAAGGACTCATATTAGAGCATATCATTCTAGGGCTATTACATATTTATTTGTTGCCCTTAGTCTTTTTTTCTCAGTTTCCCAAAAGTTTGAATGAGGAGAACATGACCATCACAATATGATAGATTATCTAAAAATATTTACAAACAATGGTAATTATAACAACCAAATAAACAATGAGAAACTTTTAAGCACCCAATAAAACTTTTCCTAAAAAAGTCTATTATGTCTCTCTTTCTTTTCCTCTTTCACTTTCTCCTTCTTTTTCTCATTTTGTAATTAAGTATTCATTCATAGGAATACTCGAGTACACTTATACATACAAAATAGGTATTAGTCCAACTCGGGACAACATCTAACCATAGGGGTTAGGCATTTGTTTATTCATAATAGGCATCCACTCAACTGGGGTAGGCATCTATTGTCATTTAGACATGTGATATAGGCTTTTTCTCTAACTAGAGTCTTAGACTCATTAGGACCATCTAGGTCATAAGTAACATCCTTGAAGATTACACTTTCCATTGGGAGTGCATTGAGGTCATCATCCTCAAAGGTATGAAACTTAAAATTCAAAAGCTTTGATCCTACATCAAAATTTATCCTATGGCCTCAGAGAGTCAAGCAATCCTTCTGAGTGTAACTTGAATATGTTTTATCTTAACATTATGTTAAATATTTTTATCCTAAACCCTTTGCTTAAATTATTTATTTTTATTAATCTATAATAACACATAATCTTCTAAAACCTCAATCATATTGCCAACATAAAAGAGACATACATTTCCCTTAGACTACCTACTTACACAACTTTCAAATGGGATCAACACATAATATATTGTAATGGGGAAAAATAGGATTTATAAGCATATGCATGCAAACTAAACCTATTTTTTAAATATTTCATTAGAGAGGACTAAGATCAATAGATTCAAACTCAATTATATTAAAAGGGTTAAATTTTGATTAGAGTCCATTCCTCTTTGCTCGGGGGAGAACTAGATGCTAAAAGTGTGAAAATTGAATTCTAGATCTAGAGCTAAACATGGAAAATTGACATAAATGAACATGAATAGGTAGTTACAAATCAGATATGAAGTTGTACTCACAAATCTGAGATAGGGAAGATTAATGGAACCTATGATTGGAAAATGGGCTTGAAAAATTAGGACAAAGTAGATTTGAGAAAATTTGTCCCTGAAATGTTAGATGTAGAATTTTTTTATTGATATGGAATCAAAATAATGCTTAGAATCTACTCCTAATTTATGTGCAAAAAATTTGTTGGACACTGTAGTATAGACCAAATGAATCCTCCACCTTTTGCGCCTACAAAATCTAGATCTGATTGTTTATATCTATTCTATTGTTTACAAACTTACAACTCTTGATCCTGTCACTTACACATACAAAGATAAGAAAGATATTAAGAGTAGCAGTTTGCCTTGGGGTTAGGTCAAACCCCAAGTTAGGAATTAACCCTTGAAATAAACTAAAATATTGAAGTAAATGTTGAATGTTATACCTCAAATCAACTATAGATGATTGTAGGATGATGATGTAGTGCTCTTTGAATGTGATTACAAGTGTTGATGCAATAACATGACAAGACATGAATGATCTAATCAAACTCACATGCTTACATGATGATTGAAGTAATTTGTTTGCTCCATGAAGTGTAGATTTGGAAGAATTCTTGAAGAACATGGTGATATAAAATTTAATATTGATGTTTGAAGAATTCTTGATGATGATAGTGTTTGATAACTACTTCTTGTGATATAATGTGATGATAAAATGAACTAGAGGAATGCTCTTATATAGGGTTCTCAAGGTATTTCCCCAATTAGGCTGACCTCCAATTGTCGAATTGATACATCATGATCCAGAACCAATGGACAAGAAACATGCACCAACCCATTCAAAATTGAGCCTAATTTGGGAGGACAAGGGTACTCTAGGCACCATTGTTAGGTAGGACAATGGCATACCAGGTGCCATTGTGCACCCAAAATATAGTCAATAGGCCAAAGATGATGTGTATATAGCTCGAGACAAAGGTTTGAACCACCTTATGAATAGATGACATTATTTTTTAGCTAAAAGGTTAGAAATAGGCTTGGATGAGAGCTAAAATGGGTCACACTAAGGTATGGGCACAAAAGGGTGGTGTAAGTTGTACAAGGTTACAATTTATGATGATACATTTAGCTCTCACTTTAGCTAGAGTATGAACCTATGCACATACTCACAATAAAGTAGAAGAGAGAGAGAGAGAGAGAGAGAGAGAGAGAGAGAGAGAGAGAGAGAGAGAGAGAGAGAGAGAGAGATGTCACTAAATTTGAGGGAACAAGCCTCCAAGATTAGGATATTAAAACTCACACAATCACATACAAGGACACACAAAACAAGACAAAAAGAAACAAAACATAAAAAGACAAACAAAACCAAAAGACACACAAAAAGGGGTAGTACTAAAAACAAAGGCTCCAAGTCAGCTAGTTGAAGAGACCTCGATAGTCAAAATGTATGAACCACTAATATCATTCTTAGAATGTTATTACAAGTGAACAAGTTCTTGCATTGAAAGATTAAGAGGGTCCATTGAATGAGGAACCATGATCCAACAACTAGGAAAGTATTTTATTCTTATGGGTTAATGGGGAGGAGAAAGGAAACATGAATTCCAGAAGTTAGCAAGTTGTGTTATGTTAGGTGATCCATGGGAGAGAGAGAAAGGAAGAGTTGAAATAATCTAGAAAGTTGTATTATGATAGTTTTACTCATTCCACAACTTAGAGAATTTAAGGAAGAGTCAAATAGTCTAGCAAGTTGTGTTATGCTAGTTAACTTCCTACTAAAGGGGCACCAAGCAAAGTTTTCTTATTTTATGTTGATTAATTAGTGCAAATGTCTAGATCTAGGAATAAAGCATGAGGATGCAACAACCTATATAAGATAAATGGTAAAGTGGAAAAAGTTTCTTGTTTTGGGAATGAAGCATGAGGATGCAATAACCTATATTATAGATGATAAAGATTGAACTAAAAATGCAATATGGAGGTTGCATATATACTTTTCTTTAAGATTTCAACATAAGCATATGTTAAAATACTAAGGTAGAAAAGAACAAAGATAAACATCTTCATCACTGAGGAGATATCCTTTAAGAGACAATGTACATCATTAAAGCTAAAGAGGTATAACTCTTAGAAAAAATGAAAAGATAGTTGTAAAAGGGATATCTTGTAACAAGTGTAAAGGGATATTTTTGAGGGATGCATGCTGAAAGGAGGGAGAGATATTTTCCTAAATATTTCTACCTTCAATATTAAAGGAGAAATTTAATAAAGATGACATCTTTGAATGTGAGATAGGTGAAGAAGAACTAGAATATGCACCTTCCCAATTGCTTGAAAAAGGGGATTCTTAGTGAAGGATTGCACACTTTCTATCACTAAGGAGAGATCATTCATAAAAGATGTACAATTTCAAGGAATAATAAGTCCCAACCAAGAAACACTCATGTGTTTGGATGAAAGATAATTCTATACAATAAAGGACATCAAGTTATGAAAGAAGCAACTCAACAAAGGAAAAGTGAATCCTTAGAAATAAGGAATGATTGAAAAAATATTGTTACCCTCCAACCATGGAGACAAGAATAGCTATTCTATTATGTTGCTACATAGGTATGATTGCACATGAATAATACCATCATGAATGACAATGAGCCTCCAATAAGTAAGCTAGCAATGTCAGACAGTGAGGAGCAAGATAATAGGAACTTAAATGTTATGTAGATTAAATAATATGGGAGTCCTACTCATTTTCATATACTATTTGAATGATACCGGTTACAATAATTTGTTGAGTTTTATTTTAAAATCCATGGTATTCATTGGTGGAATGGCCATGAATTTGATGATACTTGCTAAAAGAAGGATTGTATTAATTTTCTTTAGGATTATTTCTTTGATTTTTCAAAGATAATAATCAAGTTAGCTTTAAGAAGAACATACCAAATATTCTCTTGTTGTGATGAAAAGTTGTAAGAAGAACATATAGATACACTAGATAATGGGGGAGGGGATGTCAACAAAGGAGAAGATTGGAAACCTAAACCATCTTTGGAAAAGTGTGATATAGATTTCTCATTAGACACAAATATTTGTTGCACACATCTTAAAGCATGTTCATTGCATCCATTTTTAAAATCAAATGTCGATGTTGAAATGTCTAAAGTGGAAGGTTCAAAAGAGCCCCACTCATTAACAAATGTGTTGGAAGAAAATGTGGGAATTGGTTTAGAAGAGGCTTGGATAAATGACACACAAGACTCCTTCAAGGCTTCATACTTATATTAATGAACCTTATATCCAATAAAGGAAGGTGTAATGTCTAGGTTACCCCAAGTATTTTCTAAAGAATCATTGGTAGGAGACTGTGTTGTTGAAGGAATCATAATGTGAAAGGGAGATATGCATCCTACTTCATCTCTAATATCATCATAAGGAGTAGGATCAGCCTTGATTGTGTGGATATCATTGTTATGAATGAATTTGATTGTGTGTTGAAGAGTATAAGGGACTACTTTCATAGCATGAATCCATGATCTACCAAGAAGAATATTATAATTAAGATCATTGGGCATGACATGGATGGTGATGGGTATTAAAGTCAAAGGTCCTACTTTAACAAGTAATATGACTATACCAAGTGACTCTCTAGAAAAATTGTAAAAGCCATGATAGAATGGAAGAATAATCCCAATTTATCTTATCTAATAAGTCAACATGACAAATGTTAAGGGTTAACCCTTTATCAATTAAGGTACCTCTTATTTTTTGTCATAAATGTAAGGTGTCATCATTAAGGGATCATTTCTATTTTCAAACTATAAAGAAGATAATTTATCTTATGAGAATGTTATATCATTTGGTTTAGCACAATGGGGGGAAACTACCTTTTGTAAATCTTCTTGGATCAACCCATCGTATGATGGTGAAGTTTGAATAATCTCATAATGGGAGATCTTAGCTAAGCTAGTATTAAAATGTTCAACAATATTAGGTTCCCTACCAACATATTTCTTAACATGAGGGGGGAATGAAAGGGAAGTGAGAAGAACATTGGATAGTTGCTTGTTGATTCTAGTTTTATATGTGTGAGGCACTTCAAGACCATATTTTTGTGCTAGTTTCCTTTCCATATCACTTGTTTCACATATGTATCTTGCAACTCTTAATAAATAGTCAGGAGTTCCCTTTGGTTTATTAATCACTTTTTGGTTTTGAGATTGTGTGACATGTTGACTATATTTTAACTTCACATGACCATAAAAATGAATGGCATTGACTTGACCTTGGTTTGATTCCTTATCCACTAAAGCTTCATCTTTAGGAGAGAGAATCATTTGTGATATCTTTATCTTGCACAAAAAATTCTTCATGAATAGGAACAAACATAAATCATTAATTCTTCATCTCTAGAGGGAAGGTCGTCGATTTATTGGAAATAAGCTATCCATGTGTCACAGGGAAAGATAACCACAATATCATCCTCTAGCACCAAATGATTCTCATGGGAGAGGTACGTTGGAACCAAGGCAACAAACTGAGAGTTAGGGGGGGTGGGGGTTGAATCAATTCGCACAACAACTTTACTCAACTCAAACTTAAATTCGGATCTGATTATTAACAATGAAAGCATAAATCAACACCACATCAATAACACACATAACACCAAGATTTTTCAAACTCAACTCAACTCAAACTTAAACTTTACTCAACTCAAACTTAAACTTCTTCGCACTTCTTCTATTCTATTGAAAGATCAAATCATTGTTTTCACACACAGATACATCTCCCATATGATTGTTACATATATTTATACAAATCATCAACATGTTTTTCAAGGTTAGCTGAACACTCAACACAAATTACAGAGAATATAACCTCACACACTACAACAACACATGCAGACCAAAACAATGTCAACTAAGACATAGTCTGGACCTAAATCAACATTGCAGACAAGAAACATCTCCAATAATTTTGCCTTGAACATACGCAACATGCTACAATCATCATGAATATCGCATAACTTGAGAAACACCACCGGATCAAGAAAATGATCAATAATGCTCACAATGATCAATGCAAACCATGAACACAGATAGCACATGATCTAGAAACATCCACAAGCATCATGAATTACCACAACAACAATTGAACCTCAAGAACACACACTGAACTGACTGACAAACTAAAAGATTCACTTGTGGACCTCCAAATCATGAACCATCTGAATTGATGACACATATGAACATCCCAAACACTCTACCAAATCCATAAACAAAGATATTGCAATTCCAAATAAATGCAGAGCATAATACAAAACATTGATCAACACAGACAACTGAAAACCAACCTCAATATCGGATCTCATAACTCAATCAACTCACCATGCGGACCACTGACACTTTAGCTGAATCAACTAGATATACTTATCTCAAAACCCTTTAATCTACAATAAATCATCTATAACACACTAATCAAACCAACTCATCCATTACGATTGCAACACTGGAACACACAAGAATATTTTGACATTAATAATAACACATCATTCCAGCAAACTTCTCAGCAATATCCAAAAATCTCCCCCTTTGGCATTGATGACAACATATGAATGTGAAAAACAATCAATGCAAAGAAAGAAATCAACAACCAACAATCTCCCATAGCTCTCAACAATCTCCCCATGAGAGTATGCACATGATATAGCAGTTTTTCACATGACTCTCTCCTCCTTTGATATCAATGCAAAAGGCACATATGAAAATCATTATTCTCTCACCCTTACAAGATAATCTCTCCCCCTTAGAAAAAACTTACAAATCTAAACATCTGAACCACCACACTGACTACTCCCCCCGAGTAGCAGCCTCACTTATCAATATGAATCACAATATATCTCTGTGAAGTCCACTAGACTGATGCAAATCCATGCATCTTAGTTCTCATCAAGAGGGGCAATGAACCCTAGCTTCTCTCTGAGATGCTCAAAGGTATTTTTAGGAAAAGGCTTTGTGAAGATATCTACAATTTGTTCCTTTGTAGACACACACTCCAATTTGACTTCCTTCTCATTCACCTTCTCTCTCAAGAAATGAAACTTGATTGATATATGCTTAGTCTTGGATTGCAACACTATATTCTTATAAATATTGATTGTTGTTCTTGGATGATCACAATATATAGCAGTAGGCACACGATAAACAACTCTAATATCCTTCAACATCTACTTCATCCAAATTGCCTATGTATAGTTGCTAGCAAGAACGATGTATTCATCTTCTATAATAGATAAAAAAATAGCATTCTGCTTCTTACTCATCCATGAAACCAATCTCTTTCCCAAGAAAAATGCACCACCACTAGTACTCTTTCTATCATCAACATCACCTACCTAATCAACATCAGTAAAAGCACTTAAAGTAAAGTCATCATCTTTAGGATACCACAAACCAAAATCAATTATCCCTTTCAAATATCTAAATATTATTTCCACAACAACAACATGAGATTCCCTAGGATCGACTTGAAATCTAGCAAGAAGATATACAACATTCCTTATATCCGACCTAGCCTAAGACAAGTATGGAAGTCCACCAATCATAGAGCTATATCTAATCTAGTTTGCTTTTGGAGAATCATCATCCTTTGACAACTTGCATCCGGTCACCATAGGAGTACCAACTAGCTTAGCATCATCCAAACCAAACTTCTTCAACAATTCCTTCACATACTTAGATTTAGATATATAAATACCTTTACTTGACTGAGTAATTTTCAATCCCAAAAATAATTTCATCTCACCAATCATAGACATTTCAAACTCATTTCGTGTATCATCAACAAACTTCGTGCACAATCTATCATCTCCACCAAAAATAATGTCATCAGCAAATACTTCAACAATCAAAATATTAACATTATCAATCTTAAAGTATAGATTACTATCAGCGGTACCTTTATTGAATTCAAGCTTCACCAAATACCTATCCAATTTATCATACCAAGCTCTTGGAGCTTTCTTGAGTCCATATAGTGCTTTTTTCAATCTGTAAACCATATTTTTTCATCTGTCAACTGAAATCCATCTGGTTGCTCAATATAGACTTCCTCTTCCAACTCACCATTAAGAAAGGCTGACTTGACATCCATCTGATACACTTTAAAATATTTATAAGCAGTATAAGAAAGAAATAATCTAACAACTTCAATTATAGCTACTAGAGCAAAAGTCTCCTCAAAATCAATACCTTCCATCTGAGAATATCCCTTACAAACAAGTCTATCTTTATTCCTAACAATTTCAGCTTGTTCATTCAATTTATTATGGAAGAACTATTTAGTTCCAATTACATTCTTATCCTTAGGTCTAGGAATAAGAATTCATTTATTATTCTTTTCAATCTGATTCAATTCTTCTTCTCTTTCTTTAACCCAATTTTCATCTCTACAAGCATCATCAACATCCATAGGTTCTGTTGGTATTATGGATGACTTTGTCATGTGTCTCTACAAAATTCTATCTAAAATGATGCCCTAAGAATGAGTGAAGGTTGGAAATATTACAAGATGGCAAGAGTAACTAAGAGTTCTCAGTCAACATCTTCAAAAGGATCAACACAATCACCTATGCTAAGGGAAACAAAAGAAGATGTAGTTAGACAAGAAGGTAAGTGAATTACAAAAATTGTGTGAACCGAAATAAGAGAAGAAGGCTACTTTTATTCATGTAAGGAAAAACATTTTTTACAAATGTAGAGAAACATACGTTCTCTATAGAAGAAAGAAAAAAAGAAGATGCTCAAAAAGACTAAAAAAATTGCCTTTGTAGTTTAGGCATAACTTAGGTTGGATTGTAGTGAAGAAACCCTAATCCTACCTAGGGTTAGGTTACAAAATATTAAAGGTGGGGAATCCGATAAAAAAACTGATCTGATTACATGTATTACAACTCTAAGAATAGATTTTCATCTAGGAGGAAACAAAATATCTCTACAAGCGAAGAAGGTTCTGATTTGATATGAATCATATGGTACCATAGAGGCAAAAAAGTCCTCAATCTGCATTGAATACCCCTAGATGGTGTCTAAAATTGATTTGTAGAGTCCCTTCTATAGTAATGATAGATGTCTGAGAGTGGGTGAATCGAAATCAGATTAGATTTAGCTGCTGATGAGGTCCAAAATTGGATCGGACATCTAGTTGATAACCAAATCTAGTAGAGATTTGAATCCCAATGGTCTATGGGAGTTTGAATTTCTATCGTTGATTGATCCATGTCATGCAAACATGGATGCACGAGATGGAACAACATAATTGTCCAAGGGGGGCAATTGAAGTTTAAAACACCACCATTGATCACCCCTTTAAGTGAAAATCCATGACCAAGATTGCACCACGTATCGGGCTGGAACCATTAGATCTATCTCTATGCATGAAAGGGGGCCCCACCATGGGTTGTGTCCATGTTTCCAAGACATGAAATTTTGGCAAGATGGGTTTTGGGCTATGTTTCCCTTCGAAAGTTACACCAAAAAGCATATGGCGTTGGTGCCCACCGATCCAAGTGTCCACTGAGACCACCTGCATGATGTAGCATGCGGGACCCCACCATGATCATCAGCCCTTTCAGCAAGACATGGAATTTTGCCAAGATGTGCTTTTAATTTTTCTAGCCTTTGAAAGTATGGCCGAAAAGGTTGAGGACCCCACCATCCAGGTAGAAGGTAAAGAGGAAACTAGCCCCGCCATGGGTTAAAACCCTCTAGCTGTTAAGTCCTTAATGACTCAACCTCTCGAGCTGGTCATCACTAAGTTATAATATTAGAGACCAAAAAAGAATTAAAAGGATTAAATGCCTTAACACTTAGGTTTTAGGTTTTTAGGGCTCTAGAAGGAGGTTTGCCCTCAGGGTTTGGTAGCCAGTGAAATATCTCAGAGTGGATTTGTCCCAGGCTAATAGTTGACATGAAATTAGTCAACACTAACATCAAGATAAAAGGAGAAACAAATGAAGAGAAAAGAGAGGATGAATATGCTGGCCTGGTAAGGCTCATGCTTACTAGGATTCATGAATGAACATTTTGAATTGAAAAATCAATGTAGAAGATCACAAAGCAAAAGGCCTGGTTTGCAAAGTAATTTGAATAATTAAATTGAATCAACTAGAAAATGGGTACTAAAACATGTACCAAACATGTCATGGTGTGTGAACAAAAATGTGTAAAATAAGTCTTGTGGTGGATGCATAAAGTGTACTAATGAGCGAAGTGTATACCTCCACAGGAGCAATTCCTTTAAGGTAGTATACTATCATCTTGAAAGACAAGCACAATGCCACAATGATATGCCCCAAGAAAGGAAAAATCAATGGAAATGGTCACAAACATAATGAGAAAGCACATAAGGGATCAACTAACTAGGGTCGATATGTGCTTTTGATAAATCATGTATATTAAGTATGATTGCATTGAATTAACCTCTTCCTCCAAAGGTAGTGGAACTATGAACAGAATGGAAGAAGAACGCATACGATGAACAAAGAGTATTTTTTGGCCAATATGGTAGACACCAAAAATAGATTTCAATGCTTTATATCATCCCCAATTAGACAACACAAAGTCACATTTATAAACAATAGCACGTGTACGAGATAACATTGATATGACATATAGAAGAATTGAGATACAAATAGAAGAATGCCATGATAGATTTGGACTCTTGATTACCTTGTGCTAATGGAGAAGAAAGGGTAATCCAAAGATAGCCTAACATAACATAGACATATCAAGAAATACAACATGAGGGAATAAAATTATGTACAAGGAAACACACATAATAATCTACTACACAAGCAAAGCTAGTCAACCAAATAATCTACCCCCCAGCTTTTCTTAACATCATTTAGGGATGTTGGAAATTATATAAGAGGATCAACAATGAGCATGGTAGATGTAGCTACAACAAGTTCCAAACAAGAGCCATTCTCTAATAATAAGTCACTTTTTTTTATCACTAGGTGATAGAGTTAAATCTTTTGAAAATTGTGAAGATAGTTCATGATTAATCTTAATAACCTCATACGTATCATCAAAATAATTAGGATCAACATTATTACCATTATAATATTAATCACAATAGTATTTATAACATGAATAGACATTTTTATCTTTTCATGTGGTAGATTGAGTTGAACTTCCTCCCTAGGGTTAGACAAACGTCGAAAAAATGGGACTAAGTCAACATTTGGTGTCTTTGGGCATAAATTGGCCTGGGAAGAAAGTTCATGAGCCTTGGCACAACATTGTTGTCAAGGTTCTCTTTCACTATGATTTATCTTAGTTCGACTAAAAAATTGCAAGGTTAAGGATCTCAACATAAGCTTCAATTTTCTTCTCTTGTAGGGGAGGGAATTAAAGAAAACTCACAAGGTTGAAAGATATAAGATGATCAATGTTTTCTTCTATATGATGTATGGTGTGGGACAATAGCATATAAAGAATGAATAGGCATAGGAAGAAGTCTAGATCTAGGGTGAGGAGTATCTATATGTGAAGGATATTTAGGTTTACTCAAGGATAGTGTCGTCTCTTTTTTCCATTTTTGGTAGGATAAGAAAAGGATATCTATTCAAGGTTTCAAAGGTTCAAGTTGATAAGGCCAAGTAATCAAGACTGATATTTCCACTCCTTGTTGTGTGTTGGTAAATGCTATGACTAATCATGATAATATGCCCATTCTGAGGGAACTTCAAAAACTTATGGATGGTAGAAGGAATAGATTGCATGGAAGAGAACCAAGGATGGACCCCAACTTCACACAAAATTAATCAAAGATAGGGATGATGGAAAATGTGACATCTTAAGGACAACTGAAACTATTGTGCACCTTAATCACTGCATCGTATTTGTCATATGTATAATGAAATTGTTGAGTAAAGTGATGTTCGTTAGTGATAACATTCACCATAAATTTTGGATCAATGAGTACCCCTCATGAGAGATTTCCTTTAATCTTCATAGTAATGTACAATGGTCCATCAAGAGCTATAATAGTCTTACTAGAATCAAAAGTAATGCATGGTTCAGGTTTGGATTTGGGTCTTTCAATAAGGTCAACAACATTGTGAGATTATATGCCTACGTCATTAGGAGTAAATCTAAGTGGCTTAGACTCAACAACATTAGTGGAATGAGAAGGAAAAGGATTCTAGTTAAGATTTGTAAATTATAATGAGGAGGTGCCACATATTTGCTTCCTTTATCATTCATGCCCTCTACAGATATGGTATTGGAATCAATAAAGGTCTTGGATCTTATGCCTCAATTTGTAACACTTTTTAGTATCATGTCCAACTTTATGATGGTATTGAGAAAAGGATTTATGGTCAAAAGAAGCTATTAAAGGCTTATAGGTGTCTATAGGTTTGATGGGAGGAAGTTGCAACAAATTAGCATTCATCAATCTAATAATTATACTATTTAATGATTCAAAAGGTGGAGTTAATTCTTTCCTAAAGTCTCATGATAAAGGGGCCACACTTGGCATTGTGGCTGCCACTTGTGTGTTTATATGATTGGAAGAGTTGTCAATGTTGATCTTGATGAAGCCTTTTTTTATCTTTTTAATTTTGTTGAACGATTTTTGACCGCTTTAATTCTTATCAACCGAAGACATTGAAGAAGAGGATTCAAACTAGCTCACTTGAAGCTGATAGTTATGAAACACTACACACAATTTTGTGAAAGATGAAAATTCAGAAAATAAAAGCTTCTCTCTAATATCCTTTTGTAAATTAGTAATGAAAATTCTTTGAACATCACCATCAGGCATACGATAAGAAATTTATGAATAAAAATGTTTATATCTACCAATAAAATTAGTCACTTTTTCTTTAACTCCTTTCTTACAATGAATCAAATCAGTCAAAGTAATTTGAGGACTAGTTTTATTTTGAAATTGTTGAATGAATGCATTAGCTAATTGTGAAAAAGAAGTGATAGAATAAAGAGGCAAAGAGAAATACCATTGCAAATCTTTATCCCTAAAATTGCAAGTAAATTTTATTGTCACGAGTCTATGATCATGAGAGAAATCACTACACAAGGCTTGAAATGTTTTCACATGGCTCAAGGGGTCAACTTTTCCATTATATAACTCCAATTGGGAAATTTCCAAATTCTTAGGAGCAACTACATTGACCACATCATCAAATAGTGGGCTAGCTACATAATATGTAGGGACATTGAACTTATATTAGGTTAAAGGAGCCAATTGTTGTTTTAAGGATGAGACACTTTGAGGTAGGTTATTGATAGTGGCTTCAGTAGATGAGTTGGAAATGGATATGTTGGATTATGATGGAGGTGTAATATTGTGATAGGTGGATGAAGATTGAGAATATGGAGGTGGAATGTTATGGTATGTTGGTAAAGGAGATGGTTTGGAAACAAATGGAATGCTAACAAAAGGAGGTATGTAGGAGTATTTATTAATAGGATTGCACCCATGACCAAATAGGATTATAATTTTGTGTAGAGGTAGTCTCAATAGAAGATGTATATATAGACACATTAGGAAAAGATGTAGGTATAAGGATGGAATGCTCAACTTTTTTTTGTAGGATTATAGTAACAAGATTTTCAGGTGTTCTTGACCCATCCATTGTTGAAGCTTATCCAACTCATGTTCAAGCTTCCCCAATTGGTCAGTAGTAACTCTAGTTAACAAGTCATCCTCATCATGAGAAGTGCAAGAAGAATTGTTCTCCATAATATTAGGTATGTCTTGCATGTAGGGATTGAGGATTTACCAAAGTTCCATTGGAATAAGTTAATAAACAAAGGATCATACCCCTTAGTATTTAAATCTTGGGAAGCCATTATTCTATAACTTCTTCTCATTGGGATGTTTCATGTAGGTGAAATGGTAACAAAGATCATGCACAAAGAGGGAAATTTTGTATTGATAGACTTGAAATCATAATACTTTTGATAATGCAAGCTAAATAAATAATTAAACAATGCAATTTACTTATTAAACGATTCATTAACAAATAAATTAAGCAAGTATATGCTTCTCAATCTAAATTTAACATGTAACAACAATCATATCTAAGCATAAAAATAAAAAAGTATGCAACCAACAAGTCAATTTTGTCAAAATAAACTAGGGTTTTATAAATTGAACCTTTTTAATTAATGTAAATGAAGTGCATAAATGATATATTTTTAGAAATGAATACAAATATGAATTTATTAAATGCATACAAATTAGATCTGAAAATAAAAAAATTAGAATTAATGCAAGCACAATGCCAGGTTCACCAAAATTTGATGATGAAAATAAGTGTTCACAAGTTTAGCTATGTAAACTAGGAATTAGACTGATTTCACACACATTACATTAAATGGAGAGTGAACTCAACAGATTCAATCTCAAGTCTATTAAGAAAAGGATTGAATACTGATTGAATTCTAGTTCTCCTTTTTGTTTTAGTTGAGGATTCTTAAGAGATTTAAAATTGAATGCTAGATCTAGGATAAATGATAGGAATTTGATATAAAATGACATAAACAACAAGTTACATGTACAATGTGTAGACATAGAGTTATATTCAGGTAGAAGGAATGGAGATCAACTTGAAAGTGTAAGAAAACGATGGAAGAATTGACCTAGTCCCCAGATATTAGGTGTGGACACACATGAAACTTTCAGAATTAGAATGTCTCTCAAAACCTATTCCCTAAAGCTTGTTAGAAATTCACAAGACCAAAATACAAAAAATGACTTGGTCCTCAAATTTTCACTCCTACAAAAGTCAAATTTGATCATCATCAAATTCTCAGATACTATAATCTTCATTTGTAACTCTTGAATCTATCACCTATACATAGAAACAAGGAAAATGGTGTTTTTGATAGGGTTTGCCTTAGGTTAAACCCTCAGCTTAGAATTAACCCTTGAATTGAATTAAAATTGAACTTGAAATGGAATTGACTAAATTGGAAAAGCTTGCCTTTTGAGGGCAAGGCTAAATATGAATTGAGATGCTTGAATTGGAACTTGATACCTTGATGAATCTTCCTTTTAAGTCTTCATTTATAGATTGATTATGTCATGCAGAATTTCTTGATAATGGATGGCATCATGAATGCTTGAAATTTAAAATTTACCTTTCCTCCATTGTCTTGATGATGCTTGTTTTCTTTCTCACTTGAATTTGCAAAAGTGCAATTAAGAGATTAATAGATGTTCTCACATATTATCAACATGAGGGGGTGAGGCTTTCTTTTATACCTAACTACACCAAATATGTTTGAAATGTTAGGGCAAGTTGACACGGAGAATGTTTTCCCACCTTTAAAATGTGACTATTGTGGGGTCCAAATTTGGGCCCATTTTGGGAGGACAATAGCACCTAGGGCATCATGGTCTTGCTAATCAAGGCTCAAATTTGAATAGTTTTCCACAAGGGAACAAAAGATGTTAATTCTATATGGGTGGAATAAAAATCAAAGCAGAGTCAAAGTATGGAAGCATGGAATATAGAAGTAAGACCTGGGTGAGGACAAAATTGTATAGGGATACAATTTATGATGCTACAACAACAATACTCTTTCTCACATTCTTGTCAAATATGAATTATTCTCCTTTCTCCATCAAAACCTTGTAACCCCTTTGGACCAAATATCCAACACTGGTTGTATTTAATAATTAGAGAAAAATAGACATTTTCATTGAACACATACCAGATGTTGAGAGGTGGGGTGAATCAACATTAACTAAAATTTCAAAGTCCAATCTTGTATCAACAAGTTTTTTCCAAGCATCCACTTAAAATAATATCAAATGAAGACATTATAGAACCTTTCATAACAATCACACATGAACACCAATATTTTACACATGGAAAACTCAAACTGGGAAAAACCACAGTGAGAACCAGCTCATAAAAATGATCCACTCTATAGAAATGTGTTACAATAGGGAGCTTATTGCTCTAGACTTGCAGACCAAGGATAACTACAATTGGTGCAAGATACAACAAAAAGACTTACGCATAGAAGCTAACTATATTATGGCAAGATACAATATTACAATTTATAGAAAAGGAACTATATGAATAAAGGCATCTCAATATGTTGATCACAATTTCTATTATAGCACAAATTCTAACCTAACTAGAATATATGGATCTTCATGTCTCTGAATTACTAGCCTCGTGTCAACTGTCACCTCTGTATTACAATGCCTTCTAATGTAGCAACATCACTTGCATTGCCATCCTTATATTAAGTCGCACACACATTCATCATTCTATATACCACTCATACATGCATACATACATATACATCATAAATAATAACTCCATTCTTCCATCAATCCAACATGCATACATACCTACAAAAATATATATAATTGTCAGGCCTACATGTGTTTATATATATTCATACTTCAAATAATTTCACACACTTGTGCATTTATGAGAAAGATTTACTGAGAGATATGAAAGATTTATAAAAAATTAAAGGACAAAGGAATTAATACGATTGGTGAAAGAATTGCTAGTATCAAGAGCTATTTAAATCTTTCTCATAAATGCACAAGTGTGTGAAATTATTTGAAGTATATATATATATATATATATATATATATATACCAATTTGAAACAAAAACATCATCACCAAGTCACCCAAAAGAAAGGTTGTAACATGTATGCACATCTCTAACCCAAAATGTACAACCCAGTTAAAATATGTAATGCATAGAGCTTAATCCAGACCAAAACTGAAACCAAATGTCTAACTCCGAACCAAAAAGAATCAACTAGATCATCGACCGATACATGAAAGTGTTCTCTGTACACTTAAAAGACAATATCTATACAAAAATTTATTTGAATCAAAATGCAAATGGAGTGCATCAACTTCAGACCAAAACGTATCTTTTGGACCCAACACTCTACTTTCGAATCAAAGGGGTTGGCATCAATGACAAGACAAAGGCATACTTGTAACAATTTTCCATCTATATTTTTGCACCTTTTTTGTGTAAATCATAACTAACCCTTTTCTCGCAACTCAAATCTAGAACTACTATTATTTTTCTTGGATCTAGAGCTAGACTTGAGTTACTATATTTTTTTGGATCTAGATCTAGAACTTGAGCTACCTGTTCTCTCTTGATTGCGTGTTTATCTAGATCTATCTACTCTAGAAGCTCCCCTACTAGAGTTGCTTCTACCTCAACTTCTTGAGCTCCATCTAGAGCTATCTCTACCTCTCACACTGCCTCTTGTACAAGCCTAATATTTGAAATCTTTCTCTTGAGATGAATTTGCAGACTTATTTAGGTGGTTTTCATTGGTTTCAAGTGAACCCATCAACCCATCCACTATCAATTGTGATAGGTCTTTGGCCTCTTCAATAGCAATTAGTATTACATTAACTTAGATGGTAGATTTATAAATATTTTCTTTATAATCATTTTCTCTTCCATGATTTTATCATTTGTCATTAATTGCTTTATCAAACAATAGACTCTTGTATAGAAGTTTGTTCACTATCCTTCCTTTGGAGAGTTTCAAAATCTCTTTGAAGCATCTAAAGATTAAGCAATCTCACCTTATTAATCCATTTATTAACTATTAAATGTTGTATGAAATAATGCCTTGTCAAAGCCGTCTCTATCAAACTCTCTGTGTTTTAATCTTTTCTCTTAGGTCTTTTGGTTGTCTATGAGGATTGAATAGGCTGCTAGGGTAGTCACAACTATGAACCCACTTACCTATCATCTCTCCTAAATCATTTTCAACCATGATTGTGATTCTACGTGGATGGAAAGCCAAAGTTTCCCTCTACTAGTTGAACTCATCTTGGCATCATAGCCACAAAAATGGTACAAGTTGCGATAAAATACCTTCCAATGACATCAAAATCTATATGGGCAATCTATCCAGGTCTTTAAAATAAAATGTGCAGTAGATACCACAAATTCATAACCATTGCTTTCATGTTCTTAAAGAAGAACTCCACTTTAAATTTTAGTGGTGGTGCATAGCATCTTTTCATTGATCAATGATAGATGGTTGGCACAAATCGATGCACTTTCTAGCCTCGTTTATTGAAAAACTTTAGAAAGAAGGAATTTAGAGTGAATGATAGTGGCACGTATGCTGTTTGATATCTAAGCACTTCATTCCCAAATCTTATCTTCAGCAGTTGCATGGATTTGATGGAACACAAAACTGATTTGAATTCATTGTACGTAAATTTGTTGCATGGAGTTATTTGGTTCCTGACATGAATGCCTTTCGGGCATCATTTGCAATTGATTCCATATTTTTTTGGTATTTGATGGACACAAATGTTGAATTCATTGGACGTAACTTAGTTGCATGAAGATATTTGGTTCCTGACATGAATGATGCCAAATGTTGTTTCCATTTGGGCATCACTGCTATATTTGTCTCGTAGGCAGAAGCATTTTCAGAGTTTGGCCATTGAATAGAGTGCACCTGTTGATATTAACGTTTTAAAAGCTCATGACCTCTAATCAGTTGTCATTCTGATTCATTAAAAGTGGATTGAACAGGTATCCAATGAAGAAAAAGATCTTCATTAAAGAAAGTTACTTTCAAGTCTTTTCTGAAAATAACAGTTACCCTTGTTGCAGATATTCTCTCAAAAAAGTTGGGCTACGTAAAGCACTATTTTAAGAAAAATACAAAAAATGTAAGTGGGGGTTGTGAAAGTAGTTGAGTGTAGGGTGTTTATTGGAGGCCCATCACATTGGTGTTTGTTTTTGGAGTTATGATATGTGTTGAATTTCAATAGACTGCCACGTTCTTTCAATTTAGTTCCATCAATTCTACTCAGATATAAAGTGTCTTTCATGGTGTAAGATCAATAAATGTACCTTGTTACGTAAAGATCTTGAGAGTGAATAATTTAAATAACTTTAAAGTTGGAAATTTATAGTTGAGATTGGAATACTAAATATAGGATTGAAATTAAAGAATCTATATAGATTAAGTGTATGTTCAAAATCAAGATACGGAATTGAGTCATTAGGGTAGTAGAATAAATAGTTTTGGAGTTATCCAATCTCTTTTATAGTTATGGAATTAATTTTCATGAGTGTGGAAGTAAACTTGGTATATAAGTCTAAATTTATACAATGTTGACGATGGTTGTGTCTTAATTTTCTATACGTGTGTTTGGACTGGGGTGGTTTAGAGAGATATCAATTGGAAATTAAATAGGGAAACATTTGGTGTCTTTTAGTCGAGATTCTAGGAGGAACAATATAACGATGATGAATCATGATCAAAGATCATAAGTAATCATGCCATATATTTATGATGATGGTGAAAATATATGAAACAATTAAGACATGCAATGATACTCTCATATGAGTACTCCTTGATGATTCTAGATGATTCAAATGAGTTAAGTTTGGTCCACATGTACACTACTATAATATGTAATTTGAAACTATTAAAACAATATTTGACTTATAACAACTACTAAGATAGAGAAATATGAATCAAATTTATGGAATTTGAATTGAAAGATTTGAAACTTAGATCCACAATTTAGATTTATAATCAGCAGAAATAGAAATGACCACATTAATTTCCTGATTGTAGATTTGAACCACAATAGCAATTGAAGTGGTCACAGTGGAAGAGTCATCAAGGAGAATAGTCTGGACCGTGCAACAAGAGTAAACACAACAGAAGCAACACAATGTGATGGAGACAATGCAGAATCAAACTTGTATTATATCATGGAATTCAATTACCAACTCCCTAGTAACATGCAGGCTTTCAAATTCAGCTCACAAGCTTGATAACAAACATACAAAAAATACAGTATTCGGGCTGAAGCAAAACTATGAGTTAACTCTGGATCTCCTAACCTTATGATAAATCTTCTATATGTTGAGAACTAATTACCATAAGCCAAATTGCATTGATTTATATGATACTCATATCTCAAGAGTGATCTGCGTCAACTCAAGATGAAAACAAATGTCGATGAAGAAGATGTAACGTGAAGAACAACTACGTCGTGTTCCACCAAAATAATTCCTCCAGAAACAACATAGAATGACGTGTAGACGCGGGGGAAGGTTGGTCACAATCCAAAGAATGTCGAAGGAAACAAAAATAGGCTTTACAAGCTACGAAAATGATCCACAAGATTCTCCACTTAGCAAATAGGTCTAGGTGGCTCCAATACACAGGCCATAAAACCGAACCACATTCTGGAAGCGATAACTTGCCGGAAAAAGATCCAAACAACCTACAGACCTAAGATAAGGTAGATGGACATGTCCACCAAAATAATCCAGCTCCGCAAGATCTGGTGAGCAAAAATGGCAAATCGCAGAAAGAAATGCTAAAACTGCAAAACTAGGCTAAACATAAAACAAACTGAACTAAAAATGTTTTTTGGTTGATGCAAGATTGCCAAGAACTAGGGATGCTCCTGCATCAACAATTGACTAAATGTAGAGTTAAATGTTAATATTATAAAGGTTGATAATATGTAAATGCTAAGATATATTTATTTTAAACTTCTATACAAAACTATGTCATAATACATATTAAGTTAATGCATAAAAAAAAATTGTCATGAGTTCAAAACATAAGTGAAAGGACATGTGAATATAAATTTCACCATTACATTTTACCTCACCTTAACTTACATACAAACTAATACAACAATGTACATATCAAAATAAGAAAATCAAGTAATCACCATAGACATTAAATATTTACAATTAAAATTACATGTATGGATGATTATTCTTGTACTTTCTCTATGTGAGTGAGAATAAACACATTTAAAAAGGTATTACCTACAAGTTTCTTGAAAATTCTCTATGAAAACAATACATGTAAAAAGGGTAGTGATGAGATATTTTTTTTAGTAAAAAAAATAAGGCTCTAACTATATTGAAAGTGTGATTTGAAAGACTTTGACCAAGTGGAAAAGGGATGTCACTTTATAAAGAAAGATATCAAATGAGATTGATCATTTGAAAGAAAATATAAGTTTCTAAATAATTTGAAATGAGTCTATTTATAAAATTAGAAAATATATTAAGAATTTAAGGATAAAATAAGAATTAAAATCACATTTGATTTATAATTTTTTAAAAAATAATTAAGATTAAGGTGGTTTAATATCAATCACACACAAAATTGGTTCTATTTTTATTAATAAAATATAATCTAGCAGATCTAGTATATGTCCAAGCATGCTTTTTTATGTCATTACATTTTTAAAAATATTAGTGAAAATATAGTTATGTTTATGTAATACAAAATATAATTGTATTAGTGACTACTTTCTTTTTACTTAAAGTGAGTGTAAATTTAAAAAGTGTGTGCATTACTTAAGTTTCAAAAGAGCAATAGAAAGATAAAAATCAATGTGTATCTATAATGAAGTGTACAAAAATTATAAGTATTTTTTGGGGGTAAATGGACCAAAAATAATGAAAAATGAATATTTTGAAGCATATGATAACACAAAAAAATTTAAATAAAAATAAATATCACATTTTTTAAAATATAGAAAAAAAAATAGGTGGTTAGAAATTTAAGAAGTATATTAATGATCTGATAGTTATTTGATGCAATTTTAATTTAAAAAATGTACACCTTATGAGGAGGAATGTCAAGAATGTTATATGATATGAAAAAAAAGATATGTGAGTCTAATATACATGTCTTCCCACTTTACTAAAAATCCAACACTAAAGTTTCACATTTATGTGTTGTTTATGTCACCAATTGGGAAATGATGAGCTCACTTAGGATCTGGCCTACTTCTCTTTGTAAGAGACTTGGTTGTAAGAAGAAGCGTGCCCAATACGCATTATATTACTATAAGACTTTCTTAACAAAATCACTTGATATAAGTGAATACAACAATACCAATGAAGGAAAAGTACGACATAATTTCTTCGCAATCTTAATCATCCTCTTGTTGTAATATTAATAAACCTTGATCTTTGTAGAGTTCCCCAAGAATATTCCTTCATCTGATCTTGCATAAAACTTTCCCAAGTCTTCTTTGAACATCTCTTCTTATGTATCACTTGCTTCCATATATTCTAAAATATTTGATAGTAGGTAATCTTCCAAACCATAGCTTATAAGTTGTCTTTGTATGATTCACTCTTACTTTTACCCTATTAAGAATATACATTGTAGTATGCATGGGTTCTTTCCAATACATATTAGGAAGGTTAGCATCTTTCAACATAGTTATAGACATCTCAACAATAGTCATGTTCCTTCTCTCAACCACTCCATTCTATTGAGGGGTCCTAGGTATAGATAATTGCCTTCTAATACCATTTTCTTCAAAAAATCTATCAAACTCACTTGATGTAAATTCTCCTCCTCTATAAGACCTTGGGCACTTGATTTTAGCATCTTCTTGATTCTCAACCATACTTGTTTCTTAAAAAAGTAACCCATTTCATTCTAGAATAATCATCAATAAGAAACATAAATTTTACCTTTCACCATTCAGTCCTCTTGTCCTTGTAGGTCTACATAGGTCTGTATGAATCAACTCTAAAGATAGTGGAATATTATTTGTTCTAGAATATATTCTTTGTCTACTTTCCTATCTGACATCCCTTACACACTATATCAATAGGTTTGATAATCTTTAATAAATTTCTCACAGCATGAGTTAAACTAATTTTCACCATGTTGTCAAACATAACATATCGCAACCTTTTGTGCCATAACCAACATTCACTACTATATGTGCTAGAAAACAACTAATTCGTCTGTTTTCCTTCACAAAATAGACATTGTCATTTGTTCTTATGCCTTTTGTAACCAATCTTCTAGAACCTCCTTTTTTGTTCTCACATGTGAACCCATGAAATATGACCTTGTAGTCTTTACTACACATTTGACTTACACACAAAATACTATGTCTCAAACCTTCAAAATAATAAACATCATTTGTCTTGTGCTTACCATAAATAATTGTCATTATTTTAACATAAATAGGTGCAACCTCCTCATGAGCAAACTTTATTAATCCACCATCATAATTTTCAAAGTCTATAAATTTCTTTTTGTTCCCTATCATATAATTTGAGCATCCAGAATCATCCAAGCTTTAGGTTCCACTTTTGCATGCAATGCAGTCTTTAGAGTCATTTCACTATTATTCTTATCATGTAGAGTACTAGACCTTTCACTATCCTTTTCTTCTATGACTAAAAATAATTATTCTTCATTTGAGTCATCAACATCTTCATTTAGAGGAGTAGGTTTCCATTGAACAATAAATCCTTTTAGACTTATCTATGCCATCTACTCTTTTGTTTCTGTCATCTCACCCTTTTATAGTTATCCTCCTTGAAAATACATCTAAAATCATAATGGCCAATTCTTCCATGATTAAAAAATTTAAATGGAAACTTACATTCATATTTATCAAATCCTTTCTTCATTCTTCTCACAAAGTTTTCTTCCACATCATCCATGTCATTAGCATTGCTACATTCAAGGTTCATCTTCACTCTTCTTGGTGATTTGAATGTTGATTCCTTCTTATCATTGTATCACTCACTAAGTTCAAAAATCTCAAAGGTAGTAAGGGAACCATAAATCTGATCCAGAGTATAATCATCCATATCATGGCTTTCTTCAATGGAAAACTTCTTAGGCTTATAGCTTTTAGGCAGTGTTCTCATCACTTTTCTCACAACTTAACTTTCTTTCATTGTTCCACCAATACCTTTTACTGCATTGACTATCTCATTCACTTGGTACATGTAACATTCAATATTCTTATATTCAAACATCCTTAGTGTCTCAAATCTTTGCTTTAGATTATGCAATTTGACTTGTTTGGTCTTCTCATCTACTTCATAAATGCTACTCATTTTTTCCCAAAATTTCTTTGCACTTGTGCATCCATTGATCTTGAAAACCTCTAAGTCACTTAGACTACTAACAAGTATATTTATTTCCTTGGCATTATTTTCGCGATTCTTGATCTCATCTAGAGTAGGAGGACCACCATTCTGTTGGCAAATGCACACTCCAATGAGAAATTGTAGGTGATTGAAGGTATTGTCATTGATGGCGACCTTACAATCATATGATACCAGCAGGCACTAGCACCAGCAGACTCTACACCTGCATACATTTTACCGACACCAAGAAGATTGATTATCGGCACCATGGCTAACAGGAATTTTCTTTAATTATATTTTTTATTTAATTGTAAAATCTTTTTGTAAGCCGACATGGCGGATTGTAATAAGACTCATATAAGTATGAGATCTTGTAGATCATTTAGGAAGAGGATATGTTTAGATTATTGCAGACTTAATGTGGGAATTTTAAGGTGGATCTTGGATAAGGGTTTATGATTATTGCAGAGCTTAAACCAATACTGAACCTGGCATAGCAGATGCTGATCTGAAGTAGTACATGACATTGGATTTGTATAATTCATTTTGTAAGTTAGTGAGACTTCTTTTGTAACTGAGCAGTGAGCTCTAGGAACTTGGCCTTCCTGCATGTGCAGACCCCTATTGTAACAGTAATATTCTCTTATTGGCCAGTAAGTCAATATTGTGGGTCACAAATCCCACCGAGGTTTTTCCCACACCAGGTTTCCTCGCTAAAATATTGTGTTATGGTGTGTCTTTCATGTTGTGCTTATTATTCTTATTTGCTGCATTGATTTTGGTTTACTGGTACACAGTTTTGGAATGCTTTTCATTTAATAAGTTCAAAAAATTCATTAACTGGTCAAATACTAATTCACCCCCCCCTCTCAGTATCTTTGGAAATCCTAACAATTGGTATCAGAGCTTGGTCCTCTATTTTCAAAAACCTAACAACTTGAGGAAGATTCTGACACCGGTAGAGATGGAAAACTTGAGAAAGCAATTGGAAACAACTCTTTCAGATTATGATGCAGAAAAAGTGAAGAATATCAAAGTTGAAAATGATCTGAAGGCTGCACAAGATATCATTCAAGGACTTCAAGAGAATCTCACTATTGCAAGAAACAAGAGAAGAGAACTTTGTGAAAATATGCAGAATGATGATGATGAAAAGGAAACTCTTAATGATCTAGTAAACAAACTGAGACAAGAAAATAGTACAATGAAGAATGAGATGTAGGATATGACTATGAGATTTTGTAAAGAGACTGAAAAATCAGAAGAAGAATGAAGATGACTTGGTTAGAAGATTGAATGATGTTGGAAATGAAAACACAAGACTCAGTCATGAAAATGATATGTTGAAGACAGATTTGATGCATACACAAAATGACACATATGAACTCATGAGACAGAAAGGAATCTTGGAGAATGAACTGGCTGCTGCAAATCAACACAAGGAGAAATTCAAGAAAAGTTCAGAAGAACTTGATGACATGCTGAAGAATCAGAAACCTAATGGTGATACTAATGGCCTTGGCTTTGAAGTTGGTGAAAGCTCTGGTACTGCAAACAATCATGATAATAGAAAACCAGTAAGACAACCTAATGCTTACAAATTTAATGGGAAATGCTTTAACTATAACAAGTATGGTCATAGAGCAAATCAGTGTAGATCTAGAAATTATCAGAACACTAATACACCCACCGGTCAATGTTCTAAATGCAACAAAGTTGGTAATAATTCAAAAAATTGCAGAATGAATGTAAGATGTTATGTTTGTGAAAGATTTGGACACTTATCTAATCAATGCAGAACACATACCGGCATAGGATATGGGAAAGCTATTTAGAAAAACAATGTGACTTGTTATGCTTGCAACAAGATTGGACATATTGCAAAATTTTGTAGAAGTAAGACATCACCGGCAAACAACAAAGGGCCCAGCTTGAAAGGTAAAGAAAAAGTTAAAGAGGTAAAGCAATAATTCTCAAAGCAATGGATTAGAAAGTTAGATCAAAATGTTGATGGGAATACTCCTCCACTGGGAGAACAGAGTATCTCTCCACCGGCAAGAGATTCTTTATCTAACTAAAGAAAATTCCTTGCGGGTATGGCAACAAATTGAAAACATGCTAATTTACCCTCGGTTAATGGTGAGAAGTTGAATTACTTCCTTACCGGCAGATGAGTTAAGTTTTTGACTTAACCAACAGGCATTAAATGTGATAGTTGAAGGAAATAACATTATAAAGCAAGTGTTTTGGCTCCTTTTTCATTCACCAAGCATTCAAATCTCCAGAGAGCGCGAAAATCCTAAGCGAAGGCATCCTTAGTGAAAAGTGAAGCAGATCATTCAAGCAATCATCCTAAAGGAAGATTAAGGTATTTATAGCTATGGCTTCTTGATCTGCACTTGAATTTATTGCAAACCCTACTGTGATTGAAGTTATCAAGTGCCCTAGAGCCGTGTTCAAACTAATTCCCGAAATTGCAAAGAAAGATGATACCCTAGGAGCATTTTTGAAAATACCTAAGGGAGTAGTTTATGCAGAGGATCCTAGAATGTATATACATTGTCATATTGAGGAACTAGGAGGTGATGAAATTAAGAACATGTATAGAATTGTAATCTATGATGCAAATGGTAATATCAAACTGGAACACAAGGTAGTAGAAACCTTAGGTTTTGTGGACATTCTTAGTATCCTTGATAATCTGAAAGATGTGATAAGAATAGTCCTGAGCAAAGTCCATGGCGAATTCTTTTGGTTGGATTCCATCCATAAGATTACTAAAGAGGTAGTTAGGGCAGTAAAAGGCTTACCTTCCACCAATAGCAGGCCTGATAGAACTAAGAAAGTTTCTAATGACACTGTGATGACCTTAACCGGCACAACATTTGACAAAAGATCCCTAAGAGTCAATGATGTGAAGTACATCAATGTTAGATTTGTCCATATGATTCTTGGTTATAAGGCTACACATGCAAATAGACTAAACTCTATCTCTAGCTTATGTATTAAAAGTGCATGTGACATGGTGAATGAAAAAGCAAGAATTGATGTATGTGAATGGCTTAAAGATGAACTGATAGACAATTTGAAGAAAATCAAAGGTGATAAGAAGGGAACTTTCAGATTTGGTAACTTGCTTGTATGCTTAATGCTATACATTACCAAGGAAGTACCTGGTATTGGTAGGAAAGACTTTGGTTTTGATATACTGGTAGGAAAGCAACTGTTAGACATATTGAACAACATGGGAGATGATAGAGAGAAAAACATAAACGAGTATATTCAAACTTTGAAAGCAAGAATGAAGACAAGAATAAGGCTATCTCAAGAAATTATTGATAAGTATCAAAAAGAGATATGCTTTGTGATCAAGAAAGATGAAATCTAGATGGAGGCAGTTGTTCCTAGAACTATTTGGGTTACCGAGATGGGATATGAGACTGATGACAACATAATTGAAACTTAAGCAAAAGCCATCTTAGAAGCAGAAAAAGTATTTGGCAATGCTGAAACAATTGAAAGTGGCATTCAATCTAAGAAAAGAGTTAAGAAAACTGAACATATGGTGAGGAAGGGAACAAGACAGGGGAAAGCAATAAAAGAATATGTATTGAAGAAAACTGGTATTAAGGAAAGTGAACTGGAAGGACTTCAACCGGAAGAACATCTTTCACCAGTTGCAACTTCTTTTGATAGTGAGATACCGATTGTATTCAAAAAGGTAGAAAGAAAAAGAAAACCCTCACCAGCAGCCTCACCTACACCCAAAAAGACAAGACAAAAACAACAGGTAGTGAGGCCCCCAGCTAAAAAGATGACAACTAGAAAGAAAAAGAAAAAACAGGTTATTCCTCCACTTGACAACCTATTGAATGAAATAACAGATGATGGAAACTTATCAAATGTAAGTAAATTGTATGATACTTTTACAAATGAGGAGAAAGAAAGCATAGAAAATAGTATCATCTTACACCTATATATTTATAAGAAAGTTTTGATAGAGGTTGTAGATGATTTGCCTAGTGATCTATATAGGCAGCTTGATGCTAAAAGGTTAGCCATTATGGAACTAGACAAGAAAATCAAGATTGAGAAATTGCTAGTTGTTCATCCAGTGAAATCAGTTGAGGAAATTGATGAACTGATCAGTCAAGTGAATACGATAGTTTTTTCTAGTGGTCACCGACATGTAAGTCTAATGGCAGGCAGAATGAATGAAATCTCTGAAGAAACAACTGATAAATGGGACATTGTCTTTGTGGAGAAAGAAAAACAAGAAGAACTAAAAAGACCAAAACCCTTTAAGGTATACCAAAAGGATAAGGACATGGGGAAAGGAAAGGTAGGTGGACCTCGGAGCCTAAAGATAACTGATAACTTGCCTCCACCTCTCTCTGATACTCCACCGGTAGAAACTATTGACACACAACCGGCAACTAAGAGTATGGATACACCACAAGAGGATACAAATCCTGATTCTGAGATGCTATACACAATGAACATTGACACTCAGGAAGTCAATATTATGGTGGATAAGGAAGCAATTATGAAGACAGATGTGGCAACAGAGCCAGTGACAAGAAATATTGGAATTGAAAACATTGGAATAGGGGAACAACAACAAACTGAAGGATCAAATGATCCCCTGGACACTGGAAAGGTAGAGACCACAGGTGTGCATACTGATGCATCTACTGAGCCACTAGCAACTACTAAAATTGAAAAACCAATTGAGTCACCGGTAGTAGACAGCACTGAGGTAAACAAAGAAAAACTGGCAGTGGACACTACAGTGAAATCATCTGAAGAACAAACAGAAAAACCATCAGAGAAACAAGCTCTTGCTGAGGAAAACATAGAGAAACAAGTAGAGCAACAGGCTCCTTTTTTAGGTACCTACTTAGACTGTACCATCGGCTTCATTTGAAAATCCCAAGCCTTTAGTAGTGGAAACACAAACTCAAATCGATCCTCCAGAGAAAGAGGAAAGCAAAGCTATCACTACAACTGCCAGACTACAGATTGTGAGAATAGTTGGACAGTCATCTGGCACATCAATGACTGAATTCAGGCCAATAAATGTAACAGAGGTACTATTGGATTCAATAAAGAAAATAACAGAGTGTAATGCACAAGATTATAAGGCGATAGATGACACTTTACCAATTTTGAAGATGATAGCTCCAAAGTACAACATAGATAATAAAGATTCTTTGAGCCAATTAGACACATTGTCTAAGTATATAACCAACAACCTAATAACACTGGACCAGATAAATGAAGATACATTCAAAGAGAAAATTAATAAGGAGAAAGAAAAATTCTTTGAGGAAACAGTGAAGAAGAATAAGGAACAAATGGAAACCTTATTACCGGCATTAGGAGAAACAATTTTGGATTTCAAGAAACTGTACAGAGATACCTGCAAAACTGATATTTTGATAGAGGACATAGATTTAGAGATTAGCAAAGCTCAAAAAGAAATCAACAATATTGCTGACAACTTAATAGGAACATCAGATTCATTTTTAGAAGTTGAAAAGAATATTGCAATTCTTGAGGAGAAAATTGAAAAGTTAGAAAAAGATAAAGAAAAGATAAAGTTTAAGGCAAAGGATTTAAAATCCAAACTAGGCCCTAAATTGGATTACCTCATTTCTTTGAGAAAAGAAATTTCTAAGGCTCTAGTTCCTGGACTTAAGACACCGAAAGAGAAAATTCACATACTCACCGGTACAATTCAGAGAATAGAAGTGGCATTAAAGGACAGCGAAAGGTTCAGCAACAGTCAAAATTTTGCATTGGCAGACATCTATCAGATTGTAACCCACTGGTTACAAGGATCTAAGTAGGAACCACACTCCACTGGTAGTGAATGACAACCTTTGTCATTGATGCTAATGGGGGAGTAGTGGAGATGAGAAAAATGATCAGAAGAAAGACATCGTCAACTTAGGGGGAGCACACATTTTGGTAACACAGTTTTGACAAGTTTTGGCAAATTCTTTTTTGGACACTTTTTGGATTTTTCTCATGAGCGTTGCCATCAATGCCAAAGGGGGAGATTGTTGGAAATGCACACTCCAATGAGAAATTGTAGGTGATTGAAGGTATTTTCATTGATGAAAATCTTACAATCATATGATACCGGCAGGCATCGGCACCAACAGACTCTACACCGACATACAACTCACTGGCACCAAAAAGATTGATTACCAGCACCATGGCTGACAAGAATTTTGTTTAATTATATTTTGTATTTAATTGTAAAATATTTTTGTAAGCCGACATGGCAGATTGTAATAAGACTCATATAAGTATGAGATCTTGTAGATCATTTAGGAAGAGGATATGGCTAGATTATTGCAGACTTAATGTGTGAATTGTAAGGCAAATTTTGGATAAGGGTTTATGATTATTGCAGAGCTTAAACCAGTATTGAACCTGGCATAGCAGATGTTGATCTGAAGCAGTACATGACATTGGATTTGTATAATCCATTTTGTAAGTCAGTGAGACTTCTTTTGTAACTGAGCAGTGAGCTCTAGGCACTTGGCCTTCCTGCATGTGCAGGCCCCTATTGTAACAGTAATATTCTCTTATTGGCTAGTAAGTGAATATTGTGGGTCGCAAATCCCACTGAGGTTTTTCCCACACCACTTTTTCTCATTAAAACATTGTGTTATGGTGTTTCTTTCATGTTGTGCTTATTATTCTTATTTGCTGCATTGATTTTGGTTTACCGGTACACAGTTTTGGAATGCTTTTCATATAATAAGTTCAAAAAATTCATTAACCGGTCAGATACTGATTCACCCCCCCCTCTTAGTATCTTTGGGAATCCTAACACATTCAAAGTAGTATAACCAATCTTAATAATGCCCCATATTCCAAGTGACAAAGAATTAAAATAATATTTCATCTACAACTTTCAAGTAGAGCAATTTGTTCCATTAAACTTTGGTGCCTTCAAATATATGTTATGCACCATCTCGAGCCTTCCTCAAGTGGTAAAGATTATCTCATAGGAACATCAACTCTAATACCAATCGTTGAACACACCATAGGACTAAGAGGGGGGATATGAATCAATGTGGACCTTAAAACATCTTACTTATAATCCTGTAAACTTCAAACCATAATTAATTTATCTATGCAATTATGAAACATGAAACCATAAAGCACAACATACACAAGAACACCAGATTTACATGGAATATACAGGGAGAGAAAAACCATGATGATAATGTCACTCACAATATGAATATATAATTGTATTGTTTTAGGCTCAAGGCTAAGGAGCTCATTGCACCTGATTGGAGTTGCAAAACTAAGATACATAATCTTAAGACAAGATACAAGAGACTTGCAATACTGAGATGCATAGTCTCAGGGTAAGATACTATAGCATCATAAATTGTATCAGGTACAACTGACACCTCATGTTTGAACTCATAATTCAGCATGTCCTATTTATATTCCCTTTATGCCCATTTTGGTCCTCTTTATTCCAACCTTGATGTCGTCTATTGACACTACTGAGTGGGCCCCATCTTAGAGATGCCTTCCCCCATTTCCTAATTTGTTAGTCCTATTTTTGGAGGACTACGGCATGGTGCACCTTGGTCCTAGACCAAGGCACCCCCCTATTACCATAGTCTCCCTTAAACATGACCCAATTTAAATTTGGGTGGGCACTCTCCCTCCCTGATGGATTTTGTTCCTTGTGGAGACACTCAACCATTAGAGGTGGATGATCCCAAAATAGTGTGTTGGCTATCTTTAACACTTAAATGAACATTTTGGAAAAAAACTTCACTTTCTGACACCTATAACTGGTAAACCATTACAAATTTGAAGATGATGTAAACTAGTAATCTATCACATCTTGTCTATAGACTCTAATTTATTTATTTTTTCAAAAAAAATTAAATCAATTTGTATTCATTTTTCCATCTCCTTTGATAACTAGTTTTTAACAGCGAACAACATGTTTAAAGAGTGATGTGCATTCTATAACACAACCCTTTTTTCTACAAAAGAAAAAAACTTGATTCTTTTGAATTTAGGTTTGTAAAATTTATACCTAAGGCATGCAATTGGTTTCACAATGATGTGTTGAATATTTTTTATTTTATTAAGTTTTGAAGTCAAACTAATTATAATTTAGATATAGGTGTATGTTTGAACTCATAACTTGTTCTATATATATCAAAAGTCAACTTTTTTTTGTTAGAAAGAGGACATCAATACCTACGACATAGATATTTTTATAATTTTTATGAATTAATTTATTGTTTTTCCAATTGTGTTGAACAGATAAGTTGTAGTTTGATGAAAAACCTTGTTAGACACAATGCACCACTGAGAGGGGGGTGAATCAGTGGTTCTCAAACTTTTACCATTAACTATCCTATGTGAGTATACTGGTTATCAAATCTAACTGAATGCAGACTTACCGGTTAGAGAGGAGACTAAACAAAAATGCATTCACACAAGAAAGACATCACATGACACCAGCATATATGAGGAAAACCCAAGATGGGAAAAACCTTGGTGAGAAATGTTGTTGGAGACTACTGCTCCAATCCAGCCTCACAATCAATCTTTAATTACAATGTTTAGGGCACCAACCCAAGGAGCTACAACCCCTCCAATGAGCTCCAACTCAGTGAGTACAAAATATATTCATTTACAAGTTAATAGCCTTGTTACAAATGGATTTTGCAACCTTCAAATCTCTCTGTTGGATCTCTTATCTAGTTCACTGTTAGTTCTCTCCTCTTCTCTACTTCTCTTCACCGGTACTACACTTTGTCAGCTCTATGCTTTCTTGCTCTACAGTCTTCTACACTTCTTCTTTGTCAGTATGGTTACTACCAGTTCTACACTTCTGTCGGTTGAACACTTCAACCTGGTTCTCCCTCACACTCAATCTCTTCCATATCTCCTTGACGAGAACTTGACTGATTTTCTCTCATATGCAACAACAATACACTCTCCTTCAGTAGTAACCTTCAATGATTTTTGCTTCCTTATTTATAACCTGGTTTTCCCACCAAAAGGCAATTCAAATCTCAGGTGGTTAGGGTTTCCTCATCAACCTCGAGGCAAACCAAATCCAATCAGATCTTATCCAATCTGATCTCCTAGATAGCTATCTACTCATCACTGCCATTATCGTGCTTTCAAAAACACGTTTGCTATGTTTAGCAACCATGGACAGTTAGTTGGCGAGACACAAGATCAATTACCATTAATGGTTCACAGATTCCATCAACCTCATCCTGTACCTAGACACTTTGCATCAATCACCTCAGTTTGAACTTCCTCGAACCGCATACCTTTTTAATGCACCCCATAATTAATGGGGTCTACCATTAATATTGACCAACTTTGCAACAACCTCATCAGTACACACCTCATCTACCGCTGCATGCATGTCCGACACCTTGACTCCATGTGGCTTTCATGTCAGCATCCACATTTTCTCGAACAACTATGTCAGTATGGATTGGATCACCAAACAACTCCATTACCGGGTTCATCTACCAGATTACTAACCCTGTTAGTTAAACCCTCAAACCAGTTTATCATTAGCCTTTCTCTTTACTTCTCTTCTAGTGGAACACTCAACTAGTTAGCACTCTTGCTAACCTATCTTATGTACATCTTCATCAGATGGGAAGTCTTATGCATCTACACCTTGTCCATATTGCGGGTGGACTTACATACTGGTAAAGACTCTTGATGACACCATGTCATCAACCTTCAACAGACTCCATCTTCAATCCGACCATTTTCCTCTGTCTGCATCTGCTTGGCCTTGCCTTCTTCCTAATCAGCCTAGACCATGTCTCAACCAGTTTGTCAAAGTGACAAACCCATCATACTTCAATTGTTCAGGCAACTCAACATGTCTTCACTTTTGGTCTAGTGCATATCTCTGATCTCATGCACTTGAGGCATTTCTTTGATTCATCGGGAGATCCAGTGTGAGCCTTCAAACACCTTCCTTTACCTCTTATGTCTTATCTCATAGAACTTGTGATGCACACTTTGAATAATAGGAGATAAGCTCCACTTACCGGTAGTAATGAATCTTTGTCATCTGCATCCTGCAATGCACTCATGTGGCTTCCCTGTTTGTGCAACATATCTTCAAACATGCACATATGATCTGGTGTGGGCAGATTCACTGTCAGTCATCTCTTCATATGGTGACTGGATCTCTAACCGGTGGGAGTCCTATTGTTCTACATCCACACAACATATCAGTGACCTATACATTTTTCTCCTCCCATGTTGATATGATTCAAGTAACATTTTGCCTCTTCATCACAAACAATAGCTCAACATCTTGCTTGTATACTAGTCCTAAGCTTGCCAGTTGGCAGCTACTCACTGTCAACACAACACTTACTAGTTGGCATCCTCTCCTTACCTGTGATAGACTGTTTTGATAACCTATCAATTTCATCCACACAAGTCAAACGCTCACTTGTGTACCGATGACTCCAGTGAACATTCCTTTGAATGAAATTCTTCTTCTTTACCTTATTAGTGTTCTACAACACAAGGTGATAGAAAAGATATCTCATCCTGTACTCCTCCATGACAGTGTTGCAAATGCATCTCTGATACCAGTAGTCATCCTATACTGGTTGACATCAATGATAACACAATACCAACAATCTCCCCCTTTGGCATTGATATCAACTTATGTAGTATAGGACATACTAAATAGTCTTTCTCCTCCTTTGTGTGATCCAAATCTTCCCCTTTGTATAATTCATGGATTCTCACACATGTAGTATGTTGTATACTGCAGAATCCTTCTCCCCCTTTGACAACAATGGCAAAGAGCACTATTCAGGTCTCACTCCTTGTGTCTATCAGGCACTGACATAATTCTTTCTCCTCCTTTAACTTTACCAAATGCATGTCCTCTTGTGATACTACTTGTTATATCTTCTCAAGGAGAAGCACTTGAGATGGAGGACTCAACCATCAATTAACACCAATTGAGTATGCAAATTTGATACCAATTTGTTAAAGCACTCAACTGCAGAAGGATGTGTCAGTGAATACTACTTACCTGTCGGTCAGACTACATCACCTCCCATTTGATCCCAAATTTCTTTATAATCAAATGTGATTGTACTATGAATACAACTAGCCATATGACAAGTAGGTACCCATAACCATGAAATTCTCCTGGGTATACCTACTGCAATTTCCATCATCTGCAGTTTGGGCAGTCAGTATACATACAAGTTCAAGCATCCCAACTCAACATTATAAGCACTTGAACTCCCCCTGAGTCATACATCTTAGCTCCTCATCTTTGATCAGGTCCAATATTGAGGCTCTAGTCTTCTCCATATACTAGTTAAGCTATGCATATGTGAGTATCTGATGATATATCAACTCCATCATATCCACCACAGCCTATGACATGATCCTGGATGTACACAACACCATATAATATCATCATCAAGTCATAAATCAGACCGATTAGCACAAAAGCATGCATGCCTGCATGATCAACAACTGGGCCACCATATGTCTTTCAGGTCTACATCAACACCACCTGATACATAAACTCCACACTCCATGTTATCAGGGCTAATACAATGATCTCGAACCTCATTGTCTTACATAACCTTCAAGTACCTGTCAGCATCCATATCAGTAACATCTTGTTCATACCAGTTTCCTATATCGACCCATCATCACTACGAGAGCACCTTCCTGCAACTCCTGACATTTTGTGTCACTTGGCATCTGATTCCAATTGTTAACTTTTCATGTATTGATAGAGCAATAGTGTTCCAACTCTGATCTATAGGTGTGTAGCCAAGGAAGCCACTACACACACATATCTTCTCATTTCCATCTTTCATACCAGCATCAGCTTGTTCTTCCATGTGTCCTTTTCCATTGAGGTGGTGAATGATATAGTTAGTGTACCACTCCCCCTAAGATCCTGCATCTCCTTAAAGCCTTAGGAGATATTACTTGTGCATTGAATGCATAGTGCCCATCCATGGTCTTCTTCATCCATACCTGCTTGATCTCATTCTTCTTCCAAATTTTAGTCCTGGGAGCATGTCTTTTCTTCTTCTGTTGATTGGTCCTTACATTTTTGGATTCTACATCACATCCGGAAGTAGTACTATAGTAGCACACAACATCCATCCCAACTTCATGATTGTGGAATCTCTTAACATACCCGTTTGACCATCTTCTTTTGGTCATGTTGCTGTGACTAGCAACCAAAACTGGTGGGCCTCTTGCTCCTGTAGGTACATTTCTCCTTTGGTTCCATGCAGTCCTTTGACTTCCATATGCTCTAGATCCATTTTTCTAGAGAGCATAGTAGCTATATCAGCCTCCATATGATTGAAAATTCTTCTTCCTACATTATTTGCATAATTGGGAGAGGGGATATGCATGTATCTACTCCTAGATACATTATGCTTATATGCATGATATTTATGAGATCCTAGATTATTCCTTCTAGATCTATTTCTACATTCTTCTTCCCTATGGCCATAACCATTATATGCAAAGCAATAACCAGTAAAGGATAGCATATGACTTACAAATTTATTATGCAATGCATGGGGAGATCTTATGGGTTCAGCATCTCCATTTATGCTTCTCCGGGGACAGATTCTTGGTTGTCCATTTCCAGCAACTCTTCCATATAATCTCTTCTTCTCCCATAATTTCTTTGTCCTATAGGTGGAAGCTTCCTTTTGTCCTCTACCAGTAGGAGGTCCTCTTTGTTGTCTTCTCATGTTCTTGCTTCCAGTGAAGCTGTCTTCTCCCATTTTCCCTTTTCCTTTGGGATCTGCATTGTTTCTCCTTCTTGCAACACCGGTCTTTATTCTTGTCTTCAAGTCTTCACCGGTTGTGGTTAGGTCAACCTTCTTCTGGCGATCATTTTTTACTGTGAAGGTTTGTCCCTTGTTTTCTTCATTTGAGGAGACAAATAGAATGTCATTATGGGGGACATTCTTGCTAGTGGAGCATTCACAGGCACCACTTCCTAAACCTTCAGTGTCCTTTGCATGCTTTTTCTTTTCCAACATTTTGTCCAAGGCATCCCTACTACTATCAAACTGGATCCTTACCTTGAGCTCATCCTAACACTTCTCAAGGTCATTTCGGAGAATCTTCATTTCTCCAAGCAGCTGTTGATATTCTTTATCTTTTACTTCTAGCTCAGAGGCTAGATCATTGCACCAACATTCCTTGGTGTCTCCTTGTTGAGACTCCAACTCTGAGATGCATTTCTCAAATTCTTCAAGACATTTTATCAACTGGTTCTGCTCCATTACAACAACATTCTTGAATAACTTGTATTCATTTCTTACTCTTCTAAGTTCTTCAAGTGCATTTACAAGATCTCCTTAAAGATCAACTTCTGCTTCTTCTTCTTCTTCACCTTCACTATCACTGCCAAACACATCTTTCCAGTGGGGGTGATCTACATGATCATTCTCAGATGTGTGCCTCTCATCTTCTAATTCTTGAGCCATGAAGAGGTGGGTTCCTTATTCATCAATGTTGCAGTTTCTAGTAGATCTACCTTCATCATCTACAGATTCATAAGATGCATTTCTCATCCTATTATCATAAGCCGATTTTGCATTAGTAGGCTCATTTCCATAGAGCTTCTTCAATCTATCCCATAACCCTTTTGTCGATCTGCATCTCTCCACTTGAGAGGAGACATCATCTATTAACCCAAAGAGTATAGCCTTCATAGCTGTTTCATTGCACTGGTTTCTTCTTTCTTCTTCAGAGCCGGTGGGAGGATAGACATTCCTAGGGAGACCATTAACTACTGACATCCATACATCAAACTCTAGAGAGGAAAGGTAGACTTCCATTCTACAAATCCAAATGGAAAAGTTTGAACCATCAAAAATAGGAGTAGGAATTGACACTAAACAAACCATTGTGTCCTTAAGCCAAAATCTACCCAAGTTGGAGAAAGCTCATCTCACTAGGAACCTAGGCTCTGATACAAATTGTTAGACACAATGCACCACTGAGAGGGGGGTGAATCAATGGTTCTCAAAATTTTCACATTAACTATCCTATGTGAGTATACTGGTTATCAGATCTAACTGAATGCAGATTGATTGGTTAGAGAGGAGACTAAACACATATGCATTCACACGAGAGAGACATCACATGACACCAGCATATACGAGGAAAACCCAAGATGGGAAAAACCTCAGTGAGAAATGTTGCTGGAGACTACTGCTCCAATCTAGCCTCATAATCAATCTCTAATTACAATGTTTAGGGCACCAACCCAAGGAGCACCAACCCCCAATTTAGGGCACCAACCCAAGGAGATACAACCCTTGCACTGAGCTCTAACTCAGTGAATACAAAACATATTCATTTACAAGTTAATATCTTTGTTACAAATGGATTTTGTATCACTTATTCAAATCTCTCTATTGGATCTCTTGTCCAACTCACTATCGGTTCTCTCTTTGTCGATTCTCTCCACTGATATGCTTCTCTTCATTGGTACTACACTTTGTCGGCTCTATGCTTGCTTGCTTTGCAGTCTTTTGCACTTCTTCTCTGCCGGTATGGTTACTACTAGTTCCGCACTTCTATCGGTTGAACACTTCAACCTAGTACTCCCTCACACTTAGTATCTTCTATATCTCCTTGATGAGAACTTGAATAATTTTCTCTCATATGAAGCTACAATACACTCTTCTTTAGCAACAACCTTTAATGATTTTGGCTTCCTTATTTATAACCTGGTTTTCCCACCAAAAGCCAATTCAAATCTTAGGTGGTTAGGGATTCCTCATCAACCTCGAGGAAAACCAATCCAATCAGATCTTATCTTATTTGATCTCCCAGACAGCTATCTTCTCATCACCACCATTATCGTGCTTTCAAAAACACGTTTGCTATGTTTAGAAAACACAGACAGTCAGTCAGCAAGACACAAGATCAATCACCATTAATGGTTCACAGATTCCATCATCACCCTCATCATGCACCTAGACACTCTACATCGATCACCTCAGTTTGAACTTCCTCAAGTCGCACACCTCTGCAACACGCCCCATAATTTATGAGGTCTACCATTAATATCAACAAACTCTGCAACAACCTCTTCAGTATACACCTCATCTACTGTTGCATGCATGTCTACCACCCTGACTCCACATGGCATCCATGTCAGCATCCACCTCTTCTCAAACAACTGTGTCAGTATGGATTGGACCACTGACCAGCTCCATTACCAAGTTCATCTACCAGCTTACTAACCCTACTGGTTAAATCCTCAAGCTGGTTTGTCATTAACCTTTCTCTCTGCTTCTCTTCTAGTGGAACACTCAACTGGTCAGCACTCTTGCTAACCTATCTTATGCACATCTTCATTAGATGGGAAGTCTTTTGTATCTACACCTTGTCCATATTACCAGTGGACTTACATACTAGTAAACACTCTTGATGACACCATGTCATCAACCTTAAATAGACTCCATCTTCAATCCAGCCATTTTCCTTTGTCTACATCTACTCAGCCTTGCCTTCTTCCTAATCAGCTCGAACCATGTCTCAAGCGGTTTGTCAAAGTGACAAACCCATCATACTTCATTTGTTTAGGCAGATTAGTATGCCTTCTATTGACATTATGGATGAATTGATTATATGTTGCATTGATGTTTTGTCATTGATGTCAACACTAGCTGTTATGGTTGGTTACCGGTAGAAAGGACTATCTGTTGGACACTTCCAACATGTTTGGATCAATGGAGTATATTTAATTTTATGTGTTACATGCTTCTAGAGCATGTTTTGGTTAGTTGGTATTGACTTGATAATTAGATGCTATCACACATTCTTGTAAACCCTTACCGGCATGGGTTTAAGGTTTAATCGATAGAGCTTTCACTGAAAAATCTTGACAGGATGTATAAGTGGTGTTGGTACAGCTTCTAGATGGATTTTAGGATGTTGAAGATTTTCTTTGATCATGCTTCAACTATTTGAAGACGTCGCTTTGGCGTGGTCGACCCAGATTAGGCCCAATGCCTATCTAGGATATGGACCGGTATCATGTTAACGTGTTCTCTACATGTTACCAGGATGATTTATGGATTGGTTATTGTTGTTCTGGTCTTAAGCTGACATGGCATATCATTGTAATATGGATGTGTGTAGTGATCTTATTGTAATATCTTTTAGGTGGTCAACCTAATTGGTTTAGCCCTTAGGGTTGGTATAAATTTATGTAAGATCTCATTCTAGATTATGGAATGTGAATGGAAATGTAATATCATATGTGAAGGAGACTTGGTCGATCATAGGTGATCGAATTGGGATTAAGGAAGAGGTCAAAGGCCTTTGGTATTGAGCTTAACCAGGATTGTAATAAGGCATGGTAGATGCTATCTTTGGCAAATCATTATTCTGGATTATTGTCCATTTATCTTGAGGTGGTTATGACCTCTTTGTAGTCAATGAGACTCTTTTGTAATGAGAAGTATGCTCTAGGCAATGTGCCTTCCTGCATGTGTAGGCCCCTCATTGTATCACATACTTTCTATAGAAGTATCATCTAACTGTGGGTAGATTTCCCATCATGCTTTTTCCCTTTCTAGGTTTTCCACATACAAATCATGGTGTTATGTGGTATGGTTGCATTGTGTTGATTATTTGTTTCATTCTTAAGTTTAATTGCTTACCGGTATCTGGTTCTGCTATTCTGGTACTTAATGTTTATGTCCCCCCCTCTCATTTGGTCACCGGTTATCCTAACAATTGGTATTAGAGCTTTGGTCCTCTTTTGTAGAAGCTTAACCACTTGAGGTAGATCCTATGGCAGCTAACACTTCAAATCCACCGGCAACTATTTTCAGAAGAGAAATCCCTAATCTTGATGGAACAAATTATGGGATATGGAAAATCCAAATGGAGACTGATCTTAGATATCTTGGCAAGGATATTTGGGAGATCAATGAGAAAGAATACACACCTTATGATCTAGCATCCGGCAATCCTGCTCCTGTAGACCTAGACAAGAATATTGAAAATAATTGTAGAGCTAGAAAATCCCTCTTGTGTGCACTTACTGATCAACAAATCATGGGATTGACTGATAAATAATCAGCAAAGGTTATGTGGGATAAATTGCAAAATTTTAATGAAGGTGATCCTATTGTCAAAATTGCTAAACTTGATGGTTACCGAGTAAGGTATGAAAACTTGAAGATGAAAGATAATGAAAGAATTGTTGTATTTATGGAAAGAGAAAATTATATTTTTATAGGAATTCAATGTTGTGGAGGATCTCTGAGTGAAGATGAAATAGTTTCCAAAGTCTTGAGATCCCTTCCACTGGCTTACAAGATGAAGGCAAGTACAATTAATGAGCTGAGAACAATGGCAATCTCTTTAGTGAACGGAGACACTCTAATTGGGAAATTATCTACTTTTGAGCTTGAAAATTTTGGATCTTCTGGAGCTGTAAAGTCTAAACTTTTTTTCATGCATCATCATCTACTAGAAAAAGTGATTGGAAATCCCTCTATGCAAAAGAATTGGAAGATATGAGGAAAGAAGATGAAGAATTTGAGCAACTTGAAGCCTTATTTGCTAGAAGAGTACCTAAAGGACCGACAGGAAGTAAGTATGAAGGAAAAATGCCTTTTAAATGTTTTACATGTAATAAGATTGGTCATTTTGCATCTAGATGTCCTGAAAGGAATGCAAGATTTGAAGAAAGAGTTAAGAAATAATTTAAGCTAATCAAAATAGATATAGATTTAAGAATAGAAAATAGTTCTACATAGTGGATGAGGAAGGAGTAAGTGATGACTTTGAGGATGAACCAATAGCAGACTCTTCTAGTGGATCTAGCAATGGAAAAGAATGGGTGTTCTATGCTTTAATAGAAGATGAACTGGAACTGGCTATCAAGAATGAAGAAAAGGCCCTGGCAGAAAAAGTTGAAGATAAGGATGAATGGGTAATTGATAGTGGATGCTCACATCATATGACTGGAGATAAAAGAAAATTTTTGTCCCTACAAGAATACAATGGTGGTCAAGTTAGATTAGGAGATGACAAAGCATGTATGATCAGAGGTAGAGGTATTATTTCTCTGGATGGCAAACATAATATTGATAATATCTATTATGTAGAAGGTTTAAAGCATAATCTCTTAAGTGTTGCTCAATTGGTGGGCAAGGGTTTCCAACTTCAGTTTAAAGATAAAAATTACAAAATCATTAACAAAACTGGTTTGGAGATTGTAACCAGTACTTAGACTGGAGGTAATATCTTTCACTTCAATACTGTTAATAAGACATGTTTGATTGCTCATATTGATGAGAGTTGGCTATGGCATAAGAGGTTGTGTCATGTTAATTTTGATTGTATTGTTAAGATCAGTTCAAGAAAGGCAATTAGAGATATACCTAAGACTATGAAGCCTCATAATCCGGTATGTAAAGAATGTCAATTGGGAAAGCAAGATAGAACTTCTTTTAAGAGCATACATGATAAATCTAATGATGTGCTTGATTTGATGCACACTGACTTATGTGGTCCAACAAGGACTAGAAGCTTTCAAGGTGATAGGTATTTCATGCTAATAATTGATGATTATTCTAGAATGAAGTGGGTGACTTTTCTTAGGGAGAATTCTAAAGCCTTTGAGAAATTCAAGATCTTTAAAGCAAAGGTTGAAATAGAAACTGGATTGAAAATCAAATGTCTAAGATCAGATCAAGGCAGTGAGTTCACTTCTCATGAATTTAATAGCTATTGTGAGACAAATGGAATTAGGAGATGGGTGAATTCACAAAGCTGGTTCCCACTTTTGCTAATGAAGGAATTTGGCGAAAGTGGGAACTTTGATTTTTTAGGTGTTCGAGCGAAATATGGGTGTTCTCTCGAACTTACCCTTGGAGTTCGAGTGAACCCCCTAAAATATTAATATTTTAGGGGGTTTGCTCGAATCCCCCATTCGCTCGAACCCTTTTTCAGTTAGGGTTTTTTAAAACATTTATAAAAAGCGAAAGTGACATTTAAAGGGTCATTATCAAAGTTGTCTTTTTCTGTCTGGTGGGGGTTGGATCGAACCAGTCGTCAACATCACGTCACCGAGCTTTGTCTGCAGCAACTAGCATCTTTCATATTTCAGTATTCAACCTTTATTATATCAGGTACACAAAGTAACCTTTTGTTTGGTTTAATAATGTCTTTTTTTTTATATTAATAAATAATTTGTTTGTTAATTTATTTTTTTAATTAAATAATTTTATATAGTTAGTGTTTTTCAACATTTTAGAAAAATGTTTGATAATTTATTGTTTTTCATTATTTTAGAAAAATGTTTGATAATTTAATGTTTTGATTGAAATGTGTCAATTTGTTTTTAAAATTACATAATTGTATATATGTATATTTTTTTCAACATTTAAAAAAATTGTTATGAAAAACATAGAAAACTAAGGTAGTAAATCAGAAAGTAGAAAAACATTAGCAAAAAAAGAAAATTAGAAAAATGTCACAAACGTAAATATAACAAATTAAACTTTAGAAAAATTAATAAATATTAATTTAAATAAACATTAGAAAATTTGGATAACCAATTTAAACAAATTAGAAAAATTAGAAAATCCTAGTGTGAAGGACATACACCTTAGCTCATCACATAGTGTCTTAAGGGGTCATATATGGTCCTAAGGAGTCAGGCATGCATTGACACATGTGTGACCCCTTAGTAGGTCACATATGACCCCTTATAACATCCTACTGTGCATATGACATTCCCCTTAGGATCATATAGTGTACTATGGGGTCATATGTGGTCCTGACCCATTACAACCGCATATGACCACTTATAAAATCCTAGTGCGAACGACATACCCCTTACTTCATCACATAGTGTCTTAAGGGGTCGTATGTGGTCCTAAGGGGTCATGCATGCATTGACACATGCGTGACCCCTTAGTAGGTCACATATGACCCCTTATAACATCCTACTATACATATGACATTCCCCTTAGGATCATATAGTGTCCTAAGGGTTCATATGTGGTCCTGACCCATTAGAACCGCATATGACCCCTTATAAAAGCCTAGTGTGAATGACATACCCATTAGTTCATCACATAGTGTCTTAAGGGGTCGTATGTGGTCCTAAGGGGTCACGCATGCATTGACACATGCGTGACCCATTAGTAGGTCACATGTGACCCCTTATAACATCCTACTGTACATATGACATTCCCCTTAGGATCATATAGTGTCCTAAGGGGTTATATGTGGTCCTAAAAAATTAGAACTGCATATGACCCCTTATATAATCCTAGTGTGAAGGACATACCCCTTAGTTCATCACATAGTGTCTTAAGGGGTCGTATGTGGTCCTAAGGGGTCATGCATGCATTGACACATGTGTGACCCCTTAGTAGGTCACATATGTCCCCTTATAACATCTTACTATACATATGACATTCTGCTTAGGATCATATAGTGTCCTAAGGGCTCATATGTGGTCCTGACACATTAGAACCGCATAGGACCCCTTATAAAATCCTAGTGTGAAGGACATAACCGTAGTTCATCACATAGTGTCTTAAGGGGTCATATGTGCTCCTAAGGGGTCACACATGCATTGACACATGCGTGACCCCTTAGTAGGTCACATATGACCCCTTATAACATCCTACTATACATATGCCATTACCCTTAGGATCATATAGTGTCCTAAGGGGTCATATGTGGTCCTGACCCATTAGAACCACATATGACCCCTTATAAAATCCTAGTGTGAATGACATACCCCTTAGTTCATCACATAGTGTCTTAAGGGGTCATATGTGGTCCTAAGGGGTCACTCATGCATTGACACATGTGTGACCACTTAGTAGGTCACATATGACTCCTTAGAAAATCCTACAGTACATATGACATTCCCCTTAGGATCATATAGTGTCCTAAGGTCTCATATGTGGTCCTGACCCATTAGAACTATATATGACCCCTTATAAAATCCTAGTTTGAAGGACATACCCCTTAGCTCATCACATAGTGTCTTAAGGAGTCGTATGTGGTCCTAAGGGGTCACACATGCATTGACACATGCATGTCCCCTTCGTAGGTCACATATCACCCCTTATAACATCCTACTGTACATATGACATTCCCCTTAGGATCATATAGTGTCCTAAGGGGTCATATGTGTCCTGACCCATTAGAACTGCATATGACCCCTTATAAAATCCTAGTGTGAATGACATACCCCTTAGTTCATCACATAGTGTCTTAAGGGGTCGTATGTGGTCCTAAGGGGTCACGCATGCATTGACACATGCGTGACCACTTAGTAGGTCACATATGACCCCTTATAACATCCTACTATACATATAACATTCCCCTTAGGATCATATAGTGTCCTAAGGGGTCATATGTGGTCCTGGCTCATTAGAACCGCATATGACCCCTTATTGAATCCTAGTGTGAACGACATACCCCTTAGTTCATCACATACTGTCTTAGGGGGTCATATGTACTCCTAAGGGGTTACGCATGCATTGACACATGCGTGACCCCTTAGTAGGTCACATATGACCCCTTATAACATCCTACTATGCATATGATATTACCCTTAGGATCATATAGTGTCCAAAGGGGTCATATGTGATCCTGACCCATTAGAACCGCATATGACCCCTTATAAAATTCTATTGTGAATGACATATCCCTTAGTTCATCACATAGTGTCTTAAGGGGTCGTATGTGGTCCTAAGGGGTCACGCATGCATTGACACATGCGTGACCCCTTAGTAGGTCACATATGACCCCTTATAACATCCTATTGTACATATAGCATTCCCCTTAGGATCATATAGTGTCCTAAGGGGTCATATGTGGTCCTAACCCATGAGAACTATATATGACCCCTTATAAAATCCTAGTGTGAACGACATACCCCTTAGTTCATCACATAGTGTCTTAAGGGGTCGTATGTGGTCCTAAGGGGTGACACATGCATTGACACATGCGTGACCCCTTAGTAGGTCACATATGACCCCTTATAACATCCTACTGTATATATGGCATTCCCCTTAGGATCATATAGTGTCCTAAGGGATCATATATGGTCCTGACCCATTAGAACCGCATATGAGCCCTTATAAAATCCTAGTGTGAACGACATACCCCTTACTCCATTCACATAGTGTCGTAAGGGGTCGTATGTGGTGCTAAGGGGTCATGCATGCATTGACACATGCGTGACGCCTTAGTAGGTCATATATGACCAATTATAACATCCTACTATACATATAACATTCCCCTTAGGATCATATATTGTCCTAAGGGGTCATATGTGGTCCTAACACATTACAACTGTATATGACCCCTTATAAAATACTAGTGTAAACAACATGCCCCTTAGTTCATCACGTAGTGTCTTAAGGGCTCGTATGTGGTCCTAAGGGGTCACGCATGCATTGACATGTGCGCCACCCCTTAGTAGGTCACATATGACCCCTTATAAAATCTTGGAGTGAATGACATACCCCTTAGTTCATCACATAGTGTCTTAAGGGGTCGTATGTGGTCCTAAGGGGTCATGCATGCATTGACACATGCATGACCCCTTTGTAGGTCACAGATGACCCCTTATAACATCCTACTATACATATGGCATTCCCGTTAGGATCATATAGTGTCCTAAGGGGTCATATGTGGTCTTGACCCATTAGAACTGCATATGACCCCTTATAAAATCCTGGTGTGAACGACATACCCCTTAGTTCATCACATAGTGTCTTAGGGGGTCGTATGTTGTCCTAAGGGGTCACACAGGCATTGACACATGCGTGACCCCTTAGTAGGTCACATATGATCCCTTATAACATCCTACTATACATATGACCTTCCGCTTAGGATCATATAGTGTCCTAAGGGGTCATATGTGGTCCTGACCCATTAAAACTGCATATGACCCCTTATAAAATCCTGGTGTGAATGACATACCCCTTAGTTCATCACATAGTGTCTTAAGAGGGCGTATGTGATCCTAAGGGATCACACATGCATTGACACATGGGTGACCCCTTAGTAGGTCACAAATGACCCCTTATAACATCCTAGTGTACATATGACATTCCCCTTAGGATCATATATTGTCCTAAGGGATCATATGTAGTCCTAACCCATTAGAACCACATATGACCCCTTATAAAATCCTAGTGTGAATGACATACCCCTTAGTTCATCACATAGTGTCTTAAGAGGTCGTATGTGGTCCTAAGGAGTCACGCATGCATTGACACATGCGTGACCCCTTAGTAGGTCTCATATGACCCCTTATAACATCCTACTGTACATATGACATTCCCCTTAGGATCATATAGTGTCCTAAGGGGTCATATGTGGTCCTGACCCATTAGAATCGCATATGACCCCTTATAAAATCCTAGTGTGAACGACATACCCCTTAGTTCATCACATAGTGTCTTAAGGGGTCGTATTTGGTCCTGCAGGGTCACGCATGCATTGACACATGTGTGACACCTTAGTAGGTCACATATGACCCCTTATAACATCCTACTATACATATAACATTCCCCTTAGGATCATATAGTGTCCTAAGGGGTCATATGTGGTCCTAGCCCATTAGAACCGTATATGACCCCTTATAAAATCCTAGTGTGAATGACATACCCCTTACTTCATCACGTAGTGTCTTAAGGGGTCGTATGTGGTCCTAAGGGGTCACGCATGCATTGACACATGTGTGACCCCTTAGTAGGTCACATATGACCCCTTATAACATCCTACTGTACATATGGCATTCCCCTTAGGATCATATAGTGTCCTAAGGGATCATATATGGTCCTGACCCATTAGAACCACATATGACCCCTTATAAAATCCTAGTGTGAATGATATACCCCTTACTCCATCACATAGTGTCTTAAGGGGTCGTATTTTGTCCTAAGGGGTCACACATGCATTGACACATGCGTGACCCCTTAGTAGGTCATATATGACCCCTTATAACATCCTACTATACATATGACATTCCCCTTAGGATCATATAGTGTCCTAAGGGGTCATATGTGGTCCTGACCCATTAGAACCGTATATGACCCCTTATAAAATACTGGTGTTAATGACATACCCCTTAGTTCATCACATAGTGTCTTAAGGGGTTGTATGTGGTCCTAAGGGGTCACGCATGCATTGACACATGTGTGACCCCTTAGTAGGTCACATATGACCCCTTATAACATCCTACTGTAGATATGACATTCCCCTTAGGATCATATAGTGTCCTAAAGGGTCATATGTGGTCTTGACCCATTAGAACTGCATATGACCCCTTATAAAATCCTAGTGTGAATGACGTACCCCTTAGTTCATCACATAGTGTCTTAAGGGGTCACACATGCATTGACACATGTGTGACCCCTTAGTAGGTCACATATGACATTCCCCTTAGAATCATATAGTGTCCTAAGGGGTCATATGTGGTCCTAACCCTTTAGAATCGTATATGACCCCTTATAAAATCCTAGTGTGAACGAAATACCCCTAAGTTCATCACATAGTGTCTTAAGGGGTCATATGTGGTCCTAAGGGGTCACACATGCATTGACACATGCAAGACCCCTTAGTAGGTCACATATGACCCCTTATTACATCCTACTATACATATGACATTCCCCTTAGGATCATATAGTGTCCTAAGGGGTCATATGTTGTCCTAACCCATTAAAACCACATATGACCGCTTATTAAATCCTATTGTGAACGACATACTCCTTTTTCCATCACATAGTGTCTTAAGGAGTCGTATGTGGTCCTAAGGGGTCATGCATGCATTGACACATGCGTGACCCCTTAGTAGGTCACATATGACCCCTTATAACATCCTACTATACATATGACATTTCCTATGTGTCCTAACGGGTCATATGACCCCTTATAACATCCTATTGTACATATGGCATTCCCCTTAGGATCATGTAGTGTCCTAACATATGCATGACCCCTTAGAACCACATATGACCCCTTATAAAATCCTAGTGTGAATGTCATACCCCTTAGTCTATCACATTGTGTCTTAAGGGGTCGTATGTGGTCCTAAGGGGTCACACATGCATTGACACATGCGTGACCACTTAGTAGGTCACATATGACCCCTTATGACATCCTACTGTACATATGACATTTCCTATGTGTCCTAAGGGGTCATATGACCCCTTATAACATCCTACTATACATATGACATTCCCCTTAGGATCATATAGTGTCCTAGCATATGCATGACCCCTTAGAACCACATATGACCCCTTATAAAATCCAGGCCCAAATGTTATATATCATGTTCTTGAATTTTTTATGTATGTCAAAGATTTAAATATACATGTGTTAGATCTCTCTATCTCTCTGAAATATATGTTATCTCTCTCTCTCACTGAAATATTTGAAATTTTTACATGTATTTTTTGAAAATGAAAATGATCTCTCTCTCTCATGAATATTTATATGTATAATCTCTCTCTCTCTCTGTCTCTGCTTACGTATTTATTTTAACTTTATGACATGTACCGAGATAGATGGCATCCCAGGATATACCTTCACAGGCTCCTGATCAGGATCCACCTACGTAGGCTCCACATCAGGAGCCACACATTGATGATGTTGATCCTCCATAGCAGGATCCCCCCTTGCCCGACATTGCTACTATTTTTCAGTACAGTTATTAGGAGTTACATAGGTTGAGGGCCATATTAGATGACCCTCGTACTAATGGCCTATACAAGAGTACATGCACATCCATTTTTGATAGTTTGCGGACATTGAGGGACTGCTTAGTTTCTCATACCTCATTCTCACCTGAGGTTATAGAGGATATATATAGACAGTTGAGGAGTGAGGTGAGGGGTCCTCATTCTTTTGCTAATGTGGTGGGAGTGGTCTTGAAGGAGACCATCAAGGAGAGATTCTTTCCACAATATCAAGAGAAGAGTAAGGTGAGGGGATATCAGGTTACCAGATGTATCAACCCACAGGTTGCATCACTGATTTACCCATGCTTCTTAGCTATCCATGGTCATTATCCTAATAATGACCAGATACCATTATACTTTGCATAACAGGTATTTGCTGAGGTTCATTGTCAGATGAAACCAAACTACCTTGATATTCCAAGATATTATGGATAGGGGAGGGGCACGGTTGCTGATAGAGATGCATATCGTAGGCGTGATAGAGCTCCGCCTAGACACAGGGACCTTGTTGGCCAAACATTTCTTGCAGTAGTCCCAGCCATGGCACCCATAGTAGTTCACGTTGTGATTGCTTCTCAGAGAGAATAAATTATTAGGTTTGGATAGATTGCATCAATAGCAGCCACCATATCTTCTGACAGGGTGGGCAGATATATGATGACTCGACCACGTTCGCGATTATCCACAGATCATGCATCTTCTAGTCGTGGGGGGGCTTCAGATTCAGATGATTAGTATATTTCTACTAGCATCCCCTCCCTAGATGAGGTAGCAGCTATAGTCAGAGGTAGTAGACATGTATAGATGTCACAGTATTTAGCCGAGGACCTACTACATGCTTATAGTTTTATTTCATCTTGACTTGGGATACCGTTGGCTGATGTTAGAGAGGAGATTCTCAAAGATGGTCAGGTTACAGTGGCATCGATGTATACCTCGAGGTAGTCACAACATTCTCATCACTCTATGCATGCTCCAGGTACTAACCCACCTATAGATCACTCTGTTCCTATAGAGGAGGAGCTACGAGCTGATCAGGTCCATATCACAGATGAGGCCCACTTGGATTCATTTGAGGAGGAGATACGAGATGATTAGGTCCATATCACAGATGAGGGTTTGGACTCATTTGAGGATCGGATGAGAGATTTGAGCCATACGGGATTTATGGACATGCTACTATAGTCAGACACTTCATCCACGATGCCCACTCATTTAGTTAGCCCATTGCACTCCTCAGTGATACATATAGCTAGAGAGAGATATGTAGGCACAAGTGATGTTGTTGATATGATCACGGGATAGGATCAGACTATATAGCCTACTCCAGGTGATACACAGGTATGCACATGTACATGTGCATTTTAATTTTTAGAAGATATGTATACATGTTGAAAATTTGTAGGATAAATCTAGATATATATATATATCATGTTTAATAAATAATCTAGAGTTCTAAGTTTTAATTTGTAGATCATTTAAATTGATCATGGACTAATCCTTAAATTGACAGTTAGCTCATGTCACTCCTTCCTTGAGCTCTGAGCGTGTGCATAGGAGAGATTCTTTAGATGCTATTAGTGTATAGGTTAGTTATGGTTTTTGGTACATATATGTACATGTATGTATACATGCACGTTAAAATTTTTATTAAAATTTTTTTTTAACTCTACTTGGATTTGATGTACATGCACGTCTAGAGAGATAGATATATTATATTTAATATTTAAATAAATTCTACTTTTGCAGGACTCCCCCTCAGATGGTCACTCAGTTTGTAGCTGACATGATCCCTGTTGATTTGCTCCAGACTTTATAGGTCATTCACATTTATCTTTTTATAGACTTTCATATTATATATATTCATGCACGTACATGGAGTTTAGACTAGATTATACTTTATACCTAGTTTGTGTTTGATCAGATTATACATACATTTGATTATATTAGATTTATACATACATTTGATTAGATTAGATTTATACATGTTTGATTATATTAGATTTATACTATGTTTGATTAGATTAGATTTAAATACATGTTTGATTAGATTGTATATTTCACATGCATGTATGTAATGAAGTTTAGACTAGATTATACTTTATATCTCCATTGTGTTTGATCAGATTATATAGATTTATACATGTTTGATTATATTAGATTTATACATGTTTGATTAGATTATATTTAAATACACGTTTGATTAGATTGTATATTTCACATGCATGTACAATGAAGTTTATACTAGATTATACTTTATATCTCCGTTGTGTTTGATACTAGGATTATATATATTTCCACTGCATCATGTGATATGAAGTTTAGACTAGAGATTATATATATTTCATGCACATGTACATGTGTTAGATTATATATTCCATGTGCACATACATACATATATGTTAGATTATATATGTACTTTATGTTCGATGGACTGGACTGGATTATATATATATCACGTGCACATGTTAGAAATACAAGTAGATATGCATTAAAATTTAAAAGAACATGTTCAAACAAAAGAGTATGTATGAAATGAACAAACTAAACTTAATAGGTCATGTATTGAATAGTTCACATGTGGTATGTGAGCTTCTAGGTATGTATACTATAGTTAAATAGTTGACAACATGTACATGTCCTAATTACAAATGTCCTAATTCCATATTATTATATCAATTTTACAAATGTACATATTACATTCTAATTTAAATATGCATTTTTTAGTTAAATTATTTTAACTAGTGGTCCTTACAAATTAGATGCATTTAGAATTAGATACAGTACCTTATACATACAAATTAAACATGCATTTAAACATGTACATGTACTTGAATTAACTTCATGAATACATCCTAATTTGATATAATGTATTTAAACTTAAAAAATATTTATCCTTTAGTTTCAAAACAAGTTAAGAGATCTAGAATTTATCTTGAGTATTAATTCAATTCATGTGGGCTGAACCACATGTGTACTTTGGATTACTAAATATATATATAGTTCATACCACATCAAGTGGTTCAGAACACTCTTCAATAACACTTAATATTTTGTCATGATCTTCACTATCTAGTCTCCACTTTTGAGACCGCCCTCGATGTGGAACTATTTGAAGAATTAGGCCAACAACAATGACCAAGTGACTATACTAATATACCTTGTTGTCAATTTGGTATTCAATGAAATGAATCCCATGTTGAACAATTTTAACTTGTTTGAAATATGTCCCTTGCACTACAACTGATCCTACATGTACAAGTATATAAGAAAGGTGAGAAATTAAAAATTTCCATGTAAGCGATTTGTACATGTACATATTCAAATCAGGACTCAAACTTGTGGGAAATGACATTCCATCACTCATCTCAGATTTCGATAACTTCTTTCTCTCTTCTGTGCAACACAATAAATAATAACTAACACCTTCTATATTTCCATCTTTTGCTATGACTGCAAAAATATCTCCTGCAATTTGACATAAGTTAAATAAATTCTAAGTTATATGTCATTTTTAAGGAAATATTTACATGTGTATGTCATATATGTACCTTTTTTAATCAATTTTGAAATATGATCGTAATCACCAGAAATCAAAGGAATGTCTTCAAAGTTTTCATCCTCATTTGAATCCTCATATGTGTTAGAAACATCTAGTGGCACCATTTTCCATTCACTAACATATCCAAGCTCTTGGTTCTTGCAATCAACATAGTTTTCAAAAATGCATTCAGAAAAAAACATGAATAATCCCTAGTGTATAATGTCCATGGGTGATTATTTGTACTCATGACACAATGCAAAGATCTTGTCCTCTCCACGCTCTTGCATCCATGCATTGATTTTCTATCCACATCTACAAAATGTACATGTGTACAAGAATGTACATGTAGATCAAGTTGTTAAATTGAAACATTTGAACTAGGAACATTTTTTTTAAAATTAAATAAAATACTAAAAGAGAACACGTACCGGTTATCTCCCAAAACACTCTATATGGAATGGGTTTGTATGTTCTTGATGATGATTCCCCAGGATAATTAGGTTGCTCAAAGTGTTTCTTACACCATTCAACAACATCATGTGCATCTTCTATACATTCTCCTGTGTACTTTATTTGATGCTTTCTTAGAGCACGTTTGATACAAGCTCCTACACCATCATGTTCACCCTTTCCATGACCACTCTCAAAAAAACTCCAAACATGTGGTATTTTGTCATTTCAATGATATCTACATAGTGCATAAAATGGCCTCGAAGATTTGAATTGTGTCACACATCCATCAGACCAAACAAAATGTTTAACTATTGTTATGCCTCTATCTTTCAAATATTCAAAAAACTTCTTAAAGTGATGTTGTACAAAAAGTGTGTCATGCTCCTTATCATCACTGATATAGAAGTGGTACTTTTTCTTAATGACATGATTTTCAAATGTACTATCAACACCATCCAAATTCATCTGTGCATGTCAATAACACACATGCACCAAAATAGTGATTTGCTTTGAAAAGTAATACTTTGATTGAATCTCTTTTTGATGTGCAAAAGAGTAATTCTCTGCGAAGTCAACTACAGATAGAATAGTTACAAGTGGGAAAGTGTCTCTTAATCTTTTAAATTGTTCTGCTTGCCACTTGGCAAAAAAACCATGGCATATGTATGGTTTTATCAACTTACGAAAATTTTCCATAAATGTTCCAATAGGTATTTCCTCTTCTACATAATCTAGCCTTGTAGATTCCTTTCCAAATTTTGTTTCAAATTTTTTGTACTTGTAACTCTTGCAATTTACCATCTTCCTCATGTCAGTATCTTCATCTCTCAAAGGCAATTTAGCCAAGTCCCCGCATGTTCCACAAATTCCTCTTATGCAATTTATTTTACCGGTTGCATTATCATCTGATTTATCACATAAGATGGATGCTATGATATGACTTGTTCGTTTAGGAGGAGCACTTTCAAAACCATCACTATCTTCTCTAATCTTTCGAAACACCTGATAGTACAAGTCAAATTCGATGTGATAATGACAACAACAAGTTTCAAAAACTTTGTTTAACTTCACATAATATGGCCTTAACTGTTCAAACATGGTTTGTCCAATCTTTATATGAGGGTTTGTTTTAGTAAACAATACATACAATTCATGTTTTGTTGTGTCTATCCAATGTTTTACATGGAGATCATAACGATCAAGACCAATCCTTTGCTTCATAAAATCTCTACTATTTGATGAAGGATGAGTATTATCATTCCAAAAACTTGTCACAAAGTTCCTAACAACATCTTCAATTCTATCAGAATGAGGAGTTCTACACATAATTGCCCAATTCCCTTCTGAGGTAGTATCATCCAAAATCTTTCTCCTTTTAATATATTTAGATATTGTCCTTCTACTAAAACCAAACTCAGATGAAAGTGAAGAGATTTGTCTTTTTTGAGACAATCTTTCATTTACTAAAGATGTCAACATCACTCTTCTTGAAATGGTCTTATCTAGTTTTCGAGATTTTTTACCAATGTTCACCAAACCTTTCTTAACATTATTAACAATAGATTTTTGTAGCTGAGAAGTTTTCCTCTTTTGACTTGTTGTATCTATACCCAACAATTTCATTGGATCTATTAAGTCCTTATGAGTAAGTACAATTGATAACAATTGAGCTTTTTCTAGTGTAGTATCAAGATTGTTGAAATGAGACATTATTTCTTTTCCACTTTTATTCATTGACCTCCTTTTAGTATGTCTAGGTTCTTCACTAAGACGTTTCAACTCATCCACATCCATTTCAAGTAAATGATCTAAATTTTTATAAGAAATATTTCTCTTCACCTGTTTAGCTAGATCCACAATGTGCTCATCCATATCAGTGGTAGGAGTTAAGGAGCCTGACCCCTCTCCTTCAAAGGTCTCCATTGGTTCAACTTGGACAATCTCCTCCCTATGTTCATCAACTATATTGTGTTCTTCAACATGTTCATTTGCCTCAACTCTCGCTTCAGAACTCCCTTCTTCTCGAGCCCATTCTGAACATAATTTAAGAGTTTGTGTAAGGTTCTTGAATTAATCAGAGATTATTCAATTAGGTTTAAGAATAGGGGTGAATTTGGCTTAAAGCTTTGTAACATGTTAAAATTAGCCCGTTCAATTTGGTTTATTAAATTTAATTACTTTCAGGACCTTATTGTTATAACTCTAAATAAATTACCTATTTAGGTTTAAAGTTCAATTTGTTCTCAGGTTAGGATTAAAGTTCAATTTGTTCTCAGGTTAGGATTAAAGTTCAATCTCTAATTTTGAGCAATGATTTAACACATAAAATAAAATTTTGATAAATTAGAAATTCCAATTTTGAAAATTAAAAGTACAAATATTTTGATGCATGCATATGAATTAATTTCTTATGGACCATAATGTAGGTGGACTATAATTTGTCACATCTCTGTATATTTAAGACCTATTATTGCATAATAGACCTCCTAATCTAAAATGTTTTTGCATGTACGTGAATTTATATAAATAGTTCACCTAAATTATTCAACATGTTTAATAGACCTTATAAATTTATGTCACATTTAAGACCTATAATCAATGTAATAGTCCTAATAGGCCTTATTATTAAAATCAATATGACCACGTATGAAAAAACATTTCACAATTAATATCCTTAACTCCCCTTAAGATAGATATATTATGTGATATTAAAGGACCTATCACATGAAATTACTTGTACATGTATCTAGATTAAATAATCAATATATATATAATTTAGAACCTAGAAATTATGACATAATAGGTCTTATCTATTATAAATGGACTTAATTATATAGGAGAAAAATGCAATTACATGACAAGCAAGTTGATGGAATTTGAAATTTGCAAATACACATGTATTATCTCAAATTAATTATGCTTTCCAATTAAAACAAGATTATTTTTAATCCTATTATTTCCAATTAATTTAATTAAGATTTTTTAAATTAATTTTCATTAAAAATATTAGATTGAAAATATTGAACTAATTAATTGTTACATAATACATATTAAATTAAATAGAAATAAAATTAAAAATACATACTTGCTTCAAGATATCTTTGTCTTCTTTGTTCTCAATATCTTTCTTCCATTTTGGGAGAATAATTCCTTGAAGTCTTATTTTGCCTTCTCTTCTTGTTCCCCATGCTTTTACAAAAAACCTTCAAATTATTGCCCTCAAAATAATTTTCAAATGTCTTCTCTCATCCAAAAATGTGAATTATTTTAATCATTTGTGTGATAAAAAATGAAAAAAATTATGGACATTTATACGACTCCACAAATGAAAAAAAAACAAAAAATGCATCGGCCAGAGTTTGAACGAAACCCGACAATTAAAAATGGTTGGGTTCGTTCGAACATGACCGTTACAAAAAAGTATGGGCCAAAATCAAGCCCACTGGTTCAAGCGAATGGGGGTTCACTCGAACCCCTTATGATTCGAGCGAACCCCATTCGCTCGAAATACTGTTCATTCGAACCCTCCAATTAGAAGTTTTTCCCAAAAAATTTCAGAGTTCTGAAGAATTAATGACTTCGGAGCTCTGGTTCAAAGCATGAATGAAATAATCTTGATAACCCAAAAATATTAGATGTTAGTACTCAGAGCAAGCTTTCCAACAAGTATAATTTTGTTATATTTTGAATTTATTATGTTCTTGTTTTTTTAATTTTATGGAAAATTGGTTTTTCACCGAACATGAACTTCACTGTTCAACGCATTGGGAAAAATAAGAAACTAATTCAAAAAAATTCTGAAAAATATCTATGCCCCTGGTATTGATGTCTTCTTTCTAACAAAAAAAAATAATTGAATTTCGATTTATATAGAACAAGTTATGTGTTCAAACGTAAACCTATGTATGAATTATGACTAGTCGGACTTCAAAACTTTATAAAATGAAAAATATTGAACATATCACTATAAAACCAAATGCAAGCCTTGGATATTGATGTTACAAACCAAAATTTGAAAGAAATAAGTTTTTATCATTTATAGAAAAAAATTTATGCATTTCGGGAGGCACATCACTCTTAAAAAATGTAGTTTGTTGTAAAAAACTACTTTTCGAGGGAGATGGAAATTTTTTAAAAAAATCCTTCAAAAAAATTTGACAAAAATATATATAGAATCTACAAACAAAATGCTAGAAATCACTAATTTACATCATCTTCAAATTTTTAATAGTTTAAAAGTTATAGTTCTCAGAAGTTGAAGATTATTTTAAAAATGTACATCTCAGTGTCAAAAGTGGCAAAAAAGTGGGAACCATTATTGTGAGTTCACCCAGATAATTATCTGCACCTCAGACTCCTTAGTAGAATGGAGTAGTGGAAAGGAAGAATATAACCATTTTGGATGTAGCAAGATATATGATGATGGAAGACAAATTTCCTCACATCTATTGGAGAGAAGAAGTGAGTACAACAGTCTACACATTCAATAGAGTTCACATCAAAGCTGAAACTGGTAAGACCCCTTATGAATTATGGTTTGGACATACACCTACTATTAAATATTTCAAAATTTTTGGAAGTAAATGCTATATCAAAAGGGATTCAATTCAGTTGGGAAGTTTGATCCTAGATGTGATGAAGGAATATTTTTTGGTTATTCAATTCAAAACAAAGAATATAGATGTTATAACAAAAGATTGCATAAAATTGTGGAGAGCATTAATGTGAGAGTGGATGAGAAATACAGAAATCAATCTATATCATATTATAGGGAACCGATAGTGGAAATGATCATAACTGAACCAACAATGCCTCAACTAGTACATGAAACTGAGACAGTTGCACCAGTACAATCATAAAATTCAACTATGACTGATGATCAGAGCAATGAACCTAAAGTTCAGAAGACACCAAGGTATGTAAGATTAAATCATTCTGAAGATCAAATCATTGGAGATAGGAACAAAGGAGTTATGACAAGAAGGAGACTGACAAATGAAGAGGTATGCCTTATTTCTCAAATTGAACTAGCATCTGTTATTGAAGCTTGTAAACATAAACATTGGTTAAAGGCTATGGAAGATGAAGTAGATCATATAGAAAAGAATGAGACTTGGACTTTAGTTCCCCGATGAAAAAATAAGAATGTTATTGGAACTAAATGGATTTTTAGAAATAAACTGAATGAGGATGGTTAAGTTGTAAGAAACAAGTTAGATTGGTTTGTAAAGGATATTCTCAAATGGAAGTAATTGATTATGGTGAGACATTTGCACATGTAGCTAGAATTGAAGTTGTTAGACTATTTCTTGCCTATGCAGCTTAAAAGAACTATAAGGTCTATCAAATGGATGTTAAATGTGCATTTTTGAATGGTGAACTTAAGGAAGAAGTATACATTAAACAACCTGATGGATTTTCACTGATAGATGATAAAGATATGGTTTGTAGATTGAAGAAATCTTTATATGGATTGAAACAAGCTCCTAGAGCTTGGTATGCAAGGTTGGATAAATATCTTTTGAAGCTTGGTTTTACTAAAGGTAGTGCTGATAGTAATTTCTATTATAATATCACTGATGATGATATTTTGATTATTGAAGTATTTGTTGATGATATCATTTTTGGAGGAGAAGATAAATTGTGCATGGAATTTTCTAATAATATGAAGAATGAATTTGAAATGTCTATGATTGGTGAGATGAGATTTTTCTTAGGTTTGTAGATTACTCAAATGACAAAGGCATTTTTATCTGTCAAATTAAGCATTTGAGGGAATTGTTGAGGAAGTTTGGTATGGATAATTCCAAACTGGTAAGTACTCCTATGGTGACAAGTGAGAAATTATCTATCAAAGATACATCTACACCGGTAAATCCGATAAGTTATAAATCTATGATTGGTGGCTTGTTAAATATCTAACTCAGACTAGACCGGATATTATGAATGCAGTAAGTATTGATTCAAGATATCAAAGTAATCCTAAAGAAAATCATGAATGTGCAGTAAAGAGGATATTCTAGTATTTGTAAGGAACAACAAAATATGTCTTATGGTATTCTAGAGATGATGATTTCACTTTATGTGCATATACTGATCTAGATTGGGTAGGAGATACCGATGATAGGAAGAGCACTTCTGGTGGAGCTTTCTTTCTTGGAAAGAAACTGGTGTCATGGATCAGAAAAAAATAGTCATGCATTTATTTATCTACTGCAGAAGCTGAGTATGTTGCAACAACAACTAATTGCACTCAAGTCTTATGGATGAAGCAAACGTTGAAGGATATCAAGGTAAGCTGTAGTGAACTGGTAGTTATCTACTGTGATAACTCTACAACTATTGACATATCTAAGAATCCAATATTTCACTCTGAAACTAAGAATATATCAATAAAGTATAACTTTCTGAAGGACAAGGTAGAAGGAAAGGAAGTCAAATTGGTTTATGTGAACACTGAAGAGTAGATTGTAGATATATTCACTAAACCGTTGTCCAAGGAATCATTTCAGTATTTGAGAGACAGGTTAGGGGTTTCTACCCCTTTGACAAAGACTTGATTGATGTAGTTTGTCATCATTTTGGCATGCATTATTAGAGATATTATTCATTTCAGCACTAATGAGTGGTGCTACTACTCAAGGAGAGTAGTCAGCTTTGAGATTCAGAGGCTTACATTCTTGCTTTGATATTTTTGTTAGATTCCTAGCATTGATGTCAAAGGGGGAGAGATAGTGATGTGAAAAATAAATTCATAACTTTACTTTATAGAGATATTATTCACAGGGGAAGAGTTATTCATATTTAGGAGATTGTTGGTTGTCTTCCACTGAGGAGACTTGTTTGGGATTTCTTGGTACTTAGATGTTTTTCATATCTAGTGTTGCCATGAATGCCAACGGGGGAGATTGTTGGTATTATGGATGAATTGATTATGTGTTGATTGATGTTTTGTCACTGATGTCAACACTAGTTGTTATGGTTGGTTACTAACAGAAAGCATTATCTGTTGGACACTTCTGACATGTTTGGATCAATGGAGTATGTTTGAGTTTATGTGTAACATGCTTCTAGAGCATGTTTTGGTCAGTTGGTATTGACTTGATAATTGGATTCTATCACACACTCTTGTAAACCCTTACTGGCATGGGTTTAAGGTTTAACAAATAGAGGCTTTCACTGTGAAATCTTGACAGGATGTATAAGTGGTGTTGGTGCAACTTCTTGTTGTTTTGGTCTTAAGCTGACATGGCATATCATTGTAATATGGATGTATGTAATGATATTATTATAATATCTTTTAGGTGGTCGACCTAAATGGTTTAGGCCTTAGGGCTGGTATAAATTGATGTAAGATCTCATTGTAGATTATGGAATGTGAATGGAAATGTAATATCATATGCGAAGGAGATTTGGTCGATCATAGGTGATCAAATTGGGATTAAGGAAGAGGTCAAATGCCTCTGGTATTGAGCTTGATTTGGACTGTAATAAGGCATGGTAGATGCTATCTCTAGCAGTTCATTATTTTAGATTGTTGTCCATTTATCTTGAGGTGGTTATAACCTCTTTGTAGTTAGTGAGACTCTTTTGTAATGAGTAGTATGCTCTAGGAAGTGTGCCTTCCTGCATGTGCAGGCCCCTCATTGTATCACATACTTCTTGCAGAAGTATCATCTTACTGTGGGTAGGTTTACCACCGTGGTTTTTCCCTTTCTGAGTTTTCCATGTACAAATCATGGTGTTATGTGGTATGCTTGTATTGTGTTGATTATCTGTTCCATTCTTAAGTTTTATTTCTTACCAGTATCTAGTTATGCTATTCTAGTACTTAATGTCTATGTGATCTGGTTAAAGGTTATAAAGTGGTTTAATTGATATAATCTAATAACAACTGATTCACCCCCCACCCCCTCAATTGTTCACCGATTATCCTAACACCTTCACTATCAGTCTAGTGCATATCCTTGATCTCATGCACTTGAGGCATTCCTTTGATTCACCGATAGATCCGGTGTGAGCCTTCAAACACCTTCCTTTACCTCTTTTGTCTTATCTTATAGAACTTATGATGCACACTTTTCATAATAGGAGATAAGCTCCACTTACCGGTAGTAATGAATCCTTGTCATCTGCATCCTGCAATGCACTCATGTGGCTTCCTTGTTTGTGTAGCATATCTTCAAATAGGAACATATGATCTAGTGTAGGCACATTCACTATCAGTCATCTCTTCATATGGTGATTGTATCTCTGTTCCATGGGAGTCCTATTGTTCTACATCCACACATCATACCAGTGAGCTGTACATCTTTCTCTTCCCGTGTTGATGTGATTCAGGTAACATTATGCCTCTTCATCACAAACAATAGCTCAACATCTTCCTTGTACACTAGTCCTAATCTTATCGGCTGGTAGCTACTCACTATCAACACAACACTTACCAGTTGACATCCTCTCCTTACTCATGATAGACTATACTGGTAACTTGTCCATTTCATCCACACAAGTCAAACACTCACATGTGTACTGGTGACTCCAATGAACATTCGTCTAAATGACATTCTTCTTCTTTACCTTATCAGTGTTTTGCAACACAAGGTGATATCAAAGATATCTCATACTATACTCCTCCATGACAGTGTTGCACATACATCTCTAATACTGGTAGTCATCCTATACTGGTTGACATCAATGGCAACATAATGGCAACAAACCTATGTTTAGTAAAGTTAAAAAAAAGAGTTCATAATAAACTCAATATGTAATAAAATTATAGTCATTGGAAAGCTTTCTTCAAGGAATACCATCTTACATTGTGGGTTGTCAAGATTGTTCCATTTGAACCTTCAACCAAAGGTTTAAAGGTCGAAAAATCTATAGAAATTTGTAGAGGTTGGGGGAGAGATGCATAGAAAGGGGGTTCAATCAAACACCACTTCGAATGAACGAGGTTCGCTCAAACCATATGACATTTGCTCAAACCCCTATTTGTATGAACACGTCTGACACACACATTTTTGTAAGGAATATGTTTGTACAAACATGGCTTACAAACACGGGGTTGACATAGGATTTTTTTTTTTATTAACGTTTCCATATAAATATAGATTTTTTTTTTTTTTTTTTAAAAACAAAATAGAAAACTAATTTGCATTTTTTTGTGAGAGAAGACATGTTAAGGTGATTTTTTTTGTGTGTGAAATTTTTAAAGGCCATAATTTCAAAGGAAGGACATGGGGAACAAAAAGACAAGGAAAAATAAGACTTCAAGGAAGTATTCACATGAGACGAAACAAAGATATCGAGAATGCAGAATGCAAATATATCAAGCACGTATGCATATTTACTTAAATTCTATTTAATTTTACATGTATCATGTACCTAAAATTGTCCTCTTTTGATTAAATAAATATTTATTGTTTATTTAATTATTTATCCTAGTTATTATGTATTATTTAACTAGATGAATGTGTTTGTGCTATCTTAAATTATCAAACATTTAGATTGGTGCATTAAAATAAATCTTGTTTGAATTTAGTCTCTCTCTCTCCTCAAATATTTTGAGAACCCCTCTCTCTCTCTCTCTTCCTTCTTTTTAGGACCTCTCTTTTTAGGATCTCTTTTTATGACATGTCTCTAGATTATGAAACATTTGGAATTGGTGCATTAAAAATAATCTTGTTTTAATTTAGTCTCTCTCTCCAACCTTAAGTCTTTTTAGGACCTCACTTTTTAGGTTCTCTTTTTAGGACCTCCCTCTCTCTCTCCCCTTAAGTCTTTTTATGGTAGGTCTCCTATCTCGTTAAGTCTCTCTCTCTCTCTCTCTCTCTCTCTCTCTCTCTCTCTCTCTTCGTAAGTCTCTTTAGGACTTTAATATTTAGAACCTCTCTCTATATTAGAAAAAATTTGGAATTGGTGCATTAAAATAATCTTTTTTTTAATTTACTCTCTCTCTCTCTCCCTCCTTAAGCCTTTTTAGAACATCCCTTTCTCTATCTTTCTCTTACACACACACACAAAGATAGATATTTCTATCAAGAGGATTATCAAATTTTGTTTGGAGAATGGGGTTACCAAGAAGAAAGTTATCAAGTAGGAGTTCAGTAAAATTTAGATATTTGAGCAAATGAGGCTAAAAAACACATAGTTGAGGATAGGGAGGGGGCCCAAGTGCAAACAATGGAGGTTGGAGATGGGCTAGGCTCACTTCCTTCTATTGGTATGGATGAGCATATTGTGAATCTAGCTAAAAAGGTGAAGAGAAATATTTCTTATAAAATTTTAGATCATTTACTTGAAATGGATGTGGAGCAATTAAAAGTTCCCAGTGAACAACCTAGACATACTTAAAGAAGGTCGATGAATAAAAGTGCAAAGGAAATAGTTTCTCATTTTGAAAATATTGATACACTAGAGAAAGCCCAATTTCTATCAATTGTACTTGTTCATAACAAATTAAAAGATGCATTAAAGTTATTGGGTGTGGATACTACAAATAAAAAGAGGAAAAGTTCTCAGCTACAAAAAACTATTGTTGAAAATGTTAAGAAAGGTTTTGGTTCTATTTGGAAAAAAATATTGATCAATAGATAAGACCATGTTAAGAAGAGTGATATTGAAATCTATACTAAATTAAAACATGTCCCACAAAATAAAAATCTCTTAACTATCAACTAAGTTTGGTTTAAACGAAAAAGCAATATCAAAATATGTGAAAAGGAGAAATATTCTGGATGATACTTCCTCAGAATGGAATTGGGCAGTTATGTGTGGAGCTCTTCATTCTAATAAGATTGAAGATGTTGTTAGGAACTTTGTCTCAACTATTTGGAATGATAATACTCATTCTTCATCAAATAGTAGAGATGTTATCAAACGTAAGATCGGGCCCGATCATTATGATCTTCATGTAAAACATTGGTTAGACACAACAAAACATGAATTATATGTGATTTTTTCTAATTCAAACACTCATATAAAGATTGGAAAAAGAATGTTTGAAATCTTAAGGCCATATTATGTGAAGGTAAACAATTTTTTTGAAATTTGTTGTTTTTGTTACCATATTTAATTTGATCTCTACTATCAAGTGTTTCGAAAGATTAGAGAAGAAAGTGATGGTTTTCAAAATCCTCCTCCCAAGCAAACAAGTCAGATCATAGAATTCATCTTATCTGATAAATTAGATAATAATGCAACCAATCAAATAGATTGCATAAAAGGAATTTGTGAAACATGTGGAAAGTTGGCTAAATTTCCTTTGAGAAATGAAGATACTGACATGACAAAAATCATAAATTGCAAGAGCTACAAGTACAAAAATTTTGAAACACAATTTGGTAAAGAATTCACAAGGTTAGACTATCTAGAAGAGGAGATACCTATTGGAACATTTATGGAAAATTTTCATAGATTGATACAACCATACAAACATCATTTTTTTTTGTCAGACTGTGGTAAACATAACTGTTTCAGACATTAAGAGACACTTTCCCACTTGGAACTATTTTATCAATAGTCAACTTTGTAGAAAATTACTCTTTCATAGATCAAAAAGGGATTCAATTAGATTATTACTTTTCAAAGAAAATCATTATTATGGTGCATGTGTGTTATTGGCATACACAATTGGATTTGGATGGTGGTGATAGTACATTTGAAGTTCAAGAAATTAAGAAAGAATATCTCTTCTATATTAGTGATGATAAGGAGCATGACACACATTTTATAGAACATTGCTTTAAGAAGTTTTTTTAATATTTAGGAAATAGAGAAAAAAAATTGATAAGCATTTTTTTTAGTCTGATGGATGTGTGTCAAAATTCAAATCATCAAGGTCATTTTATGTACTATGTCTATATCATGAAAATAAAAAAATACCACATGTTTAGAGTTTCTTTGAGAGTGAGCATGGAAAGGGTGAACATGATGGTGCAAGAGCTTATATCAAACGTCCTCTAAGTGTAGTGCCTCTCCCTAATCCATCCAACTCTTTTGAATAACAATAGATCTCTCTGATATAACGTAGTCTACTTAATGATGATTTGAGGATATTTTATGATGTACTAGCCCTATTTCATGATGAGAGATTGATTATGATATTGCTTGGTTGTTTGCGAGTGTCTTCTACTATCTTCGTGATGGGGACAATGTCACATCACTCATTGCGAGCAGGATGTGCCATTGCAATTCTCTATCACTTGCCTATGTTATATGTTGTATCGTGTCTTTGTGGATGCATGATTTGCAAGTACCAGACATTGACTCCACCTGGATTCACAAGTCTGAGCGTGTCTTATCCCAATGGCAAGTTGATTAGAGATGACATAGAATCCCATTATACACTCTAGTTTTAAGATTGATTACCCTTGTCAGTATTTGTGTGAATTGTTATTTAGTGTCGAGTGATCTCTTGAGTTGCCCTTTGTTATCCTATGTGGCGTATCATGTTTATTGAACATTGATTTAATTATTATTAATTAATTAATTGAGTTATATAGTTTAATAATGTTAAATTAAATTAATAGACTTATATAGTTTATATAATAAAATAAATATATATGGTTGGTAATAATATTTAATATTATTGAGGGAGTAATATTGGATAAATGATTTTATATCATTAGATAATTATTATCCATTATTCAATTAATTGGTTTGGAATTATTATCATTAATCTGTAATATTAAGGCTTTGATATTTAATTATTTATATAGCCTTTCATTATTTAGTGTGGCTTTAATCTATTTATAGCCCTTGGTTTATTATTGTAGACACCTAAAATTGTCATGTCTAATTAAATAAATATTTTATTTATTTAATCACTTTTAGCCTAATTCTTCTATTAATTAAATAAATATTTATTTATTTAATTAATTCATTTATCCTCTTCTAGCCTTATTTTTCATTTAAATAAATACATTTATTTATTTAAATTACCCTTTTCCTAAATTAAATAAATATTTTATTTATTTAATTGATCCCACTTCTTCTATTAATTAAATAAATCTTTATTTATTTAATTAATTCATTAACCATTTCTACCCATGACACATGCCATTCATCTTTTAATTCATACACTACCTACCCCTTTCATTATTTTATTATTTCTTTTACCTACCCTCTAATCATAGCCGACCTCCTTTTACACCTCTCAATCTTATCCCTCCATTTCATATAGTGTCTTCTATATAAGGAGATGCTTCCTTCATTATCAAACCCACCGTTGACTACTTGACTACACTACGCTTTTGAACATAGGCAATCCTACTTGCAACCACATTTCCGTTCTTTGTTGAGCTCTTATGCACACATAAAATCTGAGAGAAAATATATCAAGCAAGATCAATGGAGATAGGAAGAATGGAGATCCAAACCCTATTGGACATGTGATGGTATAATCTTTGTGATTTCATTTGATTTGCATTGTCTTAGGTAATTTTCATATGTTATGGTGGATCTTTGTTGTTGTTAGGCTAGGGTTTTGTGGTTGAATTCATTTAGCCTTTCAATATTGTTGTTATCCATTTTCACCATATACATTTTGGCACGCCCCGTGGGACATGTCTTTTTGTTAGATCTGTGTTTTTTGCAGATTTTTCTAACCCTATATTGATGTTTTGTAAAACAATTTGGAGAATAATCTTGTGCAACTAGGGTTTTGGAAACAAAATCATGATCTTGGAAAGACTTGATCATATCTCACAAATGGCTTGGAAATTTTGCACCAAATTTTTTTGTAGGTTGAAGAAAGTATCAGGAGATCTCAATCCAAAATTCATAATTTCTGGAGCACATTTTCATTTTCTATGATTTTTTTATGATTTTTCATAAAAAATTAATTTTGAGAGCAAATGAGAGAATTTTTTGGATTTTCTTACATTTTTAGAAATCACTCATAATTATACATAGGATCTGTTCTTTGTGATTTTAATTTTGATGCAAAATATTTCCCTAAAAATTAGATCTTTAAACATTAGGGTTTTTCCTTATTTTGATCAGATCTCACCAACAGCTTTGAATTTTGGCATCACATTTTTTGTGCAAGTCAGGAAAAGTATCAAAAGGATTTAATAAAAACTTTAGATTTTTTGGATCACTTGTTCAATTTATATGAATTGTTTATGATTTCTCATAAAAAATTAATTTTGAGAGAAAATTAGTGAATTTTTTAGATTTTCTTACATTTTTGGAAACCTCTCAAAATTATACATAGGATCTATTCTTTGTCATTTTAAATTTTATGCAAAATCATTCCTCAAAAATCAGATCTTTGAAAATTAGGGTTTTGCATTATTTTACTCATATCTCACAAACTGCTTGGATTTATTATAGAAATTTTTTTATGCAGATTTTTAAGACCATCAAGACTCTCCAGTAAAAATTTTAGATTTTTTGGATCGATTTTGCATTTTATATGAATTTTTTATGATTTTTCATAAAAAATTAATTTTTGAAGAAAATTAGCAAATTTTTTGGATTTTCTTACATTTCTGGAAATCTCTCAAAATTTTACAGGTGGTCTTTTTTTATGATGAATTAGATCTTTGAATTGGTCAACAAAATACATTGTTGAAGGCCCCTATTTCACAAAGTCTTTTGGATCTAAAATTTACCTAACTTGTGTGCTTGCAAGAAGGGGTGATTATTTCAAACAATCCAAACTACTAATAAATCTTTGTTGCAGGACCTTGGAAAGGGTTTTTGATCTTCATTGTGTGCCTTATTCTCATAGACTAGCAAACACTTCAATTGGTGCACCAAAATTGAACCATTGTCTTGTGTGTCTTAAGCAATAGGCTCTTTTTGTTTCATCTTTAGAGGGCCTATCTCCCCATGTGGTCATTAGGACTACTAGTGAGGAGAGAACGACCCAAGTGGTAGCAAAAGAAAAGCCATCTTCTTCCAAACCACTATAAACAACTGTATTCATGGTGAAAACTATGGATAACATATGCTGATTAGTTCATACCGACACTATGTCTCCCCATAAACCCGTTTGATCAAATTTATTTGATCAGTTGTAAGGTGTAACCCCTACCGGCTAGGAGCCTTCTATATTTACAGAGTTGAAAGTGCCGCATGTATGGCAACACGAGTGGATGCCCTTACTAGCACCTTTTTCTTTTAGAAGCCAAAATCCTTCTAGTTGTTGAGGCAGGAGGTTGGACCTCTAGTAGCGGCCCACACACATACGGTTCTTAGTAGAGATACAAAGTTCACCATAGGGAGTTTTTGTGGGGACTGATGCTTGGCTGACCCAAGAAGTGAGTGCCAAGGGTGGAGCCAATGAGGTCAAGCATCTAAGTATCCGCTCTGAATAGCGTAGCCTTGGGGGTAAAACCTCATGTGGGATCAACAACTATTGTCTTGGCCAGCCATAAGAATTGTGCTTGACTTATTTTAAACATTCAAAACATTCAAGACCAAATAGCAAAACATTGTGTCTTTTGTGTCTTTTGTGTCTTCAAGTGTATGCAAAACATTTTTACATCAAACAACACACTTTTCTTGGAGTCATTTTGAGTCTAAACACTTGCAAACATTGAGTCCTCATCAAAATTGTGTCCTCTTGTAAAAAAAAATAGTCAAACATTCAGATTTGGTCACAACCAACAACTTCACAAATTGGAAAATTTTTATAGTCCAGCAAACAAGAGCAATCAGTTTTGGAATTCTTGAGCTTCCTAGGTTGTTTCTCCAGGTTTTCATCTAGCATTCAACTTGTCTTTGGGTCTCACAAAGTCCATCATTTCTTTACATCTTGCATTAAATTTATATTTGTCTAAACTTGAGTCAAAAGGTCACTTGCTTGTCCTCATCATACTTTGTCAACACACCACATACAACAACATTTTGCTAAGTGGTCCCTCATCAAGGTCTATCACCTTTGGGTCTCATTTGGTCTTACTTAGAGTCAAGGTCAACTTACCTCATCAAGAGAAACTCTCCTCTATTTTGAAGTCACACCTACTCTACTACATACATATTTGGTCTTGCACTTTGGACATTGCAAGTACACTTCAGATTCATTTACATTCCATCCAACCCTTGGTCTTCCATACTCTTTCCATTTTTCATCTAGTCTCACACATCTTGGTCAATACCTAGTTCATGGTTGAAACTCGTCTTCAAAAATCTAGGAGAGAAACTAAAGAGGATCAAGAGTCCGCAAACATGAGTTCTTTTGAGTATGACAATGATATCTTTTTCAATTCTGATCATACTACATTACCTGACATGGATGCCTATAGAAACATTCCAAATGTTGAGAACCTAGACACTACAAACAACAATGATACACACAATGATGATATGGACAACTTTTCAGTACATTCAGCAGATGTGGAAGAATCCATTATGGATCCCCGTTTCAATCGATTGGTTGAGGAAATAATGAGGAGGGATAGACAATACTTCTTACAAATAATGGCACAAAGTGGAGCCAAGATACCTCATGATTTTGACATGTCTCAAATAATGGAAAATTGACCTTTGCAACAACCTCACTCCAACATAGATCAAAGGAGGCCTAATAGTGGAGGAAATAGAAGACCACATCTTGTGCCTGAATCACCATCATCTTTGTTTCAAAAACTAGAGGTCCCACATACACATGGTCAAACATATGATACTCACCTTCGTAGACCATTATGGAAGTCTTATGCAGAGAAATATGCTCAATCACATATCAATGCTAAGGATCAACCACCAAAGCAATTGGATATTCAAAGGCATGCTCAAAATTTGGACACAAGGAAACCCCATGTCAAATTTGGGGGAAACACATTAGAACATGACATGCCTATAGAGTATGATATAAATGGACAAAGTAGATATTTCATTCCTCAACATGAATCTATACCAAGTGGTCCATATATGCAGCATCACTATAGACCTCCTCCATATGAACATGTGTATGATCAATATCATCCATATATGCAACATGCTTCTCCTCCAATTGATGCCTCAAGCATGGGGTATGGTCCAAGAAGTCGATCTCCACCTAAGAGCAATTTGGAGCAACAAATCAGGGACTTACAAAAGAAAATGGAGGACATAAATACACCGAAGCCAACATACACAATGAGAGACATATGTCCTTATCTATTTGACAAGAGCATTCCAATGCCTCCTTTTCCTACATACTTTGTGACACCTAAGTTTGATAAGTATAGAGGAAAAGGGGATCCTGAGGCACACATAAGTTAGTTTTTCATAGCTTGCATTGAGATAGTAGCAGAAGAGACATATTTGATGAGATTATTCCCACAGAGCCTAGGCGATCAAGCTATGGAATGGTTCTCCCAACTTCCACCTGGTATTAAGTCATGGGGTGACTTAGCAGAGGCATTTATTCAACATTTCTCCTACAATATAGAGACATACATATCAGTCACTACTTTGTGCAACACAAAGCAAAAAGAGGGAGAGTCTTTTGCATCATTTTTACAAAGATGGAGGAATCTAGCTAGCAGATGCTCTTGTGAAATTCCACAAAAACAAATGGTAGAAATGTTCACCCAAAATGTTAACAAAGAGATTGGTTATGGCTTAAGGAAATCTTGTTTGTCCACCTTCAAGGACGTCATTGAAAAAGGCTTAGCAACAGAGAAGGTCCTAATTGAACAAGGAGTCATTAAGATATTCAAGGAAAACAAAGATGACTTTAAAGGAAAAGACAAGCCAAGATTTTGGAATAAAAACAAGAACACAGTCAATGATGGTGTTGTTGATGCCAATATAGTGCGACCCAAATTTGTTTTTTCTGGATCAAATCAGGTGAATACTCAAACAACTTCTAGATCACAAAGGAAGTACACCCCATTGGGAGAACCACTTGAGTCCATTTTCAAAAAGCTAGTGGCAAACAAGATAATAACAATTCCAGATTTGCCTCCATATGAACCAATGGTTAAACCAAATTGGTGGAATGATGATGAGTATTGTGAATTTCATAAGAGCAAGGGTCATAAAATAGGAAATTGTCATCGACTGAAGAACATCATACAAGATCTTATTGATAGAGGTGACATTGAGATTGAAGGACACTCATTCAATCAAGAACATGAGATGTTTAAGGAACCATTTCCAAAACATGACAAAGGAAAAGCTAAAGCCACAGATGACCAAACCAGCTATACCAGAGCATCTTATAACTATGATTCAACCATCAATCACATCTCGATGGACAATTATGTCTCTACCATTATCATCAAGGGCAAAACCCCTGAGAATTCTACCCAGAGACCCAAGATCGTTCTGAAAGGCGTTGGATCTTCTTTTGAACCTACCTCTGAATGTCATGTTACAACCTGTCAATGTAAAATCACTTTGCAAGGTGCTCCAGCCAAGAACACCTCTTCCTCATCAACCAAACCTGAGTATGACCTTGTAGAACAATTAGGGAAGACACCCGTGCTCATCTCCATTCTTGAGCTCCTACTCATATCCCCCACACATAAATCCATTCTTGACAAAATATTGAGAGAAACTGTCGTTCCTACTAATCTGAACGTGGACCAGTTTCAAGCCTTGGTGGGATACCTTTCCATTCCACACTCCCTTACATTCACAGAAGCTGACGATGCCTCCATAAGCCAACTACATAATGCACCTTTACACATTGAAGCCTTCATACACAAACATCGAATAAAATGAGTCCTAATAGATGGAGGAGCAGGTTTAAACATTTATACATTGAGCACTATTAAACAATTGGGATATTCTGATAAAGCTGTAAATTCAACAAACAAAATTACCATCAAAGCATATGATGATGAAGAGCGTTCATCCAAAGGCATAGTCACCTTGCCTCTCAGAGTTGGGCCAGTTACGAAGGATGTGGTTTGTCAAGTCCTAGACCTAGATCTCACATACAATATATTACTAGGACATCCTTAGATTCATGAAATGAGCACAGTCCCATCTACATATCATCAAAGTATCAAGTTTCCACACAATGGAGTTGAAGTGACCATCAAAGATGACCCAAATCCATTCATATATTGCAACAATCTGTGACCTCGATCAGAAATAACAATTCTAGCTAATCGAGAAGTTGTTCCATCTTCAGCATATGTGGATCCAGAATCATTGAAAGCTTCTACATCCAAACAAGCAGAGCTAAAAGAAAAATTTAAGATTAAAGACATGGGATGTGGTGAGTATATCTTTCATGTTGATCAACTCCCATTGTCTCGTGAGGTATTCAGATGATAGGAACAACCTACAAACAATTTTCAATGCCAAGGATTTGGGTGTGAACCACCTAGTGTTGTGGCTACTAAGTCCAAATGCAAATCTCCTCTAGTGGTGCAAGCAACTCTTCATATCAATAGTCCTAAGAGTGGTTCCAACAAAGAATCTATTGAGCATATCCCTAGCCCTCTTGATAACTCACATAGCCTTACCATATCATCCACTCATTCCATTTCCACTCCACTTCTAGACTTGGATCAACAAGAATTACAAAAGCCCTCACTCATTGGGGATCACAAATCAACATTTGAAAAGAAAAATCTAAAAGTCAAAACTAAAGAGAAGTCCTTTAGTTCAAATCAAAATCAAAAGCTATTGGACTCTACAAAGATCAAAGTCAAGGATAAAAATCCTATGAAGCAAAAAGAACAAGAGTTGATCTCCCCTAATATCAAAATAACTGGGGGCAAAAGCTCTAAAATTCTAAGTCAAAAAGCATACTTGTTGATCCTAAGTCCCCATCATGCTATCCTACTCTCACTTCTTTTCGCAATCAAAAGCCTTCATCACTCATCCACTTCTTTCACACATCCATCTCCTTCTAGCAATACAACATGGACCTTTAATGGAGCTTCCTTGAAGGAATTTTTTATTAGGGATGCCCAAACTTCTTTAGGTGACATGCATATGGGCCTATGTAGTCCACACACTAGTAATTCTATCTTAGTTCCTTTATCAAGGAAGAGAGTCACTCAAGCTACACATCATTCAGTCAAGGAACAATGCAGTTACAATCATAAAGTCAAGCCTCACACATTTGAGGTAGGTGACTTAGTTCTAAGAGAAAATCCTAAAAATCAGCAAGATAGAGAGAAGAAGGGCAAGTTCGAACCAAATTGGCTTGGTCCTTACATCATTACAGCAGCATATGGATCTGGGGCATATCAGCTCTCAACTACAGAAGGTGAACCTTTGGAGGATCCTATCAACAACATGCACCTTCACAGGTTTTAGACATAGCTCTTCAGAGTATCCTAATTCAAAAATACTACAAAAAAAATCAAAAATTTCAAAAATACAAAAAAATAAAAAATTTCAAAAATACAAAAAAAATCAAAAAATTCAAAAATACAAAGAAATTTATAAAACAAAAAAAAATGTTACTTGGTGAAAACCTAGCAAACAGGCACCTTGTGACACAAAAAACATTGAAAAATCGAAAAAAAGTAAAGAGAAATAATTTCGTCCAATGGTGAAAACCACTTTGGTGGCACCCTAGGCAAGTACCATGGTGAAAACTGGGTCACCAGTGCCATGTGTAGAGACATTGCTCCTCCCTCCTTCAGGATTCACTTTCATCCTTTCACTTTACACACACTCACAACCTATTCGTTCATAATAAACTTACCCATTCCCATCATGGCTTGTTAGTGATCTACCCAAGATTGGTTAGCCATTCATAATAAACCTCCCTTTTCACCTCCCTTTCCATCCATAATAAATCAGATCCTATCTGTGGCTAAGGCAAATCCTACATCTAGTGATGGGTGTGGAACTGAGAACATCACATGTTTCGAGGAGTATAGTTTCTTCCAGCTTCCTTCAGTCTATCCACGCACAATCCGTAATAAAGCAACATTTGCATCACAGATCCGCAATAAAGTTTCATCTTCTCTGCAATAAAGTATCAGTTTCATGGATTCAGTTAGTTTCAGATGATACACAGCAGCAACAATGTTCTTCAACAAATCAAATCTTTCAACAGACTCAGACAACATATGGTTCAGTGCTATCTATCCTTTCTGTGAAAGTAAACATTGTGACCACAATCAAATAAGACTAATACAAGTGACAAGAGACACTAAATTTGAGGACTACAATGGATGTTGGTGTTGAGTCTTGGTTTTCTTTTGATTTTATCTTTTGGTGACATGTCTTTTAGCTTTTTCGATGATGTCTCTGACTAGAGATTTTATCTCTAGGATGTCTTTGACTAGAAAGGCGAGGATGGGGTATCATCACCTATTTGTATTTGTTGTCTGTGGATTGTCTTTTAGTAATGCTATGACTTGTCCAAGGATATGAGGACACTCTGAGTCTAGTGTGAACTAGGGCATTCCTTGTTTGTGACTATCTTATCTCCATGCAAACAGGTACAATGACTTTTTGGGTCAAACATATGCCTCGATTGTCATAACCTACTTGCCATAATAAAGCTCAATGATGATAACGCACAAGAAGCTCTTTCACTTTCATATCTTCTATCTTCCGTCCCCCTTTCTTGATTGACTTCCATCATCCTTCTCGAGTCTATTTAGCCTGCTATCACATGACTGAGTATAATGACACACCAAAAACATTTGCATTTCATGTAGTTGCACCTGTATTACCACATATAAGCATTTCATACATACATATAGATATCACAACTACATCACATCCTGCACACAACACCTGTTAGCACAATTTACATTTGCATTATCATATTCATCTTCATTACATACATTCACATTTGCATCATGCATACACATATAAAACATAAAAGAACAAAAAAATATATTGCATTGCATCATATACATATTTGCATCCATATCATAAGCATCACATAGAAACATACATCACATAGGTACGCATGCATATAGTTGCTGCAAAGATGAATCATCTCATATATATAATCATAAGTGTCATGATAAAATGATGTCAAAATACATATGGCTACAAAATCACCCGCAGGTGTCTACATCATCATACAAAATGGTACAAAACTGATACAGAGGAACCCATTGATAACTCCTGCCAACACTGTTGGTAGTGCTAATCCTGTCCATGTCATGGTATCCCAAGCCACATGTCCCACCCTCATCTCCAGTCCCGAATCCTAGAACACTCGTCTCAATGCATCCCTATTTCTGTCCCGTTCGTAAGGAACTAACTCCCCATCGATCGGTATCCATAGTATCCTGTAAACATCCTCTAAGGTGACTGTCATCTCACCCATCAGCAAATGGAAAGTGCATGTCTTTGAGTGCCATCTCTCAGCTAGCACAGTCAACAAACCCATGTTTGCTCGAAACTCAGGCACATAGAGAATATGTCTCAATCCCATAGCCTCAATCACAGCTCGGTCCTCGGTTGTCAACTCAGGTCGCAACCTCTGAGTCGACGGGAATCTCTCTCAGGACTCCAACATAAGCAAATACTCCTGCAATCAAGCAAATCAATCATCTCAGTCCTCGTGACACTCACTGTTCATCACAAAGTGTTGCTTCTATCCTAGTGGTACTCCCTATTCATCACAAAGTACTACGTGTTTGACACTCCTTGTTCATCACAAAGTACTGCTCACATTTGCACTCACTGTTCATCACAAAGTGCTACTCATATTTTAGTACTCCCTGTTCATCACAAAGTACTATATCTTGTTACTCACTGTTCATCACAAAGTGCCTTGATCTATCCTATCCTAGGGCCTCTGCTTGAGTGAATCCTCTTGAGAAGTTTCCTAATTAGCAACATATGTTCTATCACAAAATTGTCAATTCTAGCCCTATTTGTTATCCTAGTCTTCCCTAGAGAACCTGCTTGAGTGTATCCTCTCAGCAGCTTATCCAATTGACAGCGTATGTTCATCACAAAATTGTTGATTTGACCTAGAAGACATAAATTCACATTTTTGGACACAAACATGCTTTCCTGACATAAACATGCATTTATTACATTACCTAGCATGCATTAATGACAACAATAAATGCATCAAAGTACAAGGAGGTTTTGTGGTACTTACTGGCTCTCCTGCCTTTGCTGGCCTCTAAAATTGGCAAACGCGATCAAATCTATGAGCCATTGCCATCGTTGCTGACTGCTGTTGCTCTATCTCACTCTGCACTCTGATCTCTTAGATGTGTGGATGACAATGAGGATGTTTTCCCCTCATGGTCTATCTTATAGACTGACCTAGCCCTAGCCCTAGCCTTCGTCTCTTGAGTCAGTCTTCTTTATCCCGTGACTCTGTCACTCTATCTGGTCAATCCTTTCTAGCCTTTCTTTCTTATCGAGAGATCGTCTGCAATCTTTTCACACATTTTCATCCAATCTCTCAAGGGGCCATATCATTCCCATCTTGGGGCAACTTTGTATCAGTTCATATTATCTTCTTTGAAACAATGCGACAAGCCGCATTGTCTCAAAGAGGGGCAAAATGTAGACACCTAAAATTGTCATGTCTAATTAAATAAATATTTTATTTATTTAATTACTTTTAGCCTAATTCTTCTATTAATTAAATAAATATTTATTTATTTAATTAATTCATTTATCCTCTTCTAGCCTTATTTCTCATTTAAATAAATACATTTATTTATTTAAATTACCCTTTTCCTAAATTAAATAAATATTTTATTTATTTAATTGATCCCACTTCTTCTATTAATTAAATCAATCTTTATTTATTTAATTAATTCATTAACCTTTTCTACCCATGACACATGTCATTCATCTTTTAATTCATACACTACCTACCCCTTTCATTATTTTATTATTTCTTTTACCTACCCTCTAATCATAGTCGACCTCCTTTTACACCTCTCAATCTTATCCCTCCATTTCATATAGTGTCTTCTATATAAGGAGATGCTTCCTTCATTATCAAACCCCCCGTTGACTACTTGACTACACTACGCTTTTGAACATAGGTGATCCTACTTGCAACCACATTTTTGTTCTTTGTTGAGCTCTTATACACACATAAAATCTGAGAGAAAATATATCAAGCAAGATCAATGGAGATGGGAAGAATGGAGATCCAAACCCTATTGGACATGTGATGGTATAATCTTTGTGATTTCATTTGATTTGCATTGTCTTAGGTAATCTTCATATGTTATGGTGGATCTTTGTTGTTGTTAGGCTAGGGTTTTGTGGTTGAATTCATTTAGCCTTTCAATATTGTTGTTATCCATTTTCACCATATACAATTATATTTATTTATTGGGATTTATAGTTAATTATGCCCATGAATATTATTTTATTGGTTTATTTATTATTTACATTCTTGGGTTGATTAAATAAATATTATCATACCTACCATGTTATATGATTGGTTGAGTTATTGGGTAAGTAAATTAAATATTATTTTATTAATACTTACCTTGGATTTTGGAAAGGGTTGGTAAGAAATATTATTTAGTCTATTATTTTTATTGGTTGACATTATTGCATAGTTTGGGTCGATTTCTATTTATTGGATTTCCTATGATTTCCCGGGGATTGGCTTTTCGAAGGATTTGTTTTGCTGGAGTTGGATTTTGGATCTTGAAGGATTTTGGATTTTGGATTGCTTGGCTTATGGATTTTTCTTCATCAAATTCTTCATTTCTACATATCACTAGGTTAGAGGTTCTAGCTTCTGCAATTTTCAATTTGGAAAAGATTGTCTTCTCCGTGTATTCTCAAGAATTTTTTATATTAAAATAGTTCAAAACATATACATCATAACCATTATGAAGATGTCATCAGACTCGTGTCCTACATTTTACATGTATTCTATTATCTAAAGTATCATTTTTACATGTATATCAAAAAGGCCATAACCCTATGTTAGATCACTTGGTTTTACATCATGAACAATATATAAGAGGATTAGTACAACAAAATATCCTCTTGTGTCAATATACATATAGAAAAAAGAACCACACTATTCAATGAGCTCCTGAAACTTTCTCCCAAGTCCTAGGAGAAGGATCATTTGGATCTTCAATCTTGAGTCTCTACATATACTGTGCCAATGCTTCAATCTCCTTCAGACGTAGCATATACATATGTTTCTTGAAGTATGGAACAGACTAGATATCTTCCTTGCAAATCAGAAGAACACCTTCCCGGACTAGAATCATGAACCTGTCTTTGGAGATCTCCAAAATAGCAGAAACCTGAGACATAATGTAAAAATGTGTGAGTTTACTATTAAAACTAGTAGGCTTCCTCCTCTTGTTTTGAAAAACCTCTCCATTTCTTTCTTTCTAGATAAACCACAGGGCTTCACAAGATAAGACAGACCAGAACTAGTTCAACCTAAGGTCAAAAGTTTCTACAAAACCAGCAAGGATTTCACTCCAAGAAGGGCTATGATGATGGTTCCAAACAATAGGAGATCCAAGGAAGATGGACCACACACCACGGGAAAAATCACATTAAAAAAAACAAGTGTTCAAAAGATTCTTGGACATTACACACACCACACCTAATAAGTTTAGGACCCTCAATAGATAAAAATGAACCAACAACTAATTTTTTTAGAAGAAGAAGCCATCTAAAACAAGATTTCTTAGGATCAATGGGGTAGTTGCCAAAAAAAATTAAAAACAAATTGCCACCTGGACTTAGGCCAATAAAGACCCCAACACTAATTAACTTGAGTGAAGATTGAGTAGTCATCCTTCAACATCATGTAAATCTTCTTAGTAGAGATGTCCGGAAAAGAAGAACCATCCAACCATTTTAGTTTCTTCAAAAAGGAGTCATTATCCAAAATATTACTAGGGAAGAAACAACTGGTAGCCTTACCAATAAGAGAGTATGTATTCTTTTATGAGGGAGGAATCCCATATTTAGAGCTGATCTCAGTCCAAGAGCCAAGTCAGTTGTCAAATAGTACATTGCTAATTAGAGAAATACCTTTTTCATTTTAGATCTTAGCAGAGTAGCTTTGAGTCAGAGCAAGAGGTTTGTTATTTAAGTTCACCCCCAACAGATAGATCTATCCACAATAGTATATGAAGGAAAGTTGCCTATAGCATCCTTAGAAGGGAGTAAAATCATTACCTATAACCATTCCTTCTATAGTGAAGCAAATACATTAGAACCAAACACCTTCATGTTATAATCCCCTAATACAATATCACATAAATTGATATTCTTCCACTTTTTTCCTTTTTTTATAACCGACCTTTCAATATTATTTTTGATCAGCACCTTCCAAGGTTCATTACCATATAGATCTTTGACAATCCATTTGGAGGCTAAGGCAATTCCATGGGCCCTGATATCTTTGATACCCAATCCACCCATAATCCTTGGTTTGCAACACCAATTCCAATTCACACAATGTCTCTTATTATGACCCATCCCATCAGACCATAGAAAGTCCCTCATGATCTTCTCAAGCTTGTTGGTTTGATAGTTAGCAAACACCCATGTAGAGGAACAATAGACATGATGAGAGGAAAGAATCTTTTGCACAATTTGCACTCTTCTAGCCAAGGAGAGAAGTGTTAGGTCCCAGAGACAATTGAGAGGGGGGAGGGTGAATCAATTGTCCAAATAAATTCAAACCAAAAACAACTTAACCAACTAAATGCATAATACCGGTAAACTAGTCATATATACCGGTAGACAATTTAATCAGTTAATTGCAATACCGATAAAGATTAATGCATGAAACAAAAGGGAGAGTAACATCCACAACACATAACACCAATATTTGTACGTGGAAACCCTGTAAGGGGAAAAACCACAGTGGGAAACCTTACCCACAATCAGATGATACTACTGCAGATAGTAAGTGTATACAAATGGGGTCTGCACATGTAGAAATTCCAAGTGCCTAGAGCTCACTACTCAATCACAAATGGGAGTCACACTGACTACAATTGGATGGTTAAATCCAATGATGATGTACTACTCAAAATAGCATCTTCCTATGCTGGATTCAGTACCGGTGTAGTTTTGATTATCTTCACAAAAACCTTGCTTCACCTTCTAAATGATGTCTGCATGTATAGTCCTGCTTAATCTTGCATACACCTTCACACAATCCTTTTTCGCATTCCACACATGATCTTACAAATAAGATCTTACATTTATATCATAACCTAGGACCAATTTTAGTAGGTCAGCTCTAAAGGATATTACAATTAAATCAATTTACAAAAACAATGTCCGATGCAATAACCAATACAACATGTTGGCTTTAATGTATTTACAATAACAATAAAATCATCTCCAAAGTGTGTCATGTTGATCTGGAATAGATAAGCCTGTTGGTGCTTATCCTGGACCTATTTGCCAGTAACAACAAATATGCAATTAAGAATATGCCAATGACCAAAACTCCATAATAAAGTGTCCAAATGATATCTTCGATATAACCAGGTGTTTTCCATGACATTCCAAGTGCCGGTGATCATTATATCCTACTGGTGTACCAAATACCAGTGACTGTGCATAAGTCACTTGCTTGTCGGTGAATGTTGCTGATTCTTCAAAGTGCCAGAGTTTAGTAGGTGTTGAAATCAATGACAAAACCATACTAAAATACAAAAAATCTCCCCCTTTGTCATTGATGGCAACACAAGATGGAAAAACCATCAAAGTGCCAAAACAGAAATGCCAAATACCAAAAAAAACAATTTTCAAAAAGGAATCATAACCAGAAATCAAAGTTTAGATCTCTCCCAAAAGTAACAATCTCTCCCCCTAAGAGTGACATGAATTTTTCTTGTGTTTTTCCATACCAATCTCTCCCCCTTTGACATCAAATGATGAAGTAAGATAAAACCATTTCAGATACAAATAACAACTAATTCAGTATACCAACTACTCCCCCTGAGAAGTAGCTTCCTCATCAAAGCTGGAGTAAAAGATTTCTCCATTAATTCTGTCGGTTGATGTCAGTCATCAACTTTCTAAGTTTCTATTGGTGGGGGTATGACCCCAAGCTGATCTCTAAGATATGCAAAAGTCTCCTTAGGTAGAGGTTTAGTGAAAATATCTGCAATCTGCTCTTAGTATTCACATAAACCAGTTTTATTTCTTTTGCTTTAACATTTTCCCTTAGAAAATTTAATTTGATGGAAACATGTTTGGTTTTAGAATGTAGTACCGGATTCTTAGATATATCAATTGCTGCAGTGTTATCACAATAGATAGTTATAGGTTCCTTGCATTTTACCTTTATGTCCTTCAACATTTACTTAAGTCATAATACCTATGTACAGTTTGTTGCTGCTGCAACATATTCTGATTCTGCTATTGATAAGGATGTACAACTTTGTTTCTTACTCAACCAAGAAACTAGTCTACTTCCAAGAAAAAATGCTCCATCGGTGGTGCTTTTTCTATCATCCACATCTCCTGCCCAATTTGCATCTCTGTATGCACATAATTCAAAGTTTTCATCTCTAGGATACCATAATCCAAGATTTGTAGTGCCTTGTAAGTACAAAAAAATCCTTTTTACTACTGATTCATGATTTTCTCTAGGATTACTCTAAAATCTTGAAACAATACATACTGCATTCATGATATCAGGTCTAGTTGGTGTCAAATATAGTAAACCTCCTATCATAGATTTTTACCTAGTCGGATTAATAGGTGTAGAGTCATCTCTTAGTGATAATTTGTCATTTGTAGTCATAGGTGTGCTTACCGATTTAGAGTTCTCCATCCCAAATTTCTTTAGTAACTCCTTTAATTACTTGGATTGACTCAAGAATATACCTTTATCAGTCTGTGAAATATGTAATCCTAAAAAGAATTTTATTTCTCTAATCATAGACATTTCAAATTCTTCCTGCATTTCAATAGAAAAGTCTTCACATAATCTATCTTCTCCTCCAAAGATTATATCATCAACAAAAACTTCTATAACCAAGATGTCATCATTAGTCACTTTATAATATAAGTTGATGTCAGCATTACCTTTAGAAAAACCAATCTTCAAAAGACACTTATCCAATCTTGCACACCAAGCTCTTGGAGCTTGCTTCAATCCTTACAAAGCTTTCCTTAAACTGCAAACCATATCTTTGTTATCTATTAAAGAAAATCCATCAGGTTGTTCAATGTAAACTTCTTCTTCAAGATCTCCATTCAGAAATGCACATTTAATATCCATTTGATATACTTTGTAGTTCTTATGTGCTGCAAAAGCCAAAAATAATCTAACTACCTCAATTCTAGATACTGGTGCAAAGGTCTCATTATAATAAATTCCTTCTTTCTGAGAATATCCCTTACACACTAGTCTTGCTTTATTTCTGATAACCTTACCATCTTCATTAGGTTTGTTCTTGAATACCCATTTGGTTCCAATTACATTTTTATCTTTAGGCCGGGGAACTAATGTCCAAGTGTTATTCTTCTCAATTTGTTATAATTCTTCTTCCATAGCTTTAATCCAATGTTTATCTTCACATGCCTCATTAGCTGATGATGGTTCAATTTGAGAAATAAGACATACCTCTTCATTTGCCAATCTTCCTCTTATCATAACTCCTTTATACTTGTTTCCAATTATCTGATCTTCAGAATGATTCAGTCTTACATACCGAGGTGTCTTGTTTGCTACTATTCCTCAGTTACTGTGGAATTTTCAGATGATACTGATGTAACTGGATCTTCATTCTGTATCGGTGGGTTCAGTGTAAGTTCATTTGTTAGAATTTTTGTTGCCAGTTCAAAATCTGTATACCTTGAAGTTCCTCTGAATTGTTCATCAATCTTCACATTTGTACTCTCAAAAATTTTCTGCAATCTTTTGTTAAAACATCTATATGCCTTACTCTTAGATGAATAACCAAGAAATATTCCTTCATCACTTCTAGGATCAAATTTCCCAATATACTCATCTCTTCGAATATAGCATTTACTTCCAAATATTCTGAAATATTTAAGAGTAGGAGTAATACCAAACCATAGCTCATGAGGGGTCTTACCGGTTTCACCTTTGATGTGAACTTTGTTGAATGTATAGACCACTGTACTTACTACTTCTCTCCAGTATACATGTGGTAGATTTGATTCAGATAACATACTTCTAGCTGTATCCAAGGTAGTTCTATTTTTCCTTTCAACAACTCCATTTTGCTGAGGTATCCGAGGTGCTGATAGCTTTCTTTTGATTCCATTCACTTCACAGAATGCATTAAATTCCTTAGATGTAAATTCTCTTCCTTGATCTGATCTCAGACATTTGATTTTCTTACCAGTTTCATTTTCTACCATTACTTTGAATAGTTTGAAATTTCCAAGTCCTTCTGATTTTTCCCTGAGAAAAGTAACCTAACACATTCTAGAATAGTCATCAATGATTAGCATGAAATATCTATCACCTTGTAAACTTTTAGTTCTAGCAGGACCACATAAATCAGTATGAATTAAGTCAAGAGCATTATTGGATTTTTTAGGAATACTTTTAAAAGTAGCTCTTAGTTGTTTTCCATATTGACATTCCTTACATACTGGATTGTGAGGCTTAACAATCTTAGGTAGATCTCTAACTGCCTTAGTAGTACCGATCTTCACAATGCAATCAAAATTTACATGACAGAGTCTCTTATGCCATAGCCATAGCCAACTTTCATCAATATGTGCAATCAAGCATGTCTTTTCATTATTATTCAGATGAAAGATATTACCTCTAGTTTGATTACCGGTTGCAATTTCTAGGCCAGTTCTATTCATGATTTTGCATTTTCCATTTTTGAATTGTAACTGAAATCCTTTTTCAACTAATTGACCAACACTCAAAAGATTATGTTTTAGACCTTCAACATAGTAAACATTATCAGTATTGTGCTTACCATCAAGATATATTGTACCTTTTCCTTTGATCAAACAAGCTTTATCATCTCCAAATCTTACTAGACCTCCATTATATTCCTGAAAAGTCAATAATTTACTTTTATCACCAGTCATATGATGTGAGCATCCTGAATCAATGATCCATTCATCCTTAACTTCAATTTTAGCTGCCAAGGCCTACTCTACTGGTTGAACAGTAGGTGCTGGTTGATCTTCTGTTATAGCAATAAAAACCCATCCATTGTCTGTTGGATCCTCATCAGAATCATCAGTGACTCCTTCATTAGCAAGATAACATGATTTGTCTTTATTCTTCTTAAATATGTATCTCTGATATTCAGGGTTAGGCTTGTATGTTCTTCTAGCTTCTTCTCTTAGCCTAGCATGTCTATCAGGGCATCTTGAAGTCATATGACCAATCTTATTACAGTTAAAACATTTAAAGGGTGCTTTACCTTCATACTTACTTCCAACTGGACCTTTAGGCATTTTCCTTGCAAATAGTGCTTCAAGTTCTTCAAGTTCTTCATTTTCTTTCCTGCTTTCTTCAAGTTCTCTTGCATAAAAGGCTTTCCAATCATATTTGTCAAATGATGGTGCAGATGATGTTGATGCTCTAAAAGCTAAATCTATCTTTATAGTAGCAACAGGACCAAATTCCTCAATTTCAAAGGCTGATAGTTTTCTAATCAATGTATCCCTAGTTACTGATGTATTAGGCATTGTTCTTAACTCATTTATAGCAGTAACTTTCATTTTGTATGTCGGTGGAAATCCTCTTAAAACTTTTGAAACAATTTCATCTTCACTTAAGGTTCCTCCACAACATTTAATACCCAAAACAATTTCATTGACTCTTTCCATAAAAGCAGAAATTCTTTCATCTTCTTCCATTTTCAGATTTTCATACCTGACCCGAAACCTTTCAAGTTTTGCAATTTTGACTGTGGAATCTCCTTCATTCAATGTTTCCAAATGATCCCAAATAGCTTTAGTAGTAGACCTATTTGATAATCCCATGATTTGCTAATCTGTTAATGCGCTCAGAGGTGCTTCTCTTGCCTTGCAATCATTCTCTTCATCTTTAGTCAAGTTAGGTGGATTAGGCTGATTCGGAGTAGGAGCAGTATAGCCATTTTTTGTAACATCCTAGATATCCTTTCCAATGTAATTTAGATGTGTCTCCATTTTGATCTTCCATATCCCATAGTTGGTTCCATCAAGTTTAGGACTGTCCTTCCTGAAATAGTTAGAAGACATTGGATCTCCTCAAGCTGTTAAACTTCTACAAAAAGAGAACTTGGCTCTGATACCAATTGTTAGGTCCCGGAGACAATTGAGAGGGGGGGGGTGAATCGATTGTCCAAATAAATTCAAACCAAAAACAACTTAACCAACTAAATGCATAATACCAGTAGATAGTTTAATCAGTTAATTGCAATACCAGTAAAGATTAATGCATGAAACAAAATGGAGAATAACATTCACAACACATAACACCAATATTTGTACGTCGAAACCCTGTAAGGGGAACAACCATGGTGGGAAACCTTACCCACAATCAGATGATACTACTGTAGATAGTAAGTGTATACAAATGGGGTCTACACATGCAGAAAGGCCAAGTGCCTAGAGCTCACTGCTCAATCACAAATGGGAGTCACACTGACTACAATTGGATGGTTAAATCCAATGATGATGTACTGCTCAAAATAGCATCTTCCTATGCTAGATTCAGTACCAGTGTAGTTCCGATTGTCTTCACAAAAACCTTGCTTCACCTTCTAAATGATGTCTGCATTTATAGTCCTTCTTAATCTCGCATATACCTTCACACAATCCTTTTTCTCATTCCACACGTGATCTTACAAATAAGATCTTACATTTATATCATAACCTAGGACAAATTTTAGTAGGTCGTCTCTAAAGGATATTAAAATAAAATCAATTTACAAAAACAATGTCTGATGCAATAACTGATACAACATTTCGGCTTTAATGTATTTACAATAACAATAAATTCATCTCCAAAGTGTGCCATGCTGATCTGGAATATATTTTTTATAGACTTATATAGTTTATATAATAAAATAAATATATATGGTTGGTAATAATATTTAATATATATATTTTTTTTGATAAAAAAACTAGCATATTTGTTATTTTGGATTGAGTGAGAGAATTTTCCATCACTTTGTTGTTGACTAATAAAATTTAAGACCTAAAATCATAAACTTTATTTTGCTAGCTACATTCTCAAAAGGCTAGCCCTAGTTTAAAAGCCGCTTCAACCATTTTTTGGTATGTTGCATATTACTAGAATACATAGCAGACATACAAACTCTGAAAATAAGTTGAAAACTCAAAGTACTAACTAATTAGAAAGAAAAGTTTAGCCTACTTATAATTGAAATATTTCTCAAAGTGAAAGGAAAACCTATTTTCCTAGTATGTGTAGCCCTTCACAAACATTCCAGCCTTGGCATCATCACTTTCATTCTCAATAGAGTATTTCTCAAGCTGAGCAAGAGAATTATCCCTTGCTCATTTAATAAGTGTTGCCTGAGCTGCTTCAACATTCTCTGGAAGACCCTTCTAGGTCTTTAGACATGTATTCTATAATGCTTGAGCATATGAAAAGGACACATGCCATGGGTTTGGACTTTGGTTCATTACATTCAAATTCAAGGTTGCTTCCACTTCAGACTGTCCTCCTGACAAAAACATAATTCTAAGAATAGCTGGTGGCACTCTTCTCTTAAGCATTTCAAGAGTGTACTCTGCAACCTGCTGTGGGGATGCTCTCTCCTTATGTTCAACACTTGGAGTTACCATGCTGGGCTTCAATAGAATACCCTCAAACAACACATTATTCTAAGCCAAATAGAAGAAAACTTCTGACCAGACTTTCTCTACCACTTCAAGGGTTCTGTCAATGGAGTGATCACCATCCAAAAGAATCTCTGGCTCAACAATGGGCACAAGGCCATTGTCCTAAGAAATAACAACATAACGTGCAAGCCCCCAAGTAGCCACCTTAACAACTAACTCAGAAGGTCCATTAGGAATGCTGACAATAGTTCACCATTTAGCAAATCGTGCACCCTATTTATAATATTTAGCAGATCTTGAAGCTAATCCATCAAGACCTTTGTGTTAGGGTTTCAAGCAGATCCGAAGCAAATATGAACTAACAATTATATGAAGATCTAAATACAAAAGATAAAGGAATAAAACAGGACACAGATAACACAAAGATTTAATGTGGTTCACCCAGAATGGGTTACGTCCACCATACACAGTCGTCCAATATTTCTTATTATCCAGCAAAAATAGTACATCAACCCTTACAATGCCTTAAGCATCTCAGCCGCTTATAACATGCATTTTTAGGGCAACAAACAAAGTCGGCCTTTTTAGGGTTTTATTACAATGTCAGTTTTCATCAACAAAAACATCCAAAAAAAAAAAAAATCTCAGGGGTTGCCGCCCTCAAACCCCCGCAACGGGCTACCGCCCACTTTCCTGGACCCCAGCTAGACCCTGGACCCCAGCAAGGATATGTGCTAAGTGTACAGTACTTTGTTGATCAGTCGCCACATATCAACAATCTCCCACTTGGAGATTGATCATGCTCCACACCAAACACTTGGCACCAAGTTTCATTGTTTGATCTAGGCAATGGGACCAAACCCTTGTCTACTTTGATTCCAAACATGATATTCCCCTCACACATAGCATCAACAAATTTTTTACCATCAGTTATGGACTGGTAGAGAGTCTCTTCAAATAGGATGGCACCAGAAACGTATTGACCAAGTCTAGGTGTGGTCAATAACAACTGTCTGTATGCTTGATGGTTGGTCTCATTGTTCTCCAACCCAAATGAAGCAAGTCTCTTCCCACAAGTAACATTGCTCTCATCTATTTATATCCCTTGGTTTATTATATTTATTTATTGGGCTTTATAGTTAATTGTGCCCATAAGTATTATTTTATTGGTTGATTTATTATTTACATTCTTGGATTGATTAAATAAATATTATCCTACCTACCCTATTATATGGTTGGTTGAGTTATTGGGTAAGTAAATTAAATATTATTTTATTAATACTTACCTTGGATTTTGGAAAGGGTTGGTAAGAAATATTATTTATTCTATTATTCTTATTGGCCAACATTATTGCATAGTTTGGGTTGATTTCTGTTTATTGGATTTCCTGTTATTTCTTGGGGGTTGGCTTTTCGAAGGCTTTTTTTTGCTGGAGTTGGATTTTGGATCTTGAAGGATTTTGGATTGCTTGGCTTGTGGATTTTTCTTCATCAAATTCTTCATTTCTGCATATCACTAGGTTGGAGGTTCTAGCTTCTACAATTTTTTAGTTTGGAAAAGATTGGCTTCTCCATGTATTCTTATGAATTTTGGGGAAAATAATTCATTAACATAGTTTTGTATAGTTGGTTCATGAAATATTTCCTTCCATAAAATTATCCTATGGTTTAGCTTTAGAAAATGGGAAAAATAAACCAGGGATAGTGTTGTAGCTATGAATATACGGCTCTATATTTTTGTCTGTGATAGATGTTGGATACAATAAATCACTGAGACTGGGTTGAATTAGTGATTTACACACTTTTTCTTCAACATGGGTATACTGGTAATATATAAAACAAACCAAGTGCTAACTGGTAGGTCAAATAGTGCAAACTAAGTGCGTGAAAGGATTTGCTATAACATCAACATAACACATACACAAGAATGCATCACACAACACTAGATATACAAGGAAAACCCAATGTGGGAAAAACCTCAGTGAGAATAGCTGTTGGAGATCTTTTGCTCCAATCCAGCCTCACAATGTAAAGGATCTGATTAAAATTTTACGACACCAACCCAAGGAGTACCAACCCATGATTTATGAGCACCAACTCAAAGGAGCAGCAACCCCTACACCGTTTATAGGCTACAACCTAAAGGAGCTACAACCCTTGCACTAAGCATCAACTTAGTTAAAATAATATAAAACTCAGTTATACAAATGAGATCCCTGTTGCAAAAGAAGTTTTGCAACCTTACAATATTCTTCTCTGTCGGTTTCAACCTTACCAGTCTGTGTTTCCTCCACACACTCTACAACTTTTCTTTGCTGCTGATTCTAACTTCGCTAAGTCTCCTCTCATAATATCTTCACTATTCAATTCACACCGGTCACTCTTTATCAGATGTTGCTTCCTTCAAATTTTCACCTTTGCATCCTACGCTAAGTCTTCCAGTTTTTCTTTACATCAGTTTACCTTGCCTCTCCTTACCGATATAGTCCTCTCTCATAAACACTTCAAGTTTTTATCTCTTCTTCTCTCAGACACTAGTTTCACACTTACCTTCACTTTTCAGCAGCTTCGATCATAGTCTCAAGTTATCATATTTAATCTTGAGATTTCCCACCAAAAATTAATTCAAACTAAGGGCAGTTAGGTTTCCTTCTCCCAAACAAATCTACATCCAATCTGATACAATCCATCTTTGATCGATCACCTACATTGGAGGAATGCATCTGTACACATTTTCCATCATCTAATGCATATTTGCTAAAGATAGCAATCGCGACCATGATTCTTGGCCTTGAAATTTGTCAACTCATTTATAGCCCAGCTATTTCCTTCTCGAGGTCCTCTTGCAATCAAATTTCTTTGCTTTGATCCAAGCACCAACAACTCCGTGATCTTTCTCTATCATTCATTCTTCCTCAAGCCGCATCAATCTATTATCATCCTGTGATTTGTGGTTGTTTCATTAATGTCAACTAACTGTTCCAACAACTATGTCAATGGAGACTTCACCAACCTCTGCATGCTTGCCACCTCAGCTCCACATGACATGACATCAGTCATACACTCAACTCACTGACACAAGGTCAATTTACACTTGAACATTCAACAAACTCATACCAACACAAGCCCTTTCCAGTGAGACCTTCTTCTTCTGTTAACTGGTAGTGCACACTACACCGATAGCACGTCTTCACCTCCGATGGTTTGTGATCATTTTAACATTCCACCTCTTCATCATAATCAGAAAGCCAACCTTCAAATTGGTCTACCGGTTATCACTCAACATGCTAACACACACATGCATCTCACCTCATACTGGTGAAGTCATTGATAGTCTCAATACCTACTTGTCTTCCACCATACTGGTTGACATGCCTTCATGTTAAATCTTCCTTATGTCAGTTCAATCTTCTTCATACCAGGTTGACAAATCCTACTGATAGCACTCTATAATACTGGTTGAAATCAATGACAACTTAATGCTAGCAATATATTCTTATCTTTCTCCCTCTGAGTTTTTGGTTGGATTTGCATTTTCAATATCATAGTACGTTTTCAGTTCAGATTTGTAATCATTAGGAATCCTCTATGAGTTCTTCAGTGTGGCATTGCTATGAGAGGAACTTCTCAGAGTTTTCTCCCCTTTTATTTTGAGTGTGTATGATGGGTTGGGATGGTACTCCCTTATTGTCTTAAATGGAGTATTGTAGTGTTCTAATTTTTGTTCTGGGTTGTGAGAGGCTTTAGTAGCTCTATCTTTGTGAATTTTTGGGTTAATGTCATGAAGTTTTGAGTGGAGAAATCTTCATATTTCATCTATGTTGTTTTGATTTAATTACACCCTTAAGTTGGTATTGTCTGGGCATTTCCAATGAGCCCTTATTTGGGTATTTTCAAAGTGTATTTGATTTTATTTTCTCTCCGCGATTTTTTCCTTGCCGTCTATGTGCATAAAACAACTGCATGACCAAATTTAACAAATGCATGAAAACAATAAATGCACGACCAAATTTAACATATGGGCAAAAAATTTATGTCAATGCATTGTAGGAATTAACAAATGTGTTTCAGGAATTAATTATTGCACTGCAGAATGTTGTAAATGCACGATTCTGGCTACTTATTGTGTTTTGGTTATTTTTCCAATTTTTTGGATTTTCTGGTTTTCTCAGATTGTGTTGAGGTCTGTCCAGAGCCTGATTATGTTTGTAAGTGCTCTTGGAAGTCTAGAGTAGTGTTTTATGCATTATTCGATCATTTGTGTTATTGCAAGATGAGTAATTCCTTGCTATGTTAATGGTACTTTTCTCTATGATGTCATGTGATCTATGTGACTTATGTGATAGATGTTGTTAGCTCATTGTGCATTGATGAGACTTTATCTTGGTTAGCCAGATTGTGTTTTGTGATCTTTCTTGTTTGTTTTTGTGTGTTGTTGAGGCCTAGGTTCATGATTAGGAGGAGTGGGCTTCCATGAGTCTACCGAGGTCATGAGGAATAGACTACTAGGGTTCTTGAGTAATAGAGTCAGAGCCTATACCATTTGGATAGCTCATTGGAAGTTTTCCATTCTAATTGATAAGTGATAACATAATAATTAATATTAGGAGGGTTGGGTAGAGTAAATCATCTAAGTAAGATAAGAATTAAGTTTTGTAATACCCATCTCATGGATCAGAGACCAGAGTGAGGTGGTAGATATGGTAACCAAGTAAACCATACTACCTTGATTTCCTGAAAGGTTGAGATGGTTCTGCTCCTATGTGGTAGCACGTGATGACACTCTTTCCCTACATGTTGGTCCTAGTTCCTTATCTCTTGTTGTTGAGTCACCTTTGGAAGTTTCTTGGTTGTTTATTATGTTTTCCTTGGTTTGTGATAGAGTTGTTTCCTCTTTGGTTGTTAGGTGTCAGCTTAGATCTAGAGTGTGTGTGGGATCTTGTGTCATCTCCTAGCATGGGGGGTGGTTTCTTTGGTTCCACATGGCGGGGTGGTTTGATGTCTTCTTCTATTGGGATGTTCTTCTTTGGATGATCTTATGCGTGGATGTGGATTCTATTGTTGCATCTCATGGATGGATGTTTGTAGTAGATTATTGTAATATGATTCATTTGGCATGACTATTTAGTTGTATTTGACAAATATGGTCACTGTTGTAAAAGACATTGTATTGATGTATCTAGTAGATGATATTTTGGGAAACAATGATGTATCATGTGTATCTTTAGAATGATTAATAATGAGAATAATGGATATTGAATCTATGGATATGTACTTAGTGCTATTCTCATGATGATGTAATTAGTTCATATTCCTATGGTTAATAATGTGGTAATTGGTATTGAAATGGTTATTTGATGTTAAAAGAAATGAATGGTTGGGATTAGGAACATTTGGTATTGGTTCTTTAAAATGAACCTCATGGGATGGTTTGAGTATTCATAGATGGATGTAATCATTCTAGGTTAAAGTAATGAACCCTATGTGATTGTGTGAAAGCAATTAATGATAGTAAGTTAGACTGCATTTGGATTATGGGAGTAAATATGTTATCATGTTTAGGAATTGTTAAGTGTTTAGTTTAAGTAATGACATTGATATACCCTAGGGAAATAGATGTTATTGATGTAACTATGTTTATATCCGCTTGTGTATAATGTTGATGATCATGTTTATGTTGCATTAGCTTATGTGATATTTTAAAAAAAAAAAATTGTTATCTCTTTTTGCATGTTAGTTAGTGTAAGAAAGAATAAAACAAATTACATAGGAAATCATATAGATTTTGCACATGATGTTGTTGAATTGTGTAAGAAACACTTTGCACCAAATGATGTTGGTACATCATCAAGAACATATGAGTACATTCCATATAGAGTGCTTTAGGACATATTAGATATGTGACCTTTTGAACTTATTTTGGTTAAATAAAAAAAATTGATATTAAATTTAGTATTAAATTAAATATGTTTAAAATTTGTAATGTATGTATATTTTAAAGATGTGTATAGAAGAATAATTCATGTATGCAAGAGGGTAGAGAAGACAAGATATTTGCATTCTGTCATGAGTACAGATAATCACCCATGGACATTGTACACTAGAGATTACTCATGTTTTTGTTTTGATTGCATTTGGAAAACTATGAAAAATGCATCAACCAAGAGCTTGTATATGTTAGTGAATGAAATTTGGTGCCACTAGTTGTTACTGACACATATGATGAAGATGAGGACAAAAGCTTAGAAGACATTCCTTGCTTATCTAGTGATTACGACCATATTTTAGGACTAATTAAAAAAAATATGTGCACACATGTATAACTTTATGTATCTTCAACATGCAAAATTTTAACAAGTACATTATAGCTATAAGTTTAAATTTTTCATGTAAATTTGTTGTGCAAGAGATATTTTTGCAGTCATAGCAAAGGCTAGAAATATAGAAGGTGTTAGTTATTATTAATTGTGTTGCACAGAATAGAGGAAGAATATAACAAAAGCTTTTAAAACAAATGATGGAATGTCATTTCCCAAAGGTTCACTGATTCATGTGTAAACTAATTGAATCTATACATATTTCAAATTTATATTTTATAAATTCTTGACTTGGAATTTGTTGTTTCTCATGTAGACTTAGTTGTAGTGCAAGTGACACATTTCAAAAATATTAAAATTGTTCAACATAGGATCCATTTTACTGAATATCAAATTGACAACAAGGTATATTAGTATAGCCACCTAGTAATTAACATCAGCCTAATTCTTCATCTAGTTCCATGTCCACATGGATGTTAGAAGTGGAGACTAGATAGTGAAGATCATGAGAAAATGTTAAATGTTATTGAAGAGCAAGGCTAAACCACTTGATGTGGTATGAGTACTTAGTTCTCATAGTAGTGTTTGAACTCATGAATTGAATTTATATCTAGAACTTAGTGTTTGCACTCATAAATTATAGTGTTTGAAGTTTTCATGATAAGGATTAAGGGTATCTGATATTTCTTATGTTATATTGTTTAGTTTTATGAAATTTTCATTGTAGTTTCTTATGTGATCTATTATTGAATTATAGTATCTTAACATGTTTAGCATGATGTTTTAAAATGTCTTAAGGGGATTTACAGTTAGGATGTATGCAAATTATGCATGTATAATATTTATATATGATATATTTATAATCATTTGACTTCGTAATTGTTTTAAGAACAAGGTATATTTCAAGTGAAAATGATGATATGGCTTAAAGGGGTGATATTTCTTATGTGATCTATTTCAATTACTATTGTATAGATTAATAGGTTTAACATGACATGTTTACATGTTTGACTTGGGGATGTACAATTAGGACATTACTCTTGTAGACACATAAATCTGACCACCAAATTAAATAAATATTAAATGTTTATTTAATTAACTAGCAATTCTTCTATTAATTAAATTTATATTTAATTAATTAACCCCTTCCTCTATTGATTAAATAAATTATTTAATTTATTTGATTTAGCCACATTCTAACTTTTAATTAAATAAATCATATTTATTTAATTAAATCCACCTTTCCAATTTAATTAAATTTACATTTAATTAAATCTCCTTTTGTTATTTAAATAAATCAATATTTATTTAAATGAACCCAATGCAAGTTGCAATCCACTTTTTGAAATAAATTATTTTATTTCAATTAAATCCTAAAAATCCTCCCACTTGCATGCCTAAACCCCTTCTAGAATATTCTAATCCCTTCTATTTAGCCTAATCCCCCTCATAATCATTTGCACATTCCTTAAGAAACAGGTCACTTCTCAAAACCCCCAAATTTTTAATAAACCATTAAAGGCTTTGTGCCTTCAACAAGATAACCTCCAAAGTCTTCCAAACCTGTAAGGCTCTTACATAACCATTAATGGTTAACTCATGGGTCTCTTCAAGCATTCATTTCTTTGACCATGGTTATCCCTTTAACTCTTGCACAAGATTTTATCCTTTGGATAAAAGCTTTATCCTCTAACTCAACCCTAACCCAACCCCCTAGGGTAATCATCATGTCCCTTCAAACATTTAATACCTCTTCTATCTCCTCTCAAGCCTTCTCATGGTGACACTTATCAACATGAGATTGGGTTGAAAGTATCACATGGATTGAGGATCATTCAATCCTAGCCCTTGTTAAGATTACTCAATCTTAACCATCCAATTGCCCATTTATTCTATAAATAGACCTCATTTATCTCATTATCAATCATCCAAGTTTCATGCATCCATATTATAGTCTATTTAATCAAGTCTTAAGCTTTTAATCTCTTTGTTTAGTCACAATATTTAATATTTAGAAGCATTTCATATCATTAGCATAGCATATTCATGTTAGTATAGCATGTTAGTATAGCTTAATATGCATATCATAGCATAGTTAGTTTCATTATCATAGCATACTATCTCATCTTAGCAAGCTTTGTTAATCATCATATAGATATTAGTTGCTTTTGTGAGATTTTTCCAAGATCAAGAGCTCAATGAAAAGTACAAAATACAGAAAAAATATTGATAGGAATAAATTGTATTCTATCAAGATGAAAATACTGATCAACTGGATCATCAATCAATCAATTCATATAATGAATATGAGCCTTCTTATATAGGCAAGGCTATATGGATATGTGAGCACACAAACATGACATGTGGCTCAATGAGAAACAAGGGTAGGTAGGAAATAGGTGTGGTAGGTAGGAGAAACAATATAATATTCCACATAAGGTGGATCACCCACCCAAGGTGGAATGTAATAACAAGATAAGACCACAAATGGTGGAAATTCTCCTACACACACTATCCCAATGTGGCACAAACACCCAAGTGTCTCATACCAAAACTACTATGATATGCATGTACCTAAGTAAAATTAAGTAAGGTGTAATAATATCCAAGATGAATAAATAATTACACCAACACCCCCCCTTAAGTGCAACTTAGGGGAATGCACTTAAGTCTACAATGCAACTGAGAAATACAAGATGGGTCCCGGCTACAAGGCCATGTTAGGTACCCATTTACAAATGCAAATGCACACAAACCAATGCAATCTCTCATAAAGCGGGAAAAAGAGAAAAACCCAATGGGAAAAAACCCTCCCCCAAAAGAGAGATGAAAATTATATAAAAATAACTCTCAAAGAAGCATGTGAAGGACAAAACCCCATGTGAGGAAAAAGTTGCCCCCATATGAGAGAAGAAGAAGAGAGACTAGGTAGCCCCCCATCAATGTAGAATATGCACCAATGGTAGAAGCTTGATGCTAAATGAAGAAACTACTCCACGAACATTGAACAATGTTCTTTCCCTTAGGAAGAAACAAAACCAAAGGTATATCCATGAAGTCTCCCCAATCATGAAGGGAAGATATAGGAAAAATACTCAGGATGAATGAAGTATTTGAAAACTGCTCAAGTGTCCCAATGTCGACACTGAGAGATACCCCCTCTAAAGGTGGTGAACTTCTCCACACTGTTGAAAAAGGCACTCCAAGATCTAGTGGAGATGAATGTAGAACATGTCCCAAAGACTCACATGTCTCCTCAAACAATAAAGAGACCTCCTCCAAATGCTGTACAAAAGTATCCACAATCATGCCAACCTTGAAAGAAGGATCATGTAGAGAATACACAAGAGGGTTAGAGTGTTCCCTCACAACAATTGAAGAAGGATCATCTTCATCAAAGACAAGATGAATGTCATCAATGATGTCTCCCAAATTTGCAATGTAGGACTCCATAAACAAACCTGCAATATCTATCAAGTAGTCATCCCAATCAACTGAAGCTAGAAGACAAGGAATATCCTGCTGCACTGAATCACAAGAAGGCAAAATTGTCACACTAGCTGCATCATTAAGTGCAATAGGTGATGTGATATGAATAGGAGAAGATGAAATGAAAGGCTCAAGAGCAGGGTCACATGTGAGAACACCCAAGTTCAAGTACCCAAAATTCTCAAATTCTGAATCATCATGTAAAGAATCAACCTCGTCAATAGGACCAAAATGTGAAAAGGAGTACAACTGAGATGCATGATCAACCACCCCAGTCGCAATGACATCTCTAGTCTCCAAGTCTCTAATGATAATTGAATCAGGTGTGAACTCCACAGTTTTCTATGTTGCCCCATGTGTGATTTCATAGATGGAAAGAAGATTGTTTGTCATGTGGGGTACACACAACACATCATTGAAGGAGTTATCCCCAATGGCAATAGATCCTTTCCCAATCACATCCATGAATGTATGATTTCCCATCAAAATCTGTGGCAAGTGGCAAGACTCAAATGAAGAGAACATAGACTATGAAGATGCCATATGATGAGAAGCCCCTGAATCTAGAAGTCATCTCCTTGAATCATGACTTGTAGTAGCACAAAGATCTTGTCCCTTTCCTTTATTTGCCCAAAAGAGTGATCCTTTCCTTTATCTTTTTCTTTTGAAGAAGAAGCCGAAGTAGATGTTTTAGAAGGTAGGTTGATTTTGTTCTTATCAAGAAGATGCTTCAACTCATCAATATCCTTCTTGTAACAATGTTGTTCATCATGTCTCGACTTCTTGCAATATGCACAAAAATGATTGTCCTTATATGATTTCCTCTTAGGTGAGTCACCTTATTGTGGAGAAGAGGATTGTTCTCCATCTTGTTGTGGTTTTGACTTAGGTTTCTTTTGATTCTTGCCTTTTCCTTGATTGCTTTCATTCCCTTTAGCAGCCACCAATGCTTGTGACTATAAAGATTTGAGAATCCCCATCTTAGTCAACTTAGATTGCTCAAGAATCAGCATCTCCATGAATGAATCAAATGAGGGAGAAGTGTATGAGGAACCTTGAGCTAACCTACGAGTGTGAAAGCTAGATACAAAGGATGCATACTCTGAAGGAAGCTTGTCCAACAATTTAAAAACCAATTGAGCATCCTTTTTGTCAATGCCACAATCCTTTAGCTTTGCTCTTAGCTCAATTTCTTTTGTGACATAATCTTGGATTGTATCAAAATCCTTGGGATCCAATGTTGTGGTTTTACTATCACGTTTGTAGCCTTTAATCTCATCAACTTGACCATACAATTTGTCATAAATATCCCAAGCCTCTTTGATTGTTGTACACTTCTGAATGTGAAAAATGAGGCCATCTGATACATACTTTCTTAATGTTCCAAGTGCTATAGAGTTTTTAGTGAACCATTCAACCTGAGAATTAGGATTAGCCTTAGGATCAGGTGGTGTTGTTATAGTTCCATTTACATAATGAATGAGTCCTTTTTCTATTAGTTTACTCCATGCCTTAATCTTCCATGATGCATAATTATGAGGAATTAAAAGGGGAAATTTAGGAGAACCCATAACACCAAAATGAAAAAAAAGAATAGAGAGAGAGGCACAATCACACAAGACACCCCCCCAAATTCCTCAATCAAGAAACCCCCCTAAAAAAAATGGTGATTTGACACTTTATACTTAGTGCATGTACAATGGGCCACTTGCAAAACAAGGCAAGATGGACTTCTGATTTCAATCTTACAACTTCCTCATATAGGCTAAAAGAGACTCCAACAAATATTGCAAGTGATCTAAACTAAGATCCAAGCAAAATACAAGTACCAAATAGGCCAAGAATGACCAAATACTACAAGTATAATTTCTACTTAAAATCAATGCAAACTAATGGCAGATTATGAAAGTAGACAAAAATTATGCACTTTCAATAAAAATGACACTTGAAAAGGAGGTCGTATGACCTCAAACGAAGCCTCTGAAGTTGCAAAATTGAGGATTAGACAAACATAGTCATGAAAATCTACAAATTTTGAAAAATATGTCTATCAAAATCATAAAATTCCTCCATCACTATGAAGAGCATGAAATTCTAGCCCATTTCAAAAAAATTGTACCAGAAAAGGAGCAAAAATGAGCAAGATATGGCCATTTGAAATCGGACTGCAAAATCAAAAAGCCAAATGAGAGGGGGTCCAAAAATTTTCAAAATACTGCTAATGTAGGTTGACTTTATAAAATCATGAGCTTAAATTTGACACTCGTATTCCCTTGAAAATGATCATCGCACCCTTCTCCCTAGTTGTACGAACATTTATGACATGGCAGCATGTGATTGGTTTCGTATTGTACGAAATCTGATGTGTCAGGCTTACTGAGTGCACAAGTGGCGGTATGGAGTGTTTACCATGGGCCAGTAGCCGCCTGCCACATGGTGAATGTGGGTCCCACTGGGTTAAAATCATAGGGAGCGGGGAGCCCGAAGCCAGGGAGGTCAAGCAGTGGGCGACAGTGGGAAGGTGAGCGCTGGTGGGGGCTAGGCACGGAGCAACCGCCAGGAGCAGCAACCGACGGTGAGCAGCAACCATTGGGAGTAGCGGCAGAAAAAATGGCATTTGGGGCACAAGGAAGACCGGAGACCAGAAAAGTCTGAGAGATCGATTGAGGAGAAGCATGTTGGAGACAGGGATGGTCGTAGTCGGTGACGTTGTCATTGTCAGGACGTTGAGAAAGTTAGGTCACTGATAGGGAGTTAGGCATTGGCAAGTACATGATAGTCAGAGTAGAGAGTGGTAGCCCAACCGGGAGGAGTACAAATGACAACTTAAGAGGCGGGTACGAAGCGACAGACCCTGCAGAGTATGGGATATCGGGGTCATGAGGGGTTGTGCAGACCCCCTTGTAAATAATTTTTTTTTTAATAAAATTTAAATCTCCCCCCCCACTGATAAAAAATTATTCAGCAGATATATTTTTGTAATAAAACTTGTACAAAGCCCCTGACAATTTTTTTGTTTTCAAAAATCATACATTAATGGCAAAATAGGGGAAAAAGAAAAAAATCACCAAAATAGGTCGACTTTATAGTCAAACTTCATGGAAACAGCCTCCCAGACTCAACTGTGATCTCCAAATCACCACAAAATGCCCCAAAAAATAGCACCTCCACAGATCCAAAAATTGAAGCCTCGAAAAAAAAATTAATCACAGAAGCCCTTTAGGCAAGCTGATACCATGTGAGATTTTGCCAAGATCAAGAGATCAATGAAAAGTACAAAATAGAGATAAAATATTGAAAGGAATAAACTATATTCTATCTATTGGCATTTATGTGAACTGGTATAAGGACATAATGATATTGTATGTTGTCATTAATGTCAATATGTGTTATGAAGTGAACCGGCATATGTGATATGTGAGAAGAGAGAACCGTCATATGTGTTAACCGGTATATATGCCAAAGTGAGGTAGTATATTTATTCAAGGTGAACTGGCATGTCAAGGTGAACTGACATGTAGTTATGGGAACTGACACTTGGAAGCATTGTATGACTACTGGTTGGTAGGTAGTTTCCACTTTAGGATTTCCAGTTGGAGTACCTCAAGCCTTTGTGACTCAATCAGTGATCTTTGTGTGATGAGTTAGCAGTATAATGGAGCATAGATCATGTTGCCACGTAAGCTCTGTGCGCGTGAAGGATCTTGCATGAAGAAGACTATTCCTATCTACCTCATGAATGTGCGAAGTCTGTCAAAAGGTGATAACACGTGATGGGTTATCAACCACTATGAAATCGGTGGAAAATGGACGATGGAGAATGTCTTGAGATTGATTCAAGATTGTTGCATTTAAGGTAGTATGATTTAACGATCAGGATTGAACCGCTTGAATTGCTTAACCTAATAGGTTTAGGGTTTAGGGTTTTTGCTATCGACCTGTTTGTTTCCTATAAGGTCGATGTTGAGTTTCTTTCTAAGGTTGTTGGCAAAAGTTGTGAGTGTGTATCCAAGGGAAGAGATACATGATTCTTGCCAGACCAAAGGAGAAAAGAGATACCTACAAAGTAAATGTGCAGAAGGAGAAGAGGAGCCAAAACGGATCTGCATTAGCATTGAGTGTTGTTATCAGATCATTGTAATTCCTGTTGATCTCCAACCACTTCAATAGTTGTGAAATCTCCTAACAGGGTAGCCTTAACTAGCTTGATGCAAAATCCCCTAACAGGCTGGTCTTAGTAGGCTTGATTCAAATCCCTTAATCGGGTAACTTGAGGTTAATGAGTTCTGAGAAGCTATAGAGCTCAAGAGATCCTTTAGCTATTGAGTTCTAGAAATCCTCTAACAAGGTAACCCTAACCAGGTTTAACCCTTAACTGGGTGATCCCTAACAGGATCGGTTCCTAGCAGAACCTATTGTAATGTCTTTAACCAGACAAGGCTCCTAATAGAGCGGACTTCAAAAGAGTTCAAAAGCAGCTTGTGGGTATTCATCCCCACTGTGGTTTTTCCCAGTTGGGTTTCCACATGAAAAATTTGTGTGTCATGTGTGATGCTTTTATCTTGTGATGCTTTGTTATTACATGTTGAGCATATGATGGTTTTGTGTTTAATGCCTGTCTATAAAGCATATTGAACTAACTATTGTGATGATCAGATGATAGTTTACCTGTACATGCATGAGGGTGAAATGGTAGTGTAGTTTTGAGTTAAATGAAAAGCTAAGTGTTCAATCAGTCAATGCCTGTTTTAGACACTCTTGGCTTTACCGGTTGTAGTCTGTGTTGAACAGGTATCCCTGTTTGCCAGTCATTTGGAGTATTTGTTGTCAAATTTGTTTTGGACTGTATTTGTGTTTGTACTGATTCACCCCCCCCTCTCAGTATCAGTTTGGTACTAGTGGTTCATCATTGAGTTATCAATTGGTATCAGAGCACTCTAGGTCCTCTGTGTTGTAAGCTTAACCACTTGAGGAAAAGATCCTAGTCAAATGATGAAGAGGGAAGGTCCTAAGTTTAATAGGGAAAATTTTGGTATATGGAAATATAGGATGAAGATATTCATCAAAAGCATGGGTGCTCAACACTAGAGTTATATTGAGAATGTCTATGTTGTTCCTACTAGTATTCTCACTGATGACCAAAAGAGAGAGATACAAGAAAATGGACAAGTCATGGAAGCCCTTATTAGTAGTCTTTCTAACATCGAGTTTATTGATGTTCAGGACAAGGTAAATCCCAAAGAGGTATGGGATGCTCTTGAAAATATCTATGGTGGTGATGAGCATGTAAAATAGGCTAAAGAAGAAGGCTTGAGAGGGAAGTTTGAAGACATGCAGATGGTTGAAGGTGAGACCATTCAGTAGTATGGAATAAGAATTAAAATAGTTGTTGGAGAAATCAAGAGTGTAGGTGGTAAAATAGAAGATTCCACTGTGGTAAGCAAAGTCCTGAGATCCCTATTGTCAGTCTATGCAATAAGGGTTGCTTCTATTCAGGAGCTGAGATCAATAGACAAGTCTAAGGTGTCCTTGGACTCCATCATAGCCAAGTTGACAGCCTATGAGCTGAATAGTTTTGATGGCAATGTTCAAAAGATAGAATCAGCATTTAAAGCCTCTACTATACCATCCAGAAAAGGAAAAGAGGCTAGCAGTAGTGGGGAACCTAATCAGAGCAAAGAAATGAATGATGAAGAGTTTCTAATGGAATTTGAAGCTCTTCTTGCCAGGAAATTTTCAAAAGGAACTGGTAAATACAAAGGTAAGATACCTTTGAAATGTTTTTCCTATAACTGGATAGGACATATTTCTATGAACTATCCTAATAGTGACAACAAGGATAAACTAGAAAGGTTTAAGAAATTCAAAGGAGGAAACTGAAGAAACTATTTTGTGGTAGTTGATGAAGGTGTCACAGATGAGGAATCAGAAGATGAAGAGAATGAAGATATTGTGTTTGTTGCTATAAGGGAAGATGTGGCAGACAAGAAGGCTCTTGTCTCCTGGTTTGATAATTCAAATGAGTGGATCATTGACAGTGGTTGTTCTCACCATATGACTGGTGACCAAAGCAAGTTTCTATCCTTGGAAGAGTATGATGGTGGTGTGGTTCACTTTGGCAATGATGCACCATGCATGGTCAAAGGCAAAGGGTCCATCTCTTTGAATGGAAAGAGCAGTGCTGACAATGTGTACTAGGTTGATGGTCTCAGACACAACCTTCTAAGTGTTCCCTAGCTAAATGATAGTGGCCTCACTCTGCAATTCAAGAATGGAGTTTGCAGAATCAAAGGAAAAGATGGTAAATTGGGGGCCACTGGAATGCAAACCAAAGGTAACCTATTTCAGTTGAATGCAAACGTAAGTACCTGTCTTATGGCTAAGCTTGATGATAGTTGGATATGGCATAGGAGACTCTATCATGTAAACTTTGATAACATTGTAAAGGCTAGTAAGATCAAGGCAGTTAGAGGGTTGGCGGTGCTAAACAAACCGGATAATAACTTGTGTAGAGAGTGTCAATTGGGGAAAATGTCTTCCTCAACTTTTAAAGGTAAATCTTTCACTGCTGACAACTTGCTTGATCTTGTACATACTGATTTGTGTGGTCCTATGAAAACTAGGAGTGTGCAGGGTGATAGGTACTTCATGATCCTCACTGATGACTGCTCAAGAATGATGTGGGTCACATTCTTGAAAGACAAGTCTGAAGCCTTTGGGAAATTCAAAGCTTTCAAAGCATTAGTGGAGAAGGAAAGTGGTAAAAGGATCAAGTGTCTCAAAACTGATCAAGGAGGGGAATTCACTTCTGGTGAATTCAACAAGTATTATGAAGAATTTGGCATCAAGAGACAGCTGTCTGCCCCCCGGACTCCATAGCAGAATGGCCTAGCAGAGAGGAATAACCGGATTGTGGTTGAAGCAGCTAGAACCATGTTAATTCAAGGAAAGGTAGCTCACACCTTTTGGAGAGAAGCAGTGAGCACTGCAGTCTACACTATGAACCAGGTACTCATCAAGAAAGGTAAGGACAAAACTCCTTATGAGTATTGGACCGCTAAGACACCTATGGTTAGCTACTTTAAGGTATTTGGTAGCAAATGTTACATCAAGAGGAGTGAACATCAGGGCAAATTTGAAGCTAAATGTGATGAGGGAATATTTCTAGGATATTCCACCAAGAGTAAAGCTTTCAAGTGCTACAACAATAGGACTCAGAGAATTATGGAAAGTATCAATGTAAGAGTTGATGAATCCTTTGAGAAAACTAAGGAAACTGGTAGTGAGCAAGTTGTAAATGAACCAGTTGCAACCTTCTGGGAACCGGTTGTTAGCCAACCAAGTACCAATAATAGTGTCACTGAACTAGTGAGTGCTGATACTGATGAAGATGAGGATGAAGAAGAAAAGCAAGAAGAACCAGTTAAGACCATTCCTTGGTATGTCAAGTTGAATCATGATCCTAAGCAGATCATAGGTGATAAGGATGCATGAATCCTTACAAGAAGAAAGATCAAAGAAAACTCATGTATGATCTCTAAATTTGAGCCTAAATCATTCAAAGAGGCTCATAAAGATGAAGACTGGATCAAGGCAATGGAAGAGGAACTTGACCAGATAGAGAAAAATGGTACATGGTCCTTGGTACCCAGACCTGAGCATAAAAATGTCATTGGCACCAAATGGGTGTTCAGAAACAAGTTGAATGAGGATGGCACAGTGATTAGGAATAAAGCCAGATTGGTATGTAAAGGATATGCTCAAGAAGAAGGAGAAGACTATGGAGAAACCTTTTCTCCTATAGCCAGATTGGAAGGAGTTCATATGCTTCTTGCATATGCAGCTTTTAAAAGGTTTAAAGTATATCAAATGGATGTAAAATCTGCATTCTTAAATGGTGTACTTGAAGAGGAGGTATATATAGAGCAACCAAATGGGTTTTCCCTATCTAAAGACAGTGATATGGTGTGTAGGCTACATAAAGCATTATATGGTCTAAAGCAAGCACCTAGGGCACGGTATGAGCGCCTACATTCCCATCTTGTGAAGATTGAATTTGAGAGAACAAGTGAAGATAGCAATATCTACTTGAAGTCTGAAGGAGATCAAATCCTAATCTGTGAGGTTTTTTTTTATGACATTATCTTTGGAGGAGATGACAAGTTGAGTCATGAGTTTGCTAATGAGATGAAGAAAGAGTTTGAGATGTCACTCATAGGGGAGATTAAGTTCTTCATTAGACTATAGATCCAGTAGATGGAAGATGGAATCTTTATCACTCAGTCCAAATATGTCAAAGAGGTACTGAAGACCTTTGGCATGGAAGATAGCAAACCGGTTGGTACACTGATGGTGACCAGTTGCAAATTGACAAAAGAGGATGATTCCACACTGGTTGATGAGAAGGAATACTGATCAATGATTGGTAAGTTGCATTATGTAGTGCATAGAAGACCGGATATTGCACATGTAGTTGGCATTACTGCAAGGTTCCAAAAGAGTCCAAGAGAATCCCACTTGATTACAGTCAAGCGGATTCTTAGGTATCTGAAGGGAATAGTTGACTATGGATTGTGGTACCCATACAGTAATGATTTCAATCTGAAAGTGTTCACAGATGCTGATTGGGCAGGTAATGTGGATGACCGAAAGAGAACAACCAGTGGTGCATTCTTTCTCGGTGGTAGAATGGTCTCATGGATGAGTAAAAAGCAGAGTTGTATCTCTCAGTCTACAGTGGAAGCGGAGTATGTTGTAGCTTTCATGAACTGCACTCAGACAATTTGGATGAAGCATATACTGGAAGGCTTCAAAATCCCTGTATCTGAACTGGTAAGTATATTCTGTGATAACACAAGTGCTATCAATATATCAAAGAATCCAATTTTACATTCTAGAACCAAGCATTTTGAGCTTAAGTATTATTTCTTGAGGGAAAAGGTTTAGAATAAAGAGATTGCACTAGAGCATGTGTCTAGTAAGGAGCAGTTAGCAAACATATTCACCAAGCCTCTCCCAAAGACTACATTTGTGCATTTAAGAGGTGAATTGGGGGTACTACCCCTTCAAGAGGTGAACTAAAAGTAATTGTTCCACATCAGTTAGGTATTGCAAAGTCAAATTTTTGTTGATTGATGTGTTGAAGGATGCTACTCCTCAGGGGGAGTAGCATAAAGGAACAAGGATGTGTGTGCCTCCACTTTGGCATTGTTGTCAAAGGGGGAGAAGGAGTGAAGCAAAAAGATATCTACAGCAAATGGGGAGAAAATGTGAAGCAGAGAAGATATCTTTGTATATTGCCATCAATGCCAAAGGGGGAGATTTGTGGCATTTATGTGAACCGGTATAAGGACATAATGATATTGTATGTTGTCATTGATGTCAATATGTGTTATGAAGTGAACTGGCATATGTGATATATGAGAAGAGAGAACCGACATATGTGTTAACTAGTATATATGTCAAAGTGAAGCATTATATTTATTCAAGGTGAACTGGCATGTCAAGGTGAACCGGCATGTAGTTATGGGAATCGGCACATGGAAGCATTGTACGACTACCAGTTGGTAGGTAGTTCCACTTCAGGATTTCCGGTTGGACTACCTCAAGCCTATGTGACTCAATCGGTGATCTTTGTGTGATGAGTTAGTAGTATAATGGAGAACAGATCATGTTGCCATGTAAGCTCTGTGCACGTGAAGGATCTTGCATGAAGAAGACTATTCCTATCTACCTCGAGAATGTGTGAAGTCTGTCAAACGGTGATAATGCGTGATGGGTTAACAGCCGCCATGAAATTGGTGGAAAATAGATGATGGAGAATGTCTTGAGATTGATTCAAGATTGTTGCATTTAATGTAGTATGATTCAATGGTTAGGATTGAACCGCTTGAATTGCTTAACCTAATAGGTTTAGGGTTTAAGGTTTTTGCTATCAACCTGTCTGTTTCCTATAAGGTCGATGTTGAGTTTCTTTCTAAGGTTGTTGGCAAAAGTTGTGAGTGTGTATCCAAGGGAAGAGATACATGATTCTTGCTAGACTAAAGGAGAAAAGAGATACCTACAAAGTAAATGTGCAGAAAGAGAAGAGGAGCCAAAATAGATCTGCATTAGCATTGAGTGTTGTTATCAGATCATTGTAATTCCTATTGATCTCTAACCACTTCAACAGTTGTGAATTCCGCTAACAAGGTAGCCTTAACTGGCTTGATGCAAAATCCCCTAACAGGGTGGTCTTAATAGGCTTGATTCAAATCCCTTAACCGAGTAACTCAAGGTTAATGAGTTTTGAGAAGCTATAGAGCTTGGGAGATCTTTTAGCTATTGAGTTCTAGAAATTCTCTAACAAGGTAACCCTAACCGGGTTTAACCCTTAACCAGGTATTATAGCCATCCCTTAACCGGGTGATCCCTAACAGGATCAGTTCCTAGCAGAACCTATTGTAATGTCTTTAACTAGACAAGGCTCCTAATAGAGCGGACTTCAAAAGAGTTCAAAAGAAGCTTGTGGGTATTCATCCCCACTGTGGTTTTTCCCAGTTGGGTTTCCACATGAAAAATATGTGTGTCATGTGTGATGCTTTTATCTTGTGATGCTTTGTTATTACCTGTTGAGCATATGATGGTTCTATGTTTAATGCCTGTCTATAAAGCATTACTAACTAACTGTTGTGACGATCAGATGATAGTTTACCTATTCATACATGAGGGTGAAATGGTAGTGTTTTTTTTGAGTTAAATGAAAAGCTAAGTGTTCAATCGGTCAATGCCTATTTTAGACACTCTTGGCTTTACCGATTGCAGTCTGTGTTGAACAAGTATTCCTGTTTGCCAGTCATTTGGAGTATTTGCTGTCAAATCAGTTTTGGACTGTATTTGTGTTTGTACTGATTCACCCACCCTCTCAGTACCAGTTTGGTACTAGTGGTTCATCATTGAGTTATCACTATCAAGATGAAAATACTTATCAACTGGATCATCAATCAATCAATTCTTACAATGAATATGAGCCTGCTTATATAGGCAAGGCTTTATGGATATGTGAGCACACAAACATGACATGTGGCTCAATGAGAAACTAGGGTAGGTAGGAGAAACAATATAATATTCCACATGAGGTGGATCACCCACTTAGGTGGAATGTAACAACAAGATAAGTCCACAAAAGGTGGAAATTCTCCTACACACACTATCCCAATGTGGTACAAACACCCAAGTGTCTCATACCCAAACTACTATGATAAGCATGTACCTAAGTAAACTTAAGTAAGGTGTAATAATATCCAAGATGAATAAATAATTACACCAATAGCTTTGCATAAAGATCATCATATCACACATTACTCGTTCTTAGAGTTGTCATTCCAAAGGTCAATTGCTCAATGATTTGAGAGCAACCATGACCTGAGAAATCCTATGAGATAGAGAACAATCGAACATCTTGTGAGGATGGCTTATTTACTTTGTTTTGTTTGCTAAATCCTTACATATAATATTTCATTGGTATGCTTGTTGTGTTTTCTCTTAATTGATCACTAACATCTTTTTAGGTATACATTTTTGGCACCCATCGTGGGTTAGTCCATTAAGAGCATAAGAAAACAATTATACCAATGAAACATTACATGAAGAGGATCTAACAAATAAAACAAGTTACATGCACCACCCTCTCAAACAGTTCCATTGTTCTCTCTCTCATAGGATTCCTCAAGTCATGGTTGCTCTTAGATCATTGAGAAATTATCCTTTGGAATGACAACTCCAAGAACAAGTGATGTTTGATAAGATGGTCTATATGCAAAGATACTAAAATATATATGATGATTAACAAAGCTTGCTAAGATGAGATATTATGCTATAATAATGAAACTAACTATGTTATGATATGGATATTAATATATACTAACATGCTATACTAACATGAATATGCTATGCCTAATGATATAAAATGATTCTAAATGTTAAAAGTTATGATTAAACAAAGAGAGGAAAATCTTAATACTTGATGAAATTAACTATAATTTGGATGCATGAAACATGGATGATGGATAATGAGAGAAATGAGGCCTATTTATAGAAGAAATAGGGAATTGGATGGTTAAGATTGAATTTTCCTCAATCCATGTGATACTTTCAACCCAATCTCATGTTGACAAGTGTCACCATGAGAAGGCTTGAGAGGAGATAGAAGAGGCATTAAATGTCTAAAGGGACATGATGGCTACCCTAGGGGGTTGGGTTAGGGCTGAGTTAGTGGATAAAGATTTTATCCAAAGGATAAACTCTTGTGCAAGGGCGAAAGGATAACCATGGTCAAAGAAATGAATTCTTGAAGAGACCCATGAGTTAAAAGGAAGGTTAAGTTAGAGAGAAAGTCTCTAACCAAGGGTCAAGTTTAAGTTAACCAATAATGGTTATGTAAGAGCCTTACAATTTTTGAAGAATTTGGAGGTTATCTTGTTGAAGACACAAAGCCTTTAATGGTTTGTGAAGACTTTGGGGGGTTTTGAGAAGTGACCTTTCTCTTAAGGAATGTGCAAATAATTATGAGGGGGATTAGGTTAAATAGAAGGGATTAGAATATTCTAGAAGGGGTTTAGGCATGCAAGTGGGATGATTTTTAGGATTCAATTGAAATAAAATTAATTTATTTCAAAAAGTGGATTGCAACTTGCATTGGGTTGATTTAAATAAATATTGATTTATTTAAATGTCAAAAGGGGTTTTAATTAAATGTAAATTTAATTAAATTGGAAAGGTGGATTTAATTAAATAAAAATGATTTATTTAATTATAATTTAGAATGCGGCTAAATCAAATAAATTGAATAATTTATTTAATCAATAGAGGAAGGGGATGAATTAATTAAATATAAATTAAATTAATAGAAGAATTTCTAGTTAATTAAATAAATATTTAATTTTTATTTAATTTGGTGGTCAAATTTATGTGTCTACATTTTGCCCCTCTTTAAAGTGATATGTGTGGCCACATGTTGATTCCAAGAAAAATCGCTTGATGATGTTGATAAAAGATTTATATTTTTGCCCCAGATGATTGCCATATGATAGTACACTGATTAATTTGATAAATGATGCGAGTATGCCCCCTCGTGAGATAAATCAGATAGATTTTTGAATTTTCAGGATTATGACAATCGATTCATTTCCTGATAAATTATATAATTGAAGTTGTTGATTAACTTGATTTGATCTCCCAATAAAATATCAATTTCTTGATTTCTTTGATGCGCTTTCTCATTTAGATGATTGATTGAGTTTGATTGCTCTCATGATCAATGAGCGGCAATGATATACTCATGATTTAATGATTTGATATATTTGACAAATTGTATAACCTCATGATGGATGAGAGTCACTGATAGGTTGAGTTTAGATTGATTGGTGTGATTAATAAGAGTTTGTAATAAAAAAATTCAATTTTGATGATTGCATGATTGCATCATTGATAGGTTCTCCAAGAGACTGATTAAGATCTTATGTGAGCAGATAGGATAACTGATTGATTGATTGGATAGATTGGATTGATATGATAGATTGGATTGATGTGATAGATTGGATTGAGATCAAATATATATTTCAAGAAGGACACATCCTATGTAAGAAAAAGATGATCAAAATGTTTGGTTTTAGGAAAGATACATCCTATATAAGACAAAGATGATCAAAACATCTATTTTCAGGAAAGATAAATCCTAAATAAGACAAAGTAGATCAAAACATCTAGTTTTAGGAAAGATAAATCCTATATATGACAAAGATTATCAAAATGTCTAGTATGAGGAAAGATAAATCCTATACAAGACAAATGATTGATGAAAGTTGGATGAATGACGAAGATATTAAAGTGAAGAATGATTCTATGATGATGTGATATATGTACATATGATTTTACTATGATGTGTTCATATGATAATTATGCATGTATCATGATGGTGTGTATTGATTCTTTTGAATGCAACTAAATGAAATGATGATAATAATGATAATGAATGCAACTAAATGCAATGATGAATGATGATGATCTATTTTAGCCATGCAAGCTTAATTGTGCAACGTTGTCATTCTTTCGGTCAATTGATTGTTCCCTTTTTATCATCATTGAGCTTTTAAAATGTTGAAAGTTAGTACAAACATCAATGGTATAATTGAACCAGGATGACCTGAGTATAACTTACATGGATTTTGACATTGCAATATGACACAAGCGTCAAGGTATAATTGAACCAAGACGACCTAAGTGTTGTTTGCATAAAATGAGAAAGAGTTAACCTTTATCCTATACAAATCTGAAATGTCCTCAATGATGCATTACCAATCACATCTTACGATGAAATTGTATAATATTGAAGATTCACTCATAGGCAGTAAACAAAGAAAAATCTTAAACTCCTTCCTTGTTTCTCTAGTCTTGAGACATGCTTAAGTTTCTTAGGAGATATGATAAAAAAGTCAAACTACCATAGAGGAACATTCACACTTATTCCTATTACTTGTCAGATTAAAATATCCTACTAATGGATTGAAATTGGTTTTGCCTTGGATTCTGCTTGTGATTTGTTTGGGAACTTCATGTCAATGTTGCACTATTGATTTTTGTGATCCTTGTTTGATATGCATGTCGCCTTGTTTGGTTGTTTGCATGTTGTTAGATCAAAGTGAATTTCCCCCACTAACTTCGGGATTTTTCCCCTAGTCTAGATACAATCTTTTATTATGGATATATATGATGATCACCAAGCCATAGTGGGATATTACTACGATGTCAGAGATATATACAAGGCCCTTTTATAGATATGGATAATGATAGGGACAACTGGATATATGATATATGCACTAATAGATAGAATATCTGATCTATCATAAATAGTGCCTGTTGCCAGATTTTCACTACTTGCTTTTATTACACTTTATTTTTATGATATTTTTGTATTTTTCTTGATTTTTCTCCTTTTTTGATTTTTTTGCTTTTTCGTGCATTAGATGACTCATGTGTAGAACCTTTTGAGATGGATTTTTGTTGATAGGTTCATCAAACAAGTCTCCTTTTGATGTAGATAGTTGATATGCCCCTGATCCATATGCTGATATGATGATGGAAGGACCTACCCAGTTTGGTTCAAACTTGCCTTTCTTTTCCCAATCCTACTGATTGCGGGGATTTTCTTTTAGTACCAAGTCACCACCCTGAAACATTCTTGGCTTCACTATGTGGTTATAGCCTCTGGACATTCTTTGTTGATATGATTTTAGATGATCAAAATCATATTGATGGTATTTGTCTAGCAACTCCAACTCTTGTAGTCTATTTACCCAGTACTCCTCATCTGGGATGAGTCCTTTCAGTGATTACTCTAAGTGATGGTATTTTGACCTCAATGGCTAAGATGGCTTTTGATCCATATACAAGTGCATATGATGTGACTCAAATAGGTGTGTGGATGCTAGTTCGATATGCCCATAAGAAAGGATTTAATTGGACATGCCAATCATGGCCAACATCGTTCACTATTTTCTTTAGGATTTTTAGGATGGTTTTGTTTGAAGCCTCCGCTTGGCCATTCCCTTGAGGATAATAAGGTGTGGAGAAGTGATGTTGGATATGAAATCTTTCACAAATTTCTTGTACATCTTGATTTTTGAAAGGTCTACCATTATTAGTGATAATGGAACTAGGAATGCCATATCGACAAATGATATAGTTTAGGATGAAGGAAGATAGTTTCTTGTTAGTAATGGTAGTCAATGGAATAACTTCAATCCACTTTTTAAAATACTCGATGGCTATGATTATGAACTTGTGTTCATTTGATGAGGAGAGATGGAGCTTACCTATGAGGTTGAGTCCCCAATGATAGAATGGCCATGATATAGTGAACAACTACAATTCCTATGTTGGTGTATGTATAAGATTGTCATGGATTTGGCATTTCAGACACTTTCTAGCAAATTGGTGGGATTCCATTTCCACAATTGGTCAATAGTAGCCCATTCTTAGAAGTTTCTTAGCTAGAGTAGGACCACTTGAATGTGTTCTAGAAATACCCATTTGAAGTTCTTGCAAGGTGGTTTTAGATTTGTTACTGTCAAGATATTGAAGGAGGGTACCATCAACACCCCATTGATAAAGTGTATTAGTGGTTAGGGTATAACATGATGCTTGATGTATAAAGTTGTGTTTCTAGTTTCAAGATAGATTTAGTAGAAGGGAATTTTCATTTAGGTAGGTATAAATCTTCCCATATAGTGGTGGTTCAAACCCGACTAGGTGGCATATGACTTGGGATTCAAGATTATTGTAGGCAGGGGAAAATAATTGCTCAACCAGGAACTCATAATGATTATGTTTTTTTGGCATTTGTAGGAGTGAGGCAATGGTTGCCATGGTATCAACAGCTTTGTTATCCAACCTATGAATCTGCTTGAATTTGATATCCACAAAGTATTTCTTGAAGTCATCCACCATCCTTTTGTATGGTATCAACTTGTCATCCTTGGTTTGATAGTCATCGTTCACCTAATTGATGGCCAATTGGGAGTCTCCATAGACCTATAAATCCATGATCTTCCACTATACTGTGACTTTGATTCCTATGACTAGAGATTTATACTCAGCTATGTTGTTTGTACAAGGGAACATTAATCAGTAAGATATTGGGATGGTGTGTCTTTGTGGGTTGACAAATAGGATGTCAGCACATAATCCATGTTTTGTGTATGATCTATGAAAGTACAAGACCCATGGTTGTGTTGTGACTATTAGGACATCTATGTCTAGAAATTCAATATGCAACAAATGATTGTCTTGTAATGGTGCCTCAACTAATTGATATGTTGTTTCTTGACCTTTGATTGCCCTTCTACCTATGTACTGGATGTCAAACTTGCTCAAAATCATTACCTATTTAGCTAGTCTCTTTGTTAAAGTAGCCTTGTTGAGTAAATACTTCAATGGGTCTATTTTTTCTACTAGCTTGATTATATGAACTAGCATGTAGTGTCGTAACTTTTTGGAAGGGAATGCCACCACTAAACAAGCCTTTTCAATGAACATGTAGTTGAGCTCATATCCATTTAATGTTCTACTGATGTAGCAAATTTCTCTTTCCTTACTTGTTGAATCTTCTTGTGCTAACAAGGCTCCTAAAGATACCTTGGTAGCTGATATGTAGAGAAGCAAAGGTTTGTCAGCTATTGCTGGCACCAATATGGGTGGATTCATCAAATACTACTTTAATTGGGTGAATGATTCTTCACATCTATCTTCCCATATAAATAGAATATGAGTAGATGAGTGAAAGGGAGGCACTTGTCGGCCACTTGAGTGATGAATCTTCTAATGGATTGTATCCATCCCTGGAGAGTTCTCAATTGGTTGATATTTCTAGGAGGTGGCATCTCCATAATTGCTACTTTTGTGGGATCCACCTTGATGCCCTTTTTCAACACTATGTATCCCAAGACTTTTCCTGATGTTTTGGATTAAGGCAAACATAGGTTTTAAAGGGACTGATGTTATTCCGAACACACACTTTTTTGGATTTAGTCACACATTGAATTGTTCTAGCTACTAAAATATTTTTTTAAGAATCTCTAGATGTCCTTCTCATGTGAATGATTTGGCTAATAGATCATCTACATAATCTTCCATGAATGTGTGCATCATGTCATGGAAAATGGTGGTCATTACCCATTGTTAGGTCACTCCTGCAGTCTTTATGCCAAAAGGCATGATATTCAAACAGTAGGTACCCCATGGACATGTAAATTCTATTTTATCTTATTCTTCTAGTGCTATTTTGTGATTTTATTATAGATTGATAAACCGTCCATAAGGGATAACATGTCTTTCCTTGTTGTTAAATCCACAATTGTGTCGATGTTGGGTAAAGGAAAATTATCCTTAGGGCAAGCCTTATTCAGATCTGTAAAGTCAGTGCATATCCTAATGCTTTTGTCTTCTTTTGAAATAGGTACTATGTTCAAGATCCACTCTGTATAGTCAATTGGTCAGATGAAACTGACATCCAATAGTTTTGTTAGTTCTATTTTGACTAGCAGTGCCACATGTGGATTCATTTTTATTAGCTTCTGTTTGGCAGGTTTGGCTCCTAGAGCTATGGATAAATGGTGCATGATCAAATATGGATCTATATTTGGCATATCTGCATATGACTAAGCAAAGTTGATTTTATTTTATTCAAAAAACCTTGTGAAACTTGGTTTATCTTGATCTATTAAGGATGTCGCCAGATGTAATGTCTTTGTTGTTTCTGCAGTGTCAATATTTATTGATTGTGTTGGCTCAATCAATATTGGTGATCTCTCCTAATAATTCTTAGAAAGAATATCGAGTCTCTCATCCACCAATGCCTCAGAGAGGTTTTCACTATTGGATACTTCCTTTCTTTTTACTTTTTGGGTATCTAACACTGCCATTAGATGGTTTTCACCATTAGGTACATTTTGTGATTTATTTATTTTTTGACTAAAAGACTTGGCACTCCCCTAGTTGAACACATCATTAAGATATTCACTGGCAGATCATGTTTTAGGGTTTACTGCACAGAGGTAATGGACAATGTCATCATCATCTTGAAAGATGGGTATAGTGAGAGGTTCAATTTGCTCCCTGTCAATGAGTTTGAGATATACAAGGGGTAAGGAATCATTAGGTGGATTAAGGTCTGATGTCATAAGGGTCATGATAGAAATATTGTCAAGGTTGTCAATAACCAAATCAAGGTCTATGATTGTACTCTCCTCTAGATTTCCTATCTCGTATTGAATTTTCTCATTCTCACTAGCATTATAGATATGTTGTGGTCCAAACTCAAATGATCTACACCCTAAGCTTTATCCTTCATAGTGTGTTGGTGTATATGTTTGTATCACATCAATATCTATATCATCCCAAGACCAGCTAGAGGGTGAAGGCGAATCCCACTCTCATTCATTTGAATCTATTTCTAAACTAGCTTGTAGTTTGAGGATTTGTGTATAGAGATTCTAAGTATCTTCCTCTATTTTTATGGAAAGTTATTCTTGTCGTTGTTCATATTCCTGTTCTTGCTACTTTCAGATTTCTTCTTCTGCTTCTTGTTATTGTGTCATTTCTTGTTTTGGTTTTTGTCATCGTGTTGATTCTTGTTGTTGATGTTGTTGTTGATGTCTCTGATTGCATTTTTGTTGGTTGTTTTGATGTTGTTTTTGAGTTTGTTGTCCAAATCCTACTTTATATTTGTCCTTGGCATATTGAAAATGAGGTTGTATTGGTTCTATGATACCTTCTTGGTGCTTGCCAATAGGACCTTTTCTTCTGTATCCCATCCTTTACATGATCCCAAACCCATTGCCATATTGTTATGTTGGGATTATGATACTTAATGTTGTCGCTCTTGTGTCTTCTTCATCCTTGTATAACTAGTTCAAGACCTCCTTGTCCTCTGTTTCATCTACTAATGTTCCTTCTTGGATAAACGCACCATCAAAGAGTTTGATGGGTTGTGAATATTTTTGCTTGGATGTTGATCTTTGTCCATGAGATCTTAGTGAAATTGGCAACTTTGATAGACACAAGGACAATTCAAAAGAATATTCTCCCATGCCTTTATCCTTTAACTGCATGTTTTTCTCAAAATCTATGGATAGAGATTTGAGTTAGTTTTCACTGCTTGATGATGTGGAAGTGAGAGCTTCCCTGTTGTGTGGTATTAGGATATTTTGAACTGTTTTAAGGTTGTTGCAGTACTAAAAGGGATTAGAGTCTATTGATATTGATATTTCTTATCCATTGTAAGTAACTTTTAGGCACAGGTGGTATGTAGATGGCACTGCTTGCATCTCACAGATCCAAGGACGACCCAAGAGTATGTTGTAAGACAAGTCTATGTCCAAGACTTGACAAATAGTGTCTCTCTAAATAGGTCCCACTTGAAAGGGTACCACCACCAATCCTTATGATGATCTTTCTTCATCATCGTATGCTTTTATTATTATATTTTCTTTAGGATCAATGGTCATTTTTAAGAAACCCAATGCATGGATAAGTTTTCGAGTACAAATATTTAGGCCATATCCTTCATCTATTAGTACATGTCTTGCCCGATGTTTATAGAGTAGAACTTCAATATGGAGCAGGGTGTCATGCGAATGACTCAAAGAGATGTCATCATGTTCAGAAAAGGATGGATTATGAGGCACGGTTAAATTCACCACCATGGCTTGGAATTGGTCAATATACAAGTTGTTTGGAATTGTAGTGTCTACAAGAGCTCTCTCTAAAATATCTTTGTGTGCTAGTGAAATTTTAAGAAGCTCTAATATTGATATTTGGGCTGGTCTTTTCTGCAATTGATCTACCAAATTGTATTGACTTTTAGGAGGAATAGATGTTTTGGATGGATTTCCTTTCAATACATACTTGGATTGGACCCATGTGATCTCATTTACTAGGACATGCTCTTTCTTGTCCTTGATCTTAATGACATTGATTTGGTTGTCATAAGCCAGGATGTGATTGATAACATTGTCGTAAATGTGATTGATACTAGCCCCTTTGTTGTTTGATGAAGATGATGCTCCCTTGTCATAATTACAAAGGGGATTTTTGAATACTTCATGATCATAGTTTGTTTTATGTTCGTCCACTATTATGTCACCTTTTTCTAGTAGATTTTGAACCAAGTTCTTCAAATTTTTAGCAATCATTAATCTAATGACCCTTGCTTCGATGATACTTGCAACAATGTGTATCATTCCACCATGATGGTTTGACTTGTGGTTCAAAATCTCTTGTTTTTGGTAATGTTATGATTTTATTTGCCAAAAAATTTCTTAATGTCGATTCAAGTGATTTCCCCAAAGGTGTGAACTTCCTTTGATATGGTGTAGGGGTTGGTTTTGGGTTGTTGTTTTTCAGGATTGTTTGCTAGTGTAGTACGTAATAAGTTCAACATTGGTTGTTTTGATTTTATGTTATGAATGTTGACTACACAATCATTGACGATGTTCTTGTTTCTCATCCAAAATTTGGACTTGCCTGCGTTGTTGTTGGTGTTATTGTTATTGTTGTTGTAGTTGTTTGAAAAACTAGTATCTTGGAGAATTTTAAGATTCCCCTTTTAATCAAGGCTTCTTCAATTTTGATGTCATTATCGATCAATTTTTGGAAGCTATGTGGACATTGCAACTGGATTTGATAACTCATCTCGCTACTTATATTTTCAATAAAGATATCCATCTTTTCCTTTTCAGGTGCTAAATAGGGATATCTAGAAAACAATCATATCCATCTTTGTAGAAATGTCATGAATGTCTCATTATTATTATTTTTTTGCATTGCAAAGATTGAGAATTATTATTTTGTGTTGGGTATTGCAAGAGTCTTGTGATACAAATTTGTTCACTAGCTCCTCAAATGATCTAATGCCCAACGTAAGCTTTGATAACCACTCCATGGTTTGTCCACCTAAGCTTCTTGGAAATAATCTCATTAGGTAGGTGTCATTGTGTGCAAATTCCAAAATCATGGTGCAAAAATCCCTTACATGATCTTGGGGTTTAGTTTTGCCATTATATTTCATACTTGGGAATTTTGCAATTGGGTGGAAATGATATCATGTTTAAGCTTTGATCAAATGGATAGGGGGAAATATCCTCTAAGGAATATCTCCTTGTTGTTCCATGTTGCATGTCTTGCATTTGTTGTTGAATAGTTTGGATCTATTGTTTTAAGGTGTTTAATGGCTCGTTATCATTGTTCCTTGGTTCATCATTATTATCATGGTCATTGGTATTATATATGTGTGTTTTTGGCTCTTCTCTTTTTTCCTGATGTTGTTGTGTTATCTAGTCCATATCAAAATCTGTAGGAATCTTAATGCCTTTTCTTGCTAGCATGTGAAAATATTTTTCCTTGTCAGATTCTATGAGTTTTTGTACAAGTTTTTGGAAACCAAGGTTTTGTTGGGCCTCTTGAAGTAGGTCCTTAGTTATTTCATATTCACTAGTATCTAGATATGTGTTAAAGGGGTTTGTTCCTGTATGTTCTATGACTAATTGTGATTGTATTTCCTGTTCTCTATGCTTTTGAGCTCGAGTTAAAACTGGCATGTGAAGGATTAGTTTGTAACTCAATAGGTGATTAATTGTTGAGGCAAATTGGTGCATGGCACCTAGCACTCCAAGAATGTAAGCTTTGATTTTCTTTTAGTTTGTGTGTTAATGTGTGATGTAATAATGGACCAACCATTGAGGACTCAGTAGAGCCATAGTTGAGTTGTCCAAATTTTGGTTTGAGTCAATTGTGCTCAGGATGTTGCTAGCCCAAGAAGTGAGTTACTTAGGTAGGTCACGGGCAAAATATTCCAGATGAATGTATTCATGGATTAGGTGTCAATCGAGTTATGTTTAGGTCTTGTAAGGTGTTTGAGAACCTTCAAGAGTCTTAGAATGCAATAGAATGCAAAATTGCATCCTGGAGAAAAAGTTGTCAAAATTTGTTGAGCAACATTTTGCAATTTCTTGTAAAAGTTGCATTTTTGGTTATGGGCGTTAGGTAGTTGGTTGAAATGACTAAAATAGTGGATATAAGCCAAATTTCACTTCAATGTATGGGTTGGAGGATTGTAAATGCAAGAACAAGTTTTTGGTTTGTGAGACAATCTTGTTTTCACCATTTTTTTATAGTTTTATCTTGTTTTCATTGCTTGTACGATCCAGTACAGACTAGATGTTGTAAAATAATTGCCATCTTTGTATGTTCATTGTATTTTTTTTCAATCAGGTTGGTTTTTAGGTTTGATTGTTCCATGTTGTAGAGATTTATCTCATTCTTTGCAACTAGGAGCAAGAAATGGCTCTAGCCTAGGCATTCTTTGATGGAACTTGTTGAAATCATTAAGAATGCTAGGTTAGGTTATGTACATAGTTTTAGAATAGGGTGTGTGATTTTGTAGGTCTAGGAGGAGGAGAAACAATGAAGACCTAGGCTCATCACTGGGAGTAGGTGAGTTAGGACAGTAAGCAAAGTGCGATTTGTGAGCACTTGGAGATTGATGCAGGCCCAAGTGGCATATGTATGGAAATCCCTTAGAGTGTCCTTGAAGGTTCCAAAGGTGTTTATAGCAGGAGTTTTGATTGGTGAAAGGTTCTAGACCAAGTTTGTCAATCCATCGGTTAAGCCTAAAACCCCACAAAATAGTGCAACATTGGAAACCACACCTGTACGGATAACCCAAATGCACTTTTCTAGTATTGTCTAAAACTTCCAAAAGTGTATCCGAATCCATGATTTATTCCTAGGCTTGTGTTGGGACTTTTGAAAATTAAACCCCAAAAATCGCTTAAGGAGGGCTAATGCAATTAGGCCTATTTAGGTGTCAGTAGAGACTTGGAAGGCTTGAGAAACCATGGCGATGGAGTTGATGAGTCTTAAAATTCAAAACACAATGAAGAAACCTTAGTAATACATTGGGAAATCATAAGAAGAGTTGATGTGTTAATATCCTAGCAGGAGTGGTTGGAGCCCAAGAGAGATGAGTGTGAGTAGCTGAGGTGACAACCTCAAGTGGAGGAGTTGATTGTCCAGAAACCATTGGCTATACCTAGGAGGAAATTAAAGAAGGTTCAAACCTTGGAGGTCTCATTGTCATAACCCTTACCAAGTACCATAGGAAGGACTTGAGTAGTTGTAGGGTTGAGTAGGACAAGTCACTCAATAAGGTGAAACAAACAAGGCTCCAAGACTCTCTGCATCAGAGTGGTATCAGAGCCATTCTTTGAAAGATTTGGTGTATGTCAGATTGTGAAGAATCAGAAGCAAGTTCAATGCCTCCAAAGGTAATGACTCCAGAAGCCATCCGACAGATGGTGGCAGAGATGATAGAAGGATTGAAGGATGCAAAAGGAAGCAGAGGAACCAACAGCCTCAAGCTCCACAAGTTCATACATGGGGGAAAGAAGAACTCAATGTTGAAGTTGAGAAAATACAACACCATAGGAGCCCAAATGATCTTTGCAAGCTAAAAAACCTATTACAAGGAGAAGCAAGAAAGCAAATCATAGAAGAAAGAAATACACAGACAATATGCTCAACAAGAGAGAGCTCAATATTCACAAAATTTGTAATGTAAAAAACCTTCTTCTTACAATGAAAAGAATGAACTTAACCTTTAATAGGTCAAGAAACCCTAAAAGGGAAAACCTAGTTTTGCACATAATAATTAATAAAAGAATTAATTATTATGCACCCAAAGTTAGCTTAAGTGTAAAAGAGATAAAGGGAACTTAAATAATTAAACAAATATTGTTTAATTAATCAAGTAAATACCCAAATACTCTAACACCCCCCATTAAGCTAGACTTAGGGAGAAGCTAAAACCTAGAACAACTACTGAAAGCAATAAAGATGGGTCCCAACAACAAGGCCTAATCAGGTACCCAAATACAATGAAATCTCTATGAACTGGAGAAATAGAGAAAACCATGTGGGAAAAAACTCTCCTCCAAAAAGAGATGGAAAAGAACATCATTGAAGCATGAAGAACCTGCAAACTCTATCGAAGAATAACTGTTGATCTGAAGAACCTCCACTAAAATAGAACATGACCAGGTAAAGAAAACTATAATATGTATGAGTTCCCTCAAATGACACTGCTCGAATTAGATGGCAAACAAGGAAAACACTAAACTCGAAGATACAGATGGCATGAGAAACCAAAGCCTGAAGAGCTGATCAATCGAACCACAGAAGAATTATAACCAGCAGGACAAACCTCCCCATAATGCTGAAGAGGGAGAGGGATAGGTACACTGAAAAGAACAACCAACAAGAACTGCATGATGAAGAACCAGGAACATCAAAGGTGCTAAGAAAGTACATAGTGTTGTGGAAGGAACACTCACTTGACACACATCATGAGGTGAATGTCATGGAAGGAACACTCATTGGACAAAGGCAGATGGCAAACAACAGGCAAACATCAACCCCCTCATGGTACTTTATCAATAGTGCATGTAAAACAAGGCACAAGATGTGCAAGATTCTAAGTAAACAATGCAGGATGGCACTTTATCTCAGTGCATTTGCATAAATACAAGCTACAATGATAAGAAGACTAGAAATAGAAATGAGAACCAAAATAGAGACATCCAACCCAAAGAAGAGATCCCAAGACCTGAAACAACCAAGATATCCACCAGAGTGCTGAAAAGTAAATAACTGAATAAAATATGTATAGTGTACAATCTGGAAATAAAACGCATATGGCTGGAAAGTACACAGCACATGCTTTCTGAAAATATAAAGTTTTCAAAAAATGGAGTTCGGATGCTCATTCTACATCCTCTCGAGTGCAAACACAAGACCTCACTTTGAGTGGAAAAAAACATAGTCAAACAAAAAAATTAGAAAAAATTACTAACATGATGAGGTCCGGCACGGAAGTAGCTTTCCGACGCCTATTAGTTTTTTGAAAAATCAACTCCGTATGCCCAAGATATGGCCAAAATACCAAACCCCCCTTCAAAACAAGAGGAAGGGGTAGTTTGGTGGCTCTGGCGAGTGGAGGTGGCTAGTGGGTCACGCTCCGGTGGTGGTTGGGCAGAGCTCTAGTGGCCAGGGGTTTGCAGTGGTGGCCAGGCGGCTGATTCCGATAGAGGCCACAGGGAGGCCCACAACGGTGGGGTTGTAGGGAGCATGGCGATAGTGGAGCTGGGCTGAGCAGCGGGGACCATAGGGAGGCCGGTGGTGTAGGGAGAAAAGGGCACTGCAGGGAGCCACTAGTGCTATGGCATAGAGGAGGCCATAGGGAGGCGGAGCCAGCTGGGGCTGGGCCGGCAGTGGGCGGCGAGAGTGGCGGGGGCCTCAGGGCCAGTGGGGGCTAGAGGGAGCTGCTGGTGGGGGTTGGAGGGAGGCAGAGGCCATCAGGGCTAACAAGTGGCCGGACTATCAGCCCGGTACCCTGGGCAATGCAAAACCTTTTGCCCAAAAAAAAAATATTTGATTTTTTTTTTGAAAAAAATAACTATTGCCTTTTTTGTTTTTTTGTTTTTTTTTGTCAAAACATCAAATTTCAGCCTGCATGCCATAAAAAGGCATTTTATTTTTTAATTTTTTTCTCGATTTGCATGTCAGGGCCATATGACCTGGATCTGGAAAAAAAATAGTCCCAGAGGCTCAGGAACCAAAACAAGTCAAATTTTATATAACCATAGGGGTTTTCAAGCCTTCTGAGCACGATGGTGAAGTCCATTTAGGCCCAAAGTGCTTAGAAAAAGGCCTATCCCTGGGTGCATACAAAGTTTTCTAAAACCCCAGATCTGCTTCCAATGCAGAAAATCTCAAAACAAGAACAGATAGCTATAGATCTGAAGCTCTGATACCATGTTGAAGTTGAGAAAATACAACACCACAGGAGCCCAAATGATCTCTGCAAGCTGAAAAACATGTTACAAGGAGAAGCAAGGAAGCAAATCACAGAAGAAAGAAATACATAGAAAATATGCTCAAAAAGAGAGAGCTCAATATTCACAAAATGTGTAATGTAAAAAACTTCTTCTTACAATGAAAAGAATGAACTCAACCTTTAATAGGTCAAGAAACCCTAAAAGGGAAAACCTAGGTTTGCACATAATAATTAATAAAAGAATTAATTATTATGCACCTAAAGTTAGCTTAAGTGTAAAAGAGATAAAGGGAACTTAAATAACTAAACAAATATTGTTTAATTAATCAAGTAAACACCCGAATACTCTAACACTCAATTGTTGCAAGAGGAGAACACTCAGAGTGTAACTTCTTCAATCAGCAAAGTAGGCCCAGTGACAAAGGGTGAGAATTTGATGATGAAAAGAACAATGCTCAAGATACCTCAAGCTCAAGAGCCACTACAAAGGAAAAGCTTGTTTAGGACCACTTGTAGGTCACATGAAAAGATTTGTAAAGTGATTGTAGATTCAGGTTCCACTGAGAATATTGTCTCACTTGAAATGGTGGACAAACTCAAACTAAAAAGATTACCTCACCTCACACCCTACAAGGTGTCATGGCTCAACCGGGGGCAACATGTATTGGTTGATGAACAAGCATGGGTGGATTTTAAAATTGGTGAGTACAAGGATATATTATTATGTGACATATTTCCTATGGATGCTTGTCATTTGTTGTTGGGCCATCCATGGCAGTTTGATGTGAAAGGTACTCATGATGGGGAGAAGAACAACTATCTTATCACCAAGAATGGGAAAAAGTATCAAATGGATCCACTACTTGAACCAAAGGAAGAAAAACAAACAGGCTCAAGTGTGATGTTGATTAGTGGAAAAGAGTTTCTCAAAGTATTGAAACAAGAAGGACATCAAGGCCATGCTATAGTGTTGAAACTTAGTGAAGAAGCTAAGGTAGATCCAATGAGTGAAGTGCCTCAAGAGGTGCAAGAACTACTCAAAAATTATGCAGAAGTGATAGGCAATGACTTACCTAATTCCTTTCCTCCAATGAGAGATGTAAATAATCAAATAGGCTTAATACCAGGGGCCAATCTACCAAACAAAGATGCCTACAAAATGACACCTAGTCAAAATGAAGAGATCGACAAAGTACAAGTGTAAGAAATCTTAGACAAAGGGTTTATTAAGAAGAGTTTTAGTCTATGTGTTGTTCCTATTATGTTAGTGCCTAAGAAGGGAGGCAAATGGAGAATGTGCATGAACTCCAAAGAAATCAACAAGATTACCATAAGGTACCGGTTTCCCATGCCAAGGATTGAGGACCTACTAGACAATCTAGGAGGTGCAAGCTACTTCACCAAGGTGGACTTAAAGTCTGGTTACCATTAGATTAGAATCAGACCTGGAGATGAATGGAAGACAACCTTTAGAACCAATGCAGGCCTATATGAGTGGTTGGTAATGCCATTTGGCCTCACCAATGCACCTAGTACCTTCCAAAGGCTCATGAATGAAATCTTAGTTGAGTTTATTGGTAGATTTGTAATTGTATACCTTGATGACATTCTGATCTACAACAAGTTCAAGAAGGAATACCTCAAGCATTTGGAGATGGTTTTGAAGAAGTTGAAGGAGGCTCAACTCAAGATTAACCTTGAAAAATGTGAGTTTTTGAAAATAGAGCTGGTATACCTTGGTTTTGTTATTTCTCATGGATGTTTAAAAATACATCCAAGTAAGGTAGAAGAAATACTTAATCAGCCTATCCCTAGGGACATAAGTGAAGTTAGAAGCTTTCATGGAATGACATCTTTTTATAGGAATTTTGTGAGAAACTTTAGCCATTTTTGTGCTCCTATTCTCAATACTATAAAAGGAGGGATTAAATGTCACTTTAAGTGGATAGAGGAAGCCAATAAGGGGTTTGAGACATTGAAAACCAAGATAGCAAAGTTGCCAACCCTTAGATTGCTTGATTTCAATCAGTTGTTTGCAGTAGAATGTGATGCAAGCCAAAGGGCAATAGGGGCAATTTTAAGCCAAGAGGGGCATCCTATAGCTTTCTTCTTAGAAAAATTAAATGAAGCTAAGAAAAGGTACTCCACATATGACTTGGATTTGTATGTAATGGTCCAAGCATTGAAAAAATGGTGTCACTACTTGCTGCCCAAAGAATTTGTAGTCTTCACTGACAACCATGCCCTTAGTTTTCTCAATGGACAAGAGAAGTTGAACCAAAGACACCTAAAGTGGGTTGAGTACCTACAATCTTATACATTCACTATTAAACACAAGAAAGGGATAGCCAACAAAGTTTTTGATGCACTAAGTAGGAGAATCATGACCATGCAGGAGATTCAATTGCAAAGTGTGGGTTTGAGTGAGTTAAAAGACATCTACAAATATGATAAGGATTTTGCAGAGATATATAATGTTTGTACTAATTTTTCTAATACCTCATATGTCTCTTATTCAACATACATGGTACAAGAGAGTTTTCTAGTCAAAGGTCATCTTCTTTTCATACCTCAATTCTCTATGAGACAAAATATTATTCAAGAGAAGCATCAAGGGGGTTGAGGAGGTCATTTTGGCATTGATAAGACTTTGGAGCAGGTTGGTAGGTTTTATTATTGGCCCAAGTTGCAATAAGAAGTGAGAAGGTTTGTAGAGAAATGTAGCATCTACCAAAGAGAAAAAGGAACCTCAAGTAATGCAAGTCTATATCAGCCCTTGGTCATACCTCAAAGGCCTTGGGAATGTTTGAGCATGGATTTTGTGTTAGGCTTGCCTAGGACACTGAGAGGATTTGATAGTGTGTATGTGGTAGTAGATAGGTTCAACAAAATGGCATGTTTCATACCTTGCAAGAGTACCAATGATGCAACCTATATTGCAGGCCTCTTCTTCAAGGAGATAGTCAAAATTCATGGTCTTCCAATCAACATTGTGAGTGATAGAGATGTAAAGTTTTTGAGCCACTTTTGGAGGAAACTATGGAGGAAGTTGGGAACCAAATTATCTTTTTCATCTGCCTATCATCCTTAATTAGATGGTCAGACAAATGTAGTTAATCGGTCATTGGGTAACTTGCTAAGATGTCTTACCAAGCAACATGGGCAGACTTGGGATCTAGTACTTGGATAGGCAGAATATGCATATAATGACTCAATGAACCGTAGCACCGGTAAAAGTCCTTTTGAGATAGTGTATGGATTCCATCCTAGGGGTGTATTAGAGCTCAAATATATTAGTTCAATGGCACCCAAGAGTGCACAAGGGGAGAACTTTGCAGAAAGCATTAAAGAGGTGCATGATAAGGTAAAGCAGTCCTTACAACAAAAATCTAAGCAATACAAGGTTCAAGCTGATAAAACAAGGAGGAAGCTATAGTTTTAGGTAGGAGACTTAGTGTTGGCATACCTCAGGAAGGAGAGACTTCCAAAATGGCATCTTATCAAGCTCATGATGAATAAAATTGGACCTCTCAAGGTGGTGCACAAGTATGGGAAGAATGCTTATGAGGTTTAACTTCCACCTACCTTGGGGATATCTCCTATCTTTATTTTATGTGATCTCTATCCATACAAGGGAGAGTCACCAATAAATTAGAAAGACATGCCATCACCGGTTCATGAAGATTGGGTAAAGGATTTGCCACCTAGTCAACCGGTTGAGTTAGAGAGTATCTTGGATACCAAGATAGTAAAAAAGACAAGGAAGGGAATTTACAAGAACTATCTTGTTAAGTAGAAAGGATTACCAGATTCATATTCCATGTGGATGTTAGAGGCAGATATACTTCAACATGGAGTGGAGATTTCAGACCTTATAACTCAAGGGACTTGAGTTCTTTGACCCAAGGGAGTATGGTGCAGGGCACCTAGCACTCCAAGAATGTAAGCTTTGATTTTCTTTTAGTTTGTGTGTTAATGTGTGATGTAATAATGGACCAACCATGAGGACTAAGTAGAGCCATGGTTGAGTTGTCCAAATTTGGTTGAGTTGTCCAAATTTGTTTGAGTCAATTGTGCTCAGGATGTTGCTAGCCCGAGAATTGAGTTGCTTAGGTAGGTCATGGGCAAAATATTCTAGATGAATGTATTCATGGATTAGGAGTCAATTTATTTGTGTTTAGGTCTTGTAAGGTGTTTGAGTACCTTCAAGAGTCTTAGAATGCAATAGAAGGGAAAATTGCATCTTGGAGCAAAATTTTTCAAAAGTTGCTAAGCAACATTTTGCAATTTCTTGCAAAACTTGCACTTTTGGTTATGGGAATTAGGTAGTTGGTTAACCAAATAAACTAGTGGATAGAAGCCGAATTTCACTTCATTGTATGGGTTGGAGGATTGGAAATGCAAGAGAAATTTTTTGGTTTGTGAGACAATCTTGTTTCCACCGGTTTTTGACAGTTTTGTCTTGTTTTCATTGCTTGTATGGTCCAGTATGGACTAGATGGTGTAAACTCATTTCCATATTTGTATGTTCATTGTATTTGTTTTCAATCAAGTTGGTTTGCAGGTTTGATTGTTCTAGGTTGTAGAGATTTCTCTCATTCTTTGCAACTAGGAGCAAAACCCTTGCAAGTAGGGTTTAAGAGAAAAAAATGGCTCTAGCCTAGGCATTCTTTGATGAAACTTATTGAAATAATTAAGAATTCTAGGTTAGGGTCTATAAATAGTTTTGGAATAGGGTGTGTGATGTTTCAGGTCCAGGAGGAGGAGAAACAATGAAGACCTAGGCTCACCACTGGGAGTAGGTGAGTTAGGACAATAAGAAAAGTACAATTTGTGAGAACTTGGAGATTGATGCAGGCCCAAGAAAGCCCTCAGAGTGTCCTTAAAGGTTCCCAAGGTGTTTAGAGCATGATTTTTGATTGGTGAAAGGTTCTAGACCAAGTTTGTCAATCCACCAGCTAAGCCTAAAACCCCACAAAATAGTGCAGCATTGGAAACCACACCTGTATGGATAACTTAGATGCACTTTCAAAGTATTGTCTACAACTTCCAAAAGTTTATCCGAATCCATGATTTATTCCTAGGCTTGTTTGGGACTTTTGTAAAATAAACCCCAAAAACCGCTTAAGGAGGGCTAATGCAATTAGGCCTATTTAGGTATCAGTAGAGACCTAGAAGGCTTGAGAAACCATGGCGATGGAGTTGGTGAGTCTTAAACTTCAAAACACAATGAAGAAACCTTATTAATGCATTGGGAAACCATAAGAAGAGTTGGTGTGTTAATATCATAGCAGGTGTGGTTGGAGCCCAGGAGAGGTTAGTGTGAGTAGCTGAGGTGACAACCTCAAGTGGAGGACTTGATTGTCCAGAAACCATTGGCTATACCTAGGAGGCAAGTCAAGAAGGTTCAGACCTTGGAGGTCTCATTCTCATAACCCTTACCAAGTGCCATAGGAATGAATTGAGTAGTTGTAGGGTTGAGTAGGACAAGTCACTCAAGAAGGTTAAATAAACAAGGCTCCAAGACTCTTTGCATCACAAATAAGCCAAGTTGATCTTTCCTCCTCTATTGAGATGTGATAATGTAGATCTTTATTGAAAGGAACGTGTTTTTAATAACTTTTCATCAAACTTGGAACATGTAGATAATTATAGAAATGATGCAAGAAGGTGCGATGCTTTAGAAAGAGTTTGTGGTTTATGTAGAGAAATTTCCTTCTCTTCAAGATTTTCTTTTGACTAAGCTTCTTTCTCTTTAATTCCATCTTTTGACTAAGCTTCTTCCTCTTTAAGTGACGAGGGATGGTCATATGAGTGATCAAAGTTTTATTGATAGGCTTGTTCTAATAATAAATACTTTGTTTTATTGATCAAAGTTTTACTATGTCGAATAGGAGGTTTTATTCCCCTATTGATATGATTAAGTTTGCCAAATGATTAATGAAGTTTCCTGATGGAGGTTGATAGATCCTAACATGGAAACTCAATCGATTTGACTAACTTGAATAAATAAGCTAGGTATTTGATTTTGATGTTGTTGAAAGGTGTGCTTAGATCACAAGTTGAATTTCAGTCTATTTTTGTTGAAGAAAGCTTGTCTATGACAGTTGAATTTGAAAGAATGCCTAAAAGGGTATCCAAAATAGTATTTGGATTCTACAAATTTTTCCTATAAGTGCCCACTATCTCAAATGCGCCAAAGTAAATGTGTTAAAACCTTTGTTGAATGCACCACTAAAGATGTTGAATGTGCTAGTACATTGATCAAGGGCGATAAAAGATATGTTGAATGTGCCAACTAAAAAATCATATGCACTAGAGAAATATTCAAATGCACCACATAAATGGTTAAATGTGTCACTCTGCTGAGTTTCTTGATTTTTTTCAAATTTTGATGTGATTTTTTATTTTGGTTGGATTTTTAGAAAGACGTTTTTTATGATATATGACAAGAACACAACAAAAACTCATGAACACAATGCCAAATTTGTCTCTAATTTAAACATGAAGTGTATGGTCTTAAGGATCTTTTGAAATCCTCCTTTGTTTTCACTAGTTTGGAACAAGAAGACACATCAATCAAACTCTCTAATCTCAAGGGTCATCAATAATACCATAGCTCACACTTGATACATCTTCATCTCAAACAACCCTGTCACACCCTATGGTTCACCCATTTTTTTGCCTTTTGCTAGAATTTGAACCAAAGAGAATTGGTCCTCAATTGGCTTGTTTTATTGGGAGATGTATGGTGAGTGTCTTGGGAGTGGATTCTTCCACACCCTTGCACTATGATATTAAGGATGTTTGGATAACTGACTCGATTTGGCTTCTATTTCTCAAATCTCTCTAGTATGGCTTCCATTTGAGTAGTCATAATCAATAGTGTTTTCCACTCCGTTAAAGGAGGTCTCCTAGCTTGTAGAGGTTATGTTCTACAAGTTTTCACACACCATATAGGCACTAAGGAAGACATAACACTGCTATGATAGCATGTAACACTCATCGCTTGCAAATTTCATCACAAACACATTTGTTTATAGTGGTTTGGATTACTTGGCTTTAGCCATTACCACTTAGGTCATTCCCCTCTCACTGACCTTATGGGCTTCTCGGGAGGGAAGACCTGCTAAAGGTTGTATCTTATTTGCAAGAAATGAAAGAAAGCAAAAGAGCAAGTTTGGATTTTTGATCACCCAATTATGGGGAGACATATACCTATCACTTTTGAAACAGAGTAAAAAAGTTTGTTCTTTTTATGCCAACAGTGCAATATTATCTAAATTCTATTTGGAGATGTTGCTCCAACAAGCATGGTGTTATTTTTATCCACTATAGCAAAGATAAATTGTTCCTTTTAAGCCAAAATCACAATGTTTGAATTTTGAAAATCTTTTTTTTGAAATAAAACTTGGTCAACAAAATAAAATCGTGAATCAAAAGTTGCAATGATAAACCTTGATTGAGAATTTTGGAAAACTTTTCAATAAGAACTTGAATTTTGGAAAAATGACTTGTTCTTTTTACCTTGGGAAAATGAAATGTGGTTTTTCTTTTTTTATCGCTTTGTAACAAAAGTAAAATTTATCTTGTTCTTTTTACTTTGCACCAATAGGAAGAATGAACTAATCTTGCAAGAAAATAAAGGTTTTTTTTGTGGTCCTTTTTAGCCCTTTGCAAGAAAAGAAAGATGAGATTCTTTTTAAAACACCAATAAAAAATATGAGGTTCCTTTTTATCCTTGCAAAAATTGAAGTGTGATGTTCTTTTTATCCTTTTAAAAAGAAATGAGTTCTTTTTACCCTTTTTGTAATAAAAACTAAAAAATTTGTAACAAGAAAGTAAAATAAAACTAATCTAACTCCTTTAGAACCTACACACAATATTAGAACCTGTAAAACCCATGAATTATTAGTCCAACATGGTGGGCTCACAAACCTACATTCTTCTTGGTGTTACAAAATTTGGCTCTTTGTCAAATACATGGCAGGAAATTCTTGAATTTGTCAAATTTGTTAAAGGAACCTACCAAGTTCGTCAAGAATGTGACAAGAAGTTTCCGAGTCTATCAAAAACATGACATGAGCTTGTTGATTTCCGAGTCTATCAAAACGCGACAAGAACTTGTTGATTCTATCAAAAACATGACAGGAACTTGTTGATTTTTGAGTTTCTCAAAAACATGATAGGAACTTGTTGCGTCAGGAAGTTTCTATGTCTGTCAAAAACATGACAAGAACTTGTTGATTTCTGAGTCTATCAAAAACATGACAGGAACTTATTGATTCTATCAAAAACGTGACAGGAAGCTTCTGATTATTCAACTTTTTGAAAATGTTGCAAAACTTCACAAAAGGATTAGAAATAAAGGGACAAAGTGCCCCATGGTGGGAGCCAAAAATGTATACTTGAAAGAAGGGTTAGTCCATTAAGAGCATAACAAAACAAGTATACCAATGAAACATTACATACAGAGGATCTAACAAATAAAACAAGTTACATGTACCACCCTCTCAAATAATTTCATTGTTCTTTATCTCATAGGATTCCTCAAGTCATGGTTGCTCTCAGATCATTGAGAAACTGACCATTGGAATACCAACTCCAAGAATGAGTGATGTGTGATAAGATGATATATATGCAAAGAAACTAAGATCTATAGGATGATTAACAAAGCTTGCTAAGATGAGATATTATGCTATAATAATGAAACTAACTATGCTGTGATATGCATATTAAGTTGTTCTAAAATGATATACTAACAAGAATATGCTATGCTAATGATATGAAATGATTCTAAATGTTACAGATTATGATTAAACAAAGAGAGGAAAAGCTTAAGACTTGATGAAATAGACTATAATTTGGATGCCTGAAACTTGGATGATGGATAATGAGATAAATGAGGCCTATTTATAGAAGAAATGGGGAATTGGATGGTTAAAATTCAATCTTCTTAACAAGGGCTAGGATTGAATGATCCTTAATCCATGTGATACTTTCAACCCAATCTCATGTTGACAAGTGTCACCATGAGAAGGCTTGAGAGGAGATAGAAGAGGCATTAAATGTCTAAAGGGACATGATGGTTACCCTAGGGGATTGGGTTAGGGTTGAGTTAGTGGATAAAGATTTTATCTAAAGGATAAACCCTTGTGCAAGGGTTAAAGGATAACCATTGTCAAAGCAATAAATGCTTGAAGAGACCCTCGAGTTAAAAGGATGGTTAAGTTAGAGAGAAGGTCTCTAACCAAGGGTCAAGGTTGAGTTATCCATTAATGGTTATGTAAGATCCTTACAAGTTTGGAAGACTTTGGAGGTTATCTTGTTGAAGACACAAAGCCTTTAATGGTTTATGAAGACTTCGGGGGTTTTTGAAAAGTGACCTATTTCTTAAAGAATGTGCAAATGATTATGAGAGGGATTAGGCTAAATAAAAGGGATTAGAATATTATAGAAGGGGTTTAGGCATGCAAGTGGATTTTGTAGGAGAATGCAAGTGGGAGGTGTAGAAACCTAAAAATGTCTCATTAATTCTAAACTAATTATTCATCTATTTAATTAAATAATTCTTTAATTATTTGATTAAGTTAAATATTTATTCTGATCAAAATATTTAACATTTCTAATTATCGAATTTCTATCATTTCATCATTTAATCAATTAACCCTATCTCAATTATTAATTAAATATAAATTATTTAATTAATTGCGACATTCTCTTTAGTTAAATAATCTTTATCATTTAATTAATTCAATTTCCTATGCTTAAATAATTTCACTTAAATTATTTAATTAATTATTTAATTAATCCAATCCCCAAATTTTAATTCCAATTAATTCCATCTAATTTCATGTCATTTTTCCCAAATTCGAATTTCACTTAATTCCAATTAATTTCATTTCTTCCAAATTCATATTTCACCAAATCTGAATTTTAGTTAATTTAATGTGCATTTCAGCATTTGAAAGTCCAAATTCAAATCGAAATTGAAAATGAAAATCAAATTCAATTTCAAAATCCTACATCACATGCTAAAATCAGAACTGATTGATCAAATCGATTATCTAATTAGTTAACTCACTTAACTCATCAATCACTCTATTTTACTCTCAATCACCTTTTTGATAGTTCTGATACTAAATGTAAGTACAGATCCAATAGCCAATAAGATGAGAGGGGGGGCTGAATCATACAAACTTAATCTTCCATAAAAACATCAGATTCAACCTTAGTAACATATACTTTAGTAATATAACAAAAACTGTTAATCATGCAAACTCAAAAGCATATAAACATCATAAACCTCATAACACCAGATTTAACATGGAAACCCAAATAGGGAAAAACCACTGTGGGATTTTGGACCCACTAAGAAATATACTCTTCTAGAGTATGCTCGGTTAAAAGCAAATCCTATTAAAGATTACAAACACATTGCTAGATGTGACCCGGTTAAGGGATTTCCCTCAGATCTGTTAGGATCTTCACCTTGTTAGAAGTGACCTTGTTAAAGGATTTCAAACACTCAATCAGAATGTCACCTTGCTAGAGGGTTTTACAAATAAGACTATTAAGTCCACTCGGTTAAGATATTTTCTGTCACTTTCACAAAATAATAGTAATAAAAATCTATCTGCAACTTCATATCTAAAATGCTAAAGTAGATTCTTATTTGTTCAATACAATCTAGACATAGAACTAATCTTGTCCAACTACTAGGCTTCTATACTCTATTATTCAAATAGGTCTTCAAGTTTCTGTGCTCGGTAATCACTATGTAGCATCCTTGTGCATACACTTGCCCACTTACATTATTTATCAACAGTTTCCTATTTATAAAAAATTAGCTAACCGCTTAATCTCCTTGATCACATTTCCCATGATCAATCATAGCCATCAGATCTTCAATCTTGTCCAGGTTCAATGCATCTTCCGATCTAAAAACATTTTACCCTACCTGGGAACTTGCACATATTTCTTGGAACTTGTGCCAGGGTATTGTGGTTCAATCTACGCTATAGATCTTCATGCTGACTTTCCTTTGCCATAGATTCAGTAACGACATACCAATCATTTAATCAGTTCCAGCTCATCAGCTTCCTTCATTAAATAACACATGTAACCATTTAATGCATTCTGTTATAGCTTAGTTACAACTTGGTTATAACTCAGTAAATACTAAACTTCACTCGGTAGACATTTCGCCTTCATTAACCGATAGCGATAACCTTAGGGTTTACCGACTAGGTTCTTTGCTTGGTAACATAGTATAGTATTATCCTTACAATTTACAACATATGTATGATGTTAAAACAATCTAAACATCATGATCTTATCATTGTTTGACTCAGTAATAGTTGCCCATTGAATACCTTATTCATCCCCTTATTTATCATATTCTTTCTGTGTCTTTTACCAACATCTTTATATTCTTCAAATCATACTTCTCAAGATATGGCAACATCATACTAAATTAGAAAATCATTTTCTTGACATCAATGAAAAAATAATAATATCAAGATAGTAAACATCCTTAATCAGTTATATCCATAATCATTAACAACTTTCTCAATATCCTTATTGAAATGCCAACAATCTTTCATTGTATGTTATAATGCTATATTGCCAACAATCTCCCCCTTTGGCATTGATGGCAAAACCAATTGATTTAACCTTAAAAGATTCGGATTGCTGTGATTCTGAAATGCTGAAATGGACTCCCCCATACATTAGACTTCTCCTCTTTTCTTCTGTCTTCTCAATCTGTCGTCTCAGTTTTCTTCTCCTTATATATTAGTCTTCTCCGCCTTTGACAGCAATGCCAAAAAGTAAAGGACTAAAACATAATTTCTTCCTATATGAAGTGATTTCCTGCTATAATGTGTCAATTCAGTCTCGGTCAGAGCATTTTGTCTTCAATTCTTGTTCCCTATAATGTTTCTTGTAATATTTCCTATTACACCTTTAGAAAACATCCTAAAGTGTGTAATGCAACATCAATGCCTAAAAGATATTTGATAGAGTCATCAGATTGATGCTTTCACCGAACTCGATTAGTGAGTAGAAGATAGGGGTAGGACCCCTAACTTACTTCTGAGATATTCAAAAGTGTCCCTTGGTAGTGGTTTGGTGAAGACATCTGCTATTTGTTCCTTTGTGCTAACATACTCCAACACTACTTTCTTCTCTTGAGCTTCTTCTCTAAGATAATGATATTTGATAGAGATGTGCTTTGTCTTAGAGTGCATAATAGGATTCTTTGAAATATTAATGGCACTAGTATTGTCACAGAATATGGTTACTAGCTTGGTAACTTTCTCATTTATACCTTCCAATAGTTGTTTGATCCATGCAATGTTGGTACAATTCAATGTTGAAGCAACGTATTCAGCTTCTGCTATTGACTGTGAAACACATCCTTGTTTCTTGCTAAGCCAACTCACTAATCTTTCTCCTAAAAAGAAAGCTCCTCCACTTGTGCTTTTTCTGTCATCAATGTTGCCTGCCCAATCAGCATCAGTATAAACTTTTAAATCAAAATCATTTCCTTTTTGATATACTAAGCCATAATCCTTAGTGCCTTTCAAGTATCTAAAAATTCTTTTGATTGCAGTCATGTGTGTTTCCTTAGGATCTGCAGAGAATCTTGCAACTATACCTACTGCATGTGCTATGTCTGGTCTGCTGTGAACAACATATTGTAGCTTTCCAATCATGGATCGGTAAAGTGTCTCATCAATAGATGCAGATTCATCATTCTTTGATAATTTACAGTTGGTAGTCATAGGAGTACTTACTAGTTTTGAATCCTCCATTCCAAATTTCTTCAAGATTTCCTTTATGTACTTGGATTGAGTAATGAAAATCTCATTTTTCATTTGCAGTATTTGTAAACCTATAAAATACTTTATCTCACCAATTAATGACATCTCAAATTCTTTGCTCATCTCATTTCCACAAAATACAATATCATCAACAAATATGGCTGAGATCAGTATTCCATTTTCATCATTCTTCATGTACATATTGTTGTTCTCACTTGTCCTTATAAAACCAATCTTAATCAAATAAGAGTGCAATCTTTCATACCATGCTCTAGGTGCTTGTTTCAAACCATATAAAGCTTTGTTCAATTTACATACCTGATCTTTATTATTGTCTTCAACAAATCCTTCAGGTTGTTCAATAAAAACTTCTTCTTCTAATATTCCATTAAAAAATGTAGATTTAACATCCATTTGATATACCTTGAAATTTTTGAAAGCAGCATATGCCAACAATGTTCTTACTCCTTCAAGTCTAGCAACAGGTGCAAAAGTTTCACCATAATCAATTCCTTCTTCTTGAGCATAACCTTTGCAAACTAGTCTTGCTTTGTTTCGAATGATCTCTCCTTTTTCATTTAGCTTGTTTCTGAAAATCTACTTTGTACCGATTACTTTTTTGTCCTTTGGTCTTGGGATTAGTGTCCATGTGTCAATCTTCTTGATTTGATCAATCTCTTTTGTCATAGCATTTATCCAATCTTCACTGTTAAATGCCTCTTTCACTATTCTCGGTTCAAATTTAGATATCAAACATGTGTTCTGTCTCAGTTTGTTCCTTGTCATCATTGGATTATCCTTATTGGTGCATGATGTCTTCTGACATACTTGGCTAATACAGGCTTGGTAGGCTCTGTATGATCTTCTTCATCACTCGGTAACTGGATATTCTCTTCATTTTCTTCAACAGTCTTCTCGGTAAGACTTCTCAGTTGAACATAGACAAATTCATCATAGTCTTCGGGTTCCTTAGAATTTCCTTCATCCTTTCTTTTTGCAAATTCATCAATTTTCACATTTGCACTTTCTACTATTTTGTTAGATGATTTTATCAGACATTTAAATGCTTTGCTTCTAGAAGAATAACCTAGAAATGTTCCTTCTTCACTTTTCTGATCAGACTTGCCATTTCTATCATCTTTGTGAACATAGCATCTACTTCCAAAGATTTTAAAATAACTTACACTAGGTTTCTTATCATACCAGATTTCATATGGTGTCTTCAAAGTACCTTTCTTCAATTGTACTCGGTTCAGGCCGTAAACTGTTGTGCTTATTGCTTCTCTCCAAAATGTTTGTGGCACCTTCTTTTCAATCATCAATGTTCTAGCACAATCCACAATAGATCTGTTTCTTCTCTTAGCTATTCCATTCTGTTGTGGAGTTCTCCATGCAGAGACTTGTCTTTTAATACCATGATCATTGCAGAATAAGTTGAATTCATCAAATGTGAACTCTCCTCGTCTATCTGATCTAAGACATTTCAGTTGTCTTCCTGTTTCATTTTCAACTCTTGCCTTGTACCATTTAAACATTTGAAAAGCTTCTAATTTATCTTTTAAAAACATTACTGACATCATCCTTGAATAGTCATCCACAAATAATATGAAATATTTATCACCATAATAACTTTGAACTTTCATGGGACCACAAAGATCAGTGTGCACTAGATCTAAAATTCCCTTAGAAGTGTAAGACTTACTTGTAAAGCTTGATCTTGACATCTTACCCATTTGGCATCCTTGGCACATAACATTCTCAGGTTTTTCAAGACTCAATAGACCTCTTACTTGGTGCTTCTTGCTTATTTTGATCAGATTATCAAAATTTACATGACAAAACCTTTTATGCCATAACCAGGTATCATCTATCTTTGCATACAAACACTTGTTAAGAGTTGAGTCAAGGTGAAATGTGTTACCTTTTGTTTGTGTCCCGGTAGCAACTAACTTTCCATTCTTGTCATGAACTTTGACAATTCCTTTCTGAAATTCTATTCAGTAACCTGTGTTGTTTAGCTATGCTACACTCAACAAATTGTATTTCAAACCTTCAACCCAATAAACATCATTGCATCTTGCATTGTCAAGAAGTGTTATAGATCCTTTACCTTTTAGTGGACATGGTGCATCATTACTAAATCTAACATGGCCTCCATCATAATCTTCTAATATAACAAACTTGTGTTTATCTCCTATCATATGATGTGAACATCTACTATCTATGATCCAAGAATCATTAGTGTTTATGTGAGATGTTAGGGCTTTTTCTTCATACCTTTCTTCATCTGATCCATCTTTCATAGCCACATAAACTACTTCCTCTATATCAGTTTCATCTAATTCATCATCATTGGATTCCTCATCAGCTATTAAACATGTCTTTCTATCTCTTGTTCTAAAGTCTCTGTGTCCTCTATAATGATTATCTTTCTGTCTATCATCTTGGTAATCTCTCTTTTTAGTAGAATCTTTGTCAGGATAGTTAGAAGCTATATGTCCTATCTTATCACAATTGAAACATTTCGAAGGTAGTTTTCCTTTATACTTACCTTTGCCTCTCGGTAACCTTTTGGCTAATAGTGCTTCAAACTCTTCTTGCTTTCTAATTTCCTCATACAGTTTGTGTACTTCTTCCATGTTCTTACAAAATATTTCACTTGCTCCACTGTGATCTCCTTAAGAGTACTTATACTTTCTTTCATTGAAATCATTAGATTCATCAAGATGAAAAGAACTAAATGCAGACTCAACTTTATTTATCGAAGATCCACTGTTATCAAAGTTACTTAATTCAAATGCATGTAGCTTACCAATAGTAGCATCTAAAGAAACTGGCATATTAGGTACAGACCTCAATTCATTGATTACAGAGACTTGGATTGCATAAGCCGGTAGAAGGGTTCTTAACAACTTACTTGTTATATCCTTTTCTTCAATAGTTCCACCTACTCCTTTGATTTGATTGACAATCTCCTTTAGTCTTGTACTGTACTGAGTTATGTTCTCACCTTCAATCATCCTCATAGATTCAATTTGTCCTCTTAGACTATCTACTTTTTCTCTTTGAACATGTTCATCTCCTCCATACACTGATATGAGCTTATCCCACATTGCCTTTGCATCATTGCAACCTTCTAGATCATTAAACTCTGAATCGGTCAATGCAGATGTTATTTCAATCATTGCTTAAATATGTTATTGCTTTGCCTTTATCTCTTCCATAGTCAATGGATAGGTGCTCGATGTAACAAAATCATTCTCCAGATAGTATACATCATATTCTCCAACTCCTGATACATGCAGCTTCATCATTTTCTGCCATGTAGAGAAACTTGACTTGTTCAGCTTTGGTGCATCCCTCTTATACATCTTTGGATCTTTAACTCAAGTGCCTTTAAACTTTTCTTCTAGAGTCCAAAGCTTTGATACCAATTGATAGTTCTAATACTAAATGTAAGTACAGATCCAATAGCCAATAAGATGATAGGGGGGGTGTGAATCATACAAACCTAATCTTCCATAAAAACATCAGATTCAACCTTAGTAACATATACTTTAGTAATATAACAAAAACTGTTAATCATGCAAACTCAAAAGCATATAAACATCATAAACCTCATAACACCAAATTTAATGTGGAAACCCAAATAGGGAAAAACCATTGTGGGATTTCGGACCCACTAAGAAATATACTCTTCTAGAGTATGCTCGGTTAAAAGCAAATCCTGTTAAAGATTACAAACACATTTCTAGATGTGACCTGGTTAAGGGATTTCCCTCAGATCTGTTAGGATCTTCACCTTATTAGAAGTGACCTTGTTAAAGGATTTCAAACACTCAATCAGAATGTCACCTTGCTAGAGGGTTTTACATATAAGACTATTAAGTCCACTCAATTAAGAGATTTTCTGTCACTTTCACAAAATAACAGTAATAAAAATCTATTTGCAACTTCACATCTAAAATGCTAAAGAAGATTCTTATTTGTTCAATACAATATAGGCATAGAACTAATCTTGTCCATCTGTTGGGCTTCTATACTCTGTTATTCAAATAGGTCTTCAAGCTTCTGTGTTCGGTAATCACTATGTAGCATCCTTGTGCATACACTTGCCCGCATACATTGTTTATCAATAGTTTCCTATTTATAAACAATTAGCTAACCGCTTAATCTCCTTGATCACATTTCCCATGATCAATCATAGCCATCAGATCTTCAATCTTGTCCAGGTTCAATGTATCTTTCGATCTGAAAATCTTTTACCTCGCCTGGGAACTTGCACATATTTCTTGGAACTTGTGCCAGGGTATCGCGGTTCAATATATGTTGTAGATCTTCATGCCGACTTTCCTTTGCCATAGATTTAGTAATGACATACCAATCATTTAATCAGTTCTAGCTCATCAGCTTCCTTCATTAAATAATGCATGTAACCATTTAATGCATTCTATTATAGCTCAGTTACAACTCAGTTATAACTCAGTAAATACTAAACTTCACTCGATAGACATTCCACCTTCATTAACTGATAGTGATAACCTTAGGGTTTACCAACTAGGTTCCTTAGGGTTTACCGACTAGGTTCTTTGCTTGGTAACATAGTATAGTATTATCCTTACAATTTACAACATATGTATGATGTTAAACCAATCTAAACATCATGATCTCATCATTGTCTTACTCTGTAATAGTTGCCCATTGAATACCTTATTCATCCCCTTATTTATCATATTCTTTCTGTGTCTTTTACCAACATCTTTATATTCTTCAAATTATACTTCTCAAGATATGGAAACATCATACTGAATTAGAAAATCAATTTCTTGACATCAATGACAAAATAATAATATCAAGACAGTAAACATCCTTAATTAGTTATATCCATAATCATCAACAACTTTCTCAATATCCTTATTGAAATGCCAACAATTTTTCATTGTCTGTTATAATGCTATATTGTCAACACTTTTATGACTGATCAATTAATCCACTTATCTCTCCAATCAATTCAGTCATCTGATTCATCAAGTCTGTCAACTAGCTAGTCTATTTAGTCTACTGGTTAATTAATTTAGTTGACTCCTGAATCTAATGAGTTAACAAATCAATCAATTTTAGTTGTCTATCAATCAACACTTGAGTTCAAATTCTCACCTCCTTTCTATTGAAAATCTATAAATTCAACCTCATTTTCTCATTTCAAGCTATAATCACAGCATCCAAAATTCTAGAATCACAGTCTTCAAAGTTATTGTCCATCTTATGTAGGAAATCAGTGCAATAGCTGAGAGCCACCTTCACCAATAATAATGGAAAAGAGCAATGGAAGCACAAGTGGAGAATGTAGAGTTTTAATTAAGTTTAATATTTCTATCTCTATCATTTATTTTATTGTATTGTGTTTAAAATCAGTTTAATTAGTTAAGGATTTTGTGATTCATCCTTTTATTCTAATTATCTTGGATTTGATAAAATTTCAAACAATCAACTCGATGTGAAACAGATCTAACCTTCATTCTCTATTTTGGTTGATTTTGTAGATCCGTACTGCCTAGAAAATAAGAATCCGCAATTGACTAGACAAAAAATCACAATTGCGAATATTTATCTGCACTTGCTATCAAAATCCATTGCAATTGATAGTAAAATCCATTGCAATTGCTAAAATGATCCGCAATTGCTCAAAAAAGGAAAAAAATAATTTTTTATTTGTCGTTTCTTAATTAGTTGATCTTGCACACCTAACCCATAAAAAATCTTTCAATTCTAGAAATTTTTAGTTTTTTGCATAAAATGTGTCAAATCCAATGGCAAGAAAGGTAACCTTCAAAATATTAGGTGCAAGGAGGGCAAGACAACATAGGAGAGAGCATAGAGCATACCAAAGACTCCTAAAAGTAGAAATAGAGCTTCGCGAAATTGAAGAAAATAGCATAGAAGCATCCACTGATTCATTGCCAAATACAAATGTTATGATGACATTGATGTGATGGCTCATATGATTTGGGATAACATCATTGTAGAATAAAATCTCTATCTTCTGTCTTTTACTGTTGTTTATTTAAAAATTAAAAAACTAAAATTAAAATTTTCTTTTTGCATTTAACTGATGAGCAATTAACTTGATATTGCTACACAATTTCTCAGAAATCAATTTGCAATTGCTATCACAATATTTCACAATTGATACTATATTAGTTCGTAATTGATCATATATCAGCTTGCAATTGCTCACTAGTTAGTTTGGCATTGCCAGTTTAGGTTTTTTACATTTTGTCTTTATTTATTTCTGGTTTTTATCAGGATTTTTCTCTATTTGTGAAAAGACAAAGCCCTGTAACTGAGAAAATTAGGCTGCATAGCCCACCATATGTCTACTAACATTATTTTGTCTATAGAGTTAGAGTAGAAAATTTCTTTTTGTGTTGTTAAAAAGAGCAATACAACTTGCATCATTGATATGATGGCTAAAATGAACCCCATGCCTTTTTGGAGCAACATCTCCAATACTTTAGAAAACATTGCAATGAAGGTTTAAAATGAATCATTGTTCTTCATGTCTTCAAGGTGATAGGTATATGCTCTCCCCTTTTTTGGGTGATCAAAAATCCAAACCCACCTTTTTCATGCTTTATTTCATTTTCTACATTAAGATAACACCTTTAGAAGGTCTACCTTCCAAGTAGCCCATAAGGCCAAGTGAGAGGGAACAACCTAAGTGACAACGACTAAAGCCAAGTAATCCAAGCCACTCTAAATAAATGCGTATGTGATGAAAATCATATGTGATGAGTGTTACATGTTGTCACAATGATGCTATAGCTCCCTCAATGCCTATACGATACATTAAAATCTGTAGAGTGTAACCTCTACAGACTGGGAAACCTCCCTCAATAGAGTGTAAAATGCTACTGATTGTGACCACTCGAATGGAACCCTTTCTAAACACCTTAGAAATTAGAAGCCCAATTGAGTCAATAACCAAAAACTTGGATTATCACAGTTCAATGGTAGGGAAGAATTCACCTCCAAGACACTCACCATATATCTCCCAGGATAATGGGCCAATTGAGGAGCAATCTTCTTTGGTCTAATTTCTGAAAAAAGGCAAAAACACGGGTGCACCCTAGGGTGTGACATGGTTGTTTGAGCTGAAGGAGTATCAAGATGTGGGTTGTGGTAATACTTCAGACCTTTTGACCATTAGGAGAGTTTGCTTGATGTGTTATTGATTGACCAATTACAGCGAAAACAAAATAGGGTTTTGAAAAAGACTCCAACATTCATGAGAATTTGAAAAAGTTCTTTAAACAAGTATTATTTCTATGTTATTATTCTTTTTGATGTGTCTATTGTGTCCTTTGCTACATTTCACCAAATTCAAACATTTTAAAAAATACCAAAAACAAAGTGGAATCTCAACTAGGTTTAGTCAATAACATCAACAAGATCAAACACCCTCAACAAGGTCAAGTTTTGACATCAACATCAAACTTTTGCAACATTCTAGAAATGGAGGAAACATCTTACATGTTGTGATCCTAGGTCCAAACCAATCAAGCAAACATCATGGATTGACATTATGCATTTCATAGGGAAGGTGAAGAATTCATCCATTCCATTCCTATTCCAACACCATCCATAGAAACCTTAGCCCAACAAATCAATATTTTGCAACAAACAAATGAGAGACATGACTAGTCCTAGAAACTGTAGGGGCTGGTTAGAAAATATAATGAGGGAGGTGATAACCATGAAGGAATCATTATCAGGCCAACCTTCTTCTTCTTCTTGTGAGACCATTCAAACATTCCAACCTTCATTCTTCAACAAAATCATTCCTACCTCATTTCAACCAACATTAGAGTCGTGTCAACCTTCTTTCAACCCAACATATCTATCATACCAATCATATCAACCCAACATTCAAAGTACCTCTTTCAACCAAAATCAAACCCCTTTCAACGAAAACCAAACCTTTTTCAACTAAAATCAAACCTCTTTCAACCCAAATCAAACCCCTTTCAACCAAAATCAAACCTTTTTCAACCAAAATCAAACCCCATTCAACCAAAGTCCACATAAAAATTCACACCAGCCTAACATTCAAACCCCTTTCAACCAAAGTCCAAATCCAAATTCATGCAACCAAAATCAAACCTCTTTCACCCAAAATCATACTCCTTTCAACCAAAATCAAATCTCTTTCAACCAAAGTCCAAATCAACCATATTTATCCATCATTTCACCATCCCTTGAAGGCACACAAGACCAATCCATGCCATCTCTATCCAATAACACAATCTCCCAAGGGCTATCCATCATATAAATCCAATCTAATTCAAGTCATGATTTAGAGGATCTCATTAAAAATCCTTCCTCATCATGCCAAAGTGTTGGAACCTTCCAAAAATCTCCCATGAAAACTCCTCTATGTCAGGAGGACAATCCAAAATTAGAAGAAATCAGTCATGAAATAAATCAAGATCAAGAGAAAACCCTTTCATCCTACCCAATTTTTGATGAAGACTCCACCTATCAAGAATCTTATGAAGATCCCCTCATTCTTTTATATTCCACTCATAATAACACCCTTGTTTCTCAAGAGAAAGATGTTCTTTCAATTTCCATCCAACATCCACCTGCTAAGCAAGATCAGGACATCCCTTCCATCCTTCCTAATAATCTCTTTTCAAGTCAAGATCAAAGTATCCCTTCACTTTCCTGTCCTAAACAAGATCCCATTATTTATCCAAATCCTTATCAATATCCCTCTTTCCTTTCATTTCCATGTCATAATCCTCCATTTCTCTCATGAGATTCCCTCTCAAATTAATCTACCATTTCTATTAGTCTTCCTCATGATCTCAATGTCTCTATACAAGTTGTTCATGAACCCCTTACCAATGGAATCACCAATCCAGATTATACTAAATAAGACAACTAGTCAACAATTGTATGTACACCATTATCACACGTCAATGTGGTGACAAAAACAAGCATAACATGAGCTAATGCGATCAACACTTGGTTGGCTTCATCATACTCTTCAAGTGCATCAATAAAAACATGCATAGAACCCGCTCATGTCACAACTTTGAAACCAAAATCTATTTGCCTCATACACCCACACTTGAAAGACTGGGGGCAAGAAGGTCTACCTCATCTAGATTGGTTTGAAAATAAGGAGGCTATAGTAGATATTGTACATGAAAGACTCCTAGTTGAATATCCTATTGAAAAAGAGAAATTCATCCAACTCTTCAAACAAAGGCCAATGAATTATCTACACAAACTTCATACCAACTCAATAACAACATGCACCTAAAAAAGATATTACATCTAAGGGTAGATTTATTTCAACTTTTAGTACTGCATTTGCATATTTCTTTACTGCATTATATATCTTCATTTCAGAGTACATCATAGTTGCTTGCATATCACCATTGCACAACATATAGTTGCATATCATTATTGCTTTCTCATATAGTTGTATGATGATTGTCTGAGTCATTCACCTGTCTACACTAAAAGGAACGAAGGTTGTCTCATTTCTTAGATACTTGTTCATGAAGTCTTTAGGAGGCCTTTAGTCATTCATCTTCAATGTCATCTTGTGATTGAGCTTTATCCATGGTTGAGTGGATTTTTCACTGTTGAGCCTTGTTACCCAAAATCTATCAATTTGTATATCTCACACATTAATATCTCTAAGTCATTACAAATACCTAGTTGATCATGTGGCTATTGAAAAATCCAAAGTTCTACTTCAGTGCCTCTGTAATCATCATACCCAAGAAGGTTTCATTACTTACAAGTCAAGGCAATAAAATTAAAAGAAAAAGTGATATGCCAAAATCAATATCAAAATATCATGAAAAAGGGAGCAAAGATATATAACTGAAATATCATGCATACAAGTGCGACAATAAAAGCTTGACTATGGGAACATGCGAATAACTCCATTAGGGCTATGGACACCTGCTAGCGATGGAGCAATATTTGAGAGATTACTATGCATAACCTCATCAAAGACCTAAAAGCTTGTTGGCAACGAGGCTCTATCCAGGTTGCTTTTGAAGTCAGAATAACCTACATAGCTAGTCACATAGGATTCCAAGGGTCTTTGATAGTTATTAGAGTCAAAATAGATTCAATTTTACACACATGGGCAAAAGAAGATCAAAGTTTCAAGAATTGATGGAAAAGTTCTCCGCACCTCCATTCATAAATCTTGGTTACATAGTGTGTTAGGTTGGATGGTCTAAGGTTTTCTAAGAATGCATTGAACTCCTATCTCTGAAACTTTTCCTACCTTTGATTCAATTAGTGCATTTCAGAATGAAGAACACACACAATCATCTTTGTTTGAATAAGAACTTCATTTTCATCATGCATCTTGCATTAGCATAACTCATATTGGAGATTCATTGTCTCCATGTGCATTGCCTAGATACTCATATCATATAGGTTTGCATACTTTGGGGCATAACTGAAAAAAATCTAAAAGTCATAAAAGACCTAAAAAATCCCAAAAATCATAACATCCAAAATCCAAAAAATCTAAAAATGTCCTTAAAAAAGCAATCAAAATCACAAAATCAAAAACTAAAAAAATCAAAGCAAAAAACCATAGACCATCCATCAAATCAAATCAATAATAGAAAAAATCTCAAAGTCTACAATCAAACTGATCACATGTCTTGTTAATCAATCTATCGATCAAACTTTATCAAACATCAACATGTCTTATACAAGGAAGGTGTTGGAAACCAATAACACTAAGAGGGGGGGGTGGTGAATCAGTGTTATAACGGAATAGAAGATTTTAGCATTAACAAAACATTCATACACCAACTGGTATACCAGTATAAACAAAATTGAAAGAAGTAATGCAATCAATAAGCCAAACACATAAATGAGAACCATAACACACAGATTTATACATGGAAAACCTCAATGAGGAAAAACCATGGTGGGATTTGTGACCCACAATATCAATTCACTGGCCATATGAAGAGATATTACAATATATGATGGGCCTGCACTTACAAGAGGCTTACAACCTAGAGCACACTACTCATCACAAAAGGAGTCCCACTGACTACATAACAATCTAGACAACAATTTGGAGAAGTCTGAACTACTAAGTATAGCATCTCCTATGCCAGAATACAATTCTGGTTTAAGCTCTATATGTTTTGGTTAAAACCCTAAACCTCAGTACTGGAATAACCCTTACAATGAACTCCTCACATACATAGTCTCTCTGATATATTTCGCATTACATTACATCCATAACCTTATCCATCCATATCAAAAGTGATCTAATCAATCTCCCCTATATACCATATACAAATTTATGCCTTATGTCGGCTTACAAGGATATATAAAATATCATATTACATGTCGTCCATATAACATAAATGAATAAGCATTAAATCAAGTTGCCGATGCCGGATCTAAGATGTGTTGGCCTCCAATACCGATATCCTTTACCATACCATGTCGGCCTGCATTGTTGGTGACTAAAGAAATGTTCTATCCTGCCAGTGTCGATGTCGGTGTAGAGTCTATGAAGTGCCTGCCGGTACACCATATAAAGAGATAACTCAAAATCATGTTTCCATCAATGATAACATAATGAAACCAACCAATAGAGTGTCAATTTCCAACAATCTCCCCCTTTGGCATTGATGGCAACACTCATGTGAAAAATGGTCATGGTTTCTACTGTCGGTTTCATCCAACCCTGCTCCCCCTAACCTGAATATGCAAAATGCTCTAATACTCCAAAAACTCTGTAACTCCCCCTAATGTATGAAACCCTTCATTCTTTTTCACATGTATGCTACTCGCCCTTTGACATCAATGCCCAAAAAATTGCAAAAAGAATGTGAAAGAATGATAATTGTACACTGAATACCTCCAAAAATGTCTTATCGGAGCTTGACCAATTTTAATATTTTTGGGTAAGACTTCTCCAATAACTCCACATAAGTATCCCAGTTGGTTTTGAATGTGCCAGAGATAGATACAATTTCAGTCAGTAAATATGCAAGTGATTCATTCTCATTAACTTATGTCAGTGTGGGCTTACCAAGCATATCCATGCATTCCCTCTTATGAATACCAAGTGAATCCAATCTTGGACTCACCAAACCTCTGAGATTTTTGGCTCTCTGAATGATCTTATCTCTTTCCTTTTCAAGAGCAAAATTTTGATTCTCCAAAGTCAAAATTTGTCCATCAATAGATGTTGTCAATGAAATTAGTCTATCAAAAGAGTTAGCAATATTAGCAATTTTGTCCTGTACCTCTTTGATCTTTTCATCAACTTTTGTTGTAAGAATCTTTGTATTGCAACATACCCTGAATATGTTAGTACCTTGTTTCAAATAATTTTTTATCAAAACTAACTTCTCCTCAATCTTTTTCTTCTCTCTATCAATGATTTGATCAAAAGTTGTTCTCTTAGCCAAAGTGAATTTTTCAAGTGCTAGCCAGTTAGAGATCTGTTGTAATGATTGAAAATGTTTAGAGATCTTCTCTATTATTATCTTAAGCTTTCCGGAAGGGCTCACTTCATTCTCAATCTTACATTCTGGGACCAATCTATGCAAAATAGTTATGGATTGATCTATAATCCCTTTGTTTGTGGTTCCCTGCTTCATCAATTTCTAAGCAGCCAGTTTTGTGGGACTCATCTTTGTGATGTTTTTATTTTCCACTAGAGAAGTGTCAATTGTCAATAATGATGTGCTAGCAACTGGTTCTTTATTAGATTCCCCTATTTTCTTTGGTGATTTGACTTTTTTTACCTCCTCACTTGCACAGGTGGCTTTGCAATTTGGTGTAGTCTGTGCAACTGTCGGTTCCTCCATAAGAACAATATCCTCAACCTATACATTATTCATGGAGGACAAGTGTCCTCAAAGTTAGTATCATGTACAATGTTCTCTATATTAACCGGTGTCTCTGTATTTGTCTGTGCATTTGTGTTAAATGGTGGTTCAATGTCCACTATCTTGATATTCTTCAAAAATGAGGGTGGAGTACCCATAATTCCTTTACCTTTCCCTTCAACTGGTGTATCTACAATATTAGTCTTTGTCTCTGGTGAAGTAAAGAATCCTCTATGCTCTCCCAAAATTTTAATCCAAACCTTCTATGTTTCCTTTATTATCTCATTCATCCTTCCTAACATCAGGCTAGTTATTCTATGTTTGTTGTTGAATGCCTTCCTATCTGCAGCCTCAATTGTCTTCTCCATCTCATCTAGAGTTATAGAAACACATATAGCTAAAAGTTATTTCATCTTAATGTGTTTATCTTCTTTCATTGCAGATAACCTTCTAGCATCTAACATGTTGTATAGCTCTGTCGGTATTTAATTTTCTATTTCAATTAATGCTTTCTTATAGATGTTTAAATATAGAAGAATTGCTTCCTCTACCTCTCTCTGTTCATCATATTCAAATGTATCATAATAAGACTTGACATTATTCAGCATCCCATCCTTAGTTATTTCATCTACAATTTCAGCACAATTCTTAGGTGGACTAATTGTTACATTACTAGTCTCTAGTGCCAGATCAGTGTCACTTTTCTTCCTCCTTCTTGTAGTACTAGATGCAGCTGATGGTGTAGCCTTGGGTGCCTACTTCTATACTGGTAATTTTATGGTGTCCTTCCTAAACGGTTGTTTCTTTTCTTCCACTTTAGGTTCTTTCGGTTTCTTCCTCACAACCCTTTTGAATACTAATGGTGTCTCATCATCAATCTCAGAATCTGCAGTCATAGGTTCAATGTGAACTACTAGATCCCTCCTCTTTTTCCCTTTCTCTGGGACAACATCAATGAGTGCCTTAATGTCCTTAGAAACTTCTTGTACAAACTTTCTTTCCTTACCTTCTTGTTTTTTCCCTCTTCTTTTGGTTGAACTCAATTTAAAACTCTCAAAAGTCTTGTGTTGTGTTGTTCCACAAGGTTTTTTCTGCTTCATCTCTTTCTACATCTATTAGAGTTTTTGCATATGCATCCACCTCATATCCCATTTCCTCTATCCAAATCTTCTGGGGCTTGACTGCCTCCATGAGAGTCACATCCTTTTTAACCATGAAACAAATTTCGGTAGAGTATTTCTCTACTATTTTCTCAGGTATCCTTATTCTATACCCCATAGATTTTTGAAAAGCCTTGAAGTAACCCCATACCTTATCATCTCTAAGACTTCACAATGCATCAATTGATGGCTTAAGTTGTCTTCCTATCGGGATGCCAAAATCCCATTGCTTCCTTCTAGAACTAGGGGTATCATTCAAAATGTATAACATTAAGTATACTAATAGATTTCCATACTAGAAGGTGCCCTTCTTCTCACCTTTAATCTTCCCTAAATTGATGAATAACTCCTGAAGCATCCAGTTACAAAGATCAAACTTGATATTTTCTCTCATCATCCTATAAGCGGCCAAAATACATGAACTTGAAACTGAATTCAGTCGGTTAGACTAAGTTACCTTGTAGCCTATAACCATGCTTCCAAATTTGATATCGGTGTCAGTGATGGTGCTCACCTTCATCGATCTCTTATCTGATGTGGCGTCAATGATTTTCTTTACAAAGTCATTAGATACTTTCTTATCTGGATGTTGCTCTACCGATGACAAACTAGTAATTGCCCGAATGGCTTCCTTAGTGATTTTGTAGGGTTGGTCCAGCCATATGAATTCCCCATGTACTTTTCTCAGTACATATCTGATAATCTCATCCTCGAACTCTGTAATATTCAGAATATTAGTGAGCCCTAGATCTTTGATGTGTTTATATGCTAGTTTGATTTTACCAGACTCTCCCATGAGTTCATTCATATACATCCCTTTGATCTCCAAAGTGCCTAAGTCCTTTATATGACAATGAATATAGGCCCTAACATCTTCCACATATACCACTCCCCCTGGGACACAAGAAAATGCTCCAACCAAATCTTCCTTGGTAGCCACATGCAGATACCGTTTGAAAATTGGCTTGGGGTAGTCCTTAAATTCTACTACAATTGGATTTGCAATGAAAAATAGGAGCAGAAGATGATCCCAATTCCATGATTCAAGAAAAATACCTTTAGAACATTATCGGTGAAAACCTCTAACAAATACTTTCAGATGCTGGTGTGATTGCTCAAGAAGGAATCTGATCACCTCTGAATAGCTTCTGATTGCACTAAGTTGCTCTAAATCACTCTGAGATCATTCTGAATGCTAGGTGAATAATAATGAAGTGTAATCAACCTTTTATCCATCGAGAAAACCCTAATTTTTTGTTGACATAAATGACTGCCAATGAATGATATTAGATCTCACTTTGAATATATCAATGCTAGATAATCCACTCCAATATGTGGAACATCTTCCAGAATCTTTTCCAGGGGCATATGCATCATCTTCCATGAAATTTGCCTACCCCTAAGGCATCTGCCTTAGTTACTAGATGAGCTCACTACCGGTGCAAAAGAAGCCTTTTCTATTGGATAGGTAACTAGGACATTCCCATCTGATGATTTCTCTTCAATCTTCCTAACCCATCTCTAAGTATGATCTTGCCAAATTTCACTAACCTTTTCTTTGTCTTTATCATTTGATCCTCCATTGCCAACCGGTGGATTTCTTCTTCTGTAGAACTTAGCAATATGTTCAACTTCATTGCATGCATAACATGTAACATTGTTCTTTTGAATTGCCTTGCTAAAACTGGTGAAATTTCTTGACCTACACTGATTAGCCATATGTCCAAATTTTCCACAAGCGTAGCATTTTATATTCATTCTACAATCTCTTATCTTATGACCAATATTGTTGCATTTGGAACATTTACCGGGAGAAGAATCAGGGTTTTGATTTTCTCTGTTTCTACATTGCCTATCCATGTGACCAAATTTATTGCAAACAAAACATCTACCAATGAATTTATAAGCATTGAATTGCCTTACCAGTGCCTTATGGTTTTGATTTTCATTAGCAATATCAAAACTTTGTCCTTGCTCAAATCCAAGTCCATTGGAATCTCCAATCTTCCTCTGTCTCTTCAGTAACTCATCAAGTTGTGCTGAGCTGATCTTGAATTTTTCTTTGTACTCACTTGCAACAGTTAAGTCATCTCTTAGTACTATCATTTGTCTCTCAAGATCTTTCTCATTGCTCTAGGATTGTACCAGATTAGACCTTAATATCTCATTTTCATGAGTCAACTTACCACATTCTTCAAATTTGTTCTTCAGGGATACAACAAGATTTTCTTCCTTCTTATTTTTATCCTCAATATCCTTGGACAACCTCATAGTCATGGTTTGCATTTCATTCTTTTTAACCATGTTCTCCTGACTCAATTTCATTTTTCTCTTCATCATCCTGATTTTGCAAAAGTTCCTTCCTCCTAGCTTGAATAGATGATACTTTCTATTGTAGGACAAGAATAAATTCTTTAGCAGAATTCAACTCATCTTGTAGCTTTAAGTTCTTCAATCTTTCAGCATCATAATCTTCAAGTGCCATCTCAAGGTACTTCTCCAAATCCATATTCAATGATTCTGGTTTCAAGATCTTCCTCAAGATGTTAAACTTCCTCTGAGGCACAAGGCTCTGATACCAATGTTGGAAACCAATAACACTGAGAGGGGGGGTGAATTAGTGTTATACCAAAATAGAAGATTTTAGCCTTAACAAAACATTCATACACCAACTGATATACCAATATAAATAGAATTGAAAGAAGTAATGCAACCAATAAGACAAACACATAAATGAGAACCATAACACATAGATTTATACGTGGAAAATCTCAATGAGGAAAAACCACAATGGGATTTGTGACCCACAATATCAATTCACTTGCCATATGAAGAGATATTATAATATATGATGGGCATGCACTTGCAGGAAGGCTTACAGCCTAGAGCACACTTCTCATCACAAAAGGAGTCCCACTGACTACATAACAATCTAGAAAACAATCTGAAGAAGTGTGAACTACTTAGTATAGCATCTCCTATGCCAGAATATAGTTCCAGTTTAAGCTCTATCTATTCTAGTTAAAACCCTAAACCTCAGTACCAGAATAACCCTTACAATGAACTCCTCACATACATAGTCTCTCTGATATATTTTGCATTACATTACATCCATAACCTTATCCATCCATATCAAAAGTAATCTTTTCCTGGAACTATAGGCCCACCCAGTATGCTTACTAGCTTCTCGTTCTCAACTCCACTCCTAATCAATCTCCCCTATATACCCTATACAAATTTATGCCTTATGTCGACTTACAAGGATATAAAAAATATCATATTACATGTCGGCCATATAACATAAATGAATAAAAATTAAACCAAGTTGTTGATGTTGGATCCAAGATGCGTCGGCCTCCAATACTGATATCCTTTACTATACCATGTTGGCCTACATTATTAGTGACTAAAGAAATCTTCTATCCTGTCGATGTTGGTACCGATGTAGAGTCTGTGAAGTTCCTGTCAGTACACCATATGAAGCTGAAACCCAAAATCATGTTACCATCAATGACAACATAATGAAACCAACCAATAGAGTGTCAATTTCCAACATAAGGGTACACTCAAAACTAGACATTCCTATCAATGATCACACAAATCAAAACAATGGCATAGATCAGTATAGCTGCTGGATTTTGTCCAGGTTAGTCTTATCTTTATCAATTAATGGCAGGTCACGTTTCAAAAAAAAAATCTAGAAACAATCAAAAACATCAACATACCAAAAACATTTAAAAACCTTAAAAATACCAAAACATTCGAAAAAAGTCCTGAAAAAATTAAAAATTAGCAAACATCAAAATCACAACAAAAATATTCAATACGATCTTGAAAAAAGCACAAAAACATTGAGAAAATACCAAAAACCTTAAACATCAGAAAACTCTTCGAAAACAAACTAAAAATAAAAAACTGTGAGGCCCTACCCCGATTCAGTTTGACATTTTCAGTTATTTGCATATTGAGACTATTATGGTTGCTTTACTTTATGCATTATGGACTTAGAACTTATATGATCCCATGATTTGGATCACACTGACATTGTTGATGTTTTATTTCATGCATGATGATTATGAAACTTTAGATATGATTTCTAGAATAGAATTACATTATGATGGTGAATGTCAGTATTGGAAATTTGCAGGATTTTATTTTGATGAAAGAAAATGATGCGTATTTATGAATGGTTCAATTTTGGGAAATTATGTTAATTGTTTATGTGAAATTGAATTTGAAAACAAATGAGATATTGGATTATTGTTGCCTAATGTATGAGTGTTTGATTTGCAATGGAATCCAGGTATTTGATT